>NC_073711.1:23047389-23704672 GCF_023634085.1 Falco cherrug
TTATCCTTTCCTTTCCTTTCCTTTCCTTTTCCTTTCCTTTCCTTTCCTTTTCCTTTCCTTTCCTTTCCTTTCCTTTCCTTTCCTTCTTTCCTTTCCTTCCTTCCCTTTCCCTTCCCTTCCCTTCCCTTCCCTTCCCTTCCCTTCTCCCTTCCCTTCCCTTCCCTCCTTCCCTTCCCCCTTCCCCTTCCCCTTCCCCTTCCCCCTTCCCCTTCCCCTTCCCCCTTCCCCTTCCCCTTCCCCTTCCCCTTCCCCTTCCCCTTCCCCTTCCCCTTCCCTCCTTCCCTCCTTGCATTCCTCCTTTCTTACCGCAGGCCCCGGCCCCGGCTGCCAGCACGGGGTGAGCCCATGGGCAGAGTTGCCCCTGACGAGGCTGCCGGGCCGAATGCTGCCCTTGCAGCGGCCATCCAGGGGACCCGCTCTGTCCCAGCCGGGCTGACATCCCGGGTCCTCCAGACTTCACCCCACAACCTCCATCTGAGGGGCGATGCAGTTGTCTCCCAGGTGAGGCAGGCAGCCCCCCCGAGCACCCTGGCTCCTCCAGCAGCAGCAGGGGTGCCCAGCCAGCTCAGGGCGCAGGGGTCCCCCCGCTGAAGGGCTCTGTGTGGCACTAAAATCAGCCACAGTCTTGGAGATTAATCCCAGCAAGTCCTTGTGGTGAGGAAAGCCAGGGCCTCCTGCTGCCGGGGTCGTTCGTGGGCAGCGCTTGGATGGGGTTTATTTCTCCTAATTGGGCTGATTCCGGTAATTTGTGCCCGGCCATTTTGGAGCATTGTTTGTTTGCATTTCCCTGTGGTTCGCTCATTTTGTGCACTAATTAGGTAATTTCCCACATAACTTGGCCGGCTCCCCCTGCTACTGCATCTCGTGGGGTCTGTCCAGTAGCACCTGCTCTGCTGGGGGTGTCCCCAGGGCTGCTGGGGAGGGAGCGGTGGGTGATGTCCCATGCCCAGCTGCTTTTCCTCTGGGCGGTGGGATTCATCGCGGAAAGCTCAAGGTGCTGGAAAGGCCATGAGTAACGCCGTGTTTGAAGAAAGGGGTGAGAGGATTTTCCATGTGGCCTGTCCCAGCCCATCTGTGCTCCCTGGTCTCTCTGCTCTGCTGTACCCTCTCTGCTATCCCAGCCGTGGGCTCCCAAAGCCAACCCCTCCCTGGGACCTGCTCTCCCTGTTGCCCTGCCTGGGAGGGTGGTCACACAGCTCTGCTGCTAAAAGTGCACCCTAGGACAGGAAAACCTCCTCCTGGCAGCTGGGCTGTGCTTTGAACTCAGACTTCTGAGGGCACAAGGCTCCTGCAAGAGCCATCCTGCTCCCTTGAGTCCCATCCGCCCCGCGGATGCAGCTCTCACGCCAGCAGAGAGGACCCGCTTCTGCTCGAGGACCACCCCTGGCATGTCCATGGGAGATGGACAAGCAGCTGAGGAACAAGACGGCCCCTATGCAACCCTCCACCTGGGGCTGGCCCTTTAGTTTACAAGTCCAAAATACCCCCCAAAAGCCCACAGCCCCATGCACAGGATGCCTGTCCCCAGCAGCATCTCCCGCTGGCCGTCGCACCCGGTGCCCGCTCGGCAGAGCGGGGCTGTGGCAGTCGTGTGGAGTTCGTGGATTGGCATCAGAAGGGCCGGCATACCAGCGTACCTCTGGGCATAGCCACCTCGTAAAACAGGCTTTTTAATTAACCGTAGGAATAAAGCCGTGGACAGTCCGTAACCATGGTGACGCAGAGCCAATCCCAGAGGATCCCCAGCCAGCTGGAGTATTTGCTGGATGGCAAAGCTTCAGACCAACGTTTAATGGTGTTCGACTCTATTCGGGGAAACAATTACATGCTCCATTTTCAATGTAGTCAGCTGAACAATAGATTAAGTGAAGCAATTTACACAGAGGCTTCTCTGCTGCCTGGCCCATTGGGGCTGCTCCTCTGCCCGGTGGGACCCCTTCCTTCGCAGGTGTGGGGGGTACGTGGGTGCTGCCCGCAGGGAGAGCATCCTCACAGGGATGGGAGAGGTCCTGACACCAGTGGTGGCCCCAGCAGATTCCTTCTGGTGGCTTCCTTGGGTGGCCTGGGATAGCAGAGGTGTCCCACCTACGCTCATCTCTTCTCTCTGACTGCAACCAGTGCTGGATGGCTGAAAGGGCTACAGAAGCCACCACTGCTGCTGCCTGCCTCACTTCACAGACCGGGACTACGAGGTGTCCCTTGCTGACTTTCTCCCAGCGCATTTTGATGCCTCAGTTTCTGCAGACTGCTGTCTCCCCATGCTGGTGGGGTCATGCAGCCGGTCCCGGCATGGCTGATGCTCCGCTCCCCTCCCCGCCCGCCGCCTGCCATCGCCCTTCCTTCCCATGACACACACGTCTCACCTCCCTTTCTCAGAGCTCGCCCTTCCTCAGCTCCATGACCTCCTTTCTCGTTCAGGAATAGCCTGTTCCCGCACCGTGTGTCATCACCATTGCATAGAAACCACCTCATGGAAAGGAGACATGCCGCTGAGAGAAGTGCCTTTTAAGGCATGCTGGGATTTAATTAATTGCTGCCTTTATTTTACTTGTATAAAAAATGCAGGTCTTTTAAATATTTTCTGAGATGACATCAGTGTGTTCAGTTTAGTTTGGATTTTATTATTGTTATTACTTTAGCTATTCAAGGAATGTGAGGAGTAGTGGAGGTTAGTGACTCCTTCCCTGCCACCACACCTTGCTTAGGCTTGTTTTTCCTTCTCCTTGACCTTAGCACATCCATGACACAACAATCCACTCTGACCTTCTACATTATGTCCTTTTTCTGCAAGTAATTGGTTTGCTCCCTTGGTGGTTCAGCTTATCAAGCTTGATCTGATACTCTCGGCAGTCTTTCTCCTCTGCGGTGTTCTGCAAGGTTTATTATTCCCCCTCTCTTCCTCAGCTGGCTGCTCCATCTCAGCCATTTCATCTCTGGTTTTATAACCATGGGTAGGGCTAACAGTTTAATGGACAAGCCTGCTCTTGCACAATTACTCCATGAAAATGTTTCTTGGATCCACAATGAGTGTTTGCCTGGCAGTTGAAAAGCAGAGGGGCTTTGTTTGGTGCCAAGCTCAAGACCTTTTAAAGCCGCCTGATGTCGGGAGGATGAGCAGACAGAATTGATTGCTTTCTAAGTGCCATCAAGTTGGGTTCACAAAATCACTGGTTCTTGAAAATGTAGGCTGTTATTCTGCTGCTGATGACTCAACTAACAGTAAGCATTAATGGAAGAGTGTTATTAGGTAGGGTTACTCAAACTAGGGTTACTCAACTAGATATTCATCCCTAAGAGAAGAGCTCTTCCTCCTCACTCACCCTTTTCTACCTCTTTTGTCAAAGCAAACTCAAGGGCTTGTTTCAAGTTCCAGCATGTACCATCGTGAAGAGAAAGATTTGTCTCTAGGGCAGGAGGAAACCATCCAAAAGCCACCTCCTCCTCTTCCTCTGACTCTACCCTTTCTCCACCTGACTGTGGACCTCTGGCACCACACTCCTGTGGCTTGGAAAGCTCCTAGCAAAAAGCAGTGTGTTCCTGAAGTTTTACAAACTGCTGCCGCCGCTCCATAGCCTGAGCTCTGCCTGGGGATGGTGGCAGCAGAGGTGACGGGGGGCTACACGGGGGTGGCCATGGGGGGGCCACCATCCACCCATGTACCCTGGTTCTGGCATGAACTGCTAGGTGCAAACACACCAAAAATTAGTTTGGCCTCTGTTTCCATTCATGGAACTCAACAGTAGAGGACAACAGAGAAGGAAAGAGGGAAGAGCCAGGCTGTGCGGGAGAGCGATTTGTTTATCAGTATTTTCCATGAGGCTTCAGCAGTTCTTTAAAGAGGACAAAACCAGAGGGACTTTACAGAGAAATCCTTGTAGGGGCTCCGGTGGTATAATTAGTTTCTATATTTGACCAATGTAAAAGTTTATCTTTAAGTCTCCTGTATTTTTAAAATATGACATCAATGTCTTGGCTTTGTTTTGATTGTCCTTAACTACCAGGTTTTATTATTATTATTATTATTTTAAACTATTCAAAAAAATTGAGAATATTTACTCAGGGCATAAAAATACCCCTGAATTCTGATGTCTTTGGCAGAGAAGTGGTGGTCCCATTTGTTTTGCGTGTGATAAATACTCCTGCTGCCATGTTACTCCCACCACAAATTCAATGATTGTTTAATTTTCAGCTCAATTTTTAAAAACCTAAATGTTCTGAGCTGAGTTAATGTTATATTAATTTTTTAAACCAACAAGGCAAACTGGCTTGTAACATAAATATTTTACCAACCATTTATAAATATCATGGCTGCTAAAAAAGACAACACGGTTGGTCAAAAAGCTTCAGAGGCTCCATGCTTGGTGCGAGCTGTGCCTGCGGCAGTGTGGTCCGGCAGGATGGAGGATCCAGCATGGGACATGGAGGTGGCAGCTAGGACCTGCTGGAAGGTTTTCAGATCTGGAGGAGTCTTGTTCCTGTTTATCCCCAGTCTCTCTGTTTTCTGGAGCTGAATGTGGGAAAAACTGTAGCAGCTGCTCCCAACTGCGGGGAAGTCTGTTCTCGACTTGGTTCTATCCCTGTCCTGCCTGGCCATGGGCTGGATCCTGTCGGCACTGCTGGGATGGGCACACTGCTTGGCACAGAAGACAGTGAGGGCACTGCGTCTCATTTCTGCGGGGGTTGGTTCTCTGCCCCCAGCCTGGGGACTGGACAAATTCTTTCGTGTTGATGCTGCATTTCTTTTGGGTCGGATCAGCAGTGCTGACAGTCTCTGGAACAGCGGCAGCCCCCTCCATACTCATCCCACAACCTTCCAGCATGACCAGTGATGGGCTGGGGGGGGATGCAGATGAACTGGGAACCTTGCACTAAATCAAAACAAATTCCTGATCTCGGTGTGGTTTTGAGACCAGAGTTTGCCCTGTCCCTGGTGGCAACTCAAAGGGCTGGAGCCAGGAGGAACATGCAGGGAGGGAAACAGACTTTAAAAAATACACTTTCAAACAAGTGAAAACAGTGTTAAACAAACATGTAGCCTTTTGTAAGAGAGGATAATCTCTCCATTCAGATGTTAACATTAAGGGGTTACAACAAGGCTTTAGCTGTTTTCTCTTCAGAGCAGGAACAGTAATACCGTAAGTACAACTTGGGAAAGTTTCCAAAGGGTTGGGAAGTGACAGTAATAAAACTAGACAGGTACCTTTGAGACCAAGCACGGGGTGTAATGGCCACGAGCCCGCACAGACCTGGCCATGCACCCGTCCTGCTTGTCACTGATGGGCTTCTCTGTTTGCCACAGGAGCAGAGCAAGGGAGAGAGGCTGCAGAGTGGGGAAATAATAATAACAGAAAAGTGGATGGCATGGGATGGGATGGGATGGGATGGGATGGGATGGGATGGGATGGAATGGGATGGGATGGGATGGAATGGGATGGGATGGGATGGGATGGCAAGCCTCTTCTTCACCAGTCTGAGTTTGGGGTGGGTCTGTGGAAATGCTGGGAATTGTGGAATGTATGGTGGTGGCAGAGGCAGAGTGGAGGGAAAGGGACAGAGCCTTTGGGGTTTGACTAGACAGATCAAATAAGCCAAACCTCTGTCCCTGGCCCTCTGACTGCTTTCCTTGAGCTGGAGGCCATGCAGATAATTTGCTTCCTTATGAAAAGCCACCAGGGAGGCAGAGCTATTTCCTCTTCAGATAGGGCGATTTTATGGCTGTTTGCACCTTTCCTGGCTGGCTTTGGCTGGGACCCAGCCTGGAAGAGATCCTCACCTTTATGGAAACACATGGGAAAAGCTAACACAAGGAAATCTTCCTTCCTTTCCCTCCCTTGCCCCGTGGGCAGCTCTTGCTGGTGTTGCCGTGCTGTCAGGAAAGCTGGTTTCACCCAGCACGGGCAGTTGGGGGATCAGTTTTGCTGCAGGGTGCCAAGGGCACCACAGCACCCAGGTGTCCTGTGCTCCCACCACCCTGCCTGTCTGCATGCTCACCGCGCCTGCCAGGGTCTGCATGGCTGCCTTCAAATTCACCTGCCTTCCATCCCCACCCTCTCCTCTGTAGGCATTTTGTTGGACACTTTACTCCTCGGGCTTGTCAGTGCAATGGTTTTGCCATTGCTGGGTTCACACAGAGTCCTCTGCAGCCTGGAATAGGAGAAAACGCAGTAGCCAGCCTGCTTCCTGACAACAGGCTGCAGTGGAAACGCATCAGGAGGAAGATGTCAGCCGATGATGGGAAACGCTGGGAAGCACCGCGAGTGTGGTCGAGGAGGGACAGTATCCAGGCATCCCGGGATGTAAACACCAAACACACACGGGGTTGCCAGAGGAGATGGGATGAAATGAAAAATGCAGGCTCGGTGCCAGGTTCCTGGTGGCACAGGGCATTTAGGTCTAGCAGAACGTCTCGGTGGGATGAGGCACACTTAGAGGCTTTGGGGGGGACTGGGAAATGTACTTTGGGCCCCCCAGGACCCCCAGCCTCTGCTGCCTTTCTGGGGGGGGTGTCTCCACCAGTCCCTCTGACCTCAGCAGTGAACACCAGGAGAGGGGATCCCTGCAAAGTTTCCTGCCAACATGCTGACAGCTCTCTGGGCTCCCTCTGAAACGTGGCAGCAGCCTCGTCCAGAGCAGCCAGGGCAGGAGTGAGATTTCTGCTTCCTGACAATAGCCAAGTGTGGGCCAGCCCACGTCCCCTGGGGCGTCCTTCCACCCCGCTGTCCCCCAGACATGCCAGGACAGTGGAAGATGAATCCAAGCCTGGATGTTTCCTCTCTGCCTCCCTCCTCCCCTCCCATCCCCCTGGCCTGTCTTGTCTGCATCCGATGCTCCAGCGAGTATTAATAGAGTTGCAACGTCTGACGTCTCAAAGGAATCCCCTGTTGGGAAAAAAGCTGCTCCAGGGGCTGGCACTGGGGCCAGCACATCCCTTCTGCGGTGGCGGAGAGCTCCGGTGTTCCTGGGGCTGCTCTCGGCACAGGACCTGAGCTTTACAGGGCTCCTGAATCTAAACCTAAATTATAGATCCCCGTACACCGGATCCATACATTTAAGCATTTAATGGGGTTTTACGCAGACTATTTTTACAACTTTAATGCACTTAGCACTAATTTGGGAAAGTTTAATGCAAAACACATAAATGTTGGATGGGAGACGGCTGAGGTGTTTTACAGCCTCTGGGAATTACACAAAGTATGTGGGGCTCATTTCGACTTCTGATATCACTCAGCACAAAATTACCTTTGTCTGGCCAGGTGCCAGGGAGCTGTGGGCTGCGGCTGGCAGGCGTGATGTATTACAATGTCACTCTCAGAGTGGTGGCCATGGCCATATATAAACCCGAGACCCAGGCAAGGGCTCAAAGCCTCGTTAATGCCTTCCCTAATCTGGCAGGATCAGATTTGCCCAATGCATTCAAAGCTGCTCCTACTCACATCCTCTGGTTTGTGTGGTTGCTTTATTATGTGTTGTGGGGAAAGTGGAGACATCTTTCATGAAAAGAAAACACCCCACAGCACTGGATGGCTGAAAGAGGGGAACCCACCTAGAAAACCAAGTTGGATATGACGGACCAGGGACCAGCTGAACCAGCACCGTGTCTCTGTGCATCCCTTCACGCACCTTCCATCTCCACAAATCTGTTCTTCTGCATCTCATGGTCTGAAGAATGGAAATGGTGGGTTTTGCTGATCTGTCCTCCACATGGTGGTGTGTCTCACATGGCATGAGGCATTGCTTCACCGTCAAAGCCAAACTGAGCCATACCTAGGCTACTGTTAAGACAAACAGACTGGGTCCCAGGCACAGCATTCCTGGAGCAACAGGAAGACCAAGAAGTACAAATCCACTGGCCTGAAAGACAGCTGAAAGGCTGAGGGCAGGAGAATGGACCCACCGCTGACCGTGACCTCAGGAGGAGTTTTGAAGGAGTGTTTAAAAATTGCTGACTCTTTTGATGAAAGCATTTGGCCATGGGTTTGAGCCCAGCCTCACTCACCAGTCTCTGAAATCAGCTTCATTTAAATCATCACAGCTCGAACACCCTGGGAAGCTGTATGGTAAAGCCAGTGGAAAAACATGGCTTGAAAAAGGGGTTCTTAGCAAAGACCCTGATGGATGCCTGGGCATGGACGCTGACATGAGACTGAACCACGCTGGTCAGACCATGCCCTGACAGCAGGCGGCTTCCCCAGCTTAGGGCTGGCACACCGTGGGCAGTGCTTGCAGGATCAGCACACAGCATGGATGCTTCTCTGTCCCAGGGAAGGAGACAATCTTCAGCCCTTCCTCCACGCAGGAGGGATTGCCAGCTCTGATGTGCCCCCGCACAGCAGCAGCACAGCTCCTGGGCTCTGGTGAGCTGTGAAAACACCCTGCACCGCTTGCCCTGAGAACAAGCAATTAGCAGAATAAGTACCATGTATAACAAAGTGAGAAATTACACCCCAAAAAATTGGTTTCTCGGATAGTCCTTTAATTTAGCAAATGAGCCCCTTGTCCCCAGCTTGAACAGACTTTCCCTTCTCCAGCTAATCCCAAGGAAGCTGTTACAGCTGTAAAAAGTTCTGCATGCTCTTCACTTCCCAGATTCACTTACTGTGAGTCAGAAAAATCTCATCTTTTTTCCAACCTTGGCCTTCAGGTATCTACCTTGAATGGTGTCTACCAAGCAGACATCAAGCATCAACTAATCAGGTCATGCCCATTACATCTGTAGTGCTACTTCCAGGACTCAGAGGATGAGCTAAGAGCCAAAGGCATTAAATGCCTTATCCAGGGCCACCAGCAAAGCCAGGCGGGTCACCTGGGCCACTGATTCCCAGCCTGTGCTAACTGCAGGGAGGCATGGCAGCTCTCGCTGCAAAGGCTGGGATAGCTCCAGTAAGGAGGCAGCTTCAGCCACAGGGTGAGACGAAGCCTGGGGAGCACCAGCAACTGCCTGGGTCTCCAAAAACCAGCCACCAAGGTTGGACCAGCCACAGAGGGACTGAACTGGAAGTGCTCAGCTGAAGGTGTGGGAGGAGGCAAGCTTAGGAGTCAGGCAGCTGGAAATCTGAGAAATGATGGAGTGACGCTGGGAATGGGAAGGGGCAAGAGTATCTGAACTGATGGAGGAATGGTCTGCTGGCAGGAGCTGCCTGCCCCATGTGGGACCCAGGCTGGTGGGCAGGGTGGCTCTGCAGGCAGGACTAGAGGCAACTGGAGCAGTGCTGCAGTGCAAACATGGGCAGCACTGAGTGAGACCAGCACAGCTGAGGGAAGTGACTGCGAGCAACTGGGACGGGCTATGGCACGGGGTGCTTGGTGTGGGCTGCTGTGACTGAGCTAGGTAGAGCTGAATTTACGTCAGTGTGCCTCACTGCACCCTCCCACACCGCGCCACTGCTGCTTGGGACTCTGGTGCAGACGGTGTGCACATCTGGATCCTCAGGAGGTCCATGGTAAAGCCACCAGCTTGCCAGGGAAAGGCAGATGGGATGACATGGCATGGCATGGCGTGGCATGGTGTGGGTTATGTAGCCGTGGACATCTCTGTCTGTGAGCTGTCACAGAAGGCGTCAGTCAGATCCCTGGTATACGTGTGCTGCTCCTGACATTGCAGCAAGGCTTTCCCACCTTTCTTTTTGCTCCAGGTTGAACCTGCTACTTTATCATAACAGGCCAAGGGGCATATCAGACCTACATCTCTGGCTTAGCAGTCATGATCTGTTGTCCCCCCACAGCCTGGTTAATCTAGTTATCCTATAACTATACAGCTTATCTATTCCTGGAGTGCAGCCAGGGACTTCTGCTTCCTCAGCACACATCCCTAGGCAAGAGACGGGCCGTAGACTGTGCAGTGACCCCAGCAGCACAACTTGTCTGAGCAATCCTGGCACTGATTTTCATCAAAACACATCTCAAACACTCGTCCAAGTGGGGCAGCTTCCCTGTTCCCGGGCAGCCCTGCCAGATTCCACCAAAGCAGCCAACCTCACCATGTATAGTGGTCTGCTGCCCACCAGGACTGCTGTCTCAGCTTCTATCCTTGCTCCTCAGCTCCGAGGGAATCCTGGCAGGTCCTGGCTTCTTTCCTGCAGGCAGAATGTGCTCCCTCTCCCAGTGCAAGGAGATGCACGCAGAGCTCTGGCAGTGCCTTGTGCTTGGCACCTTGGACAAACTCTGGTGCTTCAGCCTCTGGTTATGCAGAACAGTAAAAGTCACTTCTGGCTGGACATTTTAAGCCTATTGTCCTGGGACTGTGTCCTCCCTGAGGAATTCCCTCATGACCCTGGTAATCCTTCCTTTAATTTTTCACCTTTTCTTTCCTTCATCTCTTTTAATTACTTAAAAAATGCCCCAAAATGAAATTACATCAAATAAATTCACACTCCCGGGAAAGCCTCAAGAAGCCTTGTGGCTGCAGAAAATTCAAAGGGAACATAGACCATGTCTCTGAGATGATCCTGGGGCTTTGGCAGGAGATGGTCATGTGTTTCAGTGCTCCTTTTCCATTTCCTTCACCTCCTGTCTCATTTATGCTCCCTAGGCTGGGGTGGGGAGGAGAGGTCTGAGCTGAGGATGCCTTCCTCTGGACATCTGCGGCACAGACACGAAGAAGTCAGTCTCAGGGAGACCTTCTGCCTCTTGAGAACTGGGGGGAGGACAACAACATGGGACCCCTCTCTTGGGACACAATCCAGGCACCATGGCAGACATACTTTGCTCCATGTGCAAGCATGCCCCCATGCATGATGCAGACCAGGCTCATATGAGGCCATGCGTGCACTGCAACACTTACCATGCCTACCTTGGCACCTCAGAAGCAAAAACATCTCCCATTAGCTGGCAAAGCACTTTTGTTGGAGGGAAAGCAGTTAACACGGAGCCTTGCCCTTCCTGCTCTGCTGCTGGCTGTGAGTCACAGCTAAAGCAAGAGGCAGCAGGACCAGGCTGCACAGGGCGAAGCACAGGAAGCCCAGGGGCTGGACAGACCTGCTGCACAAAGCAGAGGGTGGGCAGGCACACACATGCATGCCCGGTGCTGAGCCAGCCTGAGTACGTGTCTGTAGACAAGAATCAAGCAGAAATAAAGTTCATGGCGATACACCCCCGCGTGCAGATTGGTGATGGCATCAGAGGCCCTGTAGCATCTGTGCTGTTCACCCTTCCCATCACCCTCCCTGCCTTGTTATGAGGTGTCTGCTTTGAGGCTGTCAATGTAATCGGTGTTCCCTGTCTCATGTCATTGAGCCACAGCTGCGTGGGGGCTTCCCCATCGTCACCTGCTCTCTTTCAAACCTGATACACCCATCAGTCACTGTCCCCTGGGAGCAGAGAGAAAGGGATTGCAGGGACCCTGGTCCTCCCATGCCACTGCTCTGGCACTGTGGCTTGTCCTTGCTTTATCCAGCTTGGCTGAGCTCCCTCCCATGGGCAGCATGGTCCTGGCAGTGAGTATAGGGACTTGCTGTGAAGAAAGGCTTGGAAAACCCAAGGGGACCTCTGTAAGGGAAGGCTTGACTAGCAGGGCTGGTGGGACAGAGAGCTGGGGCCTCTAGGCAGCCAAGCCCTGTTGCCTCTGTCCCTTTGGAAGTGTCACCCCCAAAGACAGGGAGCTCCCCAACCTGCCCCAGCAGCTGGAGTGAGTAAGGACCTGCGTGTGGGCGCACATGCTGTGGGGCTGTGTGGGTCTGCTTACCCCCTGGGGCTGCCCTGGCTGCAGTGTCCCTGCTCCACTGGTCCTCTGTGCCTTAGGGAGCCCTCTCCAGCTGGGCCAGGCAGGGGGCTGCCATGCAGACATGCACCTTGACAATCCCTGTGATGAGTACCAAGAGTGACGCAAATACCTGCTTGGGGACCACAGTGGATAGCAGACATCTATTTTTCACTGCGGCTGAGCTGAATGTTAAGGCAGGCATCCCTGGGGATGGAGAGGCTGCTGGCTTGGCCCCCAGCACCACAAACCCCAGATCTATGGGTTTTGGTGGGGCAGGGTAAAGCCAGTACAGCTCCAGTAAAGCCAGTGCAGTGGGCTTGGCTCAGCAGCCAGCAGCAAGGGGCTCAGGGACAGCCTGCTGCTCCATCCCTCTCCTAGCCCCGCGTAGCTCCAGTCTTCCCATGCCACCTGCATATGAATGAAGGGAAAATAGGACATCAATTACTCTGGTCAGAAATGGAAATGGTTTTTCAGATGGGCTGGGAGGGCCCCCAGGTGCCAGTTAGGCACACCTCTAATAGCCAGTTAGCACAGGAGAGCAAAATGCTAATTGAAAGGGCCCAAAGTTACAGCCCCGCTCACTGCTTCTCCCAAGCTGATTGCTGGGAAATGAGCAGGTGTCTAATTGCTGTGACAGGAGGGGAAAGGCCACCAAACTGCCTCCGCTGCAGCAGGTCACTGTCCTTCTGAGACTCGGTGCCACGGTGGGGAAAGCCCCTACCTGCCTGGCAGGTATCGCTGCCATGGCATAGTGGCACATCCCCACCGAGAGCAGGGGTCAAAGCCAGCCCACAAGGGACAGGGCAGTCCCAGGAGGGGGGACAGGGCAATGAATACAGGATGTGACACTGCAGACCCTGACTCAGCTGTTGCTCAAACATGCATCAGACCACAAGTCTTTCCTTGGCATCCCCACATCTAGCTGGGCTGAAGGTCAGGTTCAAAGCAAAGCTGAAGCTGGGAAGCCCTGACACCTCTTTATTCAATCCCTGGGAGAAGAAGTTCAAATCTTGAAATTTTAGCTGAACATAATTATTTTTTTTTAAATTATCATCTAAATAATAATGGAATTATCTTTTTAAAATTCCCCTTGTGAAGTCTGGAAGTTGTTTTTGGAGCAGTTGGAGCATTTTGTTTTGATTTTGATTTTTCAACTAACAGAAAAAAATGCTAAATTTGAAATTAGACTCCTGGACCTTGTAGTATGTTTTCATAATTATTCACAAAACACGTTGATGAAATATATATGTTTCCACAAAGTCCTTCTAATGTGTGGAATCAGCATTTCCTGATGACAGATTTCCACTGGAAAGTTTTTGGTTACCTTTTAAAAATGCCCATGCTCCTCAGAGGTGAAGATGCCCACGCTGCCCATGCTCACCTCCCATGCCCGGGCAGCACCCACCATCCTCGCGGGGTGCCGCCCCTGGGTGCTGCCTTTGCCCCAGCTCTGTGCAGAGCAGGGCTGGGACGGGCATCTCACGGGCAAGTCTGGCAGCACAAAGCCCTTGGTTCATCCCTCCTGCGGGGCATGCTGTGAGGGCTGGGCTGCGATGAACTGGGCGACTTTCCTCTCCTTGGGGTTTTTAGGGGCAAGGATGGTGAGCAGGTGGGCTTTACCCCAAGACAGCATTGGCTGATCAGGGAGGAAATAGTGGAGAATCTCAAGGTAATGATTTTTATTTCCTTTGCTGCCAGGGAGCAGAGGGCTCAGGGGCCATCCCCAGGGTGGGAGCCCCTCGCTCTGCCCAGCTGTGCGTGATCAGGCTCCCCAGGCAAGCAGCGTAAGTGCTGCCTTTCAGTGCCCACAACTCGTTGCATCAGCCAGCCCAGCAGCTGGTGGCCGCCAGCCTCCTTGGACCATGTTTGCACAGGCTGGGCCAGGAGCCCGGCTCCTCTGCTCTGTGGGCAGCGGCCAGGGCAGGCTGATGCCAGGACGGCAGAAGGGATGAGCCCTCCTTGATCCAGGCAGGGACATTCAGGCAGCTGCTTGTCCCCTCCATGCAGAGGTGTCCTGTCCACCTGGGATGCCTCAAAGCTGGGGGGCAGCAGCCAGCAATTCCACCTCCACAGCTTAGAGCAGAGTGAAGTTGGGAACCTCCTTCCCTGATGATCTCTTGGACAGGAGAAAGGATCATTCTGACTTTAGACACCAGCTGACCATGCTCCCCAAAGGCAGGGATGGGTGGCTCTGTGTGTGCCAGGACTGGTCCTCACCTCACTCCTCAGGTGATAAGGCTGGAGGAAGATTCACACACAGCTTGGTGAGCAGCAGCAGCAGAGATGGATGTGGGTCCATGTGGACCTCTCCTGAACGGCACAGCCAGGCAGAGGCAGTTGCTCTGTGACGTGCACTGAATGCATAGTGTTCTGTAGCAGCCAGAGAAGGGCTGTGGTTGCCGTGGCCAGGTGGCATGTTTGTTTGGGTTTAGTGCTTGCACAGAGTGGGGAAAGGACATGAGCTAATGTAGGACTGGGGGGTATCTCCACGGCTGTTTCCAGCAGAGCTGTAGCAAATGCATCTCTTGATTTGACAATAGCTCTTGCTAGCTTCTTATGTCTTGTGTACAGAACAACTGGAACAAGACTGTGGTAAACTTTCCAAGCAGCAGAGCTGAGGCTGAGCCCTACTTTCTGGCACTGGGAAGGACAACCTTGTAATTAAGAGGTTGGGTGTCTTTGAGATGCTTTGAGGGGGCAGTACTTGTTGCTTGGGAGAAGCTGCACCAGACCCCTCTGCAGCCCCTGGAGAAACAGCATCAAGAAACAGTCACTCCCCAGCCCACTCTCCATCACTTTCTTTTTGGGGTGAATTCAGTGTTTCCTGGAACAGATGCCTCAGGGTTGTCTTTCTCTCTGGAGACTTCTCAGCCTCTTTGCCTGGACCATGATGAAAACTGGTTTTGGGATGTTAAGAGTCTTTTCATACTACATGGTCCAATAGAGGGATGCAGCAGTGAAAGTCGGGTGTTTGGTTTCAGGCTGCTGAGGGGACATTGAGGGAATTTGGGTGACCCTGATGGGTGAGTTGAGTGGAGGGGAACACATAGCAAGAGATGGATGCACTCCATGTAAGCCACCACGAAGCTGCTTGGAAGGGTGCTTCAAATGCTGTGGTGGACCTGGCATGCAGGTGCAATGTCCTGTGCTTCATGGGCATGTGGCTCTGCCCAGGGCATTGCAGACACCTCAAAGCCCCGTGCCAGCTCCCCGGGCTGCTCTCAGTGCTGGCGGTGGCTGGTGCCTTGTGAGGTCCAGCAGCTGGGGGCGTGCACTGGCACAGGGAGCCAGGGCATCTCGCCTCTGGTGATTAATTATCCCCTGAGCCTGCTGACTCCTACACCTCCAGACATAGTTCAAAGTCTCTTAAAAAATCTGTGTTTTTCTTCTCTGTGTACCATTTAATTAGTTACACATGTCCCCAGGACAATATTTTTTGTGGTGCACTTGGAAAATTAAAAGAAAAATGTTGATAAGACTTCCTCATTACCTGCTGCTCTCTGTTCTGCACTGCTGCTCAGTGTTTACTCCCTTGGTGCCAGGGAGCCAGGGCACCTGCAAGGATGCTTGACCAGGCACCATTTCTGCAGAGTGCTTTGTCCTGGGGAAGAGTAGCCAGATCTCTGCCCTCACTGCTGGAGCTGTCTGCCCTCACTGAGGGGCTTGGGGAGGCCAGGGAGGCTGTCCTGCTGCATGAAGCAGGGTTTCTGGAGGACTGCTGTGATGCCTGATGGCTGCCTGCTCCTGGTGGGGCAGAGCTTGGGCAGGGCTGCCCACTGCCCCCTGCCCTGCTGCCTGCTGCTCTGCCTGCCACCCCACTGCCCACTCTGCATTGCCTGGATGACAGCAGGTAAAGCTGCCCATGGACCATTTGCATAACCTGCTCTTTCCCCATCTGCACCACCAAAGAAAAGGAGAAAAAAAATCCCAAACTAACCAACAACCTGGAAAAAATGAAGATTGAAGCCATCTGGTCCTATTCTGCTCCTGCAGACAGTGCCAGCATTTTCTTCTATTGCTTTACACAGCAGCAGGATCCAACCCTGCTCCCAGTAAAAGCGAGGGGTCCCATCTTCCCTGTAGAAGTCCTTATTTATGGCTTTAGTGGGTTTCCCACAGGAGGATGTCACACAGGGCCTGACCAGTGACAGAGCATCCCCTGTGCCCTCCTGCACTGGCAGAGCAGAGAGCCCAGAGCAGCCAAGGGATCTGAGGTTTTGCCGGCTGTAAGCCCTGTCTCAGCGTCAGGTTAGGTCAGGTGCTGCTGTCCCTGGTGTAGGAGAGTGCAGGAGGAAGGCTGATCTCCAGTGCGCTCCTCTCCCCCGGTGGCAGTCCCTTTGCTGGTCTCACCTCAGCCTGTGCTGACCCTGGGTGGGCTGCAAATTCAGCCTTCACCTCTGCTGCATCTGCCCACGCCCTACTGCAGGACTTTTTCTAACTCGCTCTGGAATATTTTTTTCCACAAACGTCCAGATCAAAACATATCCAAGGCCTCCATTGTGCTGCTTCTGTCCCTCCATAGGTGACAAAATGATGGTGAGGTGTTAGAGCCCATGCTGGCCTGAGTCCACTGGCCTGGCTGGGGCACTGGCAGCCTTGGTCTTCCTCCCAGGTCTCCAGGTGGGACTGTGTGCTCCCATCATCTCTGACTGCACCACATCCCTCAGGGCCAGCTGCACAGGACATGTTTGCTATCCCTGTGGAAGGCAGGTACCTGTTGACAGCCACACTGGCTGCCCCATCAGACCCAAATATCCCTTCCTTGGTGGTCACCAGGTGATGGAGACCCTCTCCTGTGAGGGCTTGCACCTCCTCCCCCTGATCCTGGTCAGAGCATTTGGACCCAGCCCACGCTCTACTTGTTCAGGATATGTTGTTCTTTGCCAATGCTCTGAACACTTCAGTTTGACGTGCTCACGACCTTGCTGAAGCCCACCCGGTCCCACTCCGCATGCTGCTGAGCAAGGCTGTATGCTTGCTCCCCAGCCTGTCATCATGCTATTCTGCATCCCTCACCAGCCTGCAGCAGGAGAAAGTCAAGGAATGAGGAGGGAGAGAAAGGCCCCCATGAAATGGGGATTTATGGTCACCAGCGACAAGTGCAAAGGACTTGCAGAGACCTCCAGGTTTTATGAGCGATGGTTTAGAGTTGACTGGCTGCTTAAATAAGTCTCTGCTAATCCCCAGCACAGTGTATCCAGCTCAAATTGGAAAAGAAAAAAAGACAGGGGGAAAATGGGAGCATAAAACACACTTTACATCATGTCAGAGGAATATGTAATTTACCGCAATATGATGTTAAACAAACACTAGAGGCAGCTGTAAAAGTGGGGGACAGAGCAGAGGAGCTTCCCTTTGAGCAGCAAAGGTGTGGCTTTCTCTGGTGCATGGAGAAAGGGTATGACAGCGTGGTGCCTCTCCTGCTCCTCTCCAGAGAGGTGCTGGCACCGGGACCGCTGCATCTAGCCATGCCAGTGCAGGGACAAGTGACAGCCAGTGCCACCACATCTATGGCAACGCAGCACAGGAGATTTCCTGGAAAGCCACAAGCTCTTCTTCACATATACTTTCCTGTGTGACTCTGCCCTTCTTGCCCAGCTTGCTGGACCCAGACCCCTCCTCGCTGGGCTACATGTCTCTGCCTCCTCCTGTGCTGTCACAGCTGGGTACATGGAACACAGCACGCTGGGGGACCCCGAGCATCCTGCCTTGCAGCCCCACACAGAGCTCAGGCAAGCGCGGGCCGGTTGCTGTGCTGGGTATGTGCTCCCCTCAGGGACAGCCATCAGCAGCCCTGCAGCACCAGCTCACACAGCTGCTGCCATCTCACCTGTCTGTGGGAGGAGATATAAACCCTCCTCAGCACAGCTGAGGACCAGGCTTGGCTGCAGCAGCAGAGGGTTTGCTGCAGGGGCTCTCAGAAGCTGGGTTTCCTGGTGAAAGGGAGCTTCCTTCTCCATCCTCTTCTCCATTAGCATTGCTGAAGCAAAGGTAGGGTGTGTTTTGGTCCCTGGCTAGAAGAGCTGCTCTGGCAGGATAGCAAGTAGCTGCAGGCGAGGCTGTGACTTCCAAGGGGTGTAGGAGCTTGAGGGTGATCCTGCTTGGTGGGGGAAAGCTTCCTCTGCCTGGGCTGCTCTGCCCTGTCCCTGCCAGGTTCTTTCTGCTTTGGTGCAGCACCTCTCTAACCTCTCTGCTATGACCCCTTTCCTAGCAGTGCTGTGTGAAGCGTAATTAAGAAGATGCTCTTTTCTCCCTGTCTCCAGCTGCGAGTGGCCAGCTGCTTCCCTCCACACTTCTGGCTCTGACCTTCCTCTTCTCCTCTGCCACTGACCAGCCTTGAGGCCATTGCAGATGGGCAGAGCAAGGAGCAGGATGCAGGGCAGCCAGGGCTGTCACTCCCGGCTGTGTGCTGTCCTGCCAATGTGGTCCCAGTGCGGCACAAGGGGTGCAGTGACTCCATCCCTGCCGCTCAGCCCAGATGCAGAGCAGCCAGCAGTAGCAGGAGGGGGGGTCAGTCGAGTCAGTCCCCCAGCAGACAGACCTGTGTTGTGCCGGTGTGGCTTCCTGTCTTCAGAAATGCTTGCTTTCATTCACTGAGGTCTCTCGCCTGGCTCTTGCACAGCAGCCCAGGAGCCGGAGGCTACCAGGAAATTTATTAGACTTGTAAAACTTCAGGGCTCAAATCTAATTGTCTCCTTCTCCCCCAGATCCCTTGAAGGAAGCTCTTTGATTTAAGCCCCAATTCCAAACTGAGCCAGCGAGTCAGCACTTGGTGCTCAAAGTCAAATAAGCAATTTGTGCAATGGCCAAAGGATAATTACAGTGCTGATTGTTCGGAGGTCTGGAACCCAGAGAGCAGCTCATGTACTGATGGAGGTGTAGCCCTTGCTCGAGGACACCAGTTCATCTCACCTGACCTGGACTAAGATGCAGCTAAGAGACATCCCAGTTCACCATGGCAGCAGCCAAGGGTAGAAACAAGGTGCTTGTTCTCCAGCAGGAGCATCACCCTGAAGGTGAGCAAAAAGCCCATCTGACACAGGCTCTGCTTGTGTGGCTGTGAGCCCCTGAATTTGTAGAGGATTAAGAAAACTACTGTAATGGGAGTGAAGTTGCTTTAATCCCATAAGGATTTTCAGCTGAGCAGGGTTTTGCTCAGCCATACAAAGCAGCACCTGCAAGGTGGGAAATGGAGAAGTGGCCAAATGCTGGGAGGCTGGATGGGAAGAGAAGGTGGGTCAGAAGCAAAGGGGCTGAAGGCTTGTGTTGTGGTTTAATCCCAGCTGGCAACTCGGCCCCAGGCAACGGCTCATTTGCTCCCCCGGGTGGGATGGGGGAGAGGATCGGAAGAGTAAGAGTGAGAAAACCCTTGGGTTGAGATAAAGACAGTTCAACAGGCAAAGCAAAAGCTGTGCACACAAGCGAAGCAAGGAATTCATTCGCTACTTGCCATTGCAGGCAGGTGCTCAGCCATCCCCAGGAAAGCAGGGCTCTGTCACAGGCAACAGGGACTCGGGAAGACAAACAGCATTGCTCCAAATGTCCCCTCCATCCCTCCTTCTTTCCCCAGCTGAGCATGACTTTGTATGGTATCGGATATCTGGGGTCAGTTGGGGCTGGTTGTCCTGGCTATGCCCCCTCCCAGCTCCTTGTGCCCCCCAGCCTGCTTGCTGGTGGGGTGGTGGGAGAAGCAGAAAAGACCTTGACTCTGTGTAAGCACTGCTCGACAACAACTTAAACATCTCTGTGTTATCAACACTGTTTCCAGCACAAATCCAAAACACAACCCCATACCAACTACTATGAAGAAAATTAACTCCATCCCAGCCAAAATCAGCACAGCTGGTTTCTTCCCTTTTTGCTGGGTGAGGTTGAGGTCAGGACCTGTGGGTGGGTTGAGGACCTCTCCCTTGCAGAAAAGGAATGGTTTTGGAAGAGAGCTCTGCCTGGGATGGATGCTCTACCCACGGTGATGGAGGAGCTTCAGGGGTGGGATGGAGAGAGGATGAGCTGCTGCCAGGAGGGAGGGTTTTGTCAGATGCAGGATGCCACAAAACAAGGGGATAAAAAAGCAATCACTGCAGTGAGGGTTAAAGATGCTTATATGGAAAAGATATACAAACCTGACTGGACAAAAATGAAAATACAGAGAAGGCTGAGATAGGAGCAGCACCAAGCCAGAGCTCAGCCCCCTGTGATGCTGTGGTGATGGTCTTGCTGAAGGATCATCCCTTGCTTCTGCTCAGCCCCCCATGACAAGCTGTCAGTACTCAGGGCTTGGCATGCCCTCTGAGAGCTGTGCTGGGTGAGACACCCCCAGGTACCGCCGCAAGGAAGGGAGGTCTTTGGAGACATGGGGTTCTGCTCAGTGGACAAGTTTCCTACCTATTAAACCTAAACAAATCTGATAAGTGGATGGCCTGTTCCTCTGAGCTGAGCAATCAGACTGACAGGCAGACAGTGTTTGTCTGGGCACAGCCACCACCGACACCTCAGGTGGGATTGCTGTCATGATCTGGACGAGGCAGCAAAGCGTGAGCCACCCAAAAAGCCTCAGCACTGGCACAATGTGCTCTGCCTGCCACGCAGCCAGCGGGCAGTGCCGGGCTGTGTGCCTCTGCCAGTGGCTGTTGGCCACCAGGGGACAAGGGGTGGCCAGTCATTCCCCAGCGACTTCAGAGTAATCGCCTCTTCCTCCAACCTTTTTGGGGAGCAGACATCCCCCCTGTGCCTATGCCTGGGGTGATGGGGGGTTCAGGGAAGAGGAGAGCTGGGATGGATGTGGGATACCTGAGATGCTCTTGCATAGGGGAGGTTTCCAGCTGGACAAAAGCTGATCAAGCCATGGAGGGGAGAATGCTTCATTGCAGACCTGGGGGTGGCCCAAATACTTTTGCCACTGTAACTCTTTACAATCTCTGTGCAGCCCCCCTTACTGACCCTTCAGAGGCTCTGTGCCTCGTGCGTGCTGACTGATGGGCTATGCCCTGCCTCCAGCCCTGCCTGCTGCTGTATCCCCACAGGAACGCGTGCCTGCTGATGGAGTGGCTTTTTTTGTGTAGGCAAGTGCATTCATCTGATCTGTTGACTGGAAAAAACATCCTGATCTTACTAAATCCCCACAGCCTTTCCAACCGCTCACAGCAGCTTCGCATGGACTGTTTAATAGGTCTTTTTTTGTGATTATCTCGTGGGTTATCTTGGCAGGGGATAGGACTCGATGGGCAGGCTGTAATCCCTGGGTTCTGTGTCACTGGCCCATCACCGGCTCCATCAGCCGTGGCCACTGGGGGTTTGTTGCCTGAAGCAGCTTCATTACAGCAAATTATAAACTCGAGTAGATTTTGCAGCTCTGCTTGTGGCCTGTCTGGCACTAGCAAACATGCTTCCCTCAGCACTCTCTTTCTTCCCCCTTTTATTCTGTTTAAAGATGAACTTTGTTTTCCTGTTCAACAACCAGGCTTTGCGTGAGCAGCACTGGCTGCCACAGAGCTGCTGGGCTGAGCACGTTCCTTCCCTGCACGCAGCAGGACTCTTCGCCCATCCCTGTCCCAGCTTACGAGTGCTCAGCACCAGAGAAGGTGGAGAGTGATGCTCTGGGGGTGCTGCAGGCAAGGGCCAGCCCTGCAGAGCAGCCAGGATTCTCCCCACCTGGGTCTCGCATGCTCCTGGTGCTCGCTCTGAGACATACTGGTGTGCCCAGGGCATCGGCTGAGCACCGGGAGAGGCTGGAGGACGATTGCCAAGTGGAGCTGTTGAGCATGGAGGCCTGGGGAATGGGGTTGCTGCTCCTGATGGCTCTGAGCTTGCCAGACCGAGGATCACACGTGGTATGTGCATCCAAACCTAAACTTGCAACCTTCCCCAACTTCTGGTTTCCTGATACTTGCAAGCTGCTCACAGGCAATTTGCAAATAAGAAAAAGAAGTTTAAATTCACTCACCAGAAATAGTGTATTTCTGGGTTTGCAAGTTGTCTGGGAGCAGCTCACAATTTTGTCACTTGCAGTTGGGAGAAGGGGGGAGAAAAAAAAGGAGAAAGAAGAAAATGCAAAATCCAAAGACAGCAGAAAGTAGAAGTCTGGCTGGAGCCCAGAGCCGTGTGTTAAAGAGGTGCCCAGGAGATGCTCTGAGCAGTCCAATGCATTTGTGAGCCATGGTCCCCAAGCACCGTGCCATGGAGGGAGGTGACAACAGCCCCTCCCTGGACAACTCTGCCGTGAGCATCCACTGTGGTGCACTCTGCTGTGCCTCTCATTAATGGAAGTCAATGGATACGGTGCAGGGAGTGGATCAGGGTAGATTTATGGGGAGGGATTAAAAGAACTAAATATACATAGTTTGGTGGAGAGAAGTTTAAAGGAAAGGGCATGTGTATATAGGGAGGGAGTGAAAAGTATAATAACAGTCTATAAATATTTGAAGGTGTAGGCACCAAGAAGCAGATTGATTTATTCGTGGCAATGTAAATGGGATGCAGCTAAGGAAAAGGGAGAGAGACATGACAGGGGGAAGCTGTAGACGTTTCCCTGCAGAAGGAACAAGGACCCCATCACCTGGGCTCAGTACTTAGAGGAGGTACCAAGCATGCAGGGGGAATGCTTGCTGCCCAGCTTTGGCCCAAGTGGCATCTTTTGTTACAGTTCGCTGCCGTTATGGCTGCAGATGTTGTCCACAGAGATGGTCTGGGCCCTGGCCCTGTGGACCCCATCAGACTCGGCACTGTGAGACTTTTCCATTTTGTCTCTTCCCTAACAGAGCTCAGACGATGCCTGCGCCACTCCTCCTACTTCTCCTCCTTCCCCCTGCCCCTGGTGGTGCCAAGCTGTTCATGTGTAAGGCGAACATCTTGGGCAGAACGCAAGCTCCAAGTCCTGCCCAGTTTCACCGTGGCCCCCCTCCTTCCTCATTCCACCGTGGTGTCACGTTCTCCTGCCTGAGCGTGCCACGCTGGGTGGCAGAGCCTGGCTGGCATTGCTGCTGCCACACTCAGCGTGAACGCGACAGATGGGAGCGAGGAAGGCTCGCTCTGCCTGTGCCAGGGTGAAAATGGCTCAGCTGCAAATGAATATTTCCAGAAACCTCTTCTTCCTTGGTTTATAATTATGAGCAGATTTTCTTGTGGATAAAAGGGAGGCTGGTTTCGAAAAAGAAATGACCCTGTGTGGGAAGAACTGATTCTTCTTGGAAAAATATGGTGCCTTGAGCAAGTTTAACTCTTCTGCTTCCTCCAGGCAGGAACAGATTTACTGCATTCGAATTCCCGTCATCCAGCTCCGAGCCTGAGGCTTGGCACTGGCAACCTCCCAGTGTAGGAACTGGAGTCTATTTTAGACTGAGTTCTTCTTTGCAGGCTGTGTGCATGGGGGGCTGCGATCCCGGGGTGAAACCCCTCCTCAGAGGCTCCTGGAGCACCCGTGGCAAGCAGGACTCTGCTCACAAAGGTCTCTGGCATCATGACTGGGAGTCACTGGTGGGAGGTGTGAGACAGTGGCATTGTCTGTCTGGCGTTGGCTGTGGGGGTCCCTGCTTTGCACTTGAGGGGCTAAACCTGCCCCCCCGTGGCTAACAGTGGTGCATACTGGGGCTATTTGATGGGGAATTTCTGCTTGGGGAGACCACTATGAATTGGATTTGGTGTATTTAAACCCAAACCACTATTCTCTGGAGGGCTGTTGGTGCCACCCCCTGCTGCCCAGCGCCTGCTGAGAATGAGCACTGTGCCCCTTCCCAAGCACGGGGGGCTCTGCCTGCCCTCACTCCACAGAGAGAGCTGCTTCACAGCCATCAGCGGGGAGGCAGCTGGGGACAAGCTGAGTGATATATGCGGTCACATCGTACGACCACCCGTCCCAGCCCTTTGCTAGCTGGAGCATCAAGTCATGCATTGGATGTGTGTTACGACTTCAGCAGCGCATGAGTCGGGAGGGCTGGGAGACCGGATTTCCTTCCCTGTACAGAAATGATCTTCGATGTGTCAGAAATGGCAAGGAAAATTTGTGCAACAGACGTGAAAGGCAAAAGGGTCCTTGGAAGTTTTCCCCAGTGTGAGAGAAGCTCTTGAAGTTTATTCATATAACAGCCATCATATTAAAGAGCTTCTTGGAGAACTTTGAACAGCTTTCTATATGGAAACAAATATGCCTCTATAGCAGCAGTTTTCTGTGTTTCTTTTGATAATGATAATGATCTTACATTTCCGTACAGCCTTTCATCTTGCTGGATCTTAATGAGCTTTACAGACAAATGTGCAAGCTATACGCAAAGATCAACTCTCCCAACAATGCCAGGCAGCCGCTGCTGGGGTGGATGTGGCAGGTGTCTATGCAGCCCACTGCAAAAGCAGTTCAGGCAGGAATGGGAGAGATTGGGTTTTGTTTTGATTTTTTGTTATTTATTGAAAATGCAGGCAGCATTTTAAAGCAGAATTTGGCAGGCTAGAATTTGGCCGGGACAACAAAGTTGTCTCTCCGTCTTTCCTTTTGGAGCCGTTCCTCTCCTCAATACATATTTCGCCCTTCTCGGTGCCAGGGAAGGGATTGCTTCCCAATGGCTGAAACTCTTGCCTGGCATGGAGGCGGACAGCTTCAGCACTCTGCTTTGCTAAGTATTTAATGTATTTTATAGGAAGGGTGATGGTGCCAAGAGCAGAGAGCTGTGCCAGAACAGCCGACGGCCCGTGCCCGTGGTGCTCAGCTGAGCAGAGAGGTTTGGACGGAAGTGCTGCATCCACCACACTGCCTTTGCTGCTGGCTGCCCGGGGGCTGTGCTCCCATTTGTTCTCGCTATTTCTCATGATGCCCCAAACGAAGTGGTGGGCCGGGACCTGGCCCTTCGTCGGCAGCCTCTGTCCTAGCAGGATATTTCTAGCAACTGTTGTGCTCAAGGGTAAAGGCATCACCTTGAAAGCAGGGCTCTGCGTCCTTGGAGTCTCATCTGTTTGAAATCCTTCAGGCCAAATTTAGCATTGCCGTGAGGAGCAGTGGTCCCGGAGCACAGCACATGTCCTCCCCATCTATCTAGGGCACCATTTATTTCTTCCCCTAGCAAATAGCAACAAGCTGAGGAGCCATCCTTAAGTAGGGAGGAAAAGGCAGGAGCTGGGAGCCTCCTAAATGCCCCCCGTTTCATTTTTGAGCAAATATACCAAGTAATGGCCGCAGGCCAAGGAGAAAGCTGCTGCTGCTATTGCTCAAATGTCACTGGAGTCTTCTGCCTCCTGCAGACCTGCCTGCCTCCTGCCCTGCTCCATCAGTGAGGCTGGCTTGCTCCTCCTCCTCCTGTTTAGGCATCTTTCACCAGAAGTAGGCTGCCCTCCCCCACCCCTCCCCAGAGCACCCACCTATCCAGGGCTGTGTCTGGGTGGCACAGTCACTGTGCCTCCTAGGGGCATGCCACCTTGGTCAGGTTGTGCCCCTTCCTTTTGGCCCTTCAGTTCACAAATTCTTTCAACCCTTTGGGGTTTCTGTGGAAGCAAATTCCTTTTCTCTTCTGTTTCTCTTTCTCTCAAGCTGACCCCTCCTGAGAGCCCTTTTATCCTCCTGTATCTCCATTTCCACCTTTTTTTGGCTGTGGTTGGGTTAACCCTTCTGTTGCTGTTCACAGTTTATAAAAATTATGCTGGCTCAGGATGTTTTATTTTAAAAGCAAACCCCCACATGCTGGCTGGTTGCCTCAGCAAAATGCCTGTTGTTAAACAGTGCCATGTCTTTGTGAGGAGAAGGACTGCAGGGTGTCCACAGGAGGTTGACGTGGGACATCCCAGCTCAGAGGTTTTGCTCCCTGGTTCGCTCCCCGAGGATTCAGCTCGCTGCAGAGCAGATGATTGGGTCTGAGTTTAGAAACAGAGCAAGATACCCTCTGTGCATTGTGGCAATGCATCAAAGCAGTAGAAGGCCAGAGGAACCCTAGGGTGTCTTCATCACGGGCTCTTGCTGCTGCTCAAGATGGGTCCTGCTCCTCTGCCCCAGCTTTGGCAGTGTAGAGCTGGGCACCACGTGCAAGTGTCATGGCTGCTGGTGGGACTGGTGCACAGCTCAGGTGCTCCTGCTGCAACTCATCTGCTGGCTGGCAAGGCATCGTGTCTCCCTCCCTCTCCTCTCTCCTCACCAGAGCAGTGATGCTGGCACTGCACCATTTTCCATATTTATGGCAGTAAAGCTGTAATCTCCCTCGATCCTCAGAAACCTCCAGGAGAGATTGATGGAAGCCCAGGTCAGCCATTAGTGACCGCTGCATAAATCACCCTTATTAGCCAAGCTCCCTTGGCAAGGCGTGCTGATATATGGACCCATGAAGTCTGTGAAGCATTAAGAAATCATGACTACATACCTGGGACAGCTGAGGATCTCTGCTGTGCGAGCACCTTATCTGGACAAGGGCGGGCTGGATTCTCCTTCTGGCCCTTCTTTTTGTTGTCTGCAAGTTTTTATCCCTGCCCTGAACCACTTGGTATTTTTTAATCAGTCCCAGACTGTGCTTTGGGCTGGCTACTGAGACGATGAACAGAAGCGAAGGGGAACCCACCGGGGGTGGTTGCTCTCAAAGAGAGGAAGTGCCCTGAGTCTGAGCAGACATCCCTCGGAGGAGCCCAAGGCGTCGGAGGGACCCGTCAGGAGAGCATTCCCCAGTGCTGGAGCTGTGCATAGTCTCTGGCTTTCAGTCCTGGCTGCTCACCTGGAAACCTGAAACAGCAAATGCTACCCATACCCCGACACAGCTGGCCATGCATACCGGTTCTCCTGTCCCATGGTTTGATTTGAGTGAGCTGGAAGAAAATCCAGGTCTTGCTCTGCAAGGGAGTTGAGAACGAGACTCAACGTAGCATGTGGATGAGGCTGGAGGGCTTTTTGATGCTGCTGCCGTCCTGGCTGGCAGCCTGCGAGATGTGCTGGCATCACCAGCTTCAGCTCCTGTGAAATTTTGCCAATGAAACCCTGGGAACCCCCACATATGCCCGGTGCTCATCTAGGAACCTCTATCTTGCCGCCCAGCATGTATGAGGGCTTGAACGCAGCATGCAGAACCTAGCTTTGGATTAAAGCAGCAAGGGAAGGGTTGTGGAGATGGCACGTGGAAGAGGATGCTTTGTGGCCAACGGGGAGCGAAAGGCCCGTGAGGAGATCAGCTACATACTCTCTGTGGACATTTGCCTTAACAGAAATTCATCAGACGGGCGGTGCTGATTGACGGTAGAGGACACAAGCACTGCTCTCCTGAATGATTATTTATGATGGGAATGCTGGAGTGGTTTTCTGGAGAGTGCCTGTGGACTTGGGAATCATCCAGTCCAAGACTGTCAGGCTCACGTGACTGTTCATAAGGCATTTGGTGTGACTACTATGGGAAGGGTGGCCGTGGCCCTATGGCTTCTATGGATTTCCCATGTTTGCAGCCACTGACTCACTCTGTATAATGGGCAATGGCATAAAATCAAGCAGTTTGCAGATAATTTAGGCACAGCCAAAAGCACTATATTCACAGGATGAACTGTCTGCTGCACTAAACATATATATTTGGAAGAGTATGAGTAGCATTTTCAATTGCAATGCCTTTCTAATTAGGGCCTTGAGTATCTACTCAGGCAAAGCACCCATAAAGTTTGTGGAGAGCTGAGGCTGCGGGATGCTGCCTGCGATGCTGGGCTCAGGGCGAGCAAGGCTGGCTCCTGTGCGCACGCGTGCACGCCCCGGGCACACCACGGGCATACAAGAAATAGAAGTCACATTTGCTTTCTGCTCATTTGCATGGAGACGACTGATGCTGCTACGTTTGTGTTTCAAGCACTGCAGGGAAAGCTGAAATCTTTCAAAACCTGTTTTTCTCTGAGAATTAAAAAAAAAACAAAATCAGGAGAAAAGCTAACAAAAAAGACAAACAGAACCAGATCGGGGAATGTTTTTATTTACGTCAACTTTCATAAAGCTCCTCTCTCCTCCTGTTCCTCCACCCACCCAATGTGAGTGCTGGCCACCAGTGAGCATCCCTCAGGGTGAAAATTGTCTGTAGGCTGACCAGGCGCAACCGGGGTGTATCTGGTTACAGCAAAGGGCTTATTAGAGGAGCCTGCAGCTGAGGAGTGAATCTTTCTTTCCTCTCTTCAGCTACAGCACAGTGTCTCCTATGCCAGCCTTGGGTTAAATGTCCAATTAGTCTCTGCTCTTCACCGTTAATCGCTGTTGTTTGTTGCTGAGTGAGAGCCGGTGGGATCCATTAGCTCCTCTTCCTCCTCCGGCTGGCCAGCTGGCTCGGGCTGGCTCCAGGTATGCTTTTTGGGGTCTGCCACTGTGGAGAAATCTGGCCTTTTTTTCTCTTGGGAAGCGGTGTGCTGTGTTCGCTGCCTCTCGGCTGATCCATAACCCCGCTTTTTGGCTGGAGGGGAGGCACAAATGGAGCCGTCAGGACAGAATTACAAAAGCCTAATCACGTTTCACAACACGCCAACTCGCAGGCGGAGGTGTAAAGCTTTATATAGAAATACAATTAATAATCTAGTAAAAAGCTGCCTCCTAGCTAGTGCCGTAATGCAAAACAAGGCTCAAGGGGCAAGAGGCTTTACAAGTGTTGGGTCTGAGTTCACAGCTTGTCCTGCACACTCAAGGGCTGTCTGGGTGACGGCCACTTCATAACTAACCACGGCAGCTCTTCTGGGGCCTGCCTTGTCCTGGTCGCTGGGTGGGTGCAGGGATGCTCCCCCACACCTCACCAGCCCCGCAGCCACGGGTGGGAGAAAGGCACAGGTGCTGCAAGGGCAGCAGTGAGCCCATCTGGCAAGTGGGGCCAGTGGAGTTTGGTGCTGTGCAAAGAGTTGCAGTGTGGGCATGGTGCTGGCAACCCCGTGGGACCCGCGCCAGCGCTGCACAGAACTGGTCAGCATTGTGCTTCCCCAGTAGCTGGCCCAGCAGGAGCACACCTGCCCAGCTGGTCTCTGCAGATGGCATGGTACATTGCATGGTAGAAAAAAACCCCAACAACTGAGCAGAGCAATCCTGGCTGGAAACACCACGGTGTGCTGCACGCTCCCTCCTTTGCTGTGGGATGCGCCTTTGACAGCCCACAGCAAGCTGGGGCTGGACTGTGCCACCAGCTGCCTGCCCTGCCTGCTCATCCAGGAGCAGACCAGTGGGGACAGGCAGTATCCCTCGGGAAGCAGAGAGACCATGGGGAGGGAAGCGGTGTGGGAGGAGCAGCCGAGGGCAGAGGGGAGGATGTCTGGGCCGGGTCAGTGCGGAGCGCTGGCAGCAGCAGCCTGTGCATGGCAGCACGGCGAGCACAGCGGCCCGGGCCGGCGGAGCATGTGGTGATGAGGAGTGAGCCAGGAGATAATCTGCCGTGTTACCTAGGACAAGATGTGGTTTCAGGTGCATTAGTCCAGAGGCAGACCCAAGGCAAGGGGCCAGAGATAAGGAAAGCCTTAGATGCCTACAACTGCTCGCTGTGGTGCTTGGCGTTGCACGTCCAGCTGCAGTGTGGCATGGGAGAGGTGTCAGAGCGCCAGAGCTGCCCTCCCTGCCAACTGCCCTCACCTCTTTATCACTGAGTATGAAAGGGCAGCATCCATCACTTCTTGCAACTTTTCTTGAAGAGAAAAGAGCAAGTACCAGGGCATTTTGTTGGCTCCTTATCCTCGCTGGCATGGGACCAACGGTGTGACTCATGCAACCCTGAAAGGATCAGATGTGCAAATTGAGGTTAGGCTGAATTTGGCCAAATGCCTTACACCCCTGAAAGGGGAGAAGACTCCCTTCTGCCCTGGGCTTCACAGGCAGCCTCTGTATCATGCACTAGAGGTGGCCCAAAGGCACACGAGCATTGTCCACCCCAGATGTGCTCATAATATGAGCATTTATAATGTGCCTCCCGTCCCTGACCACTGCACTGGCAGTGTCACCTGGTTAAAAAGTGCTTTTTGTCTAAAATGCTTAATGCACCCTCCCATGTTCTCCAGCATCCTGGTAAATATTATTGCCCCCATTTTACAGGCAGAGAGCGGGCACTTGGCTTGCGATGAGTCAATGTCAAAGCGAGGGCTTTAGCCTCGAGAGCCAGCCCGTCCTCTCCTCCATGCAGCCAGCAGCATCTATTTCTCTCCAAGCAACGTCCACCCTGTGTGAGACCGGTGCTATAAAGAACAAATAAAATTCTGTGCAAGCCAAAGGAAATGGCATCATTTAAAAATATGCACAAGGTTAACAGGCACAGGGAGAACACAGGGCATGTGGATGGATAGTAGGAGAGCTAACAGACGAGACCCGAAGGGCTGCAGGGTGTAAGGCAGTACCAGCAAAATCATCCAAGTGCATAAGTCACAAGAAAATCAGACTTCTTACCCTGCTTAAGGACTGTCCCAGGCAGGTGCCCCGGGATGAAGATTGACTGCATCACTGTGTTCCCGAGGGACTGATTGATCGATTTTTGTAGCACCATCCTGTAGCCCTGCACACTGATTCATCACAAGCAATTAGCTGGGAGTGATGTGCAGCTCTGAGCGACAGCCGGGCTGTCTCCCTCCAGACTGTTCTGACCTGTCCTGTGCTGCGGCACATCCCCAGCTGGATGAGGTGGATCATGGGGAGCACTCACAGATACTCCCGGGGCTCTGAGTTTCCTGGGGTGAGGGAGCAGAACTGGGGGAATTTTCCAACATTTAGAAACGTTTTCTCTCCCAGCCCTGCAGGCACGGCCTGGGGCATGGTGCCTATTCAAATTAGGCCACTGTCAGGTTTGTTGGCTGAGGTTTCATTTAATTTTCTTCATCATGCTCACTCACAGCAGCCCCGTGTAGATGCCCAGGCCAGGATGCAGAGCATCTGGGCAGGCCTTTGTCAGTCTCCCTGGCTGAGCTGTTAACACTGATTTCCTATGAATATTCAGGCGTGCGAGATGCATCCAGGATGCTCTTGCACTCAAGGCTCATGGGATCACAACTCAAATTTTAACTCTGCCACTGGCTTCCTATGGCTTCTTGGGCAAACCAGCCTTTGGCTTCCTCGGACAAATCTTTTCATTTCCCTGCACCTCAGCCTCCAGGTGAATAATCACGTGGATGGGTGAGCGGGCATCTTGCTGCTCTGCACAGCTTGGTGTAGAGCACCAGTTCAGGGCTTGGTGGGGCTACCAGCATCTTCTCTAGCAGTCACTGGCTGACATTGCTTGGGTCAAGTTTGCCTCTCTCCGTACCTGCTATCCCACCTGTGAAACAGGGGTAATGATACCCAGGTCGTTTCCAAAAGAGGTGTTGTGTCAGAAATAAGGAACTCAAAAAGGACTGTGGGTCCTGAGGGTCTCGTGTGTCAGGATCACTTGTCAGAAATATTTTGCCATGACCATGCTTACAGAGATGAGTTTTCTGAGATGGGAGTGACAACACATGCATGAAGCTGCAGGTGAGCACCACTGGGGAAAAGGATCATCCAGCAAGAGAAAAAATGGTAGCAGGAATGAGTTCAGATTAGTTTCCATCACCAGTGGTATTTGCACCCCAGCGAGATTACAAAGGATAGCATCCACCCTGAGTCATTCAGCACTAAGCCTGGAGCTTGCCTGGAGCAGGGTGTCTGTAATAAGCCCCCCGAGGGGGATGTTTCAGCCCAGAGCCCCTGCCCAGGCAGGGGCCATGGCAAGCTCTCGTCTGCTGCTGACTCCTTCCCCTGAGAGCCTCCATTTGTGGCCACAAGCTGGTGAGCAGGGAGACCTGGGGGAAGGGAAGGTCCTTAGCATTGATTGATGGGGTTTGTTCCCCAGCTTGTCATTACCTGGCTTTCTGCCCCATCGCAGCCTGGCCAGCCCTGGTTTCCCACCTCGCCCCCACTCCCCATGCATGGGAACAGCTGGATGGAACAAAATTTTCACTTGCCTTTGAAGAGCCAGCAGGCCCTGTAGCCAGCAAAAACATTTACTGAAAAAATAGTAGTAGATCTGTTTCCCTTTCATCAGGGTGAGGAAGGCAGCTCTAATGTTGACATTTCTTACCCAAGATTCAGAAATCGCTGTCTTTAAAAATGAGAGCCTGGTGTTTTTGAAAACTGGACGGGCATCTGACACCCATCAGCCCCTTGGAAGCAGCCCAGGGCTTGTGGGGAAGGCCTTTGGCTTCCCTGGCTGTGGTGGGCTTTGAATGGTTATTCCTCTGAAACCAGTGCTTCTGTTTAGTGGTTTTCCCTTAATAAAAGAGATTTTCCTGCTGCAAGGATGTCATTGCTGAGGAATTACTGCTGGGCCTGGTCTTTTGCATCTTTCAGAATTTGCCTGAGCCTCCCGCAGCCAGGCTGGGGTGGCACAGGGCCTAACTGGGTCTGGGGAGTGATGGGGGAGAGGGGCTTTCACATGCATCTCTGTGAACCCACCAGAGCTGCAGCTTCAGGGGGAAACCAGAACATCTCATCCCACTTCTGCTCCTTTCCTCTGGAGGACCCCCAGCTCTGTAGTACCCAATAACACAGGCTTCATCCCCAGCCTCAGGAGGTGGTTCCTCCATCCCACCTTGACCACACTGTTGCCCTCTCCCTGTTCACGCATGGATGCACACACACTCTGCGCTGCCTTTAGATGAAGGTATGCATTATGCCCATTGCTATTCCTGCTAAGCGAGATTCTTGGTTCTGCTCCTGCCAGCCTTAAACCGCTCTGTACGCCTTCCCGCTGGGCTCGGGGTCAGCCAAGCCCCAGGGCAAGAGGGCCGGCAGGTTTCTGAGCCATGGTGGGAAAGGGCTTGGGGAGCGTCCTGTGGTTTGGATGACGTCTGTCTGTCTGTCTGCCTCGCTTTAGGCCTCCGTGCTGCTGGATTAGTAGCTACACCTCTCTTAGTGCATTGACTCAGGCATGGCTGTCATCTCCAGCAGTCACTGGGCACTGTCAGTGGAAGTGGATTTCAGCGCTCATTAATCCCTGGCCACATTTGCCTCCCTCCTTCAGCTGTTTTTTCCAGCAGGCTCATCAAAGTATAATCTTGTCGCTGGGTTTGCAGTGGTTTGGCAACAGCTTGTAAACTCCCTGTTCCCCAGCATCCCAGCCCTTGCCCACTCTTTGCCCTTTCATTTGTTGAGCTACCCTACGTCCTTTATTTTTCTCCTTCCTGGTTTTCCTTAGTTTTCATGTGACCAGGCACACTGGAAGGAGAATTGGCTTCTTTCCCGTTTCTGACCCTGCTGTGCAGAAGTGGGGGATGAGCACATTGCTCATATGAGTTACAGCTCAGAGGAAGAGGAGGAGGAGATCCCAAATGCAACCCAAATCGATTGCTCACCCCATGGTACGCAGCTTTCCCTGCGCTGAAGCACTACTCAGCCCTGATGCAAGTGTTTTGGTGGTGTTGGCTCATCATGACAGGTCTTGTTCAGCTGTGGAGAAACCCTGCCCTGCAGAGCAATGTCCAGATTCCTGAGGTGCAGCGAAAATTCCTCTACCTCCTCAACTGAGGGAATATTTTGGCTGGATCTTAGTTTGGACTAAGCCATGGGCTGGAATTGAGGGTAAAGTTTGGTTCGTGTAACTATGGGTAAACAGTGTCTTGATTTCCATGGCAGAGAACGCTTCTTTCAGATAAAGCACCCTTCTCTGGCATTGCCATCTTTGTTGACCAGAGACAACAATCAAGGAAAAGGATCAGAAAATGAAGTGTTGAAATGAAGAGTGCAACAAAGATGATTAGTTGGCATCACAGCTGAGGAGAGATGGAGAACGAAGGCAAATATTTTCAGTGAGTCAAATGCCCTTCCCTTGCCCTAGGCTAAAAGCAAGGTAGCTTAGCAAATTCTAAAGCAAAGCACAGGGAGGGGGCACTCCCCCAAACTCAAACAGAATACTTTTTTCTTTTAGGAGGTGGCATTTTTGCTTTGGCCCTCTTCCCTCTCTGGAGAAGAATTAATCTCAGGATGAAAAGTCCAAGCACGCTGTGCTGAAAATGCCCGTCTCAGTTAAGTCTGGTCTTAGCCCAAATTTGCAAATATTTTCCATGTCCCTAGAACTGCTGTTTTCAGTCACTCAGTTACAGAGTCCTCAAACTGGTTAAGGGAAGAAACTTTCCCCTCTTCCCTGGTGCTGTTCTGCAGTGCATCCACCCTCCCTGGAAAAGTTTAAGTCAAGAGTGAATATTTTTCTGCAAGCCTTGCCTAGTTTAAACAATGAATTCTGGGAAATGCCATGGCATATGTTCTGCAGAAAATCAGAGTAAATGACCACAATGATTCCCTCTGGCTTCATGCTCTGTGAAGCTATTGTTTGCAATGTGTTGCAGGGGTGTTTAGCTTGGCCCAGTGTGTCATCCTCTCTCCGGTCTTTGAATAGACTCTGCTGGAGAAAATGACTGGAATAAGTCTGTTCTGTATTTGATTTTGGCATTAATTTTTTTGTTTGTTTGTTTATTTCTTTGGGATTATTTTAAGGACCTAGAGGTCCCCACAGCTAGAGAGGCAGGCAGCACACGTGCTGTGCGGCTGTTCCCCTCAGTGACAGCTGAGAGCCACGGCTCTGATGGCAGAGGAATGGAGGGAGTTCATATCCCACTTTCTCCATCTACCTGCAGGGTACAGGTAGATTACCTTGCTCGCTGAGATGTACTGCTTCCTTCTGCTTTGAGGGAGCCAGGGCCCTCAGCATGTCTGCAGTTGCATTTCCATTGGAGAAAGCATCACTGATGAAACGATACTCGTTGCATCCCTTGGTCAGTGCAGCTGCCTGGGGACCTGCTGTACTGCCATGATCTAGGTGCTTCAGGTTGTGTCCAAAGGCTGGAGACCTGCCTGGAGCTGGGATGAGGGGTCCCTGAGAGCCCAACTGTTCCCTGGGAAGCCCCTCCACCTGCCCCTGCTGCCTTTGGGACCCTCCTCTGGGCTCGCCTCTGGTTCCTGCCAACCTCGCTCCTGTACCCGTCTCTGCTCCCATCTTGCCTTTGCTCGGGAAGCTGATTTTGGGAATCAGCCTCAGGCTCTGTCTCAGCAGCCTTCCCCAGAGGGACTGACACCAGGCTGTGTCCTGGGGGTCCGCAGGGGTCCCCCATCCTGTCCCACTCCCCTCTCCCAGGCAGGACCAGCTCTTCCTAGTTGACTCCCAGCAGCTATTTGTCTGATGCTCCCACAAGATCTGAGTGCTGGGGAGTCTGGCACTGTCCCAGACAATCTGCTCCAACGATTTGCTATCCTTAGAAAGGCTTTTGTAAACACCAATCTGGATCTTTTTTGCTGCAATTCAGGACTATTGTCATTTTTCCCATCCTTGACTCAGACACAGCTTGTTTGCTCTAATGTTTGAAGTGCTGTGAGAAACCTCAGATCTGGACAATATCTGGGTCTGCCCAGACCCCCATGGGCACCCATGGCAGGTCACCTACTGAGAAGCCCCTTTCCCATCCTGCTGCCATCCCAAAGAATTGGGGGAATTCCTCAGCTGTGTCTTGAGGAAGAAGAAACCTTGGGCCAAACAGCCGAAAAGAAGGTTTAGATGTGTCAGCAGTCTGTGCACTCCCAAAGGGACTCCAGAGGTTTCCAGCCCTCAGCTGATGGTGATCACTTACATCCTGACTGGCATCAGCCAAGCTGGAGCTAAAGCACATGGCTTCGAGGGCAGGAGCCACACTGGTGGTGACCAGGGAGTCCCTCTGTAAATAGCAGAGGGAAAGAAAGGAAGGAGCAGATGGGGAAAAGGAGGAGCAAGACAGAGAGAGTGACAAGCCATCAAGTGGATGTGTAAGAAGGAGCTGGGAGGAGTGAAAGAGGAGAGGGAGCTGTAATTAGGGCAGGTTTAGCATGCATGAATTTTGCTGGGTTTGCAGCAGGAGGCTTGCCCAGCAGCTGCAGAAATGATTTATTACATGCTCACTACATTTGCCCTGTAGGAAGGTAAATAAAATGTACATACTGTCCCATTTACTCAGACAATCAAGGGGATATGACCCAATTTCTATTTTACTAAAATGTTTCCCTCCCCAGAATTGGACCCCTGGGAGGTGCAGAACGCTGCGGTTCCCCCCCAGAGCAGCAGCACTGCACGGGAGCTGCATCTGTCTCATCTGCTCTTGTTGTCAGAAAGATCTTTGAATGCACAGTTAGCACTTAAACCCCCTCACACTCTCCTGCCACCCCGGCACAGCCCCTCCTGCCTCCCCCCAAGTGCCAGTGACCTGTGATGGGGGGACATGGCAGGAGACGGCCGGCCAAGCACAGGGGAAATCCGCCTGCACCATCTGCGTGTCGGATTAGGCGATGCTTTTCCTCTGACGGTGAGATGAGAGAGAGACAGGAGCCGGGAGCATCATCTGGCTTTCACATCTGCTGGCGCTGCCAGGGCTTGGCACAGCTGGCTGTATTGCACCACGCCAGGGATGGGGGCTCGGACCCAGCTCCAGAGGAGAAAGTCCTGCATGTGCAGCCAGGTTCCAGCTGTGGGGAGGAACTCGCTTCTCTGGGGAGGAGCGGGGGCCCATGTTTGTTCAGTCAGTCAGCAGGTTTAGGGGAGATAAGGGGCCTCCTGCACCCTGGGATCTGCCTTGCCCGGCACAATCTGGGATGTGATTACTTTTGCTGATACCCCAGATACAGCATATGCTGAATGTGCATGTTTTGGCAGCATGGTTTCTGACTGTTCCTGAGTTTTTTTCCACCTCTGCTTGTTAGGTCTCCTCCAGCCTCCCCAGCAGGCAGCACCAGGCAGCCAGGAGGCTGCAGCCGCTGCCTGTAGCTCTCTGCAGCCACGGGGATTTGTTGCAGATGTCGGGCAGCGCGGGGCTGGGAAAGCAGCACGTGGCTACCCTGGCCTGCAAATGCTGAGGCCATACGCAACGTAATGGGCATGAAGTGGACATAGAGCTAAAACCCCTCTTTTGGGGACTGAAGTTGAAGGATTTTGCTGTGCAAAGAAAGAGTCAGTGGGTTGTGGGTTTTTCTGAATCCAAATTTCACATGACTTTAAGCAAGTAGTCAGAGGAAGCCTGTTCTGCTGTGACTTTGGCTCTGTCTGCGGGGTTTATCCTGCTGCATGCGGGCTGGCACTCTGAAAAACATAGCCTTGTTTTGTTTAGAGAAGCCTGTCTGGAGGAAAGAGGAGAGAAGCAACCCCTCGTGTGGCTTATGACAGCCTTCCCCAGCCAGAGCAAGGGCTCAGCCCCAGGTGCCCTGGGACACTCACCAATTCCTTCCCTCATGGGTCCCTCTTCTCCCCTCTGGCACAGGGGTGAGATGCTCACCCTAGCTGCATGGGGAGGAGCAGTTCCCACCCAAATGCTCTCCTCTGGCAGATGGGTGAAGCTGAGGACAGGACACTGTTACTTAGCAACTGATGAAGGATGCAGCTTTAACCCCACCTGATACCCAGCACCACCCTCCCCTGCGAGTTTGCTGGAGGAATGGGCACAGGTCCCATCAGAGCTAGGCTCCACTGGGGGATTTTTTTTCTCATGTTCTATCATTCTTCTGATCCATACTTTTGGGCAGCGAGCTGGTCACTCCTGGACTGGAATGAACCCTGGCTCTGCCATACAGCAAGCAGGGCTGCTGGCTCTCTGGGATGAGTGGAAGCACACATGCTGGAGCTGCTGCCCGTACTCCATCTATTCATAAGGCTCAGTGCTCCTTCCCCTGCTCCACACTCACACTCCCTCCCAGACCCTGCAGACAAAAACCTAATTGCATGACATAAATTATAGCAACTCTCCAAATAAAAGCCCAGGAAAAAAAAGGCTGTGGCTGGATGGACACTTGAGGGCTATTAGAAGATGCATAAATTCTTTTCCTTAGGTTTTTCATTTTTACATGTCTAATTACAGTGAAAGGAGCCTTTCAAGGGTTGCTCAACTGCCAGGGCACTCAGCAGCCCCTGGCAACTGGAGTGGGAAGAGGTGGCAGGGTCAGACGGCCCCATTTACCTTGGATAGAGCCTAGGGCTAAACAAATGCCAAGGGTTTGGGAAGAAGAGAGGGAGAAACCTCTGCATTCCCCTGGGTCTCCCCCAGGAACCTGCCTTGGTTCCCCAGGCACCCATCACTCCTAGGAATACTTCTATGCTATTGTGGCCCCTCTTTATTTATCTGACACTCCTCAAGCATCTTGCAAACTTTAATTAAACATGCCTCCTAAGGGTATCCTTTACCCTCATTTTAAAGATGGGCTGGCTGAAAACAAATAAAATGAGCAGCATTTCTCAGGACTGGGAATAAAACCCAGGAGTCAGGGAGATGGAACTTTAATGGTCTGGCTTCACCCCCCCTCCATGCTCTGCCTGACAGCGACTGCGCCACTGACAGCATCCCTGGCACCATCCTCAGAAGCCCCAGATGTTCTGGGGAGGCTCGGAGGGAGTGGGAAGGACCTGGGAGTGGCTACAGATCCCACGGGCAGGGGAATCACAGGCTGGGACAGGGAGAAAAGCCCTTAAACCAAGAGAAATGCAGCGGGGTCAGAGGGCAGCACTGCTCCCAGCTTGGGGCCCCGGTCAAAGCACCCAGTGCATGGTGAGCCACTGTGATAATTAGGGGCAATTTATATTTCCAGGTCAGGGGTTCACTCTTTCTTGTCATCGATTTTTAGGTGGGTGATAAACTGCCTGGAAACCAGAGCTGTCGGGATAACACGGGAAATGTCCCATTAGAGGGGGAGCTTCTGGAGCAAGCACTGCTATCATCACCTTCTGCAGCCCCCTGTGGCAACGGCTTGGATAGGGCACCCCCGTGCTTCGCTGCCGACTGTCCCTCATCCCTGGGGCTGGACACATCACCCATTGATGCTGCACTTATGCCCCGAGCCCTTCCCATGCTCTGTGTTGGACCCTGTTGTGCCTGAGGGCACAGGCTGGTGTCCCCTGCCTGGGGTGAAGGGGACAGTGTGCTGGAGGTGGGTGTCTCTGCCGAGACAGGAATCACTCTCTCCTTTCTGGGGAGCAGGCTTGAGAAGGCAGCTACAGGGGCCATGCTTCAGAAAGTGCTTGGGGCCACTGATTTTTCTGCATGTGAACCTGAAAAGAAATCCAGGGAAGTTTTGTGCATGCATTTGCTACACTTGTCACTGCTTTTCTAGCGCTGGGGAACTGGCCCTGGATCCACTGAGCAAGGTGATGTACATGACAGTCCTGGTTGCCAGCTGAGGTACTGAATGCGATAGTCGAATGTACAGGTGCTGGGGCACACAAGGCATTGCTTTGTTGTCAGCTTGTTCTGCTGCTGTGTGTGCTCTGCTCCAGCATTGGCTGCTGTGCTGATACAAAGTGCGAAGACCAGCAGGGCTCCAGCCTAGCCTAGGTGAGTGTCAGGAGGTAGACCTCCTAGCTCCCCTGCCTGGCAAGGGTTTTTGTCCCATGGCTTGCAGATCTCTGCTTGCAGAGGCAGATTCTGCTGCTCCTGACAAGCACAGTAAGAGCTTAAATATGTTTGCTCCAACCCTTTTTTTGCAAACTGCTCTAGCAGGTAGAACTGTTCCCAGATTTATTCCTCAAGCCAAAAGAAAGTGACTGCAGGAGGTGGCTATGCCGGCTGCAGGGCAGGACAAGCTCAGCTGCTCCTCTGCTAAACACGCACCCTGCCTGGCCGTCCTGTGGGTGCTCTCTTGGTGGATTTGATTGCACTGATATGATCCCACTCCAGATATGCTGCTGTATCTGGAACCTAGCTCTGCTTCCTGTAATTAAAGGTGTCAAGTTATGCCATACACTGAATTCAGCAGCAGAAGTTCTTCCCAAGTACATTAAATTATGGAGATCTTGGAGTGTCATGAATTTACAGCCTCTGCATGGTGAGGGTATGCTGGTGCTCTGAACGTCTTGGGCTGAGAAGTGCCCTTTTCTCATAAAAAAGTCCAAACCAAACTAAAAGGGCCTGGCTGAGGAGACTCATTAGGATCAGGGTTAAAATTCCTCGATCTGTGGCTGAGGCCCATCTGTAGCCCTTGTGCCTTGTCGTCTCTGGATATGCCCCAGAAATAGCAGATGCTCAGCCACAAGTCTCGAGCTGCCTCAGCAGCTCTGCTCCCTGCAAGGAGGGTACCCGGAGCACTGCTGCCTGCACTGGTGCTGTACCCCAGGGCTGGAAACATGGGTGGGCACTGCAGGGGTCATGGCTGGGCACTGTCACAACCTTTCTGGCATCTCTCCAACTTGCTTTAGGTGATGTCCCGACCTTTCAGAAACGATCCCTTGTCCTCTTGGAGACACAAACAGAAGCCTCTGACCCAACCGCTGCTGACCAGCAGCTACAGCCAACAGCCTGTGGGCAGGGTCGCAGGAAACAGGCGTTTCCAACACCAAAGAGTTTCATTTAAACAAATTTGTGCTTGCAAACGGGAGATGCAAAACTCATCAGATGAACTGTTTGCTGGAGCTTCGAGTGAGGTGCCTGGGGAGCTCCAGCATCCATGCCTACTGAAACGCAGGGCTCAGCAGATCCCCCTCGCTGAGCACTCAGCTAATCTCCTCCGTGGTGGCACATTTGTGAGGATGCTCCTGTCATGTCATTAAAAAAATAATAAGCGAAAGGGCATCTGTGTGAGTGATGGAAAAGTGACTCTGCATCATGGAAAGCCACCTCCAAGCTCAGGCATGGCCGCTCCTTGCTCGGAGAAGCCCCTCTCAGCAGCCAGTCACTGGGTGGTCTGCCTCTTAATTACAGGGTTAATGCCATGTTACTATCAAGAGAAGTTTCTTAACCTGATAATGAGTAGGAAGCAGCTGTAGCTTGGAAAATGTAATAATTGCAGAGTGGAGCAATGTAATTATAAGGTGCATATCAACTGCCTCCATGTTTACTTAGAGAAGACTAAATCCCCTCAAAAGCAGCAGCCATGGCAGCAGCCGGCTCTGTTTCTTGCAGGGGGTGTAACTGCATAGGGAAGAGGGGAGTGGAGACAAGTCCTGGACTGCTCCTCTCTGCTGCTGACGTGCCAGGGCTTGAGCCAAGGCTACAGTGGACTCTGAGCCCAGCAGCACTCAGCACATGCCATGCTCAGCCAGCATCGCTCCAGCTCCTTGGTGGGGCATTTCCATGGAGCATTGTAGTGCCGTGCCCAGCCTGGCCAGTTCCAGGAGCTCATCTTGCGTGTGGGACATCACCAGTCTCAGCAGGCATTAGATGGAGATGTGTCCCCTGGCCTTCCCAGGGAGCAAACAGAGTCAGCAAGGTTGGGCAGAGGTGGCTGCTTGCCAGGGGAGAAGAAAAAATGCAGGCTGAGAAAGATAAATGCTGCTGCTTAGCCCTGCTTTTCTTTTATAAGAGCTCTTCTCTTCTGAAGAGGCTGTGGCCCCAGAAGCATGTCCCTGGTGGGGCCACCAACCCAGAGATGCAAAGCACATGGACTATACCTGTCAACCACCCTCCCTCCCAGGGGTGCTCTCATTCCCAGGAGCTCCTCGGGAAAGACCGGTAGCAAACTGTCACGACTGAGCTCTTTATTTTCTCTTCCTGATATATTTGCCTGTCTCAGGTCTAAGTGTGCCTGGAGCTGCTCCCTGCAGCCTCAGAGCACTTGCCTTCCGTTCCTCCCCACTTTCCTGCACACAAGGCGGTTTTTAGTCTGCAATCTCCACGCCAAAGAAAATTTCTATTAGGTGAAAAAATTGCTTCCCTTTCATGCCCTGAAGGTAACCAGATGAGTGGAGGTGCATATCCCATACAGAAAAAGCAATGCTATGCTGAGCCTTTCTCCCACTGAACATGGCTCATTACTCCTGCTGCCGCTGGTGCAGATGCTGGTGAAGGTGTGCCCCAGCACCAGTGTGAGATCAATCCATCATCGCAAGCAGAAGCTCAGCAAAGGCATGCCAACACAGCGAGGCCATCGCTCCCTCCTGCCAGGCAATGCCTGTTCACCTGCCCTACGATCTGGGTGTATAATTTCTGTTGAGCAGTCACTAAATCAGGACAAAACTCCCTCCTGAGTGGGTCTCCATCTCTCGGTGAGAGGCAGAAGGACCCTGCAGCACACACAGCTGCTGTCCACGTGCGTTGCATGCTGGCTTGCTGGCACCCTGCTGTCAGCAGGTCCCTCCCATGAGCACATGCATGTGCACATGCCTGTGCTCACGTGTTGGCATGTACATGCTCATTCTCCCTCATTCTCACTCTGGGAAAAAACTTTGCCAACTGCTTTTTCCTTGAAACATACAGATTTAGCTCAAACAAAACATTTGTTGCAGTTTTGCTGGGTATGCTCAATTATTCTCTACTTAAAAAAAAAAAAAAAGAAGAAGAAAAAAAGATAGAATATGCCAATATGGAAAATAAAAGTGGGTCAAGTTCTAAATGAATCACAGTAATACCAACTCTGAAGCACAGTCAACTGTTTCATCAGTCCTTTACAATGGTCTCCTTGAGATCCTGGCACACAGGCACAGCTTCTCTCAAAACATATTTCTGGCTTCATTGCCTGTGCAACCTTTGCAAATGTCTTACTTTGATCTTTAATAATTACCCTGTGCTAATGCATTTGTGATGTGATGAATGAGATGGAGAGAAGAGTGAGAGGAACCCTTACCTTTCTCTTGTCAAGGTCCTTCACTCGGGGTCTGTGATCTGCTCCTGCTGCTGCCCCAGTCATCATCCGTGCTGGGAAAGGGCTTGGGTGTCAATTAAGGAGCTAGACCAAAGTCCGTGATGCCTTGTGGTAAGAGACAATCTGCCCTCTCCATGAGCTAATTAATGAGAGGAAATTCTTCATGGTCTCTCATACTTCCCACACTCCCCACTTTTTGTGAGGACAGGAGGGGGCAAGGTGTTTTCCCCATGGTGTTGGCTAGATGTGCTGGCAGATGTCCGGCTGGTCATCACCCTCCACCACACACCTGCTCTGGCTGCTGAAGAAGGTGGCCAGGTGACATCCCATCCCTTGGCAGCATCTCTTGCTGGCACTGCTGGGAAGACAGCCACAGCCCCCACCGGGGCATTGCTTCTCTCCTTCTGTCCCATTTCCCCCAAGGACAAGCCTGAAAATGTTATTCTTGCTCCTGACACCTGTGCCCTGGGAGGATGTATGCACAGAGAGTGCTTAGATGGAGCTCACGCAGTAAAAAACTGACAGCAACTAAAAATTCATCTTCTCAACTGCCGGCTTTGCTCTGAAAACCCCAGAAAGGATGCAGGACCCCATGCCTCCTTCATGTCCCCTCTCATACTGGTATAAATACAAGCACCAGGTTCTTCCTCCTTGCAACATCTCCATCTGAAGCCTTTGCCCCGTGGCAGGTGACACTGGTGCTCTTTATGAGCAGCTCTGAGCCAGTGCAGGTATTTCATCCGGATAAAGGGGATGAGGAAGAGTTTCTCCAATGCTGAGCGGCAACTGCATGCGGTCACCAAGCAGCTGTGAGGGTGCAGATCTGGCTAATAAAATCCAGTGTCTATGGAATGGTTCTCAGCTTGTGCAAAATGGGTTCTTCCTCAGCCCGGCTTCTGCTGAACAATTTTTATTTGAGCATCCTCATTTTCTGGTCTCTTTAAGTTGAGCTCAGGCCCTGCACGCTGGAAATCAGCAATGGAGATTATAGCTGTGTTTGCAAATGGTTGGTACTGCTAAATCAAAGCAAGCAGATTAGCAAAACCCTTTAGCTTCTCAGTTCTGCTTTTCTGCTGTGACCGTGACACATAGTCCAACAACTCCTTAATCCGCAAGCCAACCAACCCCTTTCCTAGGGAAATCCTAGGGAAATCCATGAGGATGTGTGGGTGCGGGATGCTCACTGCATGCCCAGCTCAGGGAGCACGCACCTGTGCTGGATGCTGGGCTGCAGCTGGCTCTGTCAGATAATGCAGGGAGCAAAGCATTCATCCCAGCAGAAACCCTGGAGATTGCTCCCTTCCCAGTGCCATCCTGGACACAGCTCCCAGCTCCTCAGGTGTTCTGCTCCGTACTGTGATCACTGACTTCAGGTTAAAGAAAAACAATGAGCAATTACTCAGGGATTACCTGGAGCTTTCTTGTCCTTTATTAAAGTAATTCATATAAACAGAGGATGTTGCTTTGTAACCACCTGATTTTTACATGTGGCAAAGGGAATATGAGCAGCAAGTCCTTCAGCTATGATGGCTTACCATTTCCCATCACGCGGCTCTGATTTTAAAGGCTTAAAGCAGGGCTCACCACATTTTCATTATCCAGGGTGAACTATTCTGGGCTGAACTTTGCTTCCAGCTGTTCTGGCTTTTGGAAATTTCAATGGAAAACCAGTTAATTCGATTTCTGAAGGAAACAAGCCGAGGGGACAACATCTTGTTTTTTCTCATACTGAAAGCAACAAGAACAAAACTGGTGACACTGTTTCAGTGACAAAGACCTGGCTGACTGTGGTGTTCCTCGAGGGGCAGAGGGCATCAGAAAGTGCTATTTGCCAAGCCAGTCAAAATCCACCCAAATTTAGTCAAATGACAAACTTTTAAAGAAATCTGTGATTGCTCCTACACAGTTTGGCAAGCAGATTTTCTATTGATTCTATCCAGGGGGGCAAATGCTTCCCAGGACTCTGGGTTTTTCCGTGCCAGTGGGATGGGCTGAGGGCAGAGCCCCTGCCAGTGGCTCAGAGCTGAGCTCTGCAACAGAAAGAGGCTCCTGGACAGGCTGAGCAATAGAAGGAGTTAGTGTGATCCTGCCATGGGAAAGGGTGCAAGGGTGCACCACGAGAAGAGGCACCAAAGGCTTCGCAAACACCCTCCACGCTGTTTTTCCTACATCTGAATGCCTGATTTTACCATGTTAACTTGCTTTTAGCAAAGAAGCTCTCTGCACATAATGAAAATGGGCTCTGCAAGCCCAGCTGCTGAGGGAATTTGTCCTCATTGCTGGGCTGATTCCAGAGAGCTGTGACTCTCAAGCAGCTCCCTGGGTAAATGCTCCCCATGGGTGCTGCAAAGGGGCACTCTGAGCCCTGTTAGCCACCCTGGCCAGCAGCCTGGGGCACACACAGCCCCCATAGAGCTGGAAAGAAGTTGTGAGCCCTGAAAATACTGTCTGGGTACCATTGAGACGAGGACTTCTGGAAAAAAAATATCTATGTCTGTATGACAAAGACACAGGTCTTTGAGGTGGTTGATTTTGACTTACCAGCCCTGGAAGAAGGTGAGATGAGATCCCTCATGGTAAGCTTTTACATAGTGCCGCACCACTCAGCAAAAATAAGTGGGAGTAAACTGGTGGAGAGTAGAGAAACTGAGGCAAAGTCACTGGGCTGCAGTCACGTGGCATATCAGAAATGTGGAGTGCCAAACCTACCGCATGGATCTGTCTCCCCAGAATAGGGCTCCTGAATCCCAGGTGCTTACTCCAGCCTCCTTCTCCCTTGCTGAGACCTGGAGAGATGTTTCTAAGCATCATCTGCTAAAGAATGGCAGGCTGGTCCCTAGCCAAGTCCTGACCAGGGTGCAGCCACCCAGCACACTTTGCTCATCTTCCAAAGCCCATGAAAGCACTAGTAAACCTCTCAATAAAGGGCATTTTTAAGAGAAACTACTCCATCATCTCACATTCAAGCCAGCCCAGCAGCTACCGCTAGTCCTTTACCTTGGGTATGCCCTGAGGAGAGACCCCTTGCTTCATAAATTATTGCATATAAAACTGCTCTAGCATTTGGCCTTTCTGTTTTCACACTGGCAAGGAAGCCCTTGTTCCCTGAAGGCAACAGCAATCAGCCTCCAGCACCTTCCACCTCCGGGAACCACTTGCTGGATATCAATATATATATATATCAATATATGTGTGCTGTGCATGTTTGTGTGCATGTGTATATTTTGATGTATATACGTAGGATCAATAAAAACTAACATTTAAGGAGTTGTAATAAAGTCTGCGTCACTGTTGGGAAATGCAGTGAGTGTTAAAAGCTTAATGGACAGTGGAGGAATTGATTTAAGTGAGTTGTTTGCAGACTTCAGCATGCAGGACGAGAGGGAAATCAAGGAGAGAGAACAGGAATTTAGAGGGATTTGGAGACGCTGCCTCCGAAGCTGGTAATGAGTAAGAATGAACAGGCTGAAACACCAGGCTGCCTCCAGAACATGGCCCTGGCATGTACTCTGGCACCTGCTTTAATTTTGTGCTGTAGTTACCTGTTCCAACCTCAAATAAAACAACAATTCTGATGGGAATATTGAATTAAATCAGCTGCTCAGCTCCCTGAGACAGGCGCTTGCCTCCTCCTGCCTTTCTTACCCTGGAGATCTTAACAGTGCAATTTAAACCTTCACAGCAAATCTGGGAACTGGAGTGGGTTCCCTGGGGAGGAGGAAGCTGGAGGATGCTAGACATGGATGGCAAGGAGAGATGAGTGCGGCAGGGCTGAGCACACTGCTGTCTGGCAGCACTAGGCTTTTGCAGCATCTCAGCAACCCTGCTGCAGTCACACACGCTCCATTTTTTTGGCCCCAAAATCCAGTGTGGGAATGCAGGAGGCTCCTGCCCCTTGAGAAGGCTGGCAGGGACCCAGGGGACCCGCAGAGGACAGGACCCACACAGCTCCCACATTCTGTGGGAGTGGGGTGGCACCTGGGAGGATGGTGCCGAGGTGCATGTGGGAAGGGAGGGACAGTGGCAACTTGGGTGCGGGAGGCCTTTTGCACTGCTTTACCCCAAATCCACCAAAGGGGAACCTGCAGAGAGCCGCACACACATCTTCTCAGCCCCTGGGAGGTCCTGCCCTGCTCAGGCTCTGGGCTTCCAGAGCCAGCACAGGAGCCAGGGATTGCTGGGGACGTGGCCATGCCTGCTATGGCTGCAGGTGCTTGCGACATTGCTACGGGGCTCCATGAGATGCAGTCACACTGATGTGATTGTTTCATCTCTCTGTTTAGTGTCAGGAGGGAGGAGAGATGGCAGCGGGCTTGAGTTTTCTGAGAACGATCCATTTAGAGAGCACCAGCTCATCCAATCCGGTCCTTTGGGGAAAACCTGGGGGCCAGTGTGCAGCCACAAATATTATTAAGAATTTCAACTTTGACACCAGCTTACATCCATCACAATCTGCCTTGCCTTTCCACTACCCCTCTTTCTCCTCCCCCAAACATTTCTCTGTACAAACTCAACTGTCTCTCGAAAGGTCCCTTTTCACCTGTTGTTTGACATGGTCTAGGGCTCATCCTCCCTACACTGCTGGTGCGGGAAGGGTTAAAGCCTGCTTTCCCCGGAGGCTACGCTTCACTTGATAATATCATCAGCTTGTGACAGTATTAATGTGGGGATCAGGTGCAGGAGGCGGCCTGCATTACCCTGGAGAGAGATGAGTTGTGTCCAGAGGAGCCAGAACTGGATACGTGGCATAATTGCACCCGGGCTTGATGACGCCTTCCTGACCCCTTCCCTCTTAATAAACCATTAGCCGGCCCTGCGACGACGAGCATCCTCTTGCCTCTTGTTGCATGAACCTCTCCTCCTCCTCCATGGCCACGTCTCACCGTGTCTGCCTGCCTCTGTGGTGCTCCCTCCGGCTGACTGGGACGCTGCTCCTTCCATCCCAGGAAATTCGGTCTCTCCTGGATGGCTCCTCTGCTGCAGAGGTGGCAGCAGTGCTAAGCCAGTGTTATCCCTCCTGCTGCCCCAGCTGCACCACTCAGCCTCCTGTGCCATCTCCCTGCCACCCTCCTGCCTATTTTAACGCACTGGGAAATTTTTCAATATATATTCAAATCACTGCAGCTCTCTGGGAGCTGAAGGCTGATGTCCCCTGCTTATTCCTCCTAGTAACCCCAGTGCTCCCAGACAGGGAGGGGAGTTCTGGGACAGGGGAACTCGATGCTGGGACCTGCTGGTCTCCCCAATGCCAAATGCTACGTAAATGCACCGTGTGCCTCTTCCATCCAGCCCTGCATATCCAGGTGGAAAATGCATATCGATGCTGGTGACTCCTGGCACTCCTTTGGGAGCTGAGCAAGGCTGAGTGCTCACCGAGGCAGAAAGCGGGACCAGCTCAGGGAGCAGCAGGAGGCAGGGAGCAGCGCTCCCTCCTCTTGGGCTCAGCTGTGCAGCAGCGAAGCAGCAGTTCTGCCCCTCCTTACCTAGTATTTCCAGAATCGCTTGAATTCCCCATGCACACTGCATGAGAGACAGCACCGATGCCCGAGCCTGCAACAGGCACCATTGCAAGCCTGATGCAGGGACCTGCCAGCATCGCTGCCAGGAGGATGCCACTCTGTTAGCGGGAGAGCAGAGAAAGAGAAGCAGCAGCACCAGCAGGAGTGGTTTCCCAGCTGAAATTGGAGAAAGAAGCAGCAGCCCTGTGCCGGCCCTTAGAAACCCTGCAGAGGTTTGGAGGATGGGGAGAGGGTAGAGCAGGGCAGCGGAGAGGCAGGAGAGACTGTTTCTGCAGGGGTTTGCTGTTAAATAAACAAAGATCAGGCAAACAGGGATGGGCGTGGAGGGGAACTCGTTCAGATGTATTTTTCCTGAGCGCTTGAGTACACAAATCAGAGCAGCGCAAAGCACTGGTCTTCATTTTCCTTGTTCTGCATTTAGCCAACACACATCCCTGGATCGCTGTGCTGGGCGGCGTGTGCCAGTGGGGCTCCGCCAAACTTCTGCAGCAGGAACTTACCCTCTCCCGTGTTACTGGTTATTTGTAACCAGTAATTTGTATCCCACTGATGCCGGGAGTGAGTTTGCTGCGGGGCATGGAGAGATACTTCCCTTGCCTCAAACTGGAGTTATCCGAGGAAAAAAAAAAGCTTTCCCACACGGGGCCGTGCCGCAGGATTTCAGCTCCGCAGCAGCAGAGCCCTGCGGGCCGTGCCTGCGATGGCCCCGCAACACCTCCCGCTCTCTCCGGCTGCCACTTGTGCCTTGGGCAGCCCTCGCGAGCTGCTGGTCGTCAGGATACTGCAGCTTTCCCTCCTCGCCTTCCTCTGTGCATCACTGCAATTTTGCTCGCTGGCTTTCTCCTCCTTAACTGGGCATCCCCTTGCTCCTGTCCTGTTCCTTATCTTCTCACTGTCACCTCTTGCTGGCTTGACTCTGTCATCTGTCCCTACGTTTGGGTGATGTTTTCCTGGTCTGGGGGTCCTGAGAAGCTTGTGTTGGTGCGCAAGTGACCCCGGTGCCCCCACACACACCCACACCCACACACCCCAAAGCACTTGGTGACATTGCAGCAGAGGCTTAGAGAATAAGAGCTGAGGGGCAGAAGCTGAACTTCCAGGCCTGGGAAGTGCTTCCCGTTCAAGCCAGGCTGCCCTGCCAGCCAAATCCAAGTTATTGCAGCCTCACAGCTCTTTTCACCCCTGCAGTTAATATAGGCATATCCCAGTCCCACCAATGTGAGGGAATTTTTGCTTAGAGAGCAGGACAGCTGGATTTTAAATGAGAGCTATGTGTCACCAGGTCTCCCGGCCCTTGCCATGCTGCTGCTCCCAGGACCAGCTCTCTGCACAAGCATGGCTTATTTTTATCATCCTTTTACCACCGTCTTACCCCCATCCTTCCCCTTCATGATTTGGTTACAAACCAACTCAGAAAACTCAAGCTGCAAGTCAGCCTCTATTTTTTTTAATTAAAGTTAAAATCAAAAATAAAAATAATAATAAATAAATAAATGAATAGAAACACTTTCGCCTGGATCTGCAGTAGGAGGGCAGAGCTTTGCTGATACTCTCAGCATCCCAAAGAGCCTCGAGAAGCATCTTAAACCTCTGCATCCCCTTAGCGATGAGTGAGCATTGCCCACTGCCCTGCCCGCTCCCTCCCCTCCCCGTGCAGCCCTGGTTCCCACATTCCCCAACACCTCTGGATCCTTCGAGGCTCCTGGTTTGTGTTTGCCCCCGAACTCCGGCTTCTCCAGGCACCGCTTTCAGACAGCTGTGATGTATCAGTGACAAGCTCCCTTTGTGTCCTGCTCCTGCACAACAATAGATACTCCTGTCTGTTTATACAAGTTTGAATTTGTCCCTATAAATACGGTGTGGAAGAAACAGTAGACTACAGATTGCACGCTGACAGCTGAAAGATTAAGGGAATCCATTAACTAAACCAACTGCCTGGAAATCTTATGCAGAACATACACCTGAAAGCTATTATTGGTGTCCTGTCATACTACTTTATCTCTTTATTTAGGACCCTTTTTGTTTGGTTGAGGGTTTGGTGTTGCTTTTTTTTCACCTCCCCTCTAATAATGTAAACTTGTTCTGGAGTAACAGAGGAGCCCTTGATTAAGTATCTAAGTATTTTCTGCTGAAGAATTTATGAACTCTGAGCCAGCACTGTCCTTGCCAGATCCCATGGAGTAAGGGGAGGGGGCACTTGCCCGTGTCTCTGGGTTTGTGCTGTGAATGGCCCTGGATCAGGTTTCCTTGCAATGAACTGTTTGCATTGCTCTCATGGGCGACTCTGTCTCACTTAAATATCTGGCTGCACTTAACCTTTTTTCACCTGAATTCTCTCCATCACTCCAGCACTCCCTGCCCCTACCTCTCCGCCAGCTCCGTGCTCTACAATAGCAGCCCACCCTCAAGTTTACAAGTGCAGGCAGTCGCTCACTCTCCCGGAGTCGTGCTGGATCCTGGCTGTGATACGGTTGAAGTTGTTGGGTTTTTTTTCTATTCTGGTCTATTCAGGTCTGTACACAATGCTCATCACCATAGTGTCTGTGCAAGCTCCTTGTTCTTCACTGAGCACCACGCCTGCCCCTCCCCAGCTGCCCTCCCTTCCCTTCTGGGTCTGAGCAGAGTTGCAGGAGAGGGGGAGTGCTTTAAGCACCTTGTTGTGTGCTAGTGTTAAAGAAGGCAAAAGCAGAGACGTGTGGCTTTTCTAAAGCACAAGCTTTTGAGGCCACAGAGGTCTGCTCTTCTGTTAACACAGATCCGACATATGCTCACTGCGGGCAGCAGGTTGCCATCTAATGCAAGAGGTTCAGCTGGAAGAATTTGCAAAAATCCCTGGTCTGCTTTTGGACCCACAGGTCGAACCCTTGCTATTCCCCTTTTCCTCATCCCTGCTTCCCCACTTCCCTCCTGCCTCAGCCGAGCCTTGCCAGCGGCACTTCAGCATACCTTGGTTTGATTTTGCAGTTACCCAAATGGTATTTGCAAGGGTGCACTGCGGCTGGGCCACGTGCCTCATACGGTAGTTTTGAGCACATGATTTCTACTGTCATTAGGGATGGTATTCTCCTTTGTTTGAAATCCCAAGGTGGGACAGTGTGTGAAAAAAGTAAATATGGTTAGCAAAAATGCAGCCTGCACGGCTGTGAGACATTTCCCCAGCTGAGGCTGCAAGGGCAGCAGCTCCCTGGGCTGGGAGGGCGAACGGCGCCTCTGCCAGAGCCCCCTTTCTCAGGCGATGTGTGAGTGATTAATGCTGTCCTGAGTGAAGAATAAAGTTTCAGTCGCTGCTATTGTCAGGGGAACCCGAGCAGTCCCTGTCCCTGCTGGACCGATAGTAACCATGGCATCTGCTGCTCTGCAAATCCAGCCCGGTGAAAGGGCTGGAGGTGGGGCGGTGGGCTGCGGGACGGGGGGTAAATCACATTCAAGTCCGTCTCTGCACCGAGGAAGTTACTGTGTTACTGAGACGTGAGGAATTTGGAAAGTGGTTTTTTTTTTTTAAGTTAGCGCAGCTGCTCTGCTGCAAACTTGCCCAAGCTGGGGTATTTTCATTTCTCTCTTCCTCTAATAAAAACCCACAGGATTTTCCCACCTTCTGAACTAATCACTTCGCTTGTAACATGTCAGTGGAACAAAGCTGGCTGCTTGGGAGTATCAAGACAGAAGAGGGCTCAAAGTCTGTGGAAACACTGTGTTTGTCTGAATTCCCACCCGATGCTGCAGCTGGGCTGGATCCTGCCTTGCTGGGCAGCCCTGCTGTGCACCAACTTTGGGGATCTGGGTGCAACTGGGAAGCTGCAAGAAGGAGTTTAGGGACGGATGGTGAGTTCAGAGTGAGGGATGGAAAGATGCGGGTGAAGCAGCTGCAGTTGTGGAAAATCCTGGCTGCATACACAGAAGAAAAGCCATCTGTTTCAGGAGGCTCTCCAATGCAAGAAGGATCCTTCTGTCTGCTCCACAGCTCTGAACAAAGGACTGAAAAGATCCTGGAGCATCTCTGCTAAGTGTTGTGGAGAACTTTAACCAACACAAGCAAATCCCAGATGAACATCCATGGCTGCACCACCAGTGGCTTCTGCTTGAAAGTTGTATACATGGCTTTTGCTAAAGGATGGATGTGTTCAAAGTCACAGATGCTATCTGAAGTTGGTTGGTGAACTCCAGGAGCAGCTCCGCATGGACATCTGTGGATGTGCCATCAGTGCAGTCAAGGCTGCTGCTAAAGTTGTCTATGGGTTTGTAGCAAAGGATGGCTGTGTTCAAAGGTGCAGGCACTCTTTGAAGTTTGCTGGTGAGTTCCAGGAGCTGCTCAGCTTCACAGCCACGCTTTCCAGCACAGAGATGCCCCGGTGAAGAAGCTGTGGTGGTCCTGCCTCCAGACCAGCCACAGCTGCCCTGAGCCATGTCCCTCCCTGGGAAGCTGTGGTGGTCCTGCCTCCAGACCAGCCACAGCTGCCCTGAGCCATGTCCCTCCCTGGGAGGTGTTTGCCACCAGAGAGAAGAAAGGAAGGGCTGGAGACAGGGAGATGAGCTTTTGGAGGCCTTGCCAAGCCCATGTAAATCAGCTGGTGATTGTGCCGGAGAAGGCTCCATGCGGTTTGAGCTCATTTGGGCTGTGCTGGGGGGAGATGGCAGAGGTCGGGAGAGCCGGTGTTGCCAGGCAACGCTCCCGTATATTAGGAAGATAAATCCTATAATAATGGAAAGAACGGATACTTTCTGTGCCTGTTGTTTATTTCTTTCTTCCTCGGTTGTTCTGCTCACTCAGATCCCAGCTGCAGCATCAGGGAGCAAAATGACCTTTTCATGCCCAAAGGACCAAGGGGGTTTATCCTTGCTGATGAAAATTGTGTGATCCTGGGCTTTTTGGATCTGCTGGGACTAGGGCTGTGTCACTGCGGGTACAGCCCTGGCCTGGAGGGGATGCAGAAGGGCTGGCAGAGACAGGCACGTCTGGTTTTTTGGAGGAAAAAGGATTGTGGGAAAGGCCAATTCCTTATCTCCGGACACATCCCACTCATGTACTACTTGCTTTTTGCAAACATTTGTGTGCTTGCTCTTTACCTGTCTCAAAGAAAGCATGTTTTTGTCCCTCTGCTGAAGTGGCTGCTGAAGCTGGTGTTTGGCTTTGCACAGGTTGAGGTTCCTCCGGCAGCCAACCTGCAGCACCAGGTGACTGATCAGTTATGATTCCAGCTAAAACGCAGCTTGAACACCAAGCACCCATGGCAAGCTGTTTGCAATCAAGCCAAAACCAAAAAAAAAAAAAAAAAAAAAAAGGAAAGAAAAGAAAAGAGGATAAATACTTCTAAACAACAAGAAAAACTGGAGGAAATTGCAATGATTAAAGCGAACAGGATTGTAGGCTTAATTTGTCACATATATCATTTGCTCTGACTTGTTCAGCCAGCTCTGCTATCTTCCATTAGTGCACTTCAGGGCTGCAACTGGGGTGAGAAGGAGAAGTGACAAAGTATGATGAGACTCCACCTTGATGAGCTGAGCACAGCCTGCTGTAACTAACACCTTCAGACAAGCAGCGGCCATACGCCCCAGCCTCGAGCTAATAGCCCTCCTGTTAGTCCTTGCTGGCCTGGGGCTGCGTCCTGCTGTCACTGGGAGGATATGACTCCGAGATCCTCAACAGCTGGTGGCTTCTCTTACCCCACCACCACTCCTCTCCCCAGTCCATCAGAGGAACCAGCACAGCGACGATGGGCTGCAGCCATCCGATGCCGGTGGTGCCACTTAGCCTATAGCCCAGGCACTCCGTCGTTTCCGTATGCAATTAGCTTACAGCAGCATGGTAAATATTTCATACCTTATAGCAAAGGTTGTTTAATTTTTTATTATTTTAAAGCTGCTCATGAATGTTTTACAGAGATACTCTCTGGTGGAGAGTGGAATGGGAAAGTGCAAGGAAAGTTTCCTGCAGTTTCAGTTTTGGGGATTGTACTCCAGTCACCCAGTGCCCATGGTAGCTGTTAATTTAGTCTGCTAATGAGTACAACTGAAGTAGGATGTTGAGCAAAGCATATTTACTGAATATGCTGCCTTGTGAAACAGATGCCTATAATATACCTCAACAATCCTATTTATTACTACAGTAATTAAATTGTCCTTTATTCCATGGCCTCAGCTATACTGACTCAAAAGAGGACAAATCCCCCGGCTCGTATGGATGGCACCTTCTGCTTTTGCTTACTCACTTCAAGTTCCACCATTGCTGGGATCTGCAAAAAAGCCATTGCAAAAAGCTTTTGTGTAAAAAGCCATCACTTCTGCTTGCTGTGTGATGACCTTTATTAAATGTCATCTATGTCATCTGCTCCGGACCAAGTCCAGGAGTGACCCCTCAGAGCATCTGTTCTATCATTGACTCTGAGAGACAACTGGATCGTTCTCTGCCACCTAAAAGTTAGGCAGCTGTTCTAAAGTCTGTTGAGATGAGTTACTTTCCTGGTATCATGACATGAAATGACATGAAATTTCATTTCACATCAAATGAATGTCCGCTGGATAAGATACAGATAGAGCTCAAACCAAGGTGGCTTCTCTTATGCTTGTCCTGGTGCAGTGCCTCCAAAAGTCCTTTGGGGACTGGCTAATTCCATGTCCTTTTCTCTCAGGTACTGCATTAGTGATCTTCTTGCAAACGTTTCTGGGATGAGTACCTTGTTTATTTCTCTTCCTACAGGAAAAGAAAGCAAAGAACATCTTTGCTTGTGACATTTGCCTCCCTGGCTTTTAATTCTGCCTCCCCTGGGATTCCCCTTTGACTCAGATACTTGCCTGCCTCCCTGCAGAGCAAACTGAGGGCCAGGTTGGTTGGATGAACCCAAATTAAGTCTTCAGGAAAGGACTCAGGACTTCAATCACAGCCAGTAACTCAACCATGCAGGATATACTCACACGGCAGTGTCACTTAGATGGCTGCCCCTGCTCTCTCCCTTCTGTCCACATCCTTTGGCAGTTTAATAGAAATAGATTTCCCAAAGCCTTAATCATCTGTGAGCTAGACCAGCTCCTTCTACTTGTGTTTTGCCGATCTGTTATTTGCTACACAGCCAGGCTTGAATGCACAGCCTCATGGCAGGTAGTTGTTTCTTTGGAAGACTTTCCTGGGAAAAAACTCGTCCATCCTACTCTTCCTTACCCACCACTGGCCACAGCTCTGCAAAGAGAAAGGATGCTAAGGGTGTCCTCCAAAAGCAGTGGCTTTTCTCCATGTCTCCCTCTCCTTGCCGAGCTGCCCCACACAGCCTGGCTGAGATGGCACCGCTCATTTCAATGCTCTCTGATTTGAAAATCCTTTCCCTCTACAGGAAGGGAGGAATACACATGATAAAGGGCACAAAAAAGAAGGGATACATGTGATAAAGGGCAATTACTAGGACCATGGGCTAGGGAAGTCCTGGAATCTGCTCATCAGAGGTTATCTCCTTCCTTGTTCACCTTCACTTGTTTCAGCCCTGCCCCAGTGGGTTCTCTGTTTTTCAGCTCATGCAATGGCGATCCTCACATCTGCTGGAAGTGCACACGACGGTGTTTGTCCCACAGGCAGTTTGCTGTGATGTGGCAGTCTTTGGCCAGGCTTGGTGGAGGTTTTCCCATTGAACTCCAGTACCCTGCACACCCAGGGGTAATGGAGTTACTGATCTTTGTTCCACTGCTGTATGACCCAGAAATTCAGATCTGCTGTTAGCATGTGCTTGGTGCAAGCCGCGGTCTTCATGAAGAACTGGGAGCAAAACCCTCATGGAAACATTATCGAGTAAATGCTGCAGCTGTAACACACTTTCCTGACCTTCCCCTGGGCCCTTGGAAACAGCATTTTGTTGTGCTGTAACAGAAGGACTTCGGAGGGAGTTTTGTGGTGGCCTCTCCTAGAGCGCTTGAATCTCACATGGGATGAAGATGACAGCCGGAGGGACTGAGGGATCACCTTCCCCTCCTGCACCCCCAGCCTGATCCCCCCAGGATCTTCCCCTGAAATACACCATCCCCCTGAGCCACCTCAGGACCAGAGAAGAGATTCTTTGAGATGCTCACCATCTGTCACCCCTGCCATACCCAAACACCACATGCCTGTGCTCCACAGGGACAATCCCGTCTGTGTGCCCCCATTTCATGGGCAGGCAACTTCACGCTCACTCTTTTATGTTTCCAGGACTGACATTTATGTCCTATGCAAAGAAGGTATGGTATAAATTGCACTTGGTCTTAGATTTCCACTCTTTTCCCTGGGGCAGGAGCAGGTAATGAGCCTTGGAGCCCTAATGCGCTTGGAGCTGCTGCTACATTTGGCAGGGATGCTTTGCTGTTCTTCTGGAGGTAATCTGGGTTTTTGGGATGTGGGATTTCGGGGACAGTCAGGACAGCCAGGTCTGTACCTGGGAGCCTGAGGGTGGGCAAGGTGAGGGACACCAGCCTGCCCTAACAGCCCTTCATCTCATACCACTGACACACAAATGGAGCTAAGTCAGGTGTAGGTGGCAGAGACACCAGTGCTTTGGGGAAACTGTGACCAGAAATTCATAAATAATGAAATCACTGTGTTCCACCTGTTTTTCTATCTGCAACATGCATTGTGTGTGGTTTTCATGAATATATTAATTAGGGGCTATGAGTCTCGGAACAACATTAACGAATCATCACTATGCATTTGTCCATACTTCCTCTAAATGTTCAGTATTTGAAAATCTGATTAAGATTGGTTAATTTTAATCAGATAGCCAAGAAACACAGTATACCTCTCCTTCCTCACTGGCTGAGTGATGCAGGCACACGTGCTTGAATTCAAATTCAGCTCTCCATAGCAATTTCCCGGAAACTCATAAGAGTCAGGGGTGTGAATCTGGGCTCACCAGACCATCTCCTGGCAGGGCAGGGGCACGTCATCCAAAAATCCTAGGGAGAAGTTTTGGAAGCATTCAGCTCATGCTGGTCTTGAGCAGCAAGCGAGGAAAAGGACACTAAGATGACAAACACGAGGACAAAATCCTCTCCCGGGCAGTGACTAAGATGTAGCTGATGATCTAGTGCGAGCTGGTATCTCCAGCAAACAGCTCCAGCAACAGAGAGAGGTTTGCCACCATGTGTCTTCTACAGGTGCTTGCTGCAAATTGGCTTTATCTAAAATGGCATTGCAGAGTCCATCTGACGAGGTACAAGCACACTGATCCAGACCAGATTTTTTACCTCACCTCCCCTGCCTGAAAATATGCTACTACCAATGTGTCAGACAGGGAAGAGACTCCCCCTTTGTCTCTTCATTCACTGGGAAGAATCCATCATCCAACACTTTTCACCTGCCTCAGTCACAGGTAAATCCCAGACCAGATTTTTTTACACTCAAACCCTTCACACTTCCTCTAACCTCCCTCGATGGGACAAATAAAGCCCAATAATATGCAAACCCCCTGATTTCTCGAATTCCTTCCACTCCAAGATGTCTTCTGGCAAGGAGCCTCCTGCAGAAGGGATGAGCCCCATCTGTGCCAAAATGCAACTCAACCCCTCGCTTTCAGCTCTGTGTCGGATTTTTATCATAACTTCACTTTGAATGCATACAAGCATTACAAAAAAAAAAAAAAAAGGACAAAAAAAAAAAGACATTCAATTTAAAAACAACAGCTTTGAAATGTGAGCAGGGCTTGGGCACCACACCGCATGCTGCTGCCGAGTGGCCTCCCCGAGCTCCCGGCGTTCTGGCCCCGCTGCCCTGCCGAGAAAGGCTTTTGTCTTCCCAGCACGCTGGGGCTGAGCGATGGAGGGCTGCTTCCCAGAGAGAAGGCAGCTTGTTTGCAAGAAAAAGGGGAGTTTTCTTTGGCTTTTTTGAAAAATATTCTGCCATTATTTTTTTTTTTTTATATCTGCATAAATGCTGCGATTCTTTGTGGGATTCTTTCCCCCCCGCCCTCTCTCCACTAACAAACACTCCAGTGTCTTTACCAGGATAAAAGGGTGGGGGAGGGAGAGGCACAACCCCCTCCTCCCCAAACCAAACCAGCAACATATTTGCACTGTTTAATTTAATAGGGAATTAATACCATTAGCGGATTAAATATGCCAGCAGCCCTAGCACTCAGCAATCATTCCAGCGAAGCAGACGGGTGTGTGCATATCTGTCACACGCTGACAATAAAGTGGAAACGAGGCAGGCTGGGCAGTGCAACACGCACCGACACGGTGGAGGCCGGTGTCTTCCTGCAGCCCTGCGTTGTGCAAAGACGTATGCAGCCCAGGGACAAGGTCAAACCAGTATGCACAGGCTGACTGGTGTCCTGCTGGGGTGGCCGTGGGACAGGGGCTGGATGGAGACTCGGGAGAAATGGCTTTGAGTGCATTGCTTCTGTCAAGCCTCAGTTTCCTCGTCTGTAAAATGGGCACAAAGACACTGGTCTAGCATTGGCCCTGCTGAAATCTCCTGATGAGAACTGCTCCAGGAGAGCAAGACAGCAATGATGTTATCTATAGGAGCCCAGGAATGAGTGGGCACATGCTGGAAGAGGGGACTGGGGACAAGGGGACTCTGGCTCCCATTAGCAGTGCCTGTGTTGATGCCCTATCCAGGTGACCGTGGCAGCAGCATGACTGCGCCTCAGGGACACAACTGCATGTCTCCCAGGAGCGGGAAGCAGTTTTCTCTACAGTCACTGCCTTCACTAACCCTTACTGCTTATTTTCTGATGACAAACTCAAGCTTGTGGCAGCCTGCCCCCCCATCACTAGTGGAAGACACAGCTGCTTGCTTCCCCCTGCTCACTTCTCCAGAGCTATATATATATATATATATATATATATAACCACGTGTGGGGCATCCTCTCGCCTTGCTGGATCTTGCAGCGGGTCCTCCCCTTTGCCCTTGCAATGGCAAAAGGCTCTCTGCCTGGCCTCCAGCATTCCCCACTCCAGACAGGAGGAACTGGAGAAACCAGAGGCTGGGCAGGGGTTTTGGATGAGGCACTTCAAGGAAGACGTCATCAGCAGAAGTAGGATTGCATGGAAAAAGTAGCAAAGGGAAATTCTGCGTGTCAAGAAGTGCCTCTGTGTGCAGGTGCTGTTTGAGCGCTGCACCAGGGAGCGATGGGGCACAGCAGAAGTGTGGGGACCTGGGAGGGATGGGGAGGCTTCAGAGCACGGACGAGCAGGGAGGTGATGTGAAAGAAGCACGGTGTGAATGAGAGACTTTGAAGCACAGGGAAAGAGAAAGGAAGGAAAAGAGGCCAACAGAAGCATCACTGGGGCCGGTCAAACATTTCATTTTTGGCAGCAGTGCTACAAAATGTTCAAGCAGCCAAAAGAAAAAAAAAATGAGGAGAAACCGCTTCAATAAACATTAAAAATTACAAGAGCCTTTTATTTTAATATGATTTGCACAGTATTTTTCTTAGCAATTGACAGGATTCCCTCCCTCTCTGGCAAGGCACCTGGGAGGAGAGGAGGGATGAATAGAAGGACTAAATGAACAATGAGGAGACGCTGGCCTGTGCCGCTGGCAGCACTCCACCGGCTCCACTGGGCTGAGCTGGCAGAGGATTTGGTCCATTGCTGACAGTCTGTGGAGAGGTGAAGGAGCAGAGCGGAGCCTGGCGGGTATCTGAGGCTCCTCTCCAGGGAAGATGCCCTTTGCAATGGGCATCATGACACCTCTGCAATCCCAAACCTGTTTCATGTCCTCTTAGCAGGACACCGGGGAAAGAGCATCCTCTGGTACTGGGGACATTGCTCTTGATTTCCGTCTATACGTGGGAGACAGGGGACAAACCATGTGGCCTCCACCAGACCTAGTGAAGCATCACCTCACTTCATGGGCCGTGGTGGTGCCTGGCACTGCTCAGGCCACCCACAGCCAGGTTCCCGGGCTTGGGGGTGTCTCCTCATGGAGCCACCAGCCCATCAAAGCCCTTGCCCTCAAAGGGCTGATGAGGGTGGTGAGACACTGGCACAGGCTGCCCAGGAGGTGGTGGATGCCTCATCCCTGGAAACATTCAAGGTCAGATTGGATGGGGCTCTGAGCGACCCGATCATTGTTGATGATGTAGCTGCTCATTGCAGAGGGGTTGGACTAGATGACCTCTAAAGCTCCCTTCCAACCCAAACTATTCTATGGTCCTATGAAAGCTGCCCAGCAGCCAAATTCCTGCTGGCATCAGTAAGCACCCAGACCTGCAGGTCCTGACTACAAGAGATGTTTCATACCTGGCTTCATCCTTCCAGGATGGCTTGCTCCTCCTCTGCAGCCTGCCTGCAGGAGGGATGCAGAAAGCCCTGTGATGGGTGCTGAGGACAGAGGGCTCGATGCGGCTGATAGCACCCTGGCACCTTGGGTGCTGCAGCTGGGTGCCACATGCACCCCTCCTGCCTGCATCCCCCTTCCCGCAGTCCTCAGCCATACTGTTTTACATTATGTACATTAACTTTTGGACTCTTAATCCCCTTCATTGAATAAATCACTCCTTCTAGCCTGATAACTTTTCTTCCCCTTAAGCTATCATTCTGGTCTTTCATTCCATGCAGGATTTGAGTCTCTCCCTGCTGTCTGCAATCAAACTGCATTCTTTCAGCAATTATTTTGTGTCGCTGCTCTCCCCTCTAAAATTTCTGGGGCTAGCATCTTTTTTCACTTGCAGGCTTCCTGTTGCTGCTTATCTCCAGCGTCTCCAGCCAAGAGGTCCTTTCATTCCACCTCCACTGTCTGACACTAGCCCTGGATATGGAGCTTGGTCAAAAATGCTTTCTCAACACATGTTTGTCAGGATGGAGAGCTTGCATCTGTGCTTGGCGGTGCAGTGTCATGTTCCCTGTCAGTGGGGGGACATCGGGGGAGCAGGGCTGAGCTAATGGACTGGATCAGGTTCTCTTTGCTGACAAAGATAACAGAAGGAAGCTGTATGTGTGGGAGAGAGAGAAATGGCGGGGGGGGCAGAAGGGAGAGGGGGTGAGTGCTGGGGGAATTCACTAGGGGAAGAGCAAAGATGCAGAAAGGAGCCCTTGCTTCCCAGGGCTGTAGGGCCAAGGACAAACTTGCTGCAATCCCTTTGAACCGTGTCCTGTCCCAATGTGCAGTTCCTGCTAGGGGCCAGGATGCTTGCATGGCTTGCAGCACCAGAGGTGATTGCCTTTCCTCTCCTGATGGAGAAGAGTCAGGAGGAGAGAGGACCGCATACCGCTCTCCCTGACCCAGCTGACAGGCAGAGAGATGCCGTACGTGTGGTTATTTGGGAAGTTCTGCCGGTGTGACAGGCAAGTTGGGTGACAGAGACCTGGAATGTGCTGGCTGCATTGCTCCTGGAGTGCAGAACACAGTAGGAGTGATCAGATGTCATGATACAGAGAAAAAGGTGATTTACTCAGAGGTCAGGGAAGAGGTCATTCTCCACGGTGTGTAATTTATCTATTTATTTATTGCATGCCTCTGTGTGCTGGGCAAGGCTTTCACGGGGCCTTGGCAGGAACTGGTGGGGCCAGGGGGGCGATAAGAAGGGGCAGACCCTGTGCCCACTCAGCCTATCCACCCCCTCTGCAATGTGCCTGTGACCATGGCACTCGCCTAGTGACTCTCTGCGGCAAGAGATCCTGAACATGACTCTGGTTTAAGAAAAATAATAAACTCAACGGACAAAAAGTTCCATTTTCCTTTGTTTTTGTTTTGGGGTTGGATCCATCCCCACTCTTGGAAGGAATTTTGATAGTAATCGCCTTCATAAGCCACCCACAGTGTTGGTTCCCCTTCCACACAGATGCTTGTAGCAAGATGGACCCTCAAGCAGATGTACTGCAACTACTCAAACCACAGCACTGGTTTGGGGTTGGGTTTTTTTCTCTTCCAGATGGTGATGAGGGAAGAGGGAGGCTAATTTTACATTGATTTGTTATTTTGGATACTGGGTGAATGGTTGGATGCCAATGGAGATGAGGGACATCAGCAGACGTGGACAGGTTGTAGAGTGTGGGTGGATCTGGTTTCTGCTGCTGGGATAGTTCAGAGATGTGTGGAAGAACCATCCCCATGGTGTTAGCAGCTGTCTGGTGTGGATAAATTATATGGTTCACTGTACCTCCAGGAACTGAGACAGAGAAGGAGCTGGTTGGGAGGATGGAGAGATGTCTCAGAGAGGTCTGCAGCAGCACCAGCAGCCCCCCAGCCTGGCTGCGCACCAGCCGCTGTTCCCTTGAAGGCACCTTGAACTTAGGGCTGGAGCAAGAAGTTGAGACGTGAAATGGAGAAGTCTAAGTGCAACGAAAGTGTCCTGATGACCAGAGCCAGATGATTAGTGTCTGGGCTCACACTACATTTTCTAAGGAAGGATTTCTAGGGAAAAGGTCCCTGCAGCTACAAACGGGAAGGGTTTGGCTGGTCCTGAGTGGCCCCATGCAGTGTAGCCTGCCAGACACCAGCAACCATCCAGCCTGGGGAGCACAAATAGCAGTCAGTGCTGTGCAGGGGTAAGGAGCTGAAATGTGGGTCCTACCTGGGAGACCGAGTGGGGATACAAAGGTGCTGGACTCTGCCTGCCCCACGGCTGTGGCGCACTAAAGGATAAAACAAGATCTGTGCCTCCTTCCAAGAAGGGCGGGGGGGTCTCATTCCAGCTTGGGGCTCACTCAGTGAAGGCTGCAGTTAAAAGCCAAAAGGTTTGCCCGTGCAGGGTGCAGCAGTGCTGGGGCACGGAGTGGGGCTGCCAGCTATGCTGTGCCACACCGGGCTGCCCAGCACCTGCCAGGGTCCCTGCAGCCCCAGCTGAGCTGCTGCAAGGAGCCCAGGCTTAGCACAGCCACCCCTTAAATCAGTCCCAAGGGAGGGTGGTGATTAGCAGGTTTGGTGCTTGAATAAATCTACACCTCTCCCGAGCTACAGGGGACCAGACTTAAATGCAGGAAGATGAAAATCTCTTTTGGAAGAAGCACCTGGCAGTAGAGTAAACCCACTCTCCAGCAGATTTACTGTGCACAGTGGTTATTTGTTTTAGATATGTCCTGAGTGCTCCCCCCATATTGTGAAGCCCACTTAAGTAAACACTTCACCTGAAGCATTAAGTGGTTACCACTGTGCACGGTATTTCTTGGGTGAGTGTTCCTGCCGCTCCACAGCCTCCCTCTCCCCTTCCCGCTCATGCACACTCGTGCACACGCACGGCTGGGTAATGCATCCATTAAATTCAGCCACATTCCTGAGACTACATAGATAACAAGAAGTATAAAAAAAGGAGCTTCTTTGTTCAGCCATTTCTCTGCTGCCGTGTGTGAATAAAACTATCTCAAACAAGTGCCTGACAGCAGAATTAAACCTGAAAGGAGGAAAAACATTCCCATGAGCTCTTGGTCTCCCAGTTTTGTGCCTTGATAAATGCTGAGTAACACCAATGCTGGATGCTCTGGTGCATCTGCTGCTCTCGGGCAGCCCTCTGCTGTCACAGCCTGCTTCAACGTCCCACGTCCCTGCCCATCCAGAGCGGTACGGATGGAGCCAAGGGAGTGTTAGGAGCTGCAGAGCCGTCCTGTCTGGGCACGTCATGCCTGCGAGGATCTCCAAGCCCTGTGCTGGCTCCAGGGTCTGCAGAAAGCTGCCGCACCAGGGCAATTAGGTGAGGCGAGTATGTGACACAAATTCGGTTCTGTCTCATCAAGTTAAGGGAAACTTTTCAGTTCACCTGGTGGGGATTTGGCCTTTGAACCAAAGCTCTTCCCTGGAGCTCCAGCCCCGGGATGCCAACAATGCAGTGGAGCTGGAGCTGAACCTGCATCCCTGTGGGGCCGTCCTGCTGCTCTCCCCATCACCCACCACCCCGCAGCAGCACAGCCAGGCAGAACTCCTGGGGCATGAAAGCTGCTGCTGACTGGCCATCCCTGGAAGCCAGGAGCAATTTGGCCACCACAGCCTTTACCTGGTGGCTTTCATCTGCCTGCTGCAGGCAGCAGGTCCAGTGGCTGCCAGGAAATGTTTAGGATGCGCCGAAGCAGGCAGGAGCTGCAGGGGATCCCCCTCTGCCCTGCTGCCAGCCCTGGTCCAAAGCACTGCTCTTGCTCCTGGGGCTGTGGCTGTGGCTGTGGAACTGGGGATGTTTAAATAATTCATGGAAGTGCTTTTGCTGGGGTCTGCAGTGCCAGGACTGCTGGTGATTTCAGGGACAGTGCCAGCGGTGCAGGGACAGCAAGAGGAGTGCAGCAGCCACCAGTCTTCAGACACCTCTGTGAAGGGTGACAAGAGGATTTAATAATGCAGGAGAGACACGCAGGGCTGCAGGGTGGTGATTCAAACCCCAGCAGAATGTCTCCCCAGGCAGAGGGCAGTTTGGGGCAGTATTGCACCTCCTTACACCCGCCAAGGTATGGCATGGGTGCCCACTACAGGCGCGCGTGGCAGTGACTCACCTTCTTGCTCCCAGCACCACTGCAGGTACCACGCTCCCATCACAAGTCCCCTTGGCTGTGCCAGTCCATACTGAGCCAGGGACCAAGGCTTTCCGCAGCCAGCCCACAGCCAAACCTCACCGACACTGTACATGCCATTCATTATGGTAATGGTGCAGAAAATCCCTACAGAAAGCAGGTAAGATATAAGCTTTCCCTACCGGACTTTTAAATAAACAACTGCACAGAGCCAGGGCCAGGAGCAGGAATGAAAGTAAAGGGAAGTTGGAATGAAATCCTCCTCTCCATTCTCCTCTGCTTTTTTTCACTGATGACATTTACTCTGCTTAATAAAAGGAGAATTTATGTTTGAATCCCATAACAGTGCCTTTTAATCTCTGAGACCTTGATACTTCAGGACTGTGTCTGTGCATGTGTGCCCAAAAAAGCGAGTTGGAGTCCCAGGCATGGGGAGTAAGGGGCAGGAGGGGCAGCAGAGGGGCTGGGGGGATGGGGGCTGTGTAGCCCAGCATTGCTAACGGCTTCAGGAACCGTGTTAACTCCTTGCAGCTGGTGGTCAGCATCACTAATTCCAAGGGGCTCGGAGGGCTCAGCGAGTCTTGGGGATCTCTGTGTTAGAGCATTGCAGATGTCTTCAGAGAGCTGCTACTGCTGAGGCATGGCTGGGGCTACCCCGCAGCCTCTCTGCAAAGCGGTTATCGCTTCTGGAAGGGGGAAGTGACAGAAGCCCCTGGAAATAAAACATTGAAGTTTCCATTAGCGACATCTCCAAGTTAGCCAGTGCTGATAGACTCCGGATGGGATGTCAAGCTCCAATTATTGCTTCTCACCCAGGGGAGGGTGAGAGGCAGAAGGAGCTGTGCTGAGGATGGTGTCGGGGCTTGTGGGGAGGCTGGGCTGGGCTGGTGGATGAAGAGGTGCTGCAGGTGGAGGGTAGACGGATGTTACTGGGATGGTAGGGTGGTGGGACGATGAGATGGTGGGACAGTGGGATGGTGGGGAGGTGGGATGGTGGGGTGGTGGGACAGTGGGACAATGCAATGGTGGGATAGTTGGGAGGTGGGATGGCAGGGCAATGGCATGGTGGGCAGGGAGCTCATCTACAGCCCTCAACGTGCCCACACAGGCCAGGTGACAGAAGACAGGAGAGCAATGGCACAGCAAGGTGGCACAGCAGCATGCCAGCCCTCCTATGGGGTTCTCCACAGCTTTCTTTAAAAAATAAAGAACCCCCCTATATACTGATGATGTCAGTTCCAGGGATGCAAATCCATCCCTGTTTTAAAGACTGAGAAATGGGGCAAGGAGAGGATTATCAGCCTGTGAACACACCAGCAGGCAAGAGCAGCCTGCAACTGCTGCGGGCACCTCCTGGTCCCACCAGCCCATACCCCACGCTGGGGTCTCCACAGAGGCATGTTTCAGTCCAGGGCTTACTCTTGCAGCATTCCCTGGATGAGGCCGTGCCCTGCTGGTGAGTGGGGCCATGGGGTGAACTGGCAGCCACTGGCACTGGGGGTCCTGGTTCCAGGGGCGCCAGGACATGTCCTGGTGGGACCTGCACAGCTCCAGGGCTCCCTGCTCCCCCGCTGATTAATGGCTTCTTACACAGAGCCAAAGCTCCCTGTGGAAAAGAGAGTTTCCGTTTACCCAATTAGAGCTAAAGACGTTATCTCATTTATTCTGGAGGCGGCAACATGTAAGAATTAATTTTTTTGGGTATTTCCCAAGACATTTTTCTCCCAAGGCTGCTTTTGGAGCTGCTCTTGTCAGCCAGGACGTATGGTCTCCGGCACACATCACTTTTGAGGCGAGCAAGCAGGTCTGGCATTTCTTGTGTAGGTCCCACGCATGGTGTTTTCTTTGGCTCTGCAAACCGTCCCTTTCAAGTGGATCACGGCTGAAGAATGACAGGGGGCCAGTGACAAATTTTAAACATTATTTAGAAATCAGGGCAGAAAGCAAAGAGGTCAGACCCTAACGCCAGCGATGAGGGAAGCAGTGAGGGGGGGCTGCGCGTGTTTCTTCTCACATGTGCTCAGAGGCTGAAAACCAGGAAGAAAAATAGCACCCAAGTTCCTCAGCTCCCTCCAGAGCCTTTAATGGAGTAAATTAATAAGCTGGAACGTCACGCTGGAGACGGGCGTGGAGGGACCCGACAGTACTGGCAGCTGCAGCATGACGAGTTGTGGTCACCTTTGAGGGACAGACTAGCACTGGGGAGATGTGGGGGCACACATGCCATTTGTGCCCAGCCCTGTTCATGGTGCCAAGGGGATTTTTCTGGCTCCTGCCTTCTCCTCTGCCTGATCTGCTCTGCCTGGGTGTCAGGGGTGTCTGTGGTGGGCAGGAAAGGGGTGAAGGTTTGCTGAAGCTGCAAACCTGCTTGCAGGTGGGAGAGAGGGAGGACCATGAGGTCTGAGCACCCCAGGAATGGCTCGGCTCCGCAGCCTCCACTGGGTTTCACTTCAGCTGCTTTTCCCACAGCCTACCCCAACTTCTGGGGCTTGTTGTGACATACCCTTGCTGGCAGCATCCTCCCAGTCGGGCTGCTCTGCCCTGCTCCAGCTGCACCACCTGGCACTGGGTACAGCCATGCAAAGGAGCCCTCAGCCCAGGCTGCCAGCACCCATCCTGGTCCTCAGCACCCTCCATGTGCTTTCAACAACCCCACTGGGCAGCGATATGCAACTCCATCAGCAGCCTAGTCAGAGACAGAGCACACATTGCACATTGCTTTTGCACAGGCTGGAAGCAAGGCCACGAAGGTGACCCATTGTCCCCGCTCTGCTGCATTTACACGAGTCAGCCATGTCAGCAGAAAAGGTGTGGGGAGGCGCAGGCAACAGAGCAGTGTGGCACGGCACAGCGTGGCATGGTGCAGGGTGCGCGCCGCCGGCCGCTCTGCACAGCACATCTTGGCAGGGCTGCCACATCCCTGTGGAAGGGCTGAGAAATTTGGAAGAGTTATTGGCTAAATAAAAAATAAAAGTTTGGATCACTGTCAAATCTTTGTTTTCTTCGTGCTTGGTGTTTTCCAGTTAGCTCATCCTTTAAAATTGTTTTTCTTCCTTCTGAGATGTGCCCTGAAATTTTACTTGAACAATGTGACCTGCAAGGCAGGGAGTCAGAGGCTTCACTCTGCCCGTGCAAGGTGAAAGCTTCCAGGTTTTCTGAATGGAGAGCATTTTTTCAGAAAGGGCAAATTAAGCTGTTGGGACTTTTTTCTTCCACTCTCATCTACCCTCGGGGTTTTTTTGTTGTTGTTTTTCTGGACATAGTCCCCTCTTGAAACTCCAGTTTCCGGCTGATTTTCCATTCATTAAATTTCAAATGTGCCAGCTCTGCCCTTGCCTTTAGCAGGTGCCAGATCTGCTGAGCTGGCAGCATGAGCATCGCTCGGCCAAGCAGAGCTCCCTGCCAGCAGCCTGCCTCGCTCCACTGAGACGGTCCCCTCAGTGGGAGGTGTCCCTGGAGTGTGGCTGTCCCCCCTCGCAGGAGTGTGCATCCTGAAGGACCCCCGGGGATGTGCATCCTCCCGGGGATGAGAAAGACCTTCTCCCCTGCAGCAGGCAGGTGCTTCCCGGCCGGTGCAGTACAGTCAGGGTGCTGACCCGAGGCTCCCCTTGTGCCACGGATGTCACACTGGCATCACTGCTGCCAGGACTTGACTGGCAGCAGCTGGGCAGGGTTCACCTTTGAAAGGGTTTCTAATAAATACCCAGCTCCAGCCTCCGCTCAGGCTCCTGGGAAAGTTAAAACAAACTTTGCGGTGCTCACTGAAATAATTCCCCATCTCGCAGACATGAGCTCCCCTCCCTGCTGTGTTCACCATCTTTTCTGCTTTTCATGATAAGCCCTTTCAACCAACAAAACGAAGCAGCTCCTTCAAGAACTTCTCCCAAATCTAATGAATCCATCTGCACCCAAGTGCCATGGTTTAAACCCACCCATGTTTCCATCCCTTTTGGCTTTATCTCTCTTTCTACCCACTGGGTACCAACCAAGCTGCCTCCTTTTTGGGTTCACCTCTCCCTGGACCAGGGAGAGCTGTGCTTTTCCTCCAGCACTGGCAATCAGGATTAAAAATATTTTTCTTGACACCTTTAATTCAGAGCAGACAGACAAAGCCAGGCTGATGAGCTCAGATGAGGTATTCAGCAGGGCTCCGAGGATCCCTGTGAAAATGCTGTTCTGAAAATTTCCATCCTCTCCACCTCCTGATGGAAAGATGAGCGGAGTAAAAAGGAGGTAGGTTGTTACAGCTCCCCCTGAACAGACGATCGTCTGAGAAGATCAGTGTTTCTAATGTCTTTTTTCTGGCAGAGTCCTGGCCCTAGTCCTTTCAATGTACTTTCCTCCCTTGCAGTGATGGGAAGGGAATAAACCTGCAAAAGTCAGTTACTGAGTGTCTGTGTTTCCCCAGAAACGCTGGCAGCACGGCTTGCCCCCAGATCCTGCTCCCGACCCAGCCTCAGTCCCCCCAGCCCTCCTGCTCCTCCCTGCACCCCAGCCCTTGCTGGCTCCCTGCACCCCACGCCTCATGGGGAAAACCCAGACCTGCATGCGATGCTGGGTGTTGGTGTGGTGGCGATTCGATCAGGGGGAATGAATGGTTTGCCAAAAGATCGCTTCAGACACTCAGGCTGTTTTGCATCACCTGCACCGGGCAAGCATTCTCCCATAGTGGGCTACCTGGAGCGATGCCGGGGCATGAGCTGTGCCTGCCAGCAGCAGCCCTGCAGGATGCAGGTGCCCCACAGTGGTCCCCTGGTGGGTACCCCCCGGACAAGACCCAGCATCCGCTCACAGCCACAGCAGCACAGGTAAACACACGGAGAAATGAACACGCAGAACAAACTGAGAGCATGTCTGTACGCACAAATGCTTCCACAGACACATTCTAGGTATTAATCTCCCCCCCGCTGTTTTTCCTTGATCAAAGCCCAGACGTGAGGGAAGTCCATCTGTGAAAGATTGAGCCATGCGTTTTTCGCAAAGGTATATGGGCTGGCAGCGAAATTTCTCTGACAAGTCCAACAGGGAAAAATGGTGAAATGAAAGCCTTTAAGATGTGTGCATTTCCCAGATGACTGGTGATGTGTGTGGGTAACATATGGGCAGTCTCTGCCCACTGTCCCACAAAACATGCTGATTTTACACTTGGATTTCTCAAATTCCCTGACAGCTTTGAAGACCGACTCCGACAGCCTGGTATTAAATGCCATTCGGTTACATGGCTGCCTGTGCCTGGTGCAGCACTGGTGAAGGGCAGGGGATGCCCTTAACAGCGGGGCTGCAGCCACAGCGGGTGCACGGTGCATGCTCGGGCCAGGCATCCGGCTTTCCAAGAGGTGTGAAAATGGGTGAGCAACGTGGCCAGCCACAGGCATCAAACCCAGGCTTGAAACAGCTTGCAGAAATGCCAGTTTTGCTTCTCGCTGTCATGTATTTCTATTTTTCATGAATTTTGCAGCTCTTGCTAGGACTGAAATAGCACAAAAGTTGCTGCTTCCCCTCCAACTGCCAGCCTGGTTTTGCAGGCTGTCAGTCAGCTTCGGGACTGGAGGGGGTTCTTCTGTGCTGTGCTGCTCCCAGTCCCACCCTGGCATTCAGTGCTGGGAAGGCTGGGGAACAAAGGTATTGCCACACAGTTGGACATGGGTCTTTCTTTGTTACCTGCTGGGTGGCGGGGATCCAGCTCTGATGTGCCCCAGCGACACCTCCATACGTTGTGCCTTGATTTTTCTTTTTGCAGGATGACAAGACCAGGAAAACAGTGTTGCTGGGTCCCCTTCACCTGCCAGGTTAGTACCTAACAGCCTGGGATGGACTTCTCTGCCATTAGTTTGTCCAGCACCTATGTGAGCCTGTCTATAGCCGTGCCACTGCTAAATCCTGCGGTGATAAATCCCAAAGGATAATCTTGCCTTTGTGAGAAAAGCCAATTTATTAACCTTAATGCGTTCTAGGGAAACCTGGGGTTTCCAGCTCAGTCCTGACAGAGGGGAAAGGTGAGTGCTGTGCCACCGCTTTGCTGTCCTTGTGCCACAGCTTCTTCCTCTGAGAAATGAGCTTGTTTCTAACCAGGCCAAATAGAGAAATGAGGCAGGTGGGTTTTGATTCCCACCCCCCTAAACCTAGTACTCCGTAGGGAACCTTGTAGAAACAGACCTGTTAGGTTACCCACATGGGAGGGAAGCGAAGTAAAATGAAATAAATTGCCCAAACTCACGCTCCAGCTCTGAGACTAAGCCAGGATCAGCTCCCTGCAGCTGGCTCTGGCCATAGGAAGAGCTGTTCAGACTGAGCACTTGCTCAGTGCCTCGGTGCCTGCTTGCTTTTAAAACCTTGGAGATTTGATTCACGGCATCTGAAGGGACTCCAGTGACAGATCACAGCATCTCTCTGTTTAGCAATGCTCCTCGGTTGACAGGGTCTGTGATCTTCACCTCTGTGACTGTAAAACATGCAGGTCTTGGAGGTGTGAAGCAGTTCTGCCTGGTGATATCAAAGTTTGGCCTGATCAAGGGAAGTGCTGATTCTCCTCCAATTGCTTGGGAGCACAGAAGTAAAAACCTTGCAGTTAAATTACTAAGTGTCTTACAGAAACATTCTCATACAGTTCCCTTGGGTGCATCCATCAGAGAATGAAAATTTTGAGAATGGGGAAATAATAGTCACATACTCTATTCTTACATTAACTCACTAATTCTGGGTATTTACAGGGCCCTAGTTGGAACTAATGCATGCTCTCCCTGTATTTATTATTATCTGCATTGTTAAAATATGTACACTAATCCTGTGAGTAAGCCTAATAGGGGCTGGCTTTGAAAAGGTTCTGCTCAGCCACAAGTTTCATTTGCTTGTGCAGTCGCTGGGGTGGAGTGAGCAAACTAGGTGAAGCAGAGGGTAAGCGCTGATTTCTCCACTTATTCACCCAAATGCCACCACTGGGGTTACAAATTTATCTTGTGACTATCCACAGGTTGGTCTAAAAGGTCAGTGCTCCCATGGTTTGGTCTCCCAGAGACGAGCCTTAGACATCTCATAGCAGTCCTGGACTCTGTGCTGGGGACCGAGCTGATGGATGTGGCTGAGCAGTGCTGCCGGCTTCCAGAAAGCTTCTCCCACTTCACATCCCTCTCCTCTCTGAGCTGCTGGTGGAGATGCTGAGGCTGGGAAAAGAGATGCTGCATGTATGTGGGGAAGCAGTGACTGCACGCACTGTGAACGTATAAAAAGTGCTTTGCGGTCCTCCTGTTGGGAAATGCAGCAGAAATGCAAACAGTTGCTGTTAGTGTGATAGGAAGCTGGACATTTTCTTGGTGATCAGCATGCAACGTGTGTGGTGCAGCCCCTTACTGTGTATTCAAACTCTACTTCTATATAGAAATATGTTTTTAATACTCCAATGATGGTATGTAATATTCAATAATTATTGTGGCTCAGTTTTTAAGACACACTTTAGATTTCCCAGACCAGTTATTGAATGTGAGTGAGATGCAAACTAAACATTAAAAACATATTTATGGAGGGGTTAGCAGCAGCTACATAATGTTACATACAGAGCAGGCCACAAGAATCAACTGGCCATCAGGGAGACCTCAGGGAGGATTTGTTGTAAAAGCAATTGGCACATCATTAGCCTAGCAGGCAAACCCTGTTTGATGTCAAGAAGGTCCATGATCAGGCACACGCTTCCCTTGCTAGGTCCTAAGGGCAGGTACCATCTCTGAGCAGGACACTTGAAGCTGATGCTGAGAAGATGGAGCTGAGAAGCAGGACTATGCTGTTGGCTGTCTTCTTGGTATGTTCAGAGGCAGGTAAAACCACCTTGGAGGGTCTGATACTTGTAGAGAAATGAAGCTGGTTTAATTAACATTGTTAATATACAGCTGTGGGCTGGCTTCAGGGGCGGTGGGTTGGCTGGTGTGGATAAGGTGCAGCTGTGGCTGGTTCCTGCTAAGTAGTTAAACAACTCTAAGGGGTATAGAAGGGGGGCAGCTAAGGAAGAGAGATCTGGAAGAAGCAGAGGAAGGAAAGAGAGTGTCCTGGATGTAGGCAGAGGCAAGGAGAAGGATGCAGCAGAGGCAAGAAGCAGGGTGGACTGGCCTGAAGAGGATGAAGAAACAGCACAAACAGTAGATGAACATTTGAAACCTTGTGGGGGATTGGTGACTGTGCTGGGGTGAGGTGTGGGAGCTACTTATTGAAGTTAACCTCGTATGGGATGGAAAAAGCCTTGTTGCAGCCAGCTAGTTTTGAGAGTGCTGTGACAATCCCTGATGTCCCACCCTGGCCTCCTAGCTGCAGCATGCTACTTCAGAGCTCTGGAGAAGGCTGAGGCAGAAGGCAGTAAGATGGTGCCTGAGGTAACCTGGATAATTTTGGTCTTTACAGAGCTCAGTACTAACAGTGGGCTTTGAACAGGTAGAACTTGGAAATTCAGTCCTAAATTTTGTGGCTAGGGTCCACTGTTGAGCTATGGGACTCAGCTTCCTGGAAGGTACCCAGCATATCTGTCAATGTATCGGTTTCTGTTGGAGGTGTCTGCCAGCATGCTGTTTTTTCTGTTGGAGTGCAAAACTGTTGGGGTGGGAAAGGGAAAGTGGGTGGCACAAGAGGATGCTCCGAGTTCTTGGCACAGGGTGGGACTGGGGACTTAGAGCCACCTCCACAGGCACATGGAGCAGGGCACAGCCCACCACACTCAATACAGATGTCCTGAAGGGCCATCCTTACTGGTGTGGCAGAAGGAGGAACAGTGGTTCAGTGAGGGCAGATCTGCTCAGTTATCCTTCCAACAGCATCGCTGTAGGTTTGGAGCAGCCTTTCTGAAGGGAGCAGTGGAAGATGAGTATGGTGAGCTGTGCCATCTGGTAGTTGCTGTCATCTCCCCAAGATGCAGACTCACAACAGCCTTTGCATTCCCACCTCCTGGTCAGCCAACGGGATCCTGCCCCTGTGTGCAATGTTAGAGCTCTCTTTCCCTGGTCCTACTCACTTTCTCTGGTCACTCTGGCTGCTGACTGGCCACACTAAAAGCTGGTGTGGAGAAAGGACCTGAGGATGGACCAGCCCATCCCTTCTAGGACCAGGGGGCTCTGAGGCTCAGTGGACTGTGATCCGTGGTGGAGACTTGAGAAGATGCTGTCTCCGGGGGCTGAATGCCAGCTGCAGCATGGCTGTGCAGCACTGGCTGGGGTTTCCTTTCACAACTGGGAGCTTTTCCTCCGGGCCACCTTCTCGGCAGCTATGCATGGAGCTGCTGAAATCTGCTGAGTGGGCACAGCTGGGAGGCCATGCAGGGTAGGAAGCAACCTCTCATCTGGCAGTGCTTGTGCCTCAGGTGTGAGCTGAAGTCCTATTGATTTCTAATCAGTGAGCTCATATTCCCCATGGTGGCAGTGGGAGAGGGTCAGCAGCGGAAAGGAGGATGGAGGAAATCAGCAGTTCGGGTGGTCCTGGGGTGGGACTGATGGAGCCGCTGACAGAGGCTGAGTTATGGCTCTGTATGCACGGCACTCGGGAGATGGTTTTGGAGGGCTTGTGGAGCCTCACTTATTATCTGGCTGAGTCCCGTTCTGGGGAAACCACTGAGAGAGCACGTGAGCCATAAAACATGTTGTTGTCTTTTAATGAACGAGACTCACAGGGGACTAGGACTATTTTTTACTCCGTCGTTATTCTTTCTTCAGCTTGGAGAAAGTTGCTGAGTGTTGTGTCTGCCAACTGCAGGCCAGATGCTACGGCAGACCCAGGCAGTCATGTCCTGTCCAGCCTGGCCCAGGCCAGCCTTGCTGTGAAGTTCCCATCTGCTCCTGCCCTGCCTCAGACCCACCAGTCAGGGCTGTGGTCACGCAGATGCAGGCAATGGCAAGACCAGCCATCAGGGCTTTGATGTTCAAGAGAAGCTCTCAGGAGAGCTGGGCTGTAACATGCCCTGGCCCCATAAGGAACCTTACTAATGCTACTGCTGAAGGAAAAGCGGTAATTAATCCTGAAATCCAAGCTTGGGAGGCTTTTGGAAGGAAAAAAGAGTATATGCTCACTCTCCTGAGCATAAGGAAAGCAAATTTCAGGGAAAGCACAGGGATGTCATTGTTTTCTTCTTCATGCAAAGCTGATCTGTGATACCCCTTATGGGTGCCTGTGAGAGTGAGCACCTTGCTAATGGCTCTGGGACTCAAGCATGGCAGCAGCAGGACCTTTCTGGTCCTTTCTACTTTTACCTGTAGTAAACCACCTTCCTTTTCATACCTCTCCAGTGACACGGACCTGCTCCAGAGCTTGAGGATCCCATGAGAAAATACAGAGGGAAGAAAAGACATGAATTAACCTGTGGGACCTAAATGCCCCAGTAAATATTTGCTGAAATCTAACTCGACTAACCACTCCTTGAGTAGAGGCTGATGTGAGGACACCTTGATTCTGGTTTTTGTAGGATGGTGTGATGGGGATGGTGCAGCCCTTGCATCTGAAGTCTCTACTCCACTTCCACTGCTGTGAAGCCCTTCTGGAACTGGAAATGTCCCCTGAGGTGTGCTGGCTGGGGCGGGAGCCCAGGCTGCTGGGAGGTTTCCTCTTTGAGGGGAGGGTACCTGGAAGTCACCAAAGCCTGACTGCTGGGTGACTGGGCTGTGTGTGATGGGACCATTCAATGCTCTGAGTCCCCTGCATTGCCCACAGCAAAACCCAGGGCACCTGGGGTGCTTGCAGGGGGAACATGGTGTAGAAGGGCTTTAGAAAGGTGACTACTGGGATTTGCCACATTGGGATGCCACCCCTGATCCCCACTCTCTGGCTCCCCTGTGGCAGAGGCTTGGCTCTTCCCTGCTCATGGCTCTTCTGAGCACCTGTAGAGTCCTGCCCTCCAGCTTGGCCCTCTTCCTCTCCATGACAGAGCTGCTGCCTCCCACCACCCGGCCAGCCTGGCTCCAGTTGGGATCGATACTGGGAAACCCAGCTGAGCTGCACCTGTGGCCGACAGAGATCAAGGGGCATGCAGGGCCCCTTCCCTGCCTGGCAGTGGGACCTAAATCATACCGTTCCATCCCCTCGACAGAGACAAATGACATTTTACAGCACAGGTGTTTTAAAAAAGAACAATAAATTGGAAGGTCTTAGCTGAGCTCAGCCATAGGGCTAGGATCCCCTTTCAGCAAGTATTTTAGGACTGAAGGCACCACAGCTGTTTGTGGGCTAATCCCTCTGCCCTCCCCATCAACCTCGGAAAGGGACTTTGCAGACCCACTTCAGCTGCAAATAAATCGGGAAATGGCACTTTGTCCTCTCCAGAAATAGGCTCTCCTCAACCTTTTGAAACCAGCATCTGCTTAGGGGAAGACCCTGCTGCATTCAGGCTGTGTTTGGCTCCCAGGGACCTGTGGCACATGTGCCCACTCTCAAGCTCCAAAGGACACAGTGAAGGATCCATGGCAGGTTGTCACCATGCTGACCCCATTGGCAAAACCTCTGCTTGGGGTCAGAGCTGGGCTCCAGCAGGCTGGAGCATTGGCTCCTTGCTGTGAGAGGGGGCTTTTAGCCAAAATCAGGGCATGGAGCTGGCAGCATGGTTGGGGAGCAGCAGCAGAGGAGGAATGGGAGACCTGCCTGCCCTGCAGTGGAGGATTTGCATCTCCTTCCTCAATGAATCAGAGCAGCTCTCTCCAAGGCTCATAGCCCTAAAATGGGCTGCCCTCGCAGAAATGAGGGTACAAGCGTCAGCACTTTAAAGCCAGTGAAGTGCAAGGTCTATGAAGCTTGTCAGAAGAAAGCAGAGGTCCCTGTGGTGCCCCTTCATGGTCACCAAGGAAAAGCATCACTTCCCCTGCCAGAGCCCAGATGCAGTGGTGGAGGCTGGCTGTAGGCACCCATGCTGTGCCATGCTCTAGGTGAGGAGAGCCTGGGTGTTCTCCCAGGGGTTTAATATGAACTGTAACAAGATGAGCCTGGACTTTGTGGTGGTCCAGGGCTGGGACCCAGGACAGAAGGTGCTGCTGGACTCCCCATGCTGCAGCTGATCTCTGAATCTTTGTTGCCCCTCTGCAGTGTGGCTGATTCTGCTCAATTTCTGTGAACATCCTCTTGGCCAAGCATTTGGGACACCTGCCCCACCCCAGTGGAGCCCCTGCTGCAATTCAAGATGTTTCATTTTATATGTTTTTAAGGACCCCAGGTGAGGTGTAAGGTGCTGCCATGGCTGGTGCTGCAGCAGGATCTCAGGATGCACAGAAGTGCTCCGGGTGCAGGGACCAGGAGCCTCCACAGGCAGAGGGGACATCCTGGCAGCCAGAGGGGCTTTGGCAGAGTTTGCCACAGCTCTGCATGTCATGGAGCTAATTGAATCCAAGTGTGAAAGCAAGGCTCTGCCCTTGCCGATGCGGCGGGCAGGGGGAGAGTGCTTTATTTCTCTTCTGTTCCCTGGTTGCTTTGAGTTTTCTCCCTTTGAAAAGGGAGGCCTCTCGTCTGTATTCACATAAAATGTGGCTTTTCTAAGTTTAAAAGCCTTTTGGTCTCTTCAGGGAGCACTCTGCAGGAGGCTGGGCACGTCTCAGGCTGGCTTGCCCCCCCAGCTTCACTCCTCACAGGCAACAGCGGGCAGAGAGATGCACCCGCCTGGAGCTGCCAGACGCTGCCTGTCCCACCGAGGAGCCTGAGAGGTCAAGCCCAGACCGCACCTGGGGAATCACCCCCCTTCTCTGCCTGGCTCTGGCGGCCCAGGACACCCCTGTGGGCACTGCAGGGCTTTTCCAGGGCTGGAGGTTGAGAGATGCTGCTCATGGTCATAGGTCAGCTCTGGAGCACAACAGTGGTGCAGGGAGCAGAGCGGGCAGACTCCAGCAAGAAATGCCAAAAGGGGGCCCAGGTGGCACACTGGTTTTAGGACAGAGCAGTGGATTCCCTGGCAATGATGCTCTAGCACAGAGAAGACCTGGTGCAGACCTCTCTGGTCCCTCAGCCTGATTTGTGATGTTCCTGCTTACTTTTTCACTTGAGACTTCGATGTCTTTGCAGAGGACCTGGCTGGTGCTGGACCAGTAAAAGGCAATGAGTGATCAACACTTTGATTTATTTTCCCACCACCATTGACACAAATAGGGATTTATAGCCAGGTATTGGCAGGAGGGAAAGGCTCTCTCCGAGAGATGTTTGCAAATCCAGGCTAACTAGTTAGCCCCAGTGATGATGCCGGCTGCCAGCCATGGTAATTAAGGGGCAATAACAAGGAGCCATGCAAAAAGACCATCGGTCTTGGGGGGAAGTGTTTGCTCTAGCGCTGCTGGAGGGGCAATGAGATTCCTGCACACCTCAGGTGCCTCGTTTCAAACCTGCTGGAACTGCAGTTCTTGAAGTGTGTCCCTACTTCTACAAAATGCTGCTTGTTACAGGAGGTTTTGTAACTGCTGGCTAATGAGGCTCCAACCCGTGTCATTGCAGAGGTACCTGCCCGGCTGGAGCAGGAGCCCTCCGGATGCCCTCAGCCCTCCAATTATCCCGGGAGCCTTGCTGAGAACATATGAGGGGAGAGCAAGGGGGAGAGATCTGAGAGCCAAGGCACAGGCTGGGAAGGCGACAATACCATGTGTCTGCAGGGATTTCAGGAACTAAAAGTGAAATTACAGCCTTAATCTATCAATTTATTTTTTTTTACTGGCATTTTAATGAAAACTCTTGTAAACAGGAGAAGGCCTATCTCGGTCCTGCATTCCCAGCCTCATGCTCTCCAAGGTTATTTATTGGGTTGCTACATAAGCTGGGTTTTTTCATCCCCTTTTCTTTTCTCTTCCTTTTTCTTCTCTGCTTTTGCAAATTGAATTATTTAAATGCATTGTTTGGCAGCCTTAAATCCAGGCGTTTCACTCCCTTTCCCCCTCAGCTGCCATTTCTTTCTCTCCTTTTTGCTCTTGCATTTTCAGGATCATTTACTGCGTTGTTCCAGTGGCATTTATTGAAATCTGCACAAAAAAAATCTTTCTTCAATGACACTATTTCAGCCCATGCAAAAGATTTATGGGTGCAGGAAGACATCTATGGCAGGGAGTCTTCGTTGGCAGAAAGAAAGGAAGGAGGGAAAGGAAAGGAAGCATGCTGGAAAAGCAAAGGATGCCCAGAGTTGTGAATGGAGAGCAGCAAGACACCACAGAGGTGAATCGCTGGGGACTGGGTTTGGGTGGGAAACAACCTTGCTCCTCTGCATGGTAACACATGCAGTCACATGGGTACAGACGCACACATGGCCTGGGAAAGCTTTCAGTCTCAGGGGCATGTGGGCATAAATGCGTGCACACGGAGAGAGCACAGGCACCCCTGTGTGCCCTCAAACACCAGTGGTTCGGTGGACATGTCCCAAAAAGGTGCTTGGTACGCCCTGGGAGCCCGCTTGGTACGCCCTGGGAGCCCAGCACTGCTGTTGAGTCCTGTCTCCTGCTGGGAGAGATGCAGAGAAGTGGCTCTTGGAAGTTGTTTGAACAAGCTCTGCAAGAAGCATCACTCTCGATTCTGACTATCTCTAATCCTGCTTCAAAGCTGGCTCCGGCTCCTTTTATTTACATATTGACTTATGATTCATTTAATTGACTTTCTCGCCTTGGAATTGTACTTAATTAATCTGATTACATTTCTGCTTCTAGTTAAAGAGTTTCTGTGTTCCAGCCCAGAGGTGACTACGTTTCTGCAAAGTGATGTGATTCTGGTTGATCTAACCAGCAGATAGGGTCTGCAAAGCATTTTGGGATCCTTTGGTAGGAGAAGACAGGCAAAAAACATGGAATGTGCCGCAGCAATTTCCATTTTCTCACACGCAGCATCTTTACTTGTGGCAGAAGACACGTTCCTAGTCAGTGGGATTGAATTATCTCCATAAATTCATTACATTTAAAAAAATATGATAATCAGCACGAAATGAACATCCCGAGGGAGACAGAACATGTACATCTGAAGTACTGCTAATAATAAGCCTTTAATTTACAAATGCCCAAGGCTGGCTCAAAGCCACCACATCCCACGGTAGAGGGGCTAGTGCTACATTGGTGCCCGGACCTGCTGGGGAGACCTTCCCCCGCCTTCCCCCCCCCCGTTGGTCCCCTGTCCCAGGGTGGTGGACAAGCTGCAGTTGGGATGTGGAATGGGCACCCTCCATCATTTCTTGGTGCTCTGAATGTGGCCCCAGGAGTTCACTGCCTTGTTCTGCCCTCCTGGGTGCAGGGAGGGATGGAGGGTCCCTGGCAGGTGGTGGCCCTTTGTGGCCCCTGCATGGTGGCACGGCTTCTCCTGAGTCACCCCTCCTGGCCCCCCCTGCAAATGCCACCCTGCAAATATCAATATTTATGAAATGATTAGTGCCTGTTTAATACACAATTGAAGCAATTAGCAAGCATGCAGCAGCAAATGCTGTATCCATTTGTAATCATAAAGTATTCATGGGGGCTCGGGTGGGGTGGCTGGGGAGAGGGGCTGGTAGCGTGTCCTGGTTTAACTGCTCACGTGGGGGGAGCTCTTGGGGTAACTTGGGGCTTCTTGCTTTTGGTGCCCTTGGTCGGTGCAAGCCTGACCAGGTCATGAGGGGTCCCAAAGCATCCCGGGGGGCGGCGGTGATGAGCCAGTGGCACTGGGCTCCCACGGCCCTTTTTGTGGCAGTTCATCTCACAGCCTTAGAGTCCAAAAAATCACTTGGATGGCATCATCATAAACTTTTTCTCCTTATTATTCCATTTTGGTGGCAGACAGGCTGCTCCTCTGCTCTCTGTTTGTTAATTACTAATTAATTATTAAATTATCCATTAACTATTAAGAGCTGATTTCATGAGTGTTAACGACAGCCATGTGCTAAGAGATCTGTGTCTATGGCAAACCTCCTAAACCTCAGGGAATAAATCCTCAATAATCAATATGGCGTCCACTCCATTTGCAATTCTTGTCTCATTCACTCTGCATTTAGCATGCACTTAAGTGTATTTTATATCAATGTAAAAGGAAATTTTACCGCTGGTGGAAATTACCAGCTCACAGCGATAACGACAGAGCCCCTTGCTTATCTCCAGCACTGGAAGGCTCACTGATGCAAGTTCTACTTCAGTAAGTGACCTGTAGAAGGCACCCTGAGTTCCAAGCCTGCGGCACACTCCAAGTCCCCACTGGACCATGGGCTGTTCCTGGTCCAGGGATACTTTCCCAGGAAAGCCTGAGCTCGGCAGCACTGATTTCAGAGCATGGATCTGGTGGCACAGCCTTCAGCACAACCTGCCTGGGCCAGCACTAAACCAGCAGTCTTTGGGCAAAAAAACCCCACCTCTGCAGAGCATTTTTAGCCCCCTGAGGTAGCCGGCTCCTGGTTTGCTGGTCCATGAAGTGCTACCAACATAATTACAAGTGAAGCCTAATGAGAAACACATTGAAGTTGGAAACTGGGAGAAGAGGGTGACAGGCCGGCAGTGGTGGAAGGCGAACAGGCCATTGGCCACACTGTGGCAAGTCTGCACGGAGGCAGCTGTCCTGATGGCTCTTGCTCCTGCTCTCGGACCATGGATGCACATGGGGCCGGTTCCACCCCTTGGTTCCTGCAAACACCCCAGTGGCAACTACTCACGCTGCTGGGCAGCCATGGGCTTCCTCACCCATCCTCTTCCTCCCAGGAGGAGGGAGTCCCCCTCTGTGGACCCCACTGCAGCAGCAGGGTGACAAGCTCGTGGACAACCCCACATCAGGGACTTCCAGCCATACGTACTCATATTGGGGCCTTAATGTTCTTTTGATAGTTTTGGGGATCTAATAATGCATTGGTGGGGAAAAGGAGGGAGGATTTATTTTTTCTGTAAAGTGCCTTTGTTGCTTTTGCACCAGTAAGATAAAGCAGTTTCTAAGAATAACAAACTCCAGGCAGCCAGCAAACAAGCAAGCGCCTTGTGAAACCTCCCACAGGCAGATCCCCGGCTGCGCCGTCCCCCCAGGGTTCCTGGGCTCCCCCAGTCTTTCCCTCCCTCTGTCAGCCAGTTTCACCCTCCCAGATGGTATTTTTTCCCCTTTTCCTCTTCCTTGGGCCCTTTACAGTGACTTCCAGTGTGGGATGACCAGTACAGAGGTGACAGCAAGCTGCTTGCTGTCCCCAGGATGATTTCTGGGGACATCCACGGATGCTGTACAGCGGGAAGCAGGAGGCAGAGAGCTGCTGGCAGCATGCATGTGCTGGGGAAGTGCACCAAGGATGCTCACCAGCAATGCTTACTGGGGATGCTCACCACAGAGCTGCTTTGGAGGCAGGGCAGACAGGTGGAATCCTGCACCCACTCAGGGGGATGGGTGAGTGAGCAGAGGGGATGCGGGTGCCAGCAGGAGCAGGAAGGGGAGCAGAAAGGGACACATGGCTGATGGGCTGGAGCCGGTCCACAACGAGACTGAAAAACAAGTGGCCACAGGCATCTCCGGAGCAAGTCTTTTGAAGCCAATGGCCTTGCCCCAGAGAAGAGTTTTGGCCCAGGGAACGTTATTTTGACTGATGCATTTGCACAGTCCCCAAAAAGCAGCGCTGCTTTTCAAGATGCCCTGTAAGGAGAACCATTGCTGCTTGAGAGAGAAAGAGGCTTGAATTATTTTCTCATGTCAATTAACAGTGCTTTCCAAAGGAAACCCGGGCTCCTCTGAATCCAGAGCATGGGACCCCAGCCAGGCTGCTCCCCCCAAAGAGCTGGAGCTGGAGGGAGAAATCAAGGCTCTTTGGCCAGCAAGCTGCTGGGCTGAAGCCAGCAAATAAAATAGTCATAACGAGGCCTTTTGAGATAAGTTTGGAGGCTTAGGTTGGGTTTTTCTGGGAGGGGGGCGTGTTTTGGTGTGGGTTTTTTTTTCTGTTAGAGAAACCACTTTGCCCAGGGGAAGCAGCAGCAGAATCAACAGCAGCATCACTGTGGGGCTCACCACAAAGTGCATTTTCACCCCTGGAGCTGCCCGCTCTCCTGGTGAGGTGTGTGCCAGGCTGGTGTGCTGGCATCTTGCCCAGACCTTGCACCGCAGCCATGCTGGATCCCAGCAAACTGAGGTGACAGGGAGGGTCCGAGCTTCTTCCATGGATGAGGGTGAGGAGGCATTGTGTGGAGCAGGCTGGGAAAAGTCGCAAGAGGCAGCCAACACGGCTGCTGTCTCCCAGCCCTGCCAGCAGCCTCCTGCGCTGCCGTTCACACGTGGGGCTGTGTCAGTTGCTACCGGTGTGGGATGGTAAAGCCAGTACAGGGAGTGGAGAGCAAGGGTGAACCCTTTGCATCAGGGCGCCCGAGTTGCTGTGGGCTGGTACAGTCGGGTGATAACAGGAGGGATGTGAGCCAAGGAAAATAAGGAGTTTGTCCATTGTGGGGTGGGTCAGGGCTGGGAATTCAGTGGATTGACACAAAGCTCTGCAATTTTTAGTCTTCCCTCTAAATGCTTCCCCACTCATTACACCTGTGGTGGGTGCTGTTCTGGCAGAAGCACCAGCCTCTTGCCCTGCCTGGCACAGCAGATCTGGGTTCGCATGTGCTCACGGCGTGCCGGGACTGCGGGGCTAGGGGGAGCGGGGATGCTGTTTGAACTCTGCAGCCCCCAGTTCAGGCATGAGTTCAGGTGTGGGTCCTGTCATGTGTTACCTTCTGCCCCTTCCCTGGCTCCAACTGTTTTCCCAGAGCAATCTGGGAGCCCTCCAGTGGCAGGCTGAGCAGGGAGAGCCGTGCTCCCGGACTGGCTGTGCCCATGCTAGGGAAAATTCCCAGGGGCTTCCACGGGGACAGACAGAAATCCCCCAGAGGTGGTGGTTTTGGAAACAGTCCCCTCAGAGGCTGTGAGGTTTGCAGAGCCTTGTCACATAAGCAAGGCTCACAGAGCTGTACGAGCTGCCCACAAGCAGAGCACTTTTCCATCCTTGGTGAGTTGGGACCATCTATAGATGTTGTCAGAAAGATGCTTTTCCAGAGGGAAGCAGGTGCCAGCTGGCCACGGACAGAGATCTCTGGTCCCCCTCAGCTCTTTGGTAAGAAAAGAAGGATGTTTTCCATGTCGACCCTCCCGGAAAGCCAGGGTTCCTGCACCAAAAGAGCAACTGCCCCCGCCATACCCACCCTGGCTCTTCATGTTTCAAAGACTCCCCCACTCCCACCAGCTGCTTCCTGAACACCCTGCTCCTTGGGGTGGGCTGGGATTGCACTGCCTGCCAAGCTGCCAAACAGCAGGAACAGATGAGGCCGCCCTGGAGAATGGCTAAGAAGAAGCGAGATGAGCCCCCCCTACCCCTTAACACCCACTCCCTGCCACCACACACTCCAGCCGTGTCAGGCGAAGCAGAGATGCTCCAGAGCGCTGGAGATCAAAAAGCCACAGGAGGGCTGTGAAACCACCCACTTTGCTGGGCCACCACAGCTGATGCCCATCTTCCAGGTGAACCTGGGTGAGGAGCAGACCCCTCCCCACCAACAGCGAATAAAGCCCTTGGGGAGAGGCGTGAAATCCTCTCACCCTTCCCTCTCGTCCACTGGCAGCTGCTGAGGCTGTGAGAAGAGCTCGTTCCTGGGGAGCTTGTGAGGGGGTCTGCAGGTAGGGCCTGAGCTGGGACCCCTCCATCACCTGGGGACTTGCATGGGCTTCTCTTAGCGGGCAGCAAGCCCCCGTCAGTAAAAGGTGTTTCTGACTCAGTGACCCCTCCTATATCCCTACCATGTGAAATATGGTGCTGAGATAAGATGAAAGGCATTGTGGCCAGCAGCTGAAATCCTCACTTGAAGGATTACCAGGTTTAGGGTTTCAGACCAAATGGAGTGACAGATCTGCTCAATTCGGACCCCCTGAACCCTCTTCCTGCCACTGCCCCCGCTCACAGTGAAACCTCTGATCTCTCTCCAGTTCTCTGCCTAGCTCTTGGGGCTTTTGTGGGTCTGAGCCAGGACTGTGAAGCAGGAGATGTCTACGGGGGTGGCAGGGCTTTGGAGCGTCCTGTCCGCCTCTGCTCAAGGCTCACCCAGGGTCCATGACTTATTCAGATCAGGCTGTACGACTCCATGGCATCCCTGCCGGATGAGCTGTACTTGCTGGAATGAGCTGTGCAGGCAGCTGGGAGCTCACCCAGCCCTGAGGTGCCCAGGAGAGGGGCTGCTGAGCTGGGATGGGAGGGGAATATAAATGCCAGGAAAGGGAAAAATGCAGGGCTTGATGCTGTGCATCACCATCCCTTTTGAAGCATGGGCAAACTGCTCTCCTGCCTTAGGCAGCATGCCTGTGGCTGGGCAGAGGTGATGGTGATGGCAGAACAGTTCTCCTCCTGCACTTGTGAGCAGCAGAAGTTTGGGGCTGCTATTGGAAGCAGGTGTGCTGCCCTGCCAGGCGATGGGAGCCATTAAAAAGAAAGCCTCTAAATAAAATATATGTCTGTCTCTCCTCACCCCTCTCTCCTTGAAACAAATTACACTGTGGTCCATCCTGGGACATCCCACTTGGGTTTGCCCTCCCCCAGGGTACGTCAGCCCCTGGGACGTCCCAGCCCTCTGCTAGTACAGCGGGGGCAAGCAGTATGAAAAATAGCCAGGCTTGGCTGGCGGGCCCCTAATTCATCTCCCTGTGAGTCCTCGGAAGGGATCCTGCAGCACCTGGGCTGCTACCCCTCTCCCCCTCCCAGCCGCCCTGCTTGGCAGCCGCCCGCTTGCTTAAAGAGGGGAGTGAGGGGAGGACAAAGTGACCCCCCCACCATCACCACTGCTTACCCTGAGGTTTATTATTACACAAATGTGAATTCCAGAACCGGCATCTGGGGAGCAGCTGCTGGGAGTTAACCCCTTCGCCTGCCGCAGGCGGGTTGAGCCAGAGGAGTGGGTGCCTGGCCAGAGTGTGACCACACTTGGGGAGGATCTGGGCATAGGGACAGGGATGGGACACCCCTGCTCGTGCTGCAAGGTGGCCATCTGGCAGGTGCAAAGGGCTTTTGCTGTATAGAGACATGTTTGTGTGCATGGATGGGAGGCAGGTTCCTCCCTCTCTTTCTTTTTCTCTTTCCCTTTTTTTTTTTTTTAAAATAACACACACTTCTGTTTCCATTCAGAGGTTTTACAGGATTTGCTCTGCCTCCTAGGGAAGGCCTGAATTTCCAGTTTGCTTCAGGATGCAGCTCCAAGGGATGCTGCACATGGTTTTTGATGAGCAGCTTGGAGATAAGGGGTGAAACCAGGAGACCAGCTGCCTGCTTAAAAGGAAAGGCTCAACTGCAAGGGGTCGATCTGGACAAAAGATTTTTGCTGTAAGATGGATGTTTGGGAAAGAAGGCAGGTCCTCACAATTTCCTCCTCTCCAACCAGCCTTTACGGCATCTTTGCAAGGCTTTAGGTGTTGGTCAAAAGACTGACTTTTCTGCCACACAAAGTCCCCCTGCCTCACTAAGCTCCTCCCAGGGTCAAGAGCCTTGTGGCCCTACAGCAGGTCATGGATGCTCAAGTAGTTCATGACCAGGAGAATCCTCTCCCTCCCCAGCTTGGCTGGGAAGCAATGCCCAGGCTGGCCCTGCAGCCCCTTCCCCTGTTGGCGTGGGTACAGCCAGACCCTCCCCAGCCCTCTCCCATGAATGCCAGCCCCATCCCAGTGCCCACATGGCAACGGTCTGGCTGGCGTTCAGGTCTGCCGCTGCTCACAGCTGCACCATGATGGAAATCTTCCGGGGGGGTGACTCGCTGGTGGCAGCTTTCCCTGTGCAACCAGGAGACTCCAGCTCCAGCCTTTCCCATTCCCAGCAGGGAATGGCTCCTTTCCTCCAGCCCTGCAAGGGCTCTGCATGTCACAACCAACCCCTGAAATTCAACCTTGCAGTCTAACAGGAAGTCAGTGCCAAGAGGGATGGAGACATCACGTCTTCAGTGCAGGGCAGCTCGCTGCACCCCAAGGAGTTTCCAAATTTCTGTAGCACATAACCCCAAGGCAGGCATCCAGAGTCAAAGCAAGGCAGAGGGGTGGCTGTTGGGAGGCAATAGCTGCCAGGCAGGGACGGGAGGGACGTCTTGCAAATCACAACTATGAGACAGCCCGCAGCCAGCGGGGATGATGAAGCAGCTTTGTCCAGAGTGGCAGGCTCAGGGAGCACAGCCGTCAGAGCTGCTCCCCCACCAAGGAGGGCCACCGCAGCAGGGTGTCCCATGGCTGCACACATCAGCACAGGCTTAGATAAACTGGGAACACATAGCCATGTGTAATACTGGGTGCTTTTGAGCAATTTACAGTCATTGTGCCCAGATTAGCATCAAGGACTTGAAATAAATCACCACTAACTGCAGTGATGCCAAAGCTCCATTACCAGCCTGATGGGAGACAGCGGAAGCAGAGCGTTACCTGCCCCAGCACAGGGTCCAGCCTGGGAAGCAATTTCTGCTTCACCACACTCATGTGCAGGGGCTGTAGCTCAGCCAGGTGTTTAGGGGGAGAAAACGCAATGCCCAAGCAGGCAGTGAGTGCTGCCCAGTGAATGGGATGCCCAACACACAGCAGGGCTGCACCTTGACGTCAGGGGTGCAGAGCCCATCCAGCTCTCAGCCTGTGCCATGTTCTCCTCTTCTCCATGCAGCCGCCTCTGGCGGCCAAGCCCCTGCTCCTGGTGCTTGACTGGCAGCCAGAGGTGATTTCCCAGGACAGGAGATGTAAGTGAGTTTAGCAGTTGATGGAGGCAGGCATCAGCGTGCTCGCTTAGTGCTGGCAGCTCAACACACAGTGAGATGTCAGCAGGCAAAGGTCATGAGCAGGCAGGCGACAGGTTCTGTCAAACACAGCCAAGCCTCCTGCCTGCAGCATGCTGGCTGCCAGATATCACGGTGATGGGCAGAGCCGAGGCAGCAACAAGTGTCATAAAGGCCAGGAACGATTTTGGAGAAGGTTTTCGTGTTTGGATGAAAACCAGCTGTGAGTTTTGCTCCTGGGCTGACACTACCGTGGCTGCTCAGCCTGTGCTGGGAGAAGGGAGGAGAGATGGGAGGTGCAGCGGCTCTGGTAGCTGCGTCGGCTAGGGGTGAGGCTGGAGACAGCCCCGGCACAACTCAGCAGCATAGAGCTGGGTTTCAGCGCTTGGACTCGCTCCCCTGGTCAACAGGTTTCATCAGTGATGGCTCTCACTACTCCCAGCTCACCCAGATGGCTGGCCCGCTGGGACTTGGGCAGGCATGGAAATCCTCCCCTTGACTCCTTGAGAAGGGACCAGAGGACGACGAGACAACTCATCAGGCTGGGTCCCTCCTTAATTGCTGGCCACCTTCTCCCTGCTACTGCTTTGCCTGCAGACTCCCTCCAAGGCTGAACTGTACCGCTTCTAACACCAAAGTGGAGCTGACAGGGCAACTTGACAGACAAAATAACAGCAGCCAGAGCAATCACTGTCTCCTGAGGAGGTGTTTATAATGTAAGGAACCCCTGAAGGGATCTGAGCAGGAGTGGGAACAGAAGCTCCTTTGCTTGGGCTTGAACTCCTGCCTGTAAGCCGGCACGTGGAGCCCAGCCAGCGGAGCTGCCTGCTTGCTCTGCCTGCAAAGCTGGTCTGCGGGCTCTTACCCCGAGCAGGAGGAGTGAGAAATGGAGATGACAGGAGCTCCTGCAGTAGCAGGAGCACAGCAGACCCCCGCAGACTGCAGTGCCATGCCAGAAAACCCCTCTCTACCCTTGTCAGTTAATGCCTTGCCTCTCCAAAGCCAGCTACAACTTCTCTCGGCATCTGCTCCTTCCTATAGTTTTCAGCCTCTTCCTCCCCTCACCTCCTACTCTAATGGTTTGTTTTTCTCAGCCTGCAAGATGTTTGGGGCTGGGAACCAGCCTCCCTTCATGTTTCATGGACCAGCCCCGTGGTGCGAGGGGGTTTGAGCTGTAATGAATCGGTGTGGGTCTGGCTGGTCTCGGCCGCCCCTGAGCATTGCATCTCTGCAGGCTGCTCCGCTGGCAGCACACGCAGCAGTGAACGGGCTTCGCTTTCTCCCCAACAAGCTGAATCCCACTAGGCAGTAGGGGTAGGATGACAAATTGTTCTGACTAATAGTCTAAACAATGTGAAACAATGGAAGTCAGGGAGCAGCACAGAAAATATGCAGCATGCAGGGGGCTTGGCTATTTTTTTTGATTGTCAGATGGTTATTCCAGTGGCTGGGATCCATCAGGAATAGAATAACACATGTCAAACTCAATAGGGGTTCAACAGGAGTGGTGGCAGGGGGCTCAGGAAGCTCCTTCTCTGGGGTGCAGTTGGGAAGCCTAACTTTGAGTCAACTGCTTGTGAAAATGGGAGAGCTCTTCCTCCCCAACACACAGGAGCATCCACCACATCTTCTCCACACCAGGTGGGGGTGAAAGTGCCTGACCTTGACCCAGACCCAATGAAGAGAGGTAGGAATGCAGGGCAGAGGAGAATAGATGTGGGAAGACTGCCCGGCTGATGTGGTTGAGCAGATGGGGGAAGATTTCTGCCATCTCTTTGAAATTCCTTTGCACTCAGAGTCATTTTGCAAGTCAAAAGCTGTTAGATTCCCCAGGACACCTGTGGGGGGGATATTGACTGGGTTTGCTCTGACGATATTTCCCTGCACAGCTGTTTGTGCCATCAGCAGTAGGGTTTCTCTTTAAAAAGAAGATATTTTATCCATTAAAAAGAAATCTATAAACGATGAATATGTATTCAGTCTAAGACTGAGTGATGAAATTCTCTCAGAGGTGCAAAGATCCAGCTATCTGTCCATCTGATAGCCCTGCAAGGCACCAGGGGGGTTCTTTCCCCCCAAAAGCCCCCAGCTGCCGCTCTTTCAAAGCCTTGAGGTCAGTGAGGCGGTGCAGGGCTCTCTGGCCAGGAAGTTTTCTCTCCGGAGGCTCCTTTCACTTCCTGAGTGTCTGAGCAGGGTAGGAATGCTGTGAGAACAACCCCTCAGAAGTTGTTTTGAGGCTTCCAGCTGGAACAGAAAATGTAGGATCAGCAGAAGGGAGGGGGGGAAAAGCTGTTGGTGGGGAGGAGGGAGAAAGAGCTCTCTTTCTGCCCTCTGCAAGGGGCCCTGCTCCATCTGGGAGCAGATCACTGCATGGGCTACCCCACGTCTGTGTTTTCTTGGGTGAGCCCTTGTCTGGGTCCTGCCTGGGGGATGCTGACCCCGGATTTCTGACTACCTGCAGCATGCTTTAAGAATGGGATGCCTGGGTCGTCTACTCCCGAGCCAGTGCCGGCAGCCTGCAAGGGCAGGGCAAGTCGGCTCGCAGCACATCTCCACATCAGTAGCACTTGAAGGGTACAGGTCTGATGCTGTGTACAGGCACAGGGGCTCTTTTCTGATGCTTCTGTCTCAGTGTGTCCTGGAGACTATTTGTGGGATCTGTTAACTTCCCCATCTGAAACAGTACTGTTTTATTCCCACGGCCATAACACAGCTTCTAAAAGTCTGATGCTTCCTTCACAGGATAAATGCAAGTCACTTGAACCTTATATACATGATTGGCATGTGCCATCATTTTCCTTATTTTACACTTCGTGAGTTTTTATTTATTTTTGCATTGGGTCTTTTGTTTTGTTTGTTTTGTATGGAAAGACATGCCCTGGAGCTGGCAGAAGTGCTCACTGTACTCTGCTGTGCCAGAACCAATGGTGGCAAGAGCAACCAAGGTGACTGGGTTTGACCAGCATCCCCTCCTGCTTCCACCTCCTAAGAGACAGATTAAATGTGAGCAACCCACCTCCCCCAATTCTTCCTCCCTCCAAAGTGCTGAGGCTTGGATCAGCACCTCTGGTCATTCAGGTCGGGCAGGAATGCCACGTCACAAGGTAGGTAAGTACCTGCTACTTGTCACCCCGGGTGCAGTTGCATTTCCAGGCAGCTTCCACACCTGCAATACCTGTATACCTGCCCTGGCCGATGGCACCTGCTGCCAGTGCCCATGGCCACTGGAAGATGCTATCACGAGCATTGGAGCCAGCTGCATCACCAGGAGTGAAACACCTTTCCTCCTCTCAAGCTTACAGTCCTTCCTACATAGACAACTTGGCTTTTTTTTTTTAGCTTTTTTTCTTTCTTTTTTTTCTTCTCAGTCTTGTGAGTATCTCCACAGCCAGGGCAGTAGGGTGAGAAGGCGGAGAACAAGTGGGGCCTGGAGAAAAGCAGGCAGAGAAAGCAGCAAGCCGAATCACCAAGGCAGGAGGGAAATTTATCAGCTGAAATTGGGAACAATGGCTTAAAGTTTGTCACTGTCTGCACCTGATGCAAATCCATTTGCCAGGGGATGTTGGGAGCAAAGAGCAGAACACTCCTCATTTCACAGGTTTGTGTTGCGAACTGGAAGATCCCAGACAGAAAGCGAGAGATTGGACAAAAAATAAAAAGGAGAAAAACCAACCAAAACAAAACGATGCAAACATCATCAGCCTTGGAGGGGGAGCACTCCCCTGGCAGGGAGGGGAGCAGGTAGCACAATGCAACCAAAATGCTTTAAAAGCTTCCCTTTTATAAGGCATTTGTTCTTCAAAGACATTACGGCTTGTAAAAAAGCCCTGCCATTTACCTCTGCCTCTGACATGTTAATGGTTGTATTTTTGAATCATTAAAAATTGAAATGCGTAGCACTTTCCGCAGCTGCCAAACCTCTCCACAGACCAGCTCTCCCCCTTCTGCTCTCCCCCATCAGCCTTCTCCCCTCTCCATTTTCTCCATGTGCTCTCTCCTCTGGCCTTCCCCCCTTCATCCTTCTCTTTCTCCTTCCCCTGCCTCACTCCTTCACTTCCCTGGTCCTTTCCCCGCCTCTGCAGTTTACCATCCCAGCCTCCCTCCCCATCATTCCTCTGCCAGAGTCTCAATTCACAGGAAGCACTTGATAATCTGCAGCTTTAATATTCTCACCTTGCCATTCTCCTACTCAGTGGGACTTGGAGAATTAGAAAATATATTTATCTAGGTACACTGGAGAGCAAGAGAAACAAAGAAACCAGCAGGGCTTTTCTAATGAGGAATGACTAATTTGACCCAGGAGAGCCTGTCCTCTTTCAAGCGCTCAATTTTCCCCTGGTTTTGCATCCAAAGATAACATTGGCAATGCCAGTGGCTACGACCAGGCACCTGCCAGCTTGCAGCTACCGCGGGTGCTGTGCTGCCTGCAGGGGCTGCTGCCAGCTGCAAAGAATGGAAGTGTTTGCTTTACCTGCTCTCTCACATGTGACATAACCTGCTGCAGCCAGAGCAAGCGGCGCAGAGCCAGGCGACGTGAGGATTCAGAGAAGCTGCTGTTTGTCTGATGACAGCCCTGCTTAGGGCTCCTAAGCACTGAGAAGTTCAGATCCCAAAGCACATCCTTCCTGAGACTGGGCTGGAATGGGGCCGGGCTTACTGCAGCCTTTCTGCCACTTTGAGCAGCTTCTGACAGCTCATAGACTGGAAAGGAAACACTGATGGGTGTTCTCAGGTCTGTGCCCCTGACAAATGCCTCAGCACAGCCTCAGCAATCATTGCACGCTGTGGGCACAGACAGCATTCTTCTAGGGCTGGAAGCCTTGGGAGATGCATCTTGGCTGGGTCTTAGTCACAACGGGCTTCTACAGCAGCCCCAGGAGGGTGGTGAGAGTGTTGTGGCCTCACATCCCTGTGCCATGGAGGGTCCTCACCACCCTTCAGTATCACCAGAGCTTGGGCTCACAGGCATGTGGGATCATCTGCTAGCTCTTGAGCAGGGTTTTCCGCGGGGGGATGTTGCTGGAAAGCACCATTGAAGGGTCTGCAGGCACTGTCCGGGGTGCTGGGGCGGGGGGGGGGGGGGGGGGCATGGGGGGGCAGCAGGGGCTGCGGGGGGGGGGGGGGGGGGGGGCGGAGCTGTCCATGGTACCGCCCGGCCCGGGGCTGCCCGCTGGCTCGGCCGGGTGGGCACAGGGGTGTCCTGCCCGTCACAGCCGGTTACAGTAAATGCCATCTTTGCCAGTCGTTCCCTGTTCCCTTCCTTCTCCGGTGTGAGTCACACGGTTTCTGCTACCTGCCTCTGTCTTGGGAGGCAGCACTCGCCCTCCAACAGCCTTGCAAAGAGCAGGCATTGCTCTGCCCCTCATCCAAGCCCACCCAGCAGAGCCTTAGAGTCACAGAATCATCGAATCATAGAATGGTTTGTGTTAGAAGGGACCTGTAAAGGTCAGGTAGTCCAACCTCCCTGCCATAACCAGGGACGTCAACAAGAATCAGGTCGCTCAGAGCCCTGTCCAACCTGACCTTGGATGTTTCTAGGGATGGGACATCCACCAACTCTCTGGGCAGCCTGTGCCAGTGTCTCACCACCCTCACTGCAGAAAATGTCTTCCTTATGTCCAATCTAAACATCCCTTCTTTCAGTTTAAAGCCATTACCCCTTGTCCTATTGCTACAGGCCCTACTAAAAGTCTGTCCCCATCTTTCTTATAAATCCCCTTTAAGTATTGAAAGGTCTGCAATAAGGTCTCCCCAGAGCCTTCTCTACTCCAGGATGAACAAGACCAACTCTCTCAGGCTTTCCTCACAGGAAAGGTGCTGCTCCTTTCCAAAAGAGCCTTCTGTTGAGCCTGGTTACTCCAACGTGCATGAGCTAAATCCCTGCTCAACCCTATGACCTTACTGTAAACAGACTCTGTTTTCAGTTGAGCTATTCAGCACTCATCTCACATTGAATATGTTTGAAAAGGCTAGCAGATATCACAGTTTGCTGGTTAGAAAAGAGTATTTAGGCCAATGGATTTGGGATTTTGTTATTGAAAATGAGGAGGTGGGATGAGATTTACTGATCTGAGGTTGACACAAGTCATCTGTGGATTTTTTTTCCCAAATAGAGGAGCAAATGTGGTTTAGTGGGCACAGACAGGACAACTGGTTCTGAGGGAATTTTGCTTGTGTAGTCTAGAAACAAATCAGAGGGCGAGATGTTTATGATTGCTGCCTATAAATATGTTGAAGAGGAAACACCCAGGAATGCAGGAAACTCTGTAAGTGGAAGGACACTGTTGGCATAAGCATAAATTGGTAGAAACCTGTCGTGAATAAATGTCAGCTAAAAATTGAAGGAGGTTTCTCCTAATCATCAGATGAGGGAGTTTATAAAATAGCAGTCCAATGGGGTAATTGAGGGAAGAAACATAACTAGTTCAAGATGGGAGTCTGACAAATTTCTGAATTTCATTTTAGGATGGGGCTGACTTTGACAGTCTGGCCCCTCTTGTCTAAGTCCCACTTCAGCCCAAGACTCACTGCACTTTGTAGGGTGGAGAGCCCTTCATAAAAAACTCATCTCCTCCTCCCTGCCTGGTTGCACAGACTCAGGCCACATGCAGCCCTGCACTGCACCCCCCCAACTCACCTGTCCCCGACAGAGGCTTTTCAGCTGGTTAATACGCTGTGACATGCCAGACATTGAAAGTACGAAAATTGGCCATTTTTTTAATATTTTAAGCCCCATCACATATACTTTACTGGTTTGAGCAAAGCGCTTTAATGACGCCTTAGCAAGGAAATGGAAACTATCATTTTGTATAATCTGCCTGAGCTGGATTGACTCCCTGATCCCTGCTGGACCCCCTCTCCTCCCAGCACCCACCCTCACCTGCTCCCGCTCTGCAGACCAGATGGGGAAAGTACCCAGAGAGCGAGGGTGCCTGCCACCACTGACACTGGGGATGATGTTAGCAACCTAGCTGATGTCCTGCCAGGCAGGGTGTTGGTCAAAGGAAGGGACAGGCAGAAAACACAGGAGCCAGGGGAGCCCCCAAGCAAGGAGAAGGGGGTGTTTCTCTTTTCTCCATTCAGGGGTTTGCCCCTCTGGACCTGTTCCTGCTACAGAAACCAGGGTTGTAAGTGCTGCTCATGCTGAAAGAATCATAGAATCACAGAATGGTTTGGGTTGGAAGGATCTTAAAGATCATCGAGCTCCAACCCCCTGCCAGGGGCAAGGACACCTCCCACCAGCCCAGGTTGCTCTCAGCCCCATCCAGCCTGGCCCTGAGCGCTGCCAGGGATGGGGCACCCACAACTAAATGGTGCAGTTGGTGCACAAAGTTGTAAGCAGTGGGAAAACCCTGTCTGCATCCCATCTTTTGGTGCAGCCCCTTCTGGAATAGCTGAAGGGGTACAAGGAAAGGAAGGTGGGAGCTCTCTGTTTTTCCCCCCACCCACTCATCCCACTGTCCCCTTAACATGGCACGTGGGCTTGGCCAGTGGATGCTGCGGTGTTGTGGCCTCCCCTGCTGAACAGCGGTTGTTGGAGCTGCTTGTGATGAGGCGTCTGATTTGCAGCCTGAGAGCACAGCTTCCTTTCATTTCTCTGAAACGAGAAAAAGTGATTGCTTCCTGGGAGGACTTCTATAATGGGGTGTAAAGAGACTGGAGAGGGGGCTGAAAATGCTGTGAGATGCCCGTGTGCTCCTCAGAAATGGTCTTTGGGCAGAGATGTCTGCGGGTTCCCCTCTCCTTCAGTGTCAGCAGGGAGAATATCCCAGACTTTTGAGAGACCTCTGTGCCTCCAGAGTGGGGGAAGGAGGAAAGCTCCCAGCTACCTGGAGAGATGGGGAGGAGGGACAGAAAAGGAGATGTCTCTGGGCAGCTTTTTGTACCATGCTGGCTGCATCCATCCTCCCCTTCTTCCTTCTTGTCAGCACCTTCCCCAGAGAGGTTCCCCTTCAGAGGGGCTGTGATTTAAGCAGGTGATGTGCAAAAGCAGGATGGGGATGGGATGCTGGGTGGGAGGTGTGGAGATGGAGTGCTGCTCCACCTCCCAGTTCCCCTTCCGGCAGCGCCTGCGTGCTGCTGCCCCATCCCAGGCCACTCTGGGAAGGGCTGAGCAGCCTTCTGCATTGGCTCCTTTCTTAATTTAAATCAGGGAAAGGTATTTTTTCTTCTCCTTTTTATTTCACCCTGAGTGTTGTGCTGCTCCCACTGACAAAGAAGCAGGAATTCCACACATTTCTTTGGCTGTTTAGCAGAGCTGCTGCCCTACTCTCCCCTGTCAGACACTAATCTCTCCTAATATTTAACAGTCCCAGTAGGCAGCAGGATTTATCCTCTGGCCTTTCTACCTGTCATTTCATCCCTTCTCACTAAGGAGCCCTTTGATTCCCTTCCGAAAAGAGGTGCCAGGACCAGCGTGATGGATTGGCTCATGCTGGCAGTTAGAGAACCAGCTCAATTTTTCTCTGTTCCAGCTGTCGGGTATTTATCTGGGGCAGCTCTATACAGCTGGGGAAGGCCCTTGTGCCTCCTCACAGGGAGACATGTGGATGGGCAGACTTACTGAGTGGGAAGGTGGTGTGGGTGTTAATGCTCCAGCTCCTACAGGGCCCAGCTCCAAACCACAGACTGAGCTGTGGACATTTTAGCTCCTGGGTTGATCTGGATCTAATACCATCATCCATTTCAGAGAGGAATTCCTCCCCCACCACTCCCCAGATGTCTTCATCCCTTCTCATCACTCTGCCTCCACATGTTCCCCTTCCTCAGCATCCCAGCTGCCATCTCCTTGGATGCAAAACCTGGAGGACAAACACCCTCGGAGGGGAATAGGTTCGCACGGGTATCCATGAACCACCCTGTGGGGCTGCTGCCAGCAGAGCTGTCCTCCTGGTCCCTGTCCTGAGGTTGCAAGATGCATGGTTGGTGGCAGGGTGGAGGCAGCCTGCATCCCAATAAGGGTGCTCTGCTGCATCCCACTAACAGGGCCAGGAGAGACGGCGCTGTACCAAAGCCTCTCCTTGCTCTCCAGGCAGGTGGTTAAGCAGTTCAAGAGCTGAAGGTGTCAGGGCAGCACAGTAGCTCTTTATATCAGTAACGAGCCCTTTGATTGCCGTTTCCTTAGTCTGCAGGGGTTGGAAGTCATTAGGCTCCAACCTGTCCTCCTGCCTGGGCTCCGGTTACGGAGCTGGGCTGGTGTTTGGTGGAGGCGAGGGCTGCTCCACGGGGCATTTCTCCATAGGGGGACCATGTGAATGGCAGAAATCCTACTCCATCACTAATGACCCTTCCCATTGCCACCTGCCACACCAGGCTGCCAATCCTGGCCCTGATAAGCAGCAGCAGCATCCGCGTAAGGGGCTGCTTGTGCAAACGTGGTGGAGGCAAGGTCTGGTGCCTCCTCTGGCTGCCGCCTCTCCGCTCCTTTGCTCGCTTTGTTTCTTCCCCTCGTGCCTAAATAGTGGCAACTTCAGAGCTCTGCAGGGCACCATTAAAAGACAGATGATACTGCCAGAGCACAGCTGTCCGAGGCCGTGGAAAACAGGCTCCATATAATCTTTCTGAAGGGGCATGTGTTTAACATTGACCTGGTTAGGCAGCCCACAGCCGGGCCTCTCCCATGTGCACATGCCATTTCAGACAGAAACAGCGGGGCTAAATTCGGCAGCTGGAGTGCTGACTCGGCTACCTCACCGCCGGCCAGGCTGTATCTCCTGCTGCCTCCATCTAAGGCGGAGCAAAGAAAAAGAGGAGCAGGGGCAGGATGAATGCTGCTTGCTGTGAATCTCCTGGTTTAAAAAGCAGACAGACAACAAGCACCGTTAAATAACCTCCAGGTGCTAAAGCCATGCGTGTGACAGCACGGGCTTTCAGGGTCGGGAGGGGAGCTGGAAGGAGTCTGAGCAAGGAGGAAGTCCAGGTCCTGCTGAGATGCTCCTCCCCGAGCAGCCCCAGCGCAGGGAAGTCCTTTCCTTTGCACAGTGTGCGCTCCTGAACCCGCCCTGACCCAGGTGCTCGCACACCTCTCTGCCACCTTCTACACACACAGACACTCCTGGGGCCAGCTCTTGCTCCGGAGAGTCTGGCCATGTGCACACAATCCCTGTGGAAGCCTCTGGGTAGGAGTCACCCCTCCCTTGGTCTGCACATGGGCGAGGTTGTGCCTGGGGTTGGAGGTGACCCACAAGGCATCAGATGAAAATGCCTGTCTTTGGGTGTGCGGCTTCAATGCTCCAAGGGCAAGGAACAGATATTAGAGAGTCATGCTCATTTTGTCTTGCTCATCTTGCAGAACAGGAGGAAGTTTCGAGTAGAAATGTGGCTGGGCTGAGAAAAGCTTGAGGACTTTGCTATTTCATGTGTGGAAATAACCAAGAACAACTGCAGGTGACAGGCTTCCAAGCCTTCATAGCTAAAACATCAATACTGAAGAGCAAAAAATTGGTCCCAGGTGGGGATGCACCACTGTGTTACAACAGGAGAGGAAAACCTGCTCCTGAGATATGGTGTCAGAAAACACAGAAAAGGGAATGATGAAAAAATGGTGGCCTTCAGCTTTTGTCAGATTCCCCTGAGAGGTTTTCAGGCTGATGGGTCAGGGATGCAGTAGGGGGAGTCAGAACGGCCCCACTTGGAACTTGGCGTGTGGGTGGTTTGGATTGTTCAGATCAATGTTTCTTTTATTGAGGGGAAAAAAGAAAACAGAGATGGGATTACTTCTGCACTGTTCTTTCTTTCTTACATGTGCCGCGCTGGGATGCATTGCTTTCCGCCTGGGTGCCAGCCCGCGGAATGGCAGCAAGAGTCTCCTTGCCTGTTAACACCATTTCCCTCATGTGCTCATCTCTCCCTGGTTTATTCTGTGGTCTGTGCCTAGCCAACAGGGACCTTTTTTCCAGTAGTTTCTGCAAACACAAATACGCCAACCTTGGGAAAAAGACAAGAACAGGACCCTCACCCCTGCTGCCCACCACTGGTGCCTCTTGCTTTGGCAGCGTGGTGCCCAAACAGCTGACCACTAACCCCAGCCCAGCCCAGCTTGGCCCCGAGCCCCCCCCAAAAGCTGACCGTTTTTCCTGATTTTTTGGTGGGGAAAGCAGAGCACACCAAATGCTGGATCTGGTCCCATCTCAGGTGCTTTACGTAGAGCTTTATATGTGCCAGCTGTTTGGGTAAGTGTTGGATCCACAGCATTAGGGGTCTGACACAACCTGAGGGTGCAGGGGTAAGTCAAGGCACGCCAAGCAGGAGGTGGGACCAGGTGATTCCTGAGGTCCCTTCCTACCCTATTTGTCCTGTAATCCTGTACAGAGGTGATGTGATTTCCCAGGGGTGACAAAGAAGCAAAGGTAGAGCCAGGGACAAGGACTGTACTAGGCCTACAGGAGGGAGATGCTCTGTGCATGGCCCCAGATATTGAGGATTTCTCTTCTTCCCCCAAACAGGGTAGAGGCAGGTGCTGGCAGGACAGACGTGCCCATCGCCCTCTTTCTCCCCAGCTGACATCTCTGTCCTGACCTAACACAGACACCACTGGTGCTAGTATTTTGGTCACAGCCCAGTGTGACAAGAATGTATCCACGGAGGAAAGTTTGCAATGCCAGCACCCATGTGCCTTTATTTCACAGACGGCGCCAGCGGCGATGGGAAGCATGGCACCCATGTGGCAGTGGCACAATGGCCAGGAAGCTTTTGGACACAGTCAGCTTTGTCAGGAGGAGAGAAATAATCATGACTTTTGTCCGAAGCCTGGTGCCGGAGCTGCTGCTGTTCCATGCCGATCAGATTTAAATCCGTGTGCAGACAGCTGGCAAACCACACCACGCACACTAAATCCGACGCTAACTTAACAGCCTGAGAGGGCCCCTTCTAAAAAGTCATTAGTGAGGCTTTCGGGGAAGGAGCATGCACCATTGTGCTGAGGCACTGAGCTTGTTTAAACAGAGCCAGTGCGAAAGGAAAATCTCCCTGGGGACTTGCGGGAATGTTTCCGGGAAGCTGAAGGAGGCTTGGTTGCTCCAAGCTCCGGCTCCGTTTTCGGTGTGCTCTTGGCAATGTACTCCCTGTCCTGCACTCGAGAGGGGTTGTGCTGGGAATTGAACCCCTTGCCTTTGCATTGGTGCGGCAGGACAGCTCCAGCATGGGATAGTGAGCTGTGGGGTGGTGAGGAGCTGTTGCTCCTTCCCCTCTGCAGCACCAGCTCCAGCTCGGGGGTGAGAACCAGGACCCACAGCTCTGCTCCAGCAAGGAGAGCACCACTGCACGTGTTGCACAAGAGCTGGGCTTGCATCTGGGCTCAGCCCTGACCCTTTCTGCCCCCACCCTGCGCTCCTCCAGGGCTCACCTGGGTCCAGCTGAAGCAGGAGCCTGGCTGACCCCCAGTGTGCTCCTGCTCCAGCTGTGGTGGGGAGCCGGAGAGCAGCCCACTCCTCTGCACCACCAGCTCCATCCTGGCGAGATGCAGATGGCACGGAGAGGGCGGAAACATTGCTGAAAAACATTAAACTTTTATGAATCTCCAAGCAGGCTTGGAGTGAACTTGACTTTGTGGGGTTAAGCCCATCATTATTGGATGCAAGCCAGCATGTTTTCCACTAAAAATAAACTCCTAGCCCACAGAATGGGGCTATCCCTACATACAGCTCCTACACCTGCAGCACAGTGCCGTAGGGTGCTGTGCCAGGGATGTTGGTGTGCCCGGGGAGGTCTGGGAGGCTGAACGGAGGTTGCTGGGGGATGGCTGGGTTACCCAGCCCAGAGCAGCACCTCAGGCTCTGCCCCCATTCCTGCAGGTACCAGTGGGTGAGTCAGACCTCAGCCCTGTACCTCAGTTTCCCCATCTGAAAATTAAGGGTGAGATATTGGAAAGGTAGTGATTTGAATTAATTGTTGTTTGTAAAGTGCTTTGAGGTCCTTGGGCGAAAGATGCCAGCAGAGTGTGATTGCAAGGGTGCTGTGCAATTGGTCTGCAGGGCTTTGGTGTGTTGGGTAGGAAGGGACTATTTACTCGAGTTAGCAGCAGAGGTACGCTCGCACGTGGTTGTGTATTATGCAGCTACATATCCTCACTGAGTTTGCAGTAATCACTTGGAATGTATTCTGTCTGCCCTAACTATGCAGTTAATTGCGGGTTCCACCTGCCACGGACGCTCACATGCTGATGCTTCCCCTCCTCCTCCTCCACGCCCGGTATGCAAAGTCCCACCACATGGCACGAGGGGGAGAAGCTCCTGGAGACTTCTGAGTCCATGGACAATCCTTGACCCCTGGCTCAGGCAAACCTCAAACCTTCCCCGTCCCGCTGCTGGGCTTCCCTGCTGTCTGCTGCTCCCCTGCTGCTGCCCAGAGCCGTGCCATGATGGATGCGATTAATATATGCTCAGAGAGCAGTCGATCCTTCCGTGCTTGCTTTGAACCTCTGATCATTAATGTCTCCATATGGGCACCATTTTTCCTTGTCATGCCACAGCTGTATCTGCAGAAAGAGGGAAGCAAGTCCGCTTACCAGTGACAAAACCCCCGAGAGCCACAGCTCCAGAGATTTACCCACCTTTGGGAAAGGTCAGAAATATAAATAGCTGTTGTCAGGAGGTCCTCAGACAGAGAGCAGGAATGGAGATTGCTGCTTGGCTGCTGCTCGGGTCCAGCAGGGAGGGCTTTAATGGCCCTTTTCTGCCTGCTTTTGAACTCTCTCACTGCTCTCTGCTCCTTTCCCCTCCATCACTTGCTCCGTCTCTGCCTCCCTCCCACTCATTTCATTTTTTTGAAGGGCCGCAATTTCTTTTCAGTTTTATTTCTCATTAAAAATAAATACCGTTGCTATAATTTACAGTGAGTTTAATTAGAAATGAGTTACGTGATCTAAGCATTAGGATTTAATTGCTCGTTCCTAAAACATTTTTCTCATCTGAAATGTCCCTAGTTAATGATCATTCATTAAATAGGATCTGAGTCTCTTAAGTGGAGTTGGAAGAGCTGCACATTTCCTCTGGTTGCTGCTGCGGGCAGCCCAGTGCTGGGCAGGGAGGTCCCTTCGGCCCCTGGACCTGGGTGAAAGGGAGCTGGCTGGGCTGGATGCAGGTGATAGCTGCTGCAAGACATCTTGAATTCCCCACGATGCTCCTTTGCTGGGACTGACCATTAAACCTTCCCTTTGCAAACAACTCACAGAAAAGTCTGTTTGAACTGGGTCTCTGCTGCCCACATTGCAGCAGCTCCAGCTCCTCCAGGCATGGGAGAACAGAGGCATTGCTGCACCTTGGTCAGAGATGCCGTGGGGTTGTATTTCACTGGACAAAAGCCATGTGCTGACACCCACACCTTCCTTTTGGGAGGTTAAACCCACTGCCCTGCTCTGTGGTGAGGGCAATCTTGAACAGCTCTGTTTTCTTTTTTAAGGGGCAGGGGGGGAAGGAGATGATTTTCATGACGAATGTTGATTAATCAAAATTGAAACCTTTACAGGAAGTGTAGAGTGATGTCAATGAGACTGTTTTGTGCTTTACTTGCTCATTTTTATTCCAAAAATTTTCTAATCAAAACCATATCTGGGGAGAGCAACCCTTCACCTGCCCCCGGCCCCGTGCCTGGACAGCTGGACTCCTGGCAGAGCCAGATGAGCGGGGCTTGTGTGTCCCCTCCAGCTCTGTGCCCCATGGGGCTGGCAGCTAACGGGGTGCAGGACTGGCAGGGCAGCAAGGACGGGACAGGATGGGGTGGGATGGGATGGGATGGGATGGGATGGGATGGGATGGGATGGGATGGGATGGGACGGGACGGCAGGGCACGGCAGCACTCTTCTCAGTTTTAAGCACAAATTCCTGAAAAGAGTTAAGTTAAAACTAGCACATTCCTGTAAAAAAACCCTTTTTTTTGACACATTAGCATTTTTCCGGTGGGGGAGAAGGCGGGGGTGGGGGGTGGGGTGGGGAAACCCCAACAAAACCAATGCTAAATCTTCTCTACTTGGTTGGGAAAAGTTCATCCCAGCTGCTGCTCTAAGCTTCCCTGCTCGGCTTGGCTCTTCTGGGAGCAGGGAGAGGCAGCAGCTGGGCTGGGCTTGCCTGCCAGGAGGGATCCAGCAGTGTGTGCCATAGGTGCTTGAGCATGTGGCAGGACCCTCGTGGGTCACCGGTGCCTCAGCCCCTGTATGTCCCGGGGTGGGCAGCAGCTTTCCTGCACACCAGCTCTGCTGGCCAATGCAGGGCTGCTGGGATGAGCCCATCCTTCGACATAGCCAGGTCTGGCCAAGTGCTCACCTGCAGCATGTGACTGTCCTCCATGAGGCTTTGCCTGAGGGGCTGACCCCGCAGGGCACACAGGGCATCTGTTTTTGGGTTAATTCAGCTGGATTCTTGCTAGACTTTCCTTGCAGGGCTGGCAGGCAGAGCCTCACCTCTAAGCACGGGTCTGCTGCACACAGAAGCAGACCGCTCATGCACCTTTCTCTCTGCCAGTCTGCACATTTGCGCTGAGAAGTGGCCTTATTGTTTCACCATTTGCACCTTGCTGGGACTGCTCCTCTCACACCTCTTCATGTCTCCTCTTCCTCTCTCCCCCTACTCGCCCTTTTTTTCTCTCTCTGTGCACTCCTGGAGCAACAGCTCCAGCTAAAGCAAGACAGCAAGCCCTGTCTCAGGGCTTCATTTCCAGACAACTACTTATTTACCCACAAAACAAGTATACTGGAGCAACAGATTTGGAAAAGGATGGTGATACATGAGAGGCACTTTTCCCTGAGCTGAGGCGCAACAGCAGGGCTGAGCCCCGGCCTCCCTGGCTGCCTGCAGCAGCTGCCCGCTGCACGGAGCAGGGACTGCGGGAAGGGATGGCATCCCTGGGACATGCGGCCAGGAGCAGCCCTCAGCAGGAGGACACTGTCACTTAGCAACTAGTAAGCAATGACTAACATTTCCTTGGGTGTCAAACATACCATGTCACAGATCTCTTTCCAAGGATGTGTAAAATTGGGAAGAGCAGGATTTGAAGAGAGAGAGAGACATGAGTGTGAGTCAGCCCCTGGATAACCTTGAACGCATTAACAGATGGCTGGGACCCAATGAACAGCGTTTGCAAAAGCACCACCGTTCAATCAGCAATCCTTGTTTTCTGCAGAATAAAAAAAAAAAAAAAGACTGTTAAAAGGAAGCAGCAAGGCCGGGGCGGAGGGGTGTCTGATTGCATTGCAAAGGGGCGGCCGCTTCCAGCATCTGTCAGTGCATAGCTTTCAGGAATGTATATATATAAATAAATGCAATGAAAAGGTCCCCAGTTCCAGTGAAAGGAAATGATTTCCTCCTCAAGTGATTATGGGCACCATTATGCAAATAGTAGCCAGGCCAACAAAGCAGCTTCATGAGGAAAGGGGAACAGAGCCAGCAGATGTGGCTCCAGGATCTTCAGGCAGGGGAGAGCAAGGTATTACCTGCACAATTATTACCTGCACAATGACACAGCCAGCAAATAGCGGGGGGGTGGGGGGGTGGGGGGGTGGGCTGGCCACAGCTGGGGCAGGGTCTGTAAAAGCTGTCAAGGCAATTCTGGTGGGTAAGAGTGATTTTCTTGACAGTAATGGGAAAAAGAAGAGGAGAAAAAATGAGAGGAGAAGGGAAGAGTGAAAAGAAATGAGAAAAGGAAAAGGAAAGGAGAAGAAGAAGGAGAAGGAGAAGGAGAAGGAGAAGGAGAAGGAGAAGGAGAAGGAGAAGGAGAAGGGAAAGGGAAAGGGAAAGGGAAAGGGAAAGGGAAAGGGAAAGGGAAAGGGAAAGGGAAAGGGAAAGGAAGGAAGAAAGCAGCCCCTGATCATTTCGGTACTCGAGACCAAGCAAAGGCCTCTGTACCACTCAGGCTCTCTTTGGACATATGCTCATGGGTGGGTTTGGATCTGAGGAGGCACAAGCCAGCTGGGAGGGGGAGAAGCCACGGGTCTGCGCTGTGGAAGTCCAAAAGCTTTGTTTCCAAAATTTTTGTGCTGTTGAGGCTGGTCACCACAGCTGATCAGGGCTGCCCAGCTCTCTCACCTTGGACACTGGCAACCGCCCCGCACTGCTCAGCTGTGTTTCCTTCTCCCCTCCTTTGCAAGCATTTAGCAGTAGCAGATAAATAAACTGATATCAATCATCTGTGCATAGCAGCACGATCACCTTACGGGACTCATTTCCTCTCAAAATACACAACTTTAATTTCTATTTAGCTTTCCTTAAATTTTAATGTCTACTTTTGACATAAATATTTTAGTGTTTGGGAGGGATGAAGTGGAAATGGGTGATAGGAGATACCACAGGGCTTCCTCTCCAGCTGCAGAGCAGGAGCATCCACGCCTTCACCCTGCACAAGCAGCAGATGCCTGGGGCTTGGGGATAGCCAGGACCAGTAACCCCTTCTGATCTCAGGCTGGTTTGCAAAACCAGTACCAGGGGCAGGCTGGAAGCCCCCGACCCCCTGGGCCATTCCCTTTCGTGGGTGCTGGAGGAGCTGCATTGGCAGGGCTGGCCACAGCCACAGGGCACATCCAAGCATGCAGTCTTTCCTAGCAGTGCCTAAGCAATGCCATGGCTTGCTGCACTTTCCCAGGCACAGCAGTGTAAGCAAAAGCCTGTCCAGGGGATGGCAGGCATGGCACAGGGCTCCTGGTGAGCAGTGGGAGGGTCGTGCCAGCCTGGGGCTGCTGAGAGCCCCTCAGCACTGCCCAAGGGGTGCTGGGGCTTGTGGTACCCCGGTGCTGCTGCTCTCCTACCGCTGCCCTTAGAACGGGGCGCTGGGATGCAGCCGGGTGCTCCATCTGTCAGCACCGTGCATTGCAGCAAGAGAGCAAATGCATGTTGGCTTTTCTGCAGCATTAAGCAAATCAGTTTGGCTCATTATTTCTGCAAGACATTTAAAAAAAGAATGACCTCCAACTGCAAAAAGTCAGCCAAAGTGTGAGTGTCAGCAAACCCTCCTCAGGCACGGCAGGGTTAAGGGGGCTCTGCATGTATGCAGCCAGCGAGGCAGGTTTGCCTTCAGGGCAGGAGCCTGCCTGCTGTTGGGGTGCTCCAGCACTGCCTATGGAGAGGCATCATTCTGCCCCTCTGTCCCCTGCCAGCGACTTTTCCATGTCAAGGAGATGCACTCAGGACAGTGGCATCCCTAAATGGCACAGAGGCAGGGGCCGTGACACCTCCCTGGCCAGCAGCAGTCCCGACCCCAGCCTGTGCCTTGTCTGCCACGTTTGTGCAGAGCTCTGTAAACTCATCCTAGAGATTGCTGGGGCTGTCATAGAACAATTTAGGTTGGAAAAGACCTTTAAGATCATCAAGCCCAACCGTTAACCCAGCACTGCCAAGCCCACCACTGAACCATATCCCTAAACACTGCATCTATGTGTTTTTTAAACACATCCATGGATGGTGATTACACCACCTCCTTGGGCAGCCTGTTTTTACATTTTACATTTACATTCCCTATAAGAAAATGTGTAAATTGCAAGAGAAAAGTGGCTCATGAGCTTCTTTCCTCTTCCCTCTTTCCTCAGTGGGTATGGGGCACTTGGCTCTCCTACCACTGGTAGTCACAGAGGGTGCTTCAGTCCCCTGCCCTACCAGGTTTCCCCTCAGCAGGAATGGCCCCTGTCCCCATGGGACAGCCCAGCTAGGCAGCTGCATTGCTCCCGGTAGCAGCTTGGGGCAGGACTTTGTGGTGTCCCCTTGGGGACTTTGGTGTGGCTCTGGGTTTGTTCCTTGGGACATCAAACCACCAAGGACCTCCTCAAGTCCAGCAGCTCCATAAGGGAGGAGCATCGCTCCAGCAGCCCTGGCTGGCTCATCCTTGAGGAGTCCTGTGGAGCACCAGCCCTCGCCAAGGCTGGCGTTGTGATTGATTTGTACGTGCACACTTACACACAGCCCTGCCTCTTCATCACGCTGTACCACATGTGGTTATCGATGGTGGAAAACAGGTGCAGCGTGCCATCGAATCCATATGGTAACCGTTTAGTCTCACTTTGCTGCAGGATGAATTACTGCAGAAGGAGCAAGGCAAGGGAGTCAGACCCAGCCAAGGCTGTCAGTTTGGAGGTTCTGAAAAGGAACCTTTTCCAGTCCAACCTGGTCTGCTCCCACTGTTATTTCAGGGCTCTCCCTCATCCCTGGAGGAAACACCAGTCTCCATCCTTATGACAGATACCCTGAGCACTTTGCCCAGAAGATCCAGGCCTGGCTGGAAGCTACTTCTGGGTGAGTGACACCATGCAGGCAGGTTCAGAAGGATGGGAGGTAGCACGGTTTGTGCATTCATGCAGCAGCACAGACCATTCCATGTGCTTCTTAGCCTGCTTTGGGTGAGGGGCTACTCCTGGAGGACTGACCTGCAGTCCCATGAGGTCTGTGGGGACCTCACAGATGCCTAAAACCCGACAGGGGAAGATGAGGGCTCCTCACATCGGCTGTGGGCACTGCAGAGTGGATGCTGCTTTGGCTTTCCCTTTTCACCTCTGCAGCATGGTCCTGGTTGCTCTTATCTCCCACAAGCCCACTCTCATGTATTTGTTGGCTAGCAAAATGACCACCTGAAGGAATAGTGATTTGCACCATGGTTTACCTGGAAGAGGAATCCTAAAGCACATGGAGATGTGTGGCATCCAGCCAGATGCCATCAATCCTTCTGCCAGGAGAAACTCTCCTGCTGCTACTGCTGGAGTGAGCAATGGACTGACCAGTGCCTGCGCTGGTCACGGTTTGTAAATAAAACACTCCATCAGCAGGGCTGTAGGAATCAATGGGCAGCACCAGGCTCGACAGACCACAACAGATTATCCTTCTGAGCTATTAGCAAATTTAGGGATAGGACCTGACTCAGCACAACTCCTCTTGCTGGACACCAATGCAATAGCAAACATCATCCATCCCCATCATACTGTCTTGACCCCTCCTGAAGATCTACCAGGATCCTGTTGTTCACATATTCCTTCCTTCCCTCTTCCTTCATATTATTATTTCCAGCCTGGTTTGGGTCTTTTTAACCCTTGGCCTCATGGGTTTACCTTCACCTCAGAGGAGTTTACGGAGTAAGATATATACCCTTGCCCTTTTCAGCCCAGAGAAAGCTTCTCATGACATGACAGAAATCCAAGAAATCAACAACTCTGGAGGTTTGTAATAAGTCTGAATCCTCGCTAAACCCAGACACTCAGCACAAAGAGGGGTCAGTGATCCCCGAGCTCCTTCCCCTCTGCCTCCTGCCATCCATCTCTGGGTGGATGATGGGAAGCAGATGAGGGACGCTTGGGACACCCAGCTGTTTCAAGGTATGTTCATGGTTTGTGTCTCTGGAGCAGGCACTGGGCGGGACTCTGCTCCAGGCGCTTCTCCTGCAGGAGACACAGACCTCCCACCCGGAGACCCCAGGAGCACTCCCACATCTCCTGCTTCCTCCCAGGGTTCCTGTGCCCAGCTCTGGCCCGTGCAGAGCCAGGAGCAGCAGCAGCAGTTGCAGGGAGTGGACCTTGGTCCATGCAAGCTTCATCTCACATGTACATGCATATGCATGCATGTGTGTATGTCCTGGCAGGCACATACATGTCCATGCAGGGTTCAGACTGTCTTGCTGACTTTCTTGGAAGCCTCTCTGAGCCAGGATTGAAAGGAAGGGCTTGGTAATGTTTAACCCTTCTGGGGGTTTCGCCGCATTGACATACTGATGAAAAAGTCCCTGGGACTGCCAGGGAACCAGACCAGCAGATGCATCCATCTTCCCCACTTCTAGCCTGCAGGTAAAATAAACACAGCTTCAAAAACACCCATGCAATGTCACTTTACTTGCTCCTGCAAATTCAGACTCTCACACTCTCCCTCTCTCTGTCACTCACACTTACTCCCTGTCCTCCCTGCCTTTGGCCTCACATCCTTATCCTGCTTCTTTGCTTTCCACCCGCCTGTTCCTCACCTCTCCCTGGCATGGTGGCAGCACAGCCAGCATGGCCGAGGTGCATGGTGGGGGCTCAGCCCCAGCTGGGGCACAGAGAGGACAGAAATACTGCAGAGCTGCCCAAGGAGTCTGCTGCCAAAGCCCATAAATAAGAGAACGCTGTTTGCTTTCTCCTTGTCCAGCCCTGTGCAAATATTTACTGCCCCTGTGACCCGTGAAGGCAGTGCAGGCAGCACAGGCAGCAGCAGATGGGAAGCAGCGACTCTGCAAGGGGTCGCTGGTGCGGGAAGCATCTGCCTTGCTCCAGCTCTGGGGATCTCCAGCTTTGCACAACTGTAGCAATTAGCAGGGAGTATCAAAACATCACTGGTTGGTTTGAGGACCTCATCCTGAGTCCGTCAGATTCTTTTCTAATGACTTCAGGCTGTGATTTTCCAGGGTGCAAGGTCTGGATAGGAACACCGGTGGGCTGAGGAAGGAACATGGTATACGTAAGTGGCACACAGCCTCCTACCATCCTCTCCCTGGGTCGGGAGCTGGGCAGCAGTTGGGCAGTGCTGGTGTTAGTAAAGCACCTTGGCTTTCCACGCAGCCCCAGAGTTGTACCTGTGAGTGATTCACACCCTTTGTGCCACACTTTAAGAGAAATCATTCAAAGCCAAGGCAACATACTTGTAGCAGAAGCGTGGGCAAGTCTCCAGCCTGGGGAGGTCCCTTGGTTTTACCCAAGGCTCTGCACATCTCATCGTCCCTTGCTTGCTCTCTCAGTCTGCACATTTCTCCCTCAGTCACTCTGGGCATGTTTTCCCTCCTGCCCTGTTTGTTGGCCAGTGGCCCGCTTTTTAATTTAAAGATAAGCCTGCACAGCTGCTCAGCTTCACAGGGGAATGCAGCAGCCCGCAGCTTCATGCACCCACAGAGAACAGTGCCAACCCCCCAGACAGCAACGGGCACATCACGCCTCTGAGCATCTCCTGCCTTTTGAGATGAACAAAGTGAGTGCAGAGCAGCAGGCTGGAAAGGAGAGCAGAATCATGCTCCTATTTGCTTTTCCTGGCATCATCCTGTGGTGGGTACATAGCTCTGGGGTGATGGTGGAAGGGAAAGCGTTAATTGCCTCCCTCTGGCTAAGGAATGCTGCAATCAACTGGCCCAACTGGGATTTGCTAATGGGAGGGCTGGGCCAGCTGCCGGCTGTTTTATTGCAGGGAGGGAAGGGTTCTGTGGTTTGGTTGTGGGTCACCTTAGGGCTGTAGATGAGGTGCTGGGACTGGTCAGCATGAGCTCAGATCAGGGGCCTCTGGTCTTGTGCTTTGGCTGCAGAAGCTCTGTCTCGTTTCCTTTGCCTTTAGGTAAAGGTGTGCTTTTAGCTTAATTTTTCTGTTTAGTCCTGCAGCCAGGTTTTCTGCTGAATGAGCAGGGCTTGGATATATCTCCAGTGGTGACTGATACTGATGGAGGGCTAGAGGTGTCTGGTTTGCCCTGGTAAGTCTGTCCTTGGTCTTTATTTCTTCTGACCTACTTCATCATATGTGTTTCCTTGTAATCTTCCTACAAGGGAGTTGGGAATGCATGGAAATGTGAAATGTCCTCCTTGCCCTTTCAGTGTCCCTGGTGCTGCCAACCCTCACATCAAGCTAGACCTGTGGCTGAACAGATTCACTAACAGCTTTCTTTTGTAATATCTCAGCTTGGAGAAGTTAATTATCACCAAATATTGAAAAGGGAAGATGGATTTTGTAGGATTTACTTGGCTGTGTAATTTTGGTGCCCCAGAGATGCTATTTGGACTGGCTGCGATGAGCGACACATCATTGCACACAGGTGCAAATGTCACTTGAGTATATTCTTCCTCCCTCTCCTGTTATTTGCCCACCAGGGACAACTGTCTCTTCCAGGCTGGTCCAGCTGTGTGGAGACTGCTAATGCTCTTGCCCAGCCCTCTGTGCTGCTGGCATGGCTATATCAGGGCGTACTGGAGGCAGCTTTGCAAACTTCCACCCTGTGTTTATTAGCCAAAGTCTGGGACTGGAAGGCAGAGCTGCAAATGGAGCGCTTCTGGCTCGAGCTGACATAAAATGTTAGGAAAAGCTTCTGAGCGCATCCTGCGTGTGGATGCAATGAGAAGCCAGTTATTCCCTGGGGGCAGATGAGGAGTCCTTGCTCCAGCTGGCTGGAAGATGGCCCTTCTCAGCCCCTCTTTCATCACCCCTGTTCCTCAAACCTCCTCTCAGGGGGTTCAGGGAAGTCTGTGCTAATGCTCTGGCAGCAGAATGAGGGGTGGGGTGTGAAGGCTTTGTCTCCCTGAGGGGAGTGTGTGCCTCCTCTCTGGATCTGTGGAGCGCTTGCTGCTGGAGCAGGGCTTGGCTCTCACCCTGACCACTGCTGCGGGTGCAGGACCCACCTGCCTGCAGTTTCTCAGCCTGGGTTGCATTTAGGGACAGGGAGTCTTGATGTGATGCTCAGACCAGAAATAAATTCTCCTTTATTTTTGTCTCTGCCATCTCTTTGTGCTTTGTTTCAAGCAGCGAAAAGTTAAATGTGCCACTGCATTATCAGCATGTTCAGCCCAGAAACTAGAGATGTTTCCAGTGAACTCACTTAATCTCAGTTTGTTTGCCAAAGCAATCCCCCCATGCAGTTATGGCTCTCAGAAGTTGTCGAGGTGGAGATGACTGCTAAGAAGGAGACAGACACATAGATTTCCTTTTTTTCTTTTTTTCTTTGCTGGGTCTTAATGCAGGAGGTGAACTTTTGGGGACCTCTGCAACACTCCACTTCTGTTTATGGGCAGAGGTTGACTTTTGTATTTGGGAGGATCTGGGTCAAATAGCTAAAGGGCCTGTCTTCTAGGGTTTACCAATTGTTGGAGTTGATTGAATTGGACTGGGGAGGGCAGTGACCACAGTGCTTCCCTCTTAGCCTCCAGCTGCTTTGACTTGCAATGCAAATGTTTTCTTCTGTCACCTATTAATGATCCTTTTTCCCCTTGTGGGTGTATAATTTCCCCTGGAAGCCTTCAGTGAATGGTTTCCATCACAGTCATTTGTCCCTTTCTTTTCAAGTCTATGGCAGCTTCTATAGAATGGCAGAACTGGCATGATTTGGGGTGGGAGTAGATTGAATTGCAGTATTTCATCTCTGGCTGTCAAGTGAGCCTGTATTACCTTCCGTGGGGCTGACTATGAGGAGGCATCCAACCTCCTGGAATATATAAAGTGAGCAGACAAGTGGTTCAGTTTGCGGAGCGGAGCTTTCTTGCTGAAGCCTGTGCTCCTGGTGAACAGCATTGCTCCCTGGGCCAGCAGAGAGGGGCCTGGGATGGAGGAGGAGAAAGGAATGCTTGGCTCGGTGGAGCCAGGGAGGAAGGGGAGAGCAAATGCTCTTCTGGGGGATACTATTGGAAAGACATCATAGAGGAGGAGTTCATAAATCCACGGGGCTTCTCATGACTGAGGCTCGATTCATCTGCACATCAAAGGAGACCAAGAGCCCCTCGGTGAGGATGCAGGAGTCAGGGGAAGGGGGGGGGTGGGGGTGCCTGAAGGACCGGGGCCCCCACACATCACCCCAAAACATATGTGCTTCAAAACATCTCCCAGGCAACAGGCAGCCATGGAAAACACATCCCTGCAGTCTGCAATGTGCAGGGTGTACCTCCGTGCATTTGGGGTCTCCTCCATGACCTGGATGACAGATATTGCAGCAGTGGCTGGAAAACACAGCTGACACTGTGTGCCTTGTACAGTGCTGACCCCAGGCTGCCTGGGCAAAGATGAAACCCAGCCTGCTGCCTGCAGACCCAGGGCTCTGGAGAAACCTGTGTCCCAATAAGTGACAACCCTGTGGCTGAGCTTTTGGGTCAGGTCTGCCCACTCCTTAGCTGGAAGGTCCCTCTAGGAGAGGGAGGTGCAGGATCCTGCCCCATGGAACTAGGGGAGTCTGTGTACTGCCAGCTTAATTCAAAATTGGAAGGGTAGTGTGGATTTATGGAGAATACAGGGCATATCTGAGCAGGACACCAACCCTGGGCTGATGTGTTGCTGTTCCCATATATATTATACTGAACTGTTAAGCATCAGGGCTACTGTTTTCCCTATATTTTGTGTAGGTAATCCTAAGGTGGCCCAGGCTACTTAGGTTAACATGAGAAAAATGCTAAGAATACCTCTCTGCTTTGCTTAAGACCATAAAACTGGCCAGTCTAAAACTATGTTTCACTCAGTGGGACCTGAGCTGTGCATGGTGGTCTTTCTCTGAGGATGCCCTGGTGCTGCATCAGCTCAGGGATCTGCTTTTGGTTGCCTCTCCTCCCTCTGTCATCTGCCATTGCCTTGCAGGAGGCAGGACTTGCTCGCAAATCTGCTCCCAGTAAGGTAAGGTGGAATGGTTCACTGCTGATGGGTTTAGGACTCCTGCCTCCCTCCTTCTCTGGCCGGTGTCAGGTCTGTCAATAGGAGAGGGCAGCCTTGACAGGAGATAAAGCGTGTGCCATGTTTATTGACCACTGCTTCTGCAGGGAAACTAAACTTTTCCTCCCTGGGGGACTGTGCTGCTGATTGATACTTAGGCAGCCTCTCGCTGCGCATTTTTCTCTTCTCTGACAGTGTTTCTGGAGCAGGCGATGTGGGAAAAGGGAGCTGCCGAACAAAACAGATGCTTTTCCTGAGCTTCAGCCTGGGCACAAAATTACCCACTGGGTTTCTGAGAGGAGGGAGGAGGACCCTGTTTTCCTAGTGGAAGATAATGAAGAGCAGAGTTTGTATCGCAGGACCCACACCTTGCCACACAAACAGAGCCACAGGGGCTGTGCACAGTGTCTTCAGTGCGATCCTGCAGTTTATGCAGGTCCAGACCTCCTGTGATGCTTGTGCCAGGGCTGAGTTTCCAACACCTCCAGCTTCTTGGGACCTAAAAGCAACAGGCTGGCAAAGACCCTTTGCTCCCATGGAAAATATAGCTCAGTATTTGTGTGGCTAGATCTTGAGAGGACAGCTTTGGTGGTACAGCAGGCTTCAGAGCAGCTCCCATCCCATTTCCTTAATTCTCAATGGGAAGAGCTGAGCACGTGATGTGGCAGCTTTCCAGTCTCTGTTGTCCCCTTGCATCTGTCCCCTCATCCATCAGATAAAGGACAAGGAAGGTATTCTTGCTCCTACCAGACCACGATGTCCTATAATCCAACTGGGGGTGCAAGGCAGAGTTTGAACGTGGGGCTTAAATAACTCCGAGTGTTAATGATGGCTTATGATCCTTTAAAACCTTTGAGCCCCAAAAGCTCTCGGAGAATTTAACAAACCACAGTCCTTCTGCAGGATTCACCTTGTTGCCAAAATACAGCCAGTTCTGGGGATGAAGTGACCCAGGGATTAGCACACATGCTCTGTGGTGAGAGGGGAACAGCTGTCTCAACACAGAGCAAGCTGCTAGGGAAGGATCCACCTGAAATATTCTGGTCAGATCAGATTCTGGGTCAAATCTTGAGGAACCTGTAGTCCTCAAGGTGGTCCTTCCCACAGCACAGTAACCTGTAAAACACACTGTTGAGGCAGCTGGGGGCACCGTGATCCATTGCTTATGTGATTTCTCCTGTCCTGCGCGCACCACCCCCCCACCACCCCCCAGCCTTTGGGTACAAAGCTGCCCAGAGCTGCTGGCCCCGTAGGCTGCAGCGAGATGCTGGAGCCCCTGGCAGAGCTTAGCACATCTTCCAGCAGTTTGCCTTCTCTTCTCTCAAACTTTCCTAAAGTAGAGAAAGCAGCACTGGAGGAGAAGGCTCTATAAATCAACTTGCTTTATTGCCATGCACTGTTAAACTACTGCTGCATTTCACTCTGGAGATGGCTGCATTTCAGTGCAGGATGAATTGATTTCTGTATACCAAAGGTCAAATCTTGAGCTTCTGACTTAGTTCTTACTTAGTCTGTACAAAGGCAAAATTCCCATTGAAGCAAGAGTTTGGATATCAGCTGCTCTATAAATAACACAGAACTAAGTGAAAACTAAGCCAGGCTCTGAAGTTTGCAAAGTGCTTGGGGATCCTTGGAAAGATGGTCCTGGGGTAACTTCTGATTTTAGCAGCAAAGGAAAGAACAGAAGCTCAGATCACAAAGTAGGGAGGTTTTTTTTCTTTTTTTTTTTTCAGCTCTTCTGCAGCCTGACTTCCTCTCTTTGACAGAGGAATCCCTGAGAAGTGCAGCCTTGCTCTGAGCTGTTTGGTCTGATCACCTCACAGGAGCTTTCTAGCACTGGGAGGATTCAAATGGGAGGGAGTGCAGCAGGCAGGCAGATGAAATCTCGCATTCCTGCTGCCCTCCGCATTCCCCTGCTGTTTGTTTCATTGTATCCAGCTCTTTTTCCGAGTTTGGTTTTCTTATCCCCAGAGGAGGCAGTTAGCTTAGTGAGCTAACTCTCCTCTGATTGTTCCTGGAGATGCAGGCAGTGCCCCATCTCTGCTGCTGGCCTCACTCGGATCCTGCCAGATAAATCATGCTGATTTAAAATTGATCGTTCTGGGATGTGGAAGACAGTGGAGTGGGCGGATTTACCCCATTAGGGTGCATTGATCACCATTACTGTGTGTAATCAGGGTTAATCTCAGGATTAATTGGGGGGATTTGCTGATGGAAACGATCGGCAGTTTGTGTTAGTTACTGCTCTATTCGTTTCTAATGGCTTAATCAGATTACAAATTAAAAGTGGCTTCTCCCAGAGAATCTCCCTGGACTTCAGCCGGAGTGGGAGCAAGAGGAGAGAGGCACATCCAGAGCATGTGGCTGCCAAGCCTGAGCTGTCACCCGGGCAGGAGGGTGGGTGGACGAGGCCTGCAGGAGAGCACCCATGGGCTGCAGGGGCTGGGGGCAGCGGCTCTGTCCTTGCCAGTTGTGAGTTAGGAACAAAAAAGTGTATGTGAGAGGTTATACTAGTACATTTGCTTTAAGGATTTCTCGCGGGGAGGGGGTGTGGAGGAAGGGGGAGCAGGAGAAAAAATCCTCCAAACCAAACCCTCTATCTGACTGTGCAAGGTTTGCGATGCAGAGCTGGGACGGGTGGCTCGGCATGCTGGCACCAGCAGAAGTAACACTTGGGCCACTTTGCCATGGGAAAGCATTTTGGGAGGGAGCAGGAAGAATTTCAACTCTGAGTAAACCATTAAAACAGTTATTCTGCAGCACATAAATTAAGGCTGATGAGCTGAGACTGGTTAAACTAATGATAGAAAGGGGTCCTGTGCTGGAAAGATTCATCTAGCAGGAGCTGAGCTGGAAGCATCTGAACTCCATTAGCTTAGTAGATTATAAAGTCAGAAGGGTCTGCCCATGAGCATCTCAGCTGAAAAGATGCAGGAGACGAGCCCTGCAGTAGCAGCAATCACCTGGGGATCCACCACCCACAGAACAGGCCATAACTGGGAGAAATTGGGAACTGTCAAGTCTGGCTCTCCTGTGAGATGGCAAAAAAATTTATCTTTTATTTGGAAGTGCACTCCCATCAATTTACCTCAACAGATGGGGCTGGTTATAAGTGGGGAGGGCTCAGTCTCACCTCATTCCTAATCTGTGCTGGTATCGATTGTTTGACACATGACAGTCAGATATAAGTGGTGGAGATCTATTTATTCAGCTATTTATAAAGACATTAGCAAACCTGAAGGAAAAAAGGAAAGTGAATGTTGCAAGTGGCTGCTGACAAGTTAGAGCAGTTTAATAAATCACTTGTAACGAACTACTTTACATGTGCTGAGAAATGCCACTGACTTCTTTAATAAGCCATTCATGATGAAACGGGCAATGCTTAAACAACAAAAAATTCATTTGCAGGGCTTGTTGATGTGTTCTGGCTGTTCCCTGCTGTAAATTACTCACCAGGTATGTCTGTGGTGGTGTGTGCTATCCAGCCTGTGTGTATAAATCTGTTGGTAAGTCTGTAACTCATAGGGAGGGCACCCTTGCCAGGAGCTGCTCCCCATCAATTAAGAGCTGAGCAGGAAGGGGTAGCCCATTCCTCATTCCTGGCTAACACTCCCCTCTCTTTCCACAGCATCCTTATCTCCCATCCAGCTAGCAAAGATGGTGCCCTTTTCTAGGGAGTGTATCAGGCAGCCGTGTATTTTTGCCATTGCTCTAAAAAATACATCTCATTTAGGATTAGGAAATGTCAGTCCCTGCTTTTAGCAAACCCAGCAGAGGCAGCTGCTGCTTGTCACTTTTTCCAAGCTTTTGAAATGCAACAGCTTGACTTGTGGCAGGACCTTGGAGGCCAAAGGACTTACATTTGTGGAGGGAAGAGGTAAATACTAAGGATGGATTTAAAAGAGCCTGAAGGGTGTGCTTAGACTAAAAGGAGGAGGCTGGGCAACAGGTCTGTGATGGTGCAGGTTACTGGTGCTCAGCAAGTCTGTCAGCAGAGCCCAGCAGCAACTTGGGCACTGAAGGTCAGGGAGTTTTAGATGTTTCCCCATAGTCTGGCAGCCCTTGAGTCATCCTGACTCCGAAGTCCAGGAGGCAGCTGATGGAGGTGAGCCCTGTTATGGCAGCATCACTGTGCCTGCCACACCAGAAAGCTCAGGAGAAAGCTGCCTGGCCTTGCTGTGCCTATTATATCCAGGGGGAAAAGTAAAACTTATTCTCCCCCCAGCCCCCCTGACTTGGCTTAGATTTGGGGATCTGCAGACTAGGCTTTGAAAGGGACCTGGTGCCAGCTTCAGAAATGTCAGGCACTGTTCTGTCTGTCCCAGAACATTCATATGAAAAGGTGGAATAAACCCTCCCACTGTTCAAATAAAGGCAAAAGTATCTGAACCTGACTTTGAACAATGCTTTTGTTGTGCTCCTCAGGCTACGTGGTGTTTCAGGAAGACTTTGCAAGAAATTGCAATACATATAGTCTTCTGGTTCTAACATACATTTCTTCATAAATGTATGTTAAATTGTGTAATGTAAAGATTTTAATTTTTACATTATTAATGTAAAAAATGTAATAAAAATTTGTAAAAAATTAAAAGGGAGGAGATCGTCAGTGGTCATTATTTTTATTTGGATGCAAACTAACGATCACAGTGAACACAGTACAACAGGATCTGTGGAGATAGATACTCTGTGTGAAAAAGTAGGCAGTTTTTACTTCTAAAAAAAAGACTACATTACTGTTTGGGTGGGTTTTTTTGCATCTACACCCTGATATATAGGGTGTACAGGAGAACTATACCTTTTTCTTTTCAAAGCATTGGCTCTGAGGAGACTCAGTTCTGTTTGAGCTGCTTTCCTCTGCCAGGTGCAATTCCTAAAACCCCTTGGCAAGAGTTGGCAGGGCTGCTCTGCTATTTGTTTTTTACTGTTTCTTTATTAAAAAGCTCCAGATACAGACAGGCTTGCTTTGTTCGGTGCTTTACTAGTGCCTCTGCTCTCCCTGCCTGATAAATGGATTGTCTAACATTTAAATCAGGTGCTCCTGACTTTTCCACTCCTGTGCATTTCCAAGTAATCCTACCTGGATCTGCACCCATCTTGATGCATGTCTACCTGCATCCTCCTGCAAATAACCAACAACTAGGGTTTTTATCTTTTAATCTATCTTGTAGTCAGCCAGGTAACTTGCCACCACATGTTGATTGCCTGCTGACAACCTGTGCCTTGAGACTCCTTGCCATGCAATTAAGCAAACCCACAGCAGCATGTCTGGGGAGGCAGCTGGAGACTATTTGCCCTCAGGAAGGGGGTTTGCTGGATATTGCAAAAAATCCCCACAACTGCCAGAGAAGTTTTCTCCTGCAAGTGGTTCCAAAGTCACTCTTTGCAGCTTGAAGCATTGTTTATGTCAGGAGAGAGACTTTTTTTTTTTTTTTCCAGGACAGCAGTTTGGCCAGTGCACCTTCATGGCCAAGCCACCCTTCTGATGCTGCAAGATCCCCCCCACGCTGTTAAAGTGCTTCACTGCCTTTCCCCCTCCTCTGCCTCACAACAACCTGTGGTTTTTAGTGGCATAGATGGGTCAAAAGCTGTCATTCCTCCTGCTGTCATTTGTGCAGGGGAGGAGCAGGGCTGGGGGTGGCTTAGCACCACTTTTGCTGCTGGGGGATCATTTCCCCAGCCAAGGAGCCCTCTGCCACTGCTGGGGCAGAGAAGCTGTGCTGCCCGCCTGCTTAGTGGGTAAGCCACACATTTTTTTAATGGTTGTGATTATCACTCTTTCCCTTTTGGAGGAGGTTTAAGAGAAAGCACTCGGAAAACAGTTTTGGTGCTTGGCAAGGCAACTGGAGACCCCATCTGTTGTTTCTTACATTGTTGAGTTGCTCTCTGCTTCCCATGCCAGTCTGGTTTCTGTTAAATAGAGCCTCACCAGGTCACAGGAGCCAAGCAGCTCCTAAATTAACTAAGACATTAATCGGGTCCCATTTGGATTAGTGCAGGGTGTCTATGCCCTCACCCTCCCCTCCATAAATTAAGCAGGTTTTATATCTTCAAGGCTTCTCTGGAATTGTCTTCTCTACCCTCCACCCCCTTCTCAATTGCTGGTGACAAGTATACACAGCTTAATTGGTTGGCATGGGAAAGGCCTGACATTAATTGGCTGTGTTTGGCACACAGGCTTCCTGTCTTGCAGGGCCTCCCAGGGATCTTATCAATCCCATCTTGGAGACCAGCAGCTCCTGAGCACGGCTGCCAGTTAGATGGGTTTTGATTTTTTTGCTGCTGCCGATTGAAATTTTGTTTGGCTTTTATGGCACTTTGGCTGGGGAAGAGCAGTTTTCACACCGCAGCTGGCAATCCCTGCGGTGAATACACAAGGGTGGAAGGGATCTGCAGGCATCACCTTATTGTGTGTGGGGTGGGAGGGAGAGAGGATGCTGTGCTGGTGGGGCTGAGCAAGGAGCATCGGGATCCCCCCTGGTACAGGATGCTGCTCCTGGGAGGAGGTGGTGGGCGTAGATACCCAAAGGTCTTTGCAGGTGGTGGGGATCCCTCCTCACCTGCCTTTCTCCCCTGTCTGCAGCAGATCGTGGTGATGGCCAGGGGTGGCACATCTGAATTGCCACCTGACAGGGGGAAAGGTCCGTCTCCTCTCCTACTGCTCTGCAGGGCAGGAGGGGAGTGAGCAGCCTTCTGCCTTACAGCTTTCCCTGGGAGCCCTTCCCGGGTCTGTAGCCTAATTTCAGTTTAATCCATCCTGTATCCTTACATGTCTAAGGTTAGAAAGTAAGCTGTAAATTAACACTTTGAGAGCTGTGGATTTGTGTGAGGATGTGTGTGTTGGGTCTCCGACAAGCTTCAATAGCCAGTTAAATTATTTTGAGGGACAAATCTAGTAGTTCCTGGTCCTGCTTGTTTTCAGATCCCTCCCTTTACCTGATTAATTCTTAACCCATCTTCATAATTAATTGTGAAGGACAGCAGCTCTCCCTCCTCTACCCAAAAAAAACCCTTTCACCATCAGGGAACAGTACTTGTGCTGGGATGAACAGAAAGTTTCTGGTAGCTCTAACTATAAAAAAATAATTTGATGTTTTTTTAATTACTTGGTTATGACTGCCTGCTTTCACTGTATTTACTTAATAGGGTCTTAAATGGCCGTGCATCCCTCCTTGGTGCAATCAGCGATGCTGTATCAGTATTGGTGTCTGCGCTTAATGGTGTTTAAAGAGTTTGAGTAGGATTGCAAAGCAAAATGATAACCCAGTCGAGGACTCTGACAGACAGCAGGGCCCGGGAAGGCCTGAGTGGCTCAGGATGATGCTTTAATGTGGCTTTGCTGTTGTGCATGTTTTTTGCATTGCTAATTTTCATTTTTTGCCTCTGGGAAGTGGTGGGCATTCTCTAATCCAAATGTACAAAACCTTCCCTTCAATTTTTTTTTTTTAAATTGAACTTGTGATTTATTAAAATTGGGGGGGGTGGCTGGAAATGAAAAAGTCAGCAGAAGAGAGAAATGGTCACCTCAGCCTCTGGGTCTTCAAGCATTTGCAATTCTGTTTCTGATGGGCTGTTGCTCAGGACAAGGACCACCCTGCCCTTGGGCACTCCCTCAGCCCTGGCTCTTCCCTTTGTCTGCATTTTTGGCCATTAACGTCTAGTGAATTAGTGGCGAATTCGAAACAAAACCCTCAGCAGAAGAGTGGCAGATAATTAGGCATTTACACCTTTTATAAAAGGAGCCGTTTGGATGAAGAGAGAAAGGAAGGAGCTCTTGACTGCTCAGGAGAGCTGTGGCCTGGCTTTACTCTTCCTTAAGAGCTGTGAATGAGATGGATGTTAGAAATGCCCAGCCAAGAGCAAAGGTTCATTTCAAGGGTTACATTTATTCTTGAGTGCTAAAGTCAAAGGAATGCAAATGCGTGCCCTGGCAGTGGAGCTTACCACGGGATTACAGATGAATTTTCACGGGGACTAGAGCATCCCTCTATACCTGGCATTGATAGTCTCACCTGATGCCATCTCCTTAAGTTATTACTTTAGTCATTAAAAAACAAACCTGCCTCCACTGTCAGGAGCAGGACTGCTGCAGGCTAGGAGCATGCCTGCAACCCTTCAGCTCCCTCCTGGATGGGCAGCCTGCAGGCTGAGGTCCAGAGGTCTCCTGCCCTGGCACAGAAGATGCAGTACGCTGCTCAGCAAACCTCAGAACATCCTCTCTCATGCGTCTTTCCCTGAAGGAGATGGTATCTCAGCATAACTTCACTGTCAGGAAGTTTAACAATATTCAGCTTAAGTTTTCTTTTATTAACGTGATCCCTTGCTCTCAGCAGCCTGTAGTGTAAGCCTCCTTTCTCTGCAGTGTTTATGTACTCAAGCTATTTGCAGGATGCTGTCATCTTTCCCTTTAGCTGCCGCTTGCTTGAAGTAGGCAGATGCTGCTCTTAAAACATTTCTGCCTGGATTCCCCTTAAGCTCTTCTCAGTGTACCGATATCTTTTTCTAGTAATTACATGCTTAAAGAGCATGCTATATTCCCCAGTTTTAATACACCCTCTCCAGCCCAGTATAAACACACAGCAACATGTATACAGAAAACAAACTAAAAAGCTTTACTCGGAAAGATTTCCACTCCATCCACAATTATCTCTCTTGGGGAGTGAATGAGAAAGAGCACATGCTGCAAGTGACAGGCTCTCGGCATCTCTTAGAGCGCTGTTGGACTGCGTTCAACAGCTAATGGCAATGACGGTGGAAGGACGTGTGCGGTGGTGGGATGGACTCGTCTTGCTGCCTCAGCTCTGGTTTGAGGCTGGAGGCTTTGTGTAAGCAGCCTTTCTGGAGATGTAGTGTGGAATGGGAACTGAGTTTTGCTTTCAAAGTCGAATTGCACTGTAGGAACATCTACCAAAGAAAAAAATTCTTCCCAGCATCTTGCTGTAAGCCTGAGGCTGATTGCAGGTTGCTGAGGAACCACCACTTCCCTGCACTGTGGCTGGAGGAAACTCTGACACGGGCAGTCCTGTGTGCTGGGCTGGAGAAAGCCAGATTTATACATTAAAGACTTGGAGTTCAAGGTGTTTCCTGATGAGAGCTTTTCCTGCTATGCACTGTCACCAGCTCTGTGTCAGGGGACATGCTTTGAAATAAGATGGGTGGCTGCCCTCCAGTTTATGTAGCACTGGGTGACAGGGGCGGGGGCTTGTTTTTCAAGACAGACTATTTTTATTGTTTTAGCTGATAAGCATCGATGGTGCTTGATCCTTTGCCATGTGTCTGAGCAGGTCTATGAGGGTTGCACCTGTTTGCTCATGGCCAGGATTGGTGAGGGTCAGTATGTCTGTTGCTGCCGGTCTGTTGTCTTTCACCAGCGCTAATTTCTTGGCCAGAGGAAAGAAGGGACAGAGTGGGGGGAAATACCCCTTGGTGCTTGCAGATACTGGGGGCTTGCTGGTCTGTGCCCTGCTGGGGGGCTGGTTTTCAGTGAGATAAAATTGTGTTTTACCGTACATTTTAGTTTCCTCTGAGCATAACTCATTTTGTCATTAAGACTTGAATCTTTGCTGATAAAGGGAGTCTGAGCTCACAGGAATCTATTTCCAGAAGGTAACTAGAGCACCAATCTTTCCCTTGTGCTCATCCCCAGCAGGTCCAGCCCTGCTGCAGCAGTGGAGCTTGGAGAGGCAGGGAGGGCTCTGGAGCTCCTGGCCCTGTCCTCTTCTCAGAGGGCAGTGGTGATAAATGTTTTTTCCAGATGGCAATGTCGTACAGAGACCAATGTCTCCAAAACCCCAGAGGATGCTCCGTGGCTTTGCACTCATGCAGGTTTCCCCAGCAAGAATGGGAACATGGGGTGACCCCTTCCTCCCTCAGCACATACAAACAGCCCTCAGATGAGTTTTGCTACAAAAATGCTTCCTTTTGTATGGTATCTCTTCTTAAAATAGTTTTTTAACCTATGCCCTAAATTACAAGGTGATATAAAAGACAGATACTATCTGTTTCTATTATACTATTAATTTTTTTCTATCAGATATTAGTTATTACGTGACGCTGCTTTTGCAATGCAGAGGCATTATTGCAGATGAGTGACCAGGCTGAAGCACTCCAGATGTCTGGGTAATTAGAAATGAAAATAGTTCCCAATAGGAGAACTGAAGGCACAAGAGTGGGGTTAAATCAGAGGGCAGAGAGGAAAGGAGACATCACTGAGTGTGTGACCACACTGACTTCGTCCATCTGACACAGAGGCTGATCCTTTTTTCCTTCTGCAAACCTCTCCCTTTTGGAATAAGCATTACTTTCCCCTTTCACATGTGCTACAGGTGAGATGCAGGGAATCGGGCTTCTGAGAGGTAGACAAAGGGTCTGTTAATTTTTGAGTTGTTCACTTGACTTTGTAAGCAGAGTTTTTCAGAGTGGCATATTTCTTTGAAAGATTAGCGCTGATCCAGGGGAGAAAAAAACCCATCCTAACCTACAAGAGGGCAAATCTCTCACTTTCCCTCAACTTGTGCAATTAGGGAGGTTTTTATTCTAAGCTGTGGTAATGTGGGGCCATCTGTATTGGCTCCAGCAGGTCCCATTCCCCGGCTCCTGTGCTTAATTGCACTTCCACTGGCAACTTAAACAGTTGCTGCATGTGTTTCAAATGAACTCTCCACTTCAGGCTGGTTTTACTGATCACCTTTGTGTGATTGGCAATTAAAGCCCTTTTCAGCTGAGGGAGAGTTATTGCCTGTTTTTCAGCTTGTCTCTCCCTCTGCCTTTTGCATTTCCTAATATTCCCCCTGTTCCTTATCTATTGCAAAAGCCCTGCCATGGAGCCATTTGTCTCTTCCCTTCACGAGAGCCATGCCTTTTGGGAGACCATCTGGGTTTTTCCCTGCTGAACAGGATGGTCTCTAGTGTTGCAGAAGATCTGCCCAATTTTTAGGTGCTTGTGGGGAATAAAGGGACGTGGTGAGAAAAAAAATACAAACCAACAAAAAAACCCCTGAGAGAGCAAAGGAGGGTGAACTTAGCCCAGTGGTAAATCCATCCCTGAAGCTGCAGCGCGAACAGGAAATGATCTCTTAACACTGTGCACCTGCATCCCTGGGAAGAGCATCCAAAAGGGGCCCAAGCCCGCAGCAGGGTCCGGAGGAATGGTGCTCTTGAGTCCAACTGCAGGGAATTTTAAGACTCTTTGGCCAGCTTCAGTCCTCGCTCAGCTTCTGGTTCCTGCCTCCTTGTGCCTCTGCCAGATGCATGTTCCCTTTCCCTTATCCTACAGTAAATGAATCTGGTGCTGTTGAAAACTACCGAGGCGGAAGCTCTGGAAGCCAGGGGCCAGCGAAGCGCTGGGATGCTGACAGCATCTCTGTGCCCTGCACAAAAGCACCGGTGGTTTTAATGCCTGCTGCAAGGCTGGCACTTGGAGAGAGGGATGCTGCTGGCGAGCTTTTTAGCAACCAAATGTGGTATGGAACCGTCAAACCTGCGATCTTGCAGCTCTCCCCATGCCAAAGCTGCTTGTCAGAAAGAAAGAAATGTGTACACAGGTGAAAGAGTGCTTATTCAGAGCCTGGGATGGCTGCACCCAGTCCTGGTGTGGAGCCTCCCCGGCTTAACCCCACACAGGAACAGGGCGTAAGTGGCTGAGACGGGATAATCAACAAGACCGAAACCAGAGCAGGAGGGAAATCTCCAGCCCTGCCGGGAATCCGGTTGGGCTGCTGGGAGGCAGGGTGGGTGTCAGCGTCCGTACTCTCATTAAAACCTCCATGAGGTTGACTGTGCTTCTGGCCAAGGTACCACCTGAAGCACAGGTTTTACCAGGTCTGCTGGCTCTTCCATTCAGGAGTGACACAAATTAAAGCATCCTTAATGATCTAGCACTGAGGGTTTCCCCTGACCTTGGAGGATCTGATGTGCCTTGAAATGCTGGGAAGTTGCAAGTAAAATCACAATGGAAAGAAGGCAAAGTAAAGCCCAGTAAAGCAGGCTCACCCATCCAGAGGCAAATAGTTTCCCTTCTAATCACGACTTTGCCAGGGAACAATACAGGCCGTGTCAGTACGGAGCGGTGCATGACCTTCGCAGGGAAGCGCGCCTTGCTCCCAGCTCATCAAGCACTCAAAGGATGCAACCACTTGCAAACAAGTGTCCTGCCCTGGCTCAGCACTGTAAGTACTATGTTGGGTCAGCGTTCCCAAATTCATTGTGCTTGCCTCCCCACCCTACAGATGCAGAGGAAGAAAGGGGTCAGGGTGCCTTTGGCAGAGGAGACCTAAAGCTTGGAAAAGCCTGAAAGAAATTGCCTGCAGCTGCTGCTGTAGCAGGCGAAAGCCTGAGCCATGACAGTACTTACTGGATTCCAGTGGGATGGGAGAGGTGTTTTCTCGAGGCTCACTTCTCCCTGCCCCACAGGGGGTTATAACAAGGTGACTGTGGGATTTAAATCCGTGATGGTGGGATTAGGCGTTCCTCAGCAGAGACTGTTCCACATTCTTTCCCCCTGATTTGCTACTTGGTGCTCTCATTCCCCGGCCAGAAACCTGCTCGCTCAGCTCCCTTCCAGTTGCAGGCCTGAAAGAGTTTACAGCGCAGCCTCAGACCAGCGTTCCATCCCAGTGTATGTGCCTTGATTTAATGCTTTGATTTGAAAGTTATTTTTTACAATAAGAGAAAGATGGTCCATGCCAAAAAAAGCAGTTTCATAAAATGCTGAACATGACTTGCATTCTGTAATTGCGAACCTGAGAGACTTGGAGTAATTGACATTTTGGATGTATTGCAGAGTATCGTATTTAATCTTGAAAAGCAGGTTCCAGGCAAAGGAGGCAACTGCCAAGCCAAACTCAGACTCCTCACCGGGTTCCTACCATAACTCATTTTCAAATCCATTCAGCACAGTCCTGAACCTAAATGTTTACGTTTTTGATTTACTAAGATAACATTCCTGGGTCACGGAAACTGTTTGTCAGAGAAGGTCTCAAAGAGACAGCAGGAATTAGTGATGCGCTGGCTCAAGCCCTGGGGATGTGTGAGGGGTGCCGGTGCCTTCTAGCACTTTACAGGGAATTATGTCCATTTGCTATGATCTGGGGGATGGTAGCAAGATTTCGCCATCTCCCAGTGTCCTGATGCCCATTTGAGCAATGCAAGAGTATGTGTGCACCCTGTTTTGCAGAGGTGATGATTGAAGCTAAACGTAAATATGTGAGGCACAAGTGGCGTGGAGAGGTCTGCTCCAGCTCCTGTGCGATGGGTTCTGTGCTGTCAGGATCTCCATTCATAAGTGTGTGAAATTGCATAAATATGGGACTGGATGCAAATTAAATTTCAGAGAAGTGTGACTCAGTGCATGTGTATTTTGGTCGGTGCATGACTTCAGTGTGTGTGTAATTTTATAAATGTGTGGGATGTGACTGATGCTCGGTAAGTGCATCGAAAGCAGGCGCAGCATTGCAGAGGCAAGCCAAACTTTCAAGCTAACTCGTGGGTTCTACTTTTCCTTTGTCTGTGAGTGCGGCTTCTGTAAAGTATCTGTCCCACATTATCGTGGTTTACAGCCCAGCTATAAACATTTGCTTCTGTTTGAAATACAACAAATATAAGTGGAAATCTGTTCTCTGCTTTATGCGTCCCAGTAAAAGATACCAATTGGAGTTTTTAAAAAAGCCAGCCTTCTCCTCACAAATAGAGTGTTTACATTGCTGCAGATTTCAATGAAGCAAATACTAATTTACAGTGGTGTAAATGAAAAGAAAGCAGAAAACCCAGGAATGTAAGAGGGGAATTATACACCCCTGACCGTGGAAATGAAGATGCAGCCCTGGCACCACAGCTCTTAAAAGCGTTGGCTGAGCTACATTTATATCAGGCCAAATTTTGACTTGGTGCCTCATGCTGGATTGGGCCTGCTGTTTGAATTTATTGTATCAAAGGTCTCCTAGCAGGGCCCCTGGGACCGTAAGTTACTTCTCGTGAGCGAGGCTAGTGGCATCGTGTCAGGCTTGTTTGTTAGATCTGTTGTAGTTGACTGCCAGGTTTGAGCCAGGATTAGGATGGCGTTGAATTTGGTGCTATATGCACGTGCTGGAAATGCTGCCCTTTACTTGGGGGGGGTATGGGGGGACAGAGCCCTCCCTTCCCCTCTTCTGGGGTGGGTTTTCCAGCAGAGCTGCCAGCCCAGTTTGGGGATGATTTTTGGGTCAAGACTGGCATCGATTGGGAAGGGGTTATTATTGGCCCAGCTGCACATCTTTATTCATAATGTGCCCATTGTTCTTAACACTTTGCATATTTCATTGTGAGAAATGGGGTGGGGAGGGGGGGCCAGCAATCGCCACGTCTCTGGGAGTTCAGCTTCTCTTTTATTTCAGTGGCGGCAGGCTGCAGCAGGAGCCCGTGGCTGTCAGGATGTTCACATCTGTTCCTGATTTGTGGACAATGGAGCACCATCCACTCACTGCACATGGACGGTCTGTGACAACTTGACAGCCTGCCCAGGAATTCAGACCGAACAGTTACTATCCAAAGCGATCAGCGTTGTCTGATCCAACTTTAGAAGTGGGGAAAAGGCGGGGTGGGGTGGGGGGGAAATCATAATTTCAAAGGAAAGGGTATAAAAGAAAAGTTGCCTCTTTTTTGGCATTTATGACGAGTGGCATTAGAGCCTGCCTTCATCTGGCGACAGCGGGTGTTAGGGGGCAGGGGCAGCAGGAGCTGGTATTCCTCAAAGTGGGGCAGGGTGCTGCTCTCGGGCACTTCCCCTGCCCTCTGCTCCTGTCTGGCCTTTAAACGTCGTCCCAGAGCACTGCAGGCAGCTCTGCCGAGCCCTGCTCCCTGCCTTTGCACTGCCCATAGCCAGGGAGGCGGCCAGGGGCTCTCCTCCTCCTCAGGTGCCCCCTCCCAGGCCTGTGCTCTCTGGGATCGGGGTTCTGCTTGGGCACCCTGGGGTCCTGCTGTGGGAGGGGATGGGGGCAACAGGGCTTTTCAGCTCTTTCTGTAAGAAAATATCTGCTTCTGCTCTCAACTTTCTTGCAGGACATGGTTCTCTGTCTATCACGATCCTATGTGAGGGCAATGCAGCATGGTGTGCTCTGTCTGTGCAGCAAGGGAGCAGGTGACAGGCTCCTGAGATGGGTCTGTGACTCCTCAACCCATCCTTTGGCTTGGGACATCTGCCCCAAGCTGCACTGTGTGCTGCTCGCCCCTTCCCCTTGCAGACCATGCTGGGCTGCTGCAAGGACAGCAGCAGCCTGGAGAAGAGGAATGCCTGGATGAGAGAGGAGCAATGACAGCAGCAGTCTGGACAAGAAAGGAGTGGAGAAGATGATCTCTGTCCTCCGTGAAGGTGTTCAGAGGCTGCCCTCCCACTCCACAGCACATAGGCTGCATCGCCTCACCTCCTTCGATGCAGCAAATGGGTGTAAGTAGGTCTGAGCAAGCCTGACAAAATGCAAGGGACCTAAATTACATTACCTTGCACACCAGCTCCAAATCTGACCTTGGGGATTAATTAGATAAACAACAATCTTGTACAGTACCTTATATAAATGTACAAGCAAGGCACCATTAAGGATTACGTTGTCACTAACCTAAGCCCTTAGTGATTTAATTAGACAATTAGACGGTGCTTGGGAATGCTCTTGTAGTAACCAGAGATATTAACACCATTTGTACTTATATTTAATGGCATTGCAGAAGGGATTTTAATTATTCTGAGCCTTACTTGTCTTTAAACTTCCAAAAAGGAAATTCTCTTCTGACTTTAGCAGCCTCACAGGTGCTGGCACAAGCATGGAGTTGGGCTGGTTCCAGGACCAAAGCCCTTTTCCGTTGTAAATCTGTGTCGCTCCTTGGCAGGTGGCTTGTTTGTTGAGATGGCACGGAGCATGCTGATCCCATGGATAACTGCGGGAGGAGCAGGAACCAGCCCTGGGCTTGCTGGCACCTGAACAGCAGTAAGTAACGAAGGCTGTCCCCTGTGGTAGCAGACAGAAAGGTTTGTGTGATGGTGGTTTGGACGGAAAAATCAATGGTAGGTTCAATAATTGTACATGGAAGAGTGATCGACACGCTCCCTGGTCCTCGGCACGCTGTAAAAGAGCAGGATGTTTATTGGCACGGTAAGCGAGGTGCTTGATAGAGCCTCCGGCAGGTAAAACAATCCCCATCCTCACTCAGGTCCTCCGCAGTGTCCAAATCACTGGTGGCTGTGCAGCAGATTAGTAATATCAAATAAAACTTGGTGACTGGGGGGAGCCTTCAGCTTGCATCAGCTGCAACCTAATTTAGGATATGAACTAGAATCCCTGCAAGAGGAAAGTCTTTGTCTCAGCAGAGGGTAGCTCTCAGCTCCTTCTTCATCAATACCAGCTAAGTGCCCTTTCTTCTTGCTTTCCTAAATATGCCATTCTTGCAATCTCTCCATCAATAATTGTATTTTCACTGTATTACAGCCCCAGTAATACAATTAAGCCTTAAAAATATAGATTAAGTGGAGAGTAATTTGATTTGCTAACTAATGTTTGAGTCAAGTAATATCCCCCCCCCCTCCATTTTCATGAATCCACAGTTGACTAAACCCACAACCATTCCTCCACTTCCCGTCCTGTAGTGAAATGTGGATCCAGGGGAATGATTCATCAGAGGGGATGGATCCAGACTTCTGAAAAACGAGAGGGTGTTTGCTTTGGTTTATGTGTGGACGGGGTGGGAACCTCTTGGGAACTCTGTACAAGGCAGTGAATGGGATGTCCTCGGATAATCAAAGACAATGAGGAAAAGTGGGGTCAATGATCTGTTCAATGAAAGCATAAGGCAAATGATACACTGAGCGGTTCCAGAAAGTGGTAATTTGACGACAGTCTGCTGCAGTGAGCCATCTGGCCAGAGGAGCGAGGGGGAGTGCCAGTCAGGAAGACGGGCACCTCTGGGATGGGAGGTGAACTTCTGGAGGCTTCAGACATGGCTTGTCTTCTGGGGGGGGGCCTCACTTCACAGATACGCATGTGGCCGAGGCATCTGAATTAAATGGAAGAGAAGCATTGCTGGCCTCTAAATGTATGAAAAAAATCCTCTTCGGAACCTAGAGAGTAGATGTTTGTGTGTGACCTGGTTTTCCACGAGCTGATTAACTGGATATGGGCTTGGTGAGTTGATATGGAGGGATATTGTGCATAGTTATTCAGGGTCAGGACTTTGGCATGTTGTGTTACACTTTTCCATTTGCAAAGGGCAAAAATATGAGAGCAGAGCTCAAAAAACCTGTGTAAATAAGAAATAAGAAAGGAAAAATAAAACTGCAGGGGACAACTTCCTCTGATGTGCTTTGCTCTGCCTTTTTTAGGCAAATCTGCTGCTCACCCTCACAACCTCCAAGGTCTCCCTAAGCCCAAGTGTCCCAGCAAGCCAGGAACCAGTTCATGCTCATGCTGCTGCCTGGGGATGATCCGGTTTCCATGGTGTGGGGGATCCCTTTATAAAGTAATTCACAGCAGTGGCCGCGCTGTGCTATCTTGTAGCATTGCTCTGGAGAGGGTTACAGTGAAATATTTTGCAAATCCTTTTTATTCCTTGTTGGCTAAGCAGTGCTAAGTTTTGGTTTTGAAGAAAAAAACCAACAGCATGTGGCCTCAGGAGGATGCACAAAGTTCAGAGCCCTGTCTGCTCCACTTATATGGAAGGGCTAATGCTGGTCCAGGCCAGGTCCTCCTGCACAGATGAGCTTCCAGTGGCAGCAAGCAGAGGTGGGGAGGGAGCTGAAGCAGCAATCAGTGGTTAGGTGATGGCAAGGGAAATGCCAGGATGCTTTATTCAAAGTAGATGTGCTCTCCAGGCTACCAGACAAGGAAGGAAATTGGAAAAACAGTCTCTTTCATGTGGGTTTTCGTCCTTGTTGCAAGAAATTGGGCTAGGATTAACTGTTCGGTTGGAAAAGGGCCATGGAAACAGCCTCTTGCAGGATGCCTGAGCTCTCCTCACCAGGGGGCCCAGCTGGAGCCAGCTGTGGGTGGGCAGGGAGGCAGGATCTGGGACTTGGGCATGTTTTCCAATGCTCCCAGTGCCCATTCTAGCTCTGGTATCTCTCTGCCAGACTTTTCCATGCCCTGCTGCCTTCCAGACCTCAACCAGACCCTGAGTTTTGTGGGTCTCAGCTACAGCCCCTCTACTTAAGAGGTCACAGGGACTCCTGAAGTATCCAAGAGACCAGAGTGTTCGGGCTGCATTGACAGCCCCCAGGGTACTGGCCTGTGGCCCTTTGCCGTGCTGGTGATGTCCCCACGTCCAGCTCACCACACTAGTGAGGAAGCTCCAGGCTCTGTGCAGGTACAGCTCAGGCTCATCATTGGGGAGATGGATGCAGGACAAGAGAGCTCAGCTGTGCATGGACAGGCTGAGGTGTGGAAGGGGCCTCAGAGCCAAAGGGTGGGCTCTAGCCCACTGTGTTCAATGATATAGGATGGTGATGTCCAGATGAACATCTGCTTGGGATTCAAAGTGGAGCTGGGGCGCTCTTCCGTCTCTTTATTATAGCCTAAAAAATTATGTTTATTCCCCCTCATCCTACTGTAACTGTGAAATGCCCCATAGCATAGGGAGGGAATGAATTTCAGACTGGAATGGGGAGGTTTCACAGCAGCACGCTTGCTCCTGCCTGAAGTGGAGAGCTCTTGTATAGCTCTCGGGAGAGTCCTGGTCACTGCAACAAAGATGGAGAGTGTCTAACACAGGGCTTGGACGATGGATAGTGAAGAGAACAAGGAGGAAGGAGGAAAGGCTGGCTTGGTGAAATGAACAGTTAATTTACTCAGCGGATGGTGCCAAGGCACAGAACTCTTAGTTTGCACCTGGTATCAATGGCTGGTGCTGGCAACCTGAGCTGCTGCTGAGCAAACCCTACTGTTGATCATGATGAAGACTCCAAGCAAGCCTGGCCCAGGCGATGCACAGGGTGCATTAGAGAAGGGTGCTGGCTGACAAAGTGCCTATCTGAGCAAACACTGGTTCTGCTGGATGCACTTCAGCGATTCTGTGTTTGAGGCTGTTACATGGGAGCTTGGAGAACATGATCTCATTACAAACGTTGACCTAGATGGTTGCGCTGGGATTACAGCTTTGCAGCATAGAGACGGAAACTGGCTGCTTTTATTTACACATGCACTGATACTCTCTTCTCCCTCCGTGCTGGAGCTGCTCTTTTGTTCCCAGCAGTTGCTCTTGGTGTTTTGTAGTTGGCTGGTAGCCTGAGGTCTCAGCTGTCCACCACAATTCTCACCTGCAGAGCCTGGTGCCCCACACAGCAGTGCCAAGCTTGGAAGATTTTCCAAGGAGCAGAGCCCCAACGCCATGCAGCTGGGGACCACGAACCAACAGCCTTAGGGGACAGGTCTGCCAGCTGGGGACATCGGAAAACTCACCAGCTAAATGTCACTGCTGACTTGCATTCGTCCTCATGGTAAGCAGGAGAAGGTGATGGGGGCTTTGGAACAGGGCAGTGCAGCGGTGTCATGGGGCTGTCCAGGGCTCAGCAACATGATGGTTGAAGGAATCAGCATCCCCTGGTCCCCTCCCATGTGCAGAAGGTGTAGATCATGTGATGGTCAAACGCCTGCATGGTTCCCCAGCCCTGTTAGCTTTTGTCTGAGGCTCCAGAGTAGGCTGGAGGGGTAATGTGGGGCTTTGTCCACACGGTGCTCTAAGCAAAGGAGCTGGAGGCTCCAGCAACTTTCCTTGAAGTGTTGTCCTCCAGCCAGGAACAAACCTCTCCCTCCATGGCAGCCTCCGTCCCTTCCATCTTTCTCTTGGCATCTAAGTTGTTAATAAGCTTCCTTTTGCTATGATTCCATCTAAATTACTATTTTAAAACAACTACAGATGTGCTAAATTGGCTCAGCATAATAGGATGAGATGGAGAATAAAGGTTCCCTCAGTGGGCTGTCGCGAGCACAGGTAATTTATTACCTGGGTGGCTAATTATATGCTTCTCGGCTTTCTAGGGTGAAAACATCTTGATATTTCCTAGTTAAGGAGCCCTGACACAAGTGAAATGACCAGACATGTGAATAGGAAACATGGTGATTAAGTACCTGAGAGATGAAGAATGCAAAGGAAAAGGCATTCTGCAGCCAGAAAAAATGAACTGTGTGATTTCCCCCAGCACCTTGGGGGAGCGGGGAAGGGCTGGACCTCTCCTGACTCTGGCCAATTCAGGCACTTTGTGCATGAAAACTGTAGCTAACTGAATTCCAAGCTGGGGGAAAAAAAAAACCCCTTCTGTAAATCAGAAAGAAGAAATTGTTCCATGAGTTCTGCATATGCGCTTGTGAGCCCTGGGGGCTGGGGCTGATGGGAAGGAGAAAGCCCCATAGTCCTCCCTCCTGCTCAGTGCTGGCTGCACCCCACCTCACTGTGCACCCCTGCAGCCCTGAAGATGGATGCTACTCCATCCCACCAGGCAGCCAGGAGCTCCCCAGGATAAATCCCGCATGGCCAGCATCCCCACTACAGTCCCAGGAGACCTCCACCCCCATCAGCTCCTCACGACACTGCATCTTCAGGAAACACCTGCTTTCCCTACTTGTGTTCCAAGAAGTGTAGGTAAGAAACATATATTGATTACCCTCTCGCTCATTATTCGCTTGATACAATGTAATGTTGGCTTAGCTCATTTGCTTGAGAGAAGGTGTTTTATAAAATACTCAGTCTGTCAAACATGGCAAAATGGACCATTTTTCACAGTACTTAAAATCTACGGTGTGAGGCAAACCTCATGTAGAAAAAAGATGCCTCTGTGAACTGCTTGTGTCAGCCCACAGCCTCCAGCCACATCAGAAAGCCAGGTGGTCCTGGGTTGTTCATGGAGGATTTGCAACAGAAAGGTGAAATAAAACCTTGGCAAAGAGATTCTTTTTCCCCAGACAAGATGGGGTGGTTGGCAGGGACCAGCCTCTGGGGCTGGGTGGACTGGGCGTTTGCTGCCTGCTGGGTGGCCTGTCCCTTGCACCAGCTTTGGGGGATGCGGCCTGACCAGGTCCCACAGCTGGCGGGAGGGGGTGAGCTCTCCCTGCCCCCCGGGAGCTTGCCCAGGGCTGTGAGGCCATAAAGTCATCTCATCTAAAATGAGTCCCAGACTTCAAGACCTCTGGGTGTTATTTTAGCACCCAAGTCTTCCCAGTCCAGCAACAAGGATGTACCTGCTTCTGCTTGAGTTGTTTACCACCCCATTTGCCAGAGCCCTTGCAAGCAACCCTGCTTGCCAAAGTAAATGGCCCTGGGGGCAGCAGAACCCCCAAGGGACAAGTACAGCAGGGGGGGGACTCAAGTGCAAACCTGAGTAGATGCTGCTCGTGGAAGACATGCAAGGTTTGTGGAGTTTTTCTGACTTTGGAACAGTAGCAGGGACAGGGACGACACCACCTAGGAAGGGTTGCCAGCTTGTCCCTGGCGCTCTGCAGCAGTGGAGCAGCAATACCAGCTTTTTTTTTCTTGTGGCACTCTCCATTCCATGCATTGCAGCAGGGAAGGATGGGGCTGGCTGAAGCCTTGCTCTCGCCATGGCCAGTGCAGTGATGCCAGAGATGTGGATCACAGAATAGTTTGGGTTGGAAGAGACCTTTCAAGGGCATCTAGTCCAAGGCCCCTGCCATAAGTAGGAACATCTTCAACCAGATCAGGTTGCCCAGAGCCCTGTCCAACCTGACCTTGACTGTTTCCAGGGATGGGAATCCATCCTGGGAATTCCAGGATGGGAGCCCAGCTACTGTCACTGTGTCACCCTGGGACTCTGACTCAGCTTTTTCCAGAAATCCCCTGGTATTGCCTGGCCTGTGGGGCTGTGGTGATTCCCAGTTTGCCCTGTCCCACAGCCCCTAGCGCAGGTGGTGAGGACGAGGGCCCTGGGGAGGCAGAGCCCTCGTGATAAAAGGGAGAACCAGGAAACAAAGTGTTTGCAGTATGAAAGGGGCCTCATTCTCATGGATGAAAGAGAAAGACGTGTATGCATGTCTTTGGACTCCAGCATCTCCCAAAGCTCTGGTTTTATGCTTCTTTATCCTTCAGCTTCTTCCTTAATGAGAAATTAATTAGCCTTGTAGTTCCTGTCTGGGAACTTGTAAACATGCAGCAGTGGTGCCTGTTGCTCTCCCCACCGCACTGCCCTGTCCCGTCCCATCCCCCTTCCCCACGGTGTAGTCCAAGATATCTGACAAAAACACTCGAGAACAAAGCTGCCCGGCTAATTCAGGGAATTATCAGGAAGCCTGTAGCAGAGCTGAGATAATAGGCTTGAAATAGCAGCCTGATTGCGCTTCCTCCAGAGGCTTCCACAGCCCCCTCCCACCCTGGGGACACCAGGGCCCCCGGGGCAGGGAACTGGCCAAGCTGGGGCTGTTCTGCTGGGGATGCTGGTGTTGGGGGGAATAGGGCTGCTGGCTCCCTGGCTTTGCACTTAGTGGGGAAAAAAAAAAAAAAAAAAAAAAGGAAAAGCAATGCTTGCTGGGGTGGCTTGGTGGTCCTTGCTGTGGGGTCCTCCCGACATCTGGGCACTGCCTTGAACCTGGGCCACCCTGTGTCTTAAGCAGCTCCTCATGGTCAGCAAGCTCTGGCATGGGAAGGTTGGGTCTGCAGCCCTTTGCTAGCCTCTGAGGCATTTATGGGGGCTGCTCCAGGGTTCTGTGGCTTTGTCCCACTCCCTCACACAGCTGAGGCTTCTCCAGCCTCCCCAGGGACCTCTGCATCCCCAGCTGCAGGGCTGGCCCCTACCAGCAGCCACAGCCCATCCCGCTGCAGCAGAGACCTGCTAGCGCATGGGTATCTCTGTGTGCCAGAGCTTAGCATCTCCAGAAATGCAGTCAGACCCTTGAAAATACAGCCCTGATAAAGGGCAAGACCTGTGAAAAAGATGTGCTTCAGGGGCAACAAGAGAGACAGTAAAAGAGGTGGAACCAAGGCTGAGGAGGGAGAGCTCAACCCAATGAATTGCATCATCCCGGGACATGCACTGGACCTTGGGCTGTGGCACAGAGCAGGGGGAAAATCATATTTGTGACAGGACATAAGTTTTTTTTCATTAAAATATTATTTTTCATAATGGAGCTTAATTGGCAGGGAAATCCTGTGATTAATTGTCGCAACCAAAGGGGCAAATTCAAAAGCCTGTAGACAAGGACTGCATTGGGGCCACAGGGCAGAAAAGCACTGAGCACGTGCTGTGTATAAACCCAAACATGAGGCACGTTCCCCTTCACGCTGTGCCACCAAGGATGCATCCGTACTGTCAGCTGCCTGCTGCAGACCTTGGCCCAAGAGAGGCTGTGGGTCTGGTCCACTAGCAAAACCAGCTTGCTCCACACTGAAATCTCCATTATGTCCCATTTATGGCACGGCTGGTGCTCTGTCAAGGGACTGCTTTGTAGCCTTAATGCTCAGAAGCCAAATGTTACTGCTGACACATTTTTTCCCCAGCGCAGTTAGTTAACAACACAGGAGTTTCCTACCCCGGAGGACAGGCAGTTTCCGCAGCGAGGAGGTATGGTGGCAGGGGAAATCTTCTGGTGCAAACGTTAAACCTTTCTCCTCTGATGCTCAGATGATGGGACCAAAAGGACTACTGGTGTTTCTCATTTCCTCATGGAGGAAATGTACTATTCCAAATATGACTTGTAGCTACTTCAGAAATGAGTCATTACTTTGTGTATAAGCTAAACACTGGAGCATAAATCGTAAATAAATAAAACTGACTTCATAAACTGGAAATTAAATATATCCCATCCTTGTTTGCAGTGTGCCATGATTCATACTGTTGCTTCCTAGCTCAGCTTTTATTTTAAATCAGGTTTTGAAGCCTTGTAGGGCTCTTTGTGCTGCTTATCCACACTGTAGTTTTGATTTGTCCTGTGATATTGCTTGAAGAACATTGTTTGCCCATATATTTGATATTACTAACAAAATCCACCCCTTGTGTGCCTTCTCCTTTTGCTATATCCTCGTGGGGCTGGCAGCAGTGACAGACGTCAAGGCACTGGGCTGGAGGCTGCTGAACATCTGTGCTTAACCAGGTCGCCTCTATCTCTACTGAAGGCTACAAAAGCACTGCCCAGAGAGGTGGGCAGGAGACAAAGCTAAAAGCTGGAGCGCACAGATCTGTGCTCAGGCATGTCTGACATATGCTTCTTGCTGAAAGTGCTGGTCCCACCTATTTCTTTTCCCCAGCCCCTCTCTCCTGTTTCCCCACAGCGGCAACAGTGTTTGAGCAGTCAAGCTGTGAGCTCGTTCAGGCACTTGAGCTCATCAAACCTTTTTTTTTTTTTTTTTTTTTTTTTTTTTTCCTCTCTTTTGACCAGGATGATTTCTAGCCAGATCCATTCCCCAGCCTGATCACAAGGAACACTGGGACAAGCAGCTGAGATCACAGTGCCACTGCAGTGGATCTGTCATCTGAAGGAGACTGTAAGAAGCTGCCCTTGCTTCTGCTGCCCAAAGCACCACAGCCAGCTGTCCAGGGCTTCCCTTCTGCTTTGCTTTGGGCATCATCCCTAGAAGCATAAATAGCTTACATGTACAGAGAGAGGGTGAGAAAGTGACTTGTACTTCAGGCTCCCCCACCCTCAGCACTAAAGTGAGCTGGATACTGCATTAGACCAAAAACCACATGCCCACCCTGCTTGACCTGTCCTGAGGCCAGCTGGATTTTGCATTTTAAGTTGGAACTAGCTGAGGCTTGGGGTCGGCTGACCAGCCAACAAGCACGGGTTTTAGCCCAGAGTCTGCTGCCGGTACAGCTGTCCCCATCCGAGCCCAAAGGCAGTGGTGACACTGCATGGCAAGGCACAGCTTCCAGGACTCCCACTCCAGAGGAGCCCAGCGCAGCCAGCAGCATCCTTGCTGCGCTGTTACTGCTGGAGGAATTGGGATATTTTGGCTCTTAATTCTCCCTCAGCCACCCCCTGGCTCCTGGGTGTCTGGCCTTGGCTGCAGAGCTCTTGGTTAACAGCAGCTCTGGAAGGCTGGCTGGGTGGGGAGGTCAGCACAGGCATCTGGGGTCACTTTAGGGTTACCCTGCTCTTCATTTAGGCAAGAAAAAAATGTCTGCCTCTCTCTTCCCCCAAGGTCTGAGGAGGCGCAGGGGCAGGGAAGAGGGGGCTGAGCAGATCTGCGAAGGGTTGGTGTCTTTTTCCAGGGTTGGATGTCCCACTGCTGCAGGACCCCCGGGTCTGGGCTGAGGCTGTGTGCCCTGGGGACAGCAGGGCTGCTCTCCCACAGCCAGCTGAACGAGGGGTCTCGGGGCACCCCAGGCTGCAAGCTGGGGAGGCAGCTGGGGTTGCCCGCTCCACACCAGGAAGGCTGAAAGAGCCCAGGCACTGGGTACGTCCCTTCAACACTGCACATTTACCCTTGTTCTTTATTCTTTGCTAGACGCCCCATTTTAGCAGTAGCAAGGGGTAGTTTAGCCTGGGAGGCAGAAGGTACCATAATCCAGGACCACCTTAAATCCACGTGTTTACTCCTTGTGCTATTTTCTCGTGCTGTACTCTAAACCAGAAGCACTAGAATCTCGTTCCTCAAAGCTGAGCCTACTGAGACCAGATCCTCCCTGTGATTTCCACTGTGTCAAGAAATCTCAGAAACCTTGGTGCATCATAGTCCAGATCTCATTCTTAAGTTAAATACCTGCAGTTGCCTGTTTTGGCAGAGCTCAGCTGCTAGACCTGCTCCCTGCGAAACCAGGCTGGAGCATGCAAAACAGGAACGTTAATTATTTTTCCAGCTGTCTGTAGCTCACAAACTGTAAAACACACACTAAGGCTACACCTCCACACCTTACCAAGGAGATGCCAGTGACACTGGGATTGGTTTTGTTTTGTTTTGTGGTTTGGGATTTTTTTTTTTAACATGGTTTCTGAAGCTTGAAGGGAATTCCTGGTAGTGGCGATTCTTTTGCAGGAACTTGTATCTGTGGCGTTGGCAGGGACCAGGCTCCACCAGTGTTCCCCAAGCTGGCTGGCTGTCACTCCATCCCAAAGGTAGGACAAGTCAAGTGAGACATTTCCCACCAGCGGCTCCACCTTGTGCCTCTCTGGGTCTGTGAGTCTTCAAATGAGGAGGTGAAACATTTCTGGATCTTGGACTCGGAGCCCAGTCTCCCATCTGTCAGAGCCCACTGTCCCTTGCAACAGCACTACTGATGTCCAAGCATCCCAGAAGCAGTTGATGCCAGCCAGGAACTGAACCCCACTTTCGGGTGGGAAGGAGCTTCAGCTGCCTGGCCAGTCTGAAATCAATTTGGGTCTTTGAACCTGATTCTCCTCTAAGCCTGTTTTGGCTCTGTTTGTTTGGAATAGACCTGATCCTAAAGGGAAAAGCAGACAAACCAGACTAAACATCAAATATTAAATAGCAACTGCTAATATGACAGCCATTAAACACAAGTGTTCTCCTGCCTCTGTAGCAGCTGGAAGCTGGGCTGCACACCCACCTCTGGATCCCCGTGCTACCGAAATCGAAGTCAGGCTGCACGTGTATATATCAAATTGCTGGAACAGAGAAGAAATTCAGTTTCCTGCTGCCAATCTTTCTGGCATTCAATCTTCTGCATCTGCTTTTAGCTGAGGTAGGAGGAGACGATGCACTTTCCCCTTCTGAGGTGCAGGGAAAGAGAAGCGCGCAGCTGCCCAGCTTGCTGGCTCTGCAAAGGTGCTCAGCATAGGTAGCCAGGGAGGCTTCTCCCCCTACCCTGCTGGAAAATTAAAGAAATCTTATTTTCTTTTGGGATGAATCCAAGAGGCTTTGAAGTCCTGGGAGGGATCTGCTGGCCAGGCAAAGCCTTCTCTCTTCCTCTTTCTCTCCCAGAATTTCAAAGCCACAGCATTGGGATAAATCCAAGAGGAGAGCTCCTGTACTGCTATGGCGAAGGGGAGTGGACGCAGAGCACCCTGGCTCAGGCCACTGGTTTGTCCAGCTGGGGACTGCAGGGACCAGGGGGGTTGTAGTGGGAGAAATACCCCCAAAGCAGCGTGAAAGAGAAAATGTCAGCCGTACCCCTATTTGCTTGCACACTTGTGCTGCGCTTCAGTTGCATCTCAGCTGCCCCTTACGCTTCTCTGTGCGTGAAATTTCAGGAGAAACTGGGCAAACGTCAGCGTCCAAGAATCCCCCATGGCTTTGCTTGTGTGGGGGACAGCGAAGGAATGAGAGACATCCTGACTGCATCCCTGAGCAAGATCCCCCATCACATTGTCAGTGGGCACTTGCAGTCATGGCACGGCATGGCCCTGGGTCCTTCTCTTTATCTGCCATGCTCCTCCTCTTTCCTTGAGCCACTTCTTTATCACATTTTGAGCATACCTTCCACTTGACTTAACACTAACATATGTACAGTCGACATTTCAGTAATGCCTTACAAATTAGCTAGGGCTGATTGAGAGATTATCTGTTGGTTCCAGCCTCCTTCCCCCCATCCCTGGCCCCCTCTCTGCACGGTGTGGGCTGAAGCGGGGCTCCGTCCCGGGAAGGGAGCTGGGGCCCTCTCCTGGCGTGCCCAGCTGGCTGCCGGGAGCTCCCCGACCCACACTCGCACCTCCTCCGTGAGTTTCTGGGAAGCATCTTTTTCTCCTTCTTCTTCCCCCTCTCTCTAGCTGAAGGACTTTCTGTGGGTGTTGCAGTGAGGCACGCCTCTGCTCGGCATGACGTGCCAGCCCACTGGGGCTTTGTGGGGGACCCCCACAGTGATGGACTTGGCAGTCCTGGGTTAACAGTTGGACTGGATGATCTTAAAAGATCTTTTCCAACCTAAATGATTCTAACCAGCACCCTGAGCCACTGCGGAGATGAGGGGGGCTTCCCATGCCCTCGGTCCCAATAGATGGAGCAGCCCAAATCTGGAAAGTGGCCCTTGCTGGCCCAAGAAGCAGTCAGCACTCAAGGGAGGGGTGACCCGTGCTGTGGCCAGAGGAGCAGAGACCCTCCAAGCCCCAATAGCCCCTACTGCAGCCCGGGCCCCAGCAGACCTCTGCCTGTGCTGTGTATTTGCAGCTTATAAACAAAGAGTTGGGAAGGCAGATGGACTATATATTTGTCAGAGTGCTTTCTTGAGAAAACCTTTAGTGGTTCAAATGCTCTGGGTTGCTGGTTCTGCTTCCGCTGTCCCAGCAGTGCAGCCTTCTGGACAGAGAGGTTTAAAGTCCTGGAGGTGTTCCCATCATCCAGCAGTTTCCCTAGACACGTGTTATTGTGGACTTCTTTGTTCTGAGCTTTTACATTTCCTGCAGCCCTCTTGAGTTCCTGAACACTGGCCACTTAGTACTTGCAGTGCTGGAGTCTTTTTTCTGTGTCACTTAGCACTGGAAAGTGCTCTGCGGGCACATTTCTATGCAAGAGACTGTGAAAAATGAGGATGTGTTTTATGATGTTCCGGTGCAGAGGGGCCCTGCACAGATCACACGGAGTTATTACGGCTGGAAGGAACCTCTACCAGCTCACCTGCTCCATTTTATCCTCCACATAAGGCTGGTAAACCATCCTTGTCAGACGCGCATTTAGCCTTATCCCTGAGTATCTCTGGGGAAAGCAATTTGACAATCTCCCTGAGCAGCTTATTCCATCGTCTGAACTCTAGTTAGAGTTATAAAGGTTTCCCTAATGTTTGATTTTAATTTTCTGTACTGCAACATAACACCATTATTACTAGTTTGAGCTCCTTGATGGCTCCTTTTCCCCTAAGCCTCCATTTAGAAGAGACTGGGAAGGAGCTAGATGAACTGACTTACAGCTCGGTTACAACAGTTTCAGCCAATTCCACTTCATACGAGTTAAGGTAGGCAGAGTTTATGGGATCATATCCGGTTTTAAATGGTCTTAGGCAATGCTCAAATGTCCTCTTGTGAAATTAGCTGGGTTGCAGAGCTGGTGCCCTGGCTGCCTCTTCCACCCAACTCAAGGGGATGAGGAATTAAGTGACCTCCCCACTGGGGGGCTGGAGGCATGCAGAGGGTTGCTGGACTCACCAGCTGGATGCAGGAAAGAGCAATGGTGGGGCAACGAAGTCCCGGCAGGGTTTGAGGGTCCTGCCTGGGGGTCCCTCCCTTCCTCCCTGCACTTTTCACAGCACCCCTGCCCATGGCATCCACCCTCTCCTTGTACCCAGGGACCAGTGCGGATGGGATGTGCAAGGCGCAAGCACCCACATCCTGCCCAGGGAGTGTGACCAGCTCACTCCTCTCAAAACCTCCTTTTCCCACTGTGCCCAGTCCTGCCTCCCCCCAGGGCTGCAGAGGAGGAGGGAAGGGAGAGGCAGGGGCTGCCAGGAGTGGAAGCAGTGGGGCAGGTGGCAGGGCTGCATCTCCCATAGGAAGACAGTGCATGTGTCAGACAAGCTGCAAGAGCGTCTGGGCAATGAGCATCAGCACACAGACTGGAGAAAGGAGACTGGAATGTAAAAAGGAAACGAGTACATGGAAATTCAAACCTCTCCCCAGATGAAAAACAGAAGGAAGAGGGTTTTTCTGGCAGATGAAGTTGTAAAAAAAAGCTCCTGATTTTCTTCCTAATTTCTAACTTTGCAAATCACACCAAGCTCTAGTTACATGGCTGCATCCTACGTCCCCTACTGAATCCAGGATGTGTCAGCCTGGAAGAAGCCACCACCCTCTCATCACCACCAGCAGGATCTGCTCCTCTCCCTGCTCTGCCAGGCCAAGCTGCTGGTGGTCCATGTGTCTTGCTGGGGGAAAGGCCTTGCATCCCTTGGGGAGTAAAGGTGTTGTTCATGGGTGTCCCCTGTCACTGTTGTCAGCTTGTCTTCCCAGCTGCCTTTTCTTTGTTCTGCACCCTGGCCTCTGGCTCCCCTGCCATCATGCTGGTAAGTTCTTGTACCCCTCCTTTTGCTTTCAGCGTTGTGGTTTATTAGGGACATGGTTTAGTGGTGGACTTGGCAGTCCTGAGTTAACAGTTGGACTTGATCTTAAAGGTCTTTTCCAAATGAAATGATTCTATTAATCTCTCCAGCTCCTTCAGCAGTAGTGGGTGGGCACTGTCTCCCTTCCCCAGTCCCCTCTGCACCCCAGATGTCATAGCTATCCCCTCATCTGACAAGTCACGGGGCTCACCAGGAGATGGGGAGTTTCAAGCATCAAAAGATTGGGCTGCAACTGGTTTTGTTGGGTCTTCATGGCTGGCTGAGATGAATCCCAGCCAGCAGGTCAGGCTAGCAGGTCTCTCCTGATTTTTGCTGCAAACCAAGAGAGGATGGCCATGGGCAACATCACCAGGTGTGGCAGGAGAAGTTGGTCCTTGCCAGGGCAGGTGGACAGGATTTTCTGCTAGGGCTGTGCATGGGAGGTGGCTCCCAAGCACGTGAGAAGCCATTGCTTGGGTGACATCTCGTTTGTCCCATCCAGCAAGCCTACCCTTTGGGGGCTTTCCTCACCCATGAATTGTCTGCAGAGTGTAATTTTAATTAAAGTAGTTATTCAACAATATATTTTTTTCTTACTAAGTGACTGTAGCAAGTAACTTCCATCCATTCAGGGCCATTTGTAAGCAATTTACTTCAAGAATTTGGCAGCCGAAATTCAAGCAGCTTTACTGGGCGAGTAAGTCACGCTGTGTGTTTCTGTGTCGCCTGTGGATGAATGTGACTTGTTGAGTGAGGTTAGTAGCGCATATATTTGTGCTTATCGACTTGAAATGTGTTTCCTATGGATATTCTGTAATATTTACTTAAATCTAGCTGTTTCTGTTAAGACTTCTGGCAGCAAGCACAATTACCCAAATTTTCATGGCTAACAAAGGCAAAACAGGACACTGGGCAGAGTCTGAACTGATTGTTTGAGGACTCCAGTACATGCAATATTTGTTTTGTGGTATTTATCTAATTTGGTTTACAATGTGGGAAATTTTATTTATTTATTTTTAAAGCATGTGTGTCCGTCCCCCCCCCCCCAACTTGTAAAGCTTGTGGTTCTATCCAGGATTCAAGTTACAAACTCTGCTGGTTTGTTTTAGCCATGATTTTTTTATAAAAGTGTGGTTAGACTATTTTTGCTTTAGAAAAAGAGTTGGTTTTCTCCCTTTTTTTGCTGATAAATTGCAAATGGATGAAGGAAATTTGCTCAGGCTTTCCCTGCAGACATTCTCCTTTGAGCAGAGATTAAACATGGGGAATTTCAGTCTAAAATGCAAATGTTTTGGACATTTATGAGAGTGAGAAAACAGGGGCCAATTATGAGAACTGCTTTGCGACTTTATAGGGGTGCTACTGGCAGCCAGTACTGCCCTGGGGGCTGCAGCTCTCGGGGGGCTCAGGAGCAGCTTGCCCCGCTGCAGCAGCCTGCCTCCCCCCTCCTCCTGAGACCCAGGCTGGCAGGAGAGATGGTGAGCACTGTGTCCTGGAGATGGAGAGCTGGGTTTTTGCAGCAGGATCTGCTCCCAGGGGTTATTTAATGTTTGCTGGCTGCAAAGCCCAGGAGAGCAGGTGACTGTGGAGCTGGGGGACACTGGATGCCCCTCTGGCCCCACAGAGGGAAGTTGGGTGGGTGTTTGGGGGTCAGTAGATGCACAGCATAGCAGGGATGCTGGTCACTCGGCCAGCAGATGCAGATGCAATTTGGGCACCACATATGGGTTGCCTTAGGAAGGTGGACGCAGCTTGTTGCCCACAGGCTGCGTGGCACTGGTGTCTAAGTAAAAAGGTAAATGTGACTCTTAAAACTCCCAGTTTGGTGGAAGATGAAAAAAAACCTCTTGGTTTTCTTTTTGCTGTGATAATCCCTCTCATTCCTGTGCCTGGACCTGGGGTGCCACTGCTGCTGCTCAGCTCAGCCCTTGCTGCCCACTGCCCACACAGGGTGGGCTGCCTGGACGCTGCCTTTCTGCAGGATGGAGCTTTCCCCCGATCTCCCAGCCGGGAGGCGCCACGCTGGTGCTGGGCACTTGGGAGGACATGGGGTGGCTGCAAGCACCTTTGCAGAGCCCTGGGATGCTGCTGATGGGTTTAGAAAGGAGTGGGAGGGGGCTTGTGATGAGAGCTCCTCCAGGGAAATCCCTGCAGAGTCTGACAGCAGATTTGCACTGTGAAAAATTTACATCTCCTGCTGAGAACTCAGTTTTCATAGGAGATAATCAAATGTGACCTGTGTAACAAAGTGTATTTTTACAGGATGTTTTTTCTTCTTTTTTTTTTTTATTTTTTATTTTTTATTTGCTCCTCTCTCTCAATTTCTGCTTGGCATCTTTGGCAGTTCCCAACAGTTGTATTTTGACAAGGATCCTCAAACGGCTTATAAACGCTTCCGAGTGAGGTGGAAACCACGGCGTCTACCTCCAGTTATTAACATGACTTCAGGATGAAGTAGGTGGATCCCAGAGCCTGGCCGCCTCGTCCGGTTGGGGGCTGGACTCATTTACTGCCATCTCAGAGGTTATCAGAGGGAGGTGTGGGGGAGAGAGGGAAAGGGAAAAGCAGGAGAAAGGTCTGTAACAGGGCAGAAATGGCGTGGGTATTCACCAGGCATCAGGGGAAAAGCATGGGAATGGGGAGAATTGGAAGGTAATGCCAGCAAAGCTGTGAGGGCAATTCTTTTCTTCCACCCACAGGTTCTCTTAAGCCCTCGCCCGTCAGTCAGCCCCTTATTTACATGAATACTAAATCCACTTGCAGCTTCTTTAAATAAAACAAGAACACGCACCTTCCTGTAGCAAAACATATTATAGTAGTTTGTCACAGCATCATCCAGTAAGTATTAATTCCCAGATCATTTTATGACATGTTTTATCATAAGTTATTAAAGAAGGTAGCTGCATTGGGCAATCATTTGATAAACTGAGCCATAATTTAACACGCTCCTCCACCATATTAGTGAGGAACAAGATTTATTTTCTCAGTGCAACTTTAATTATGGATAACACAAGCAGGGGATTAAGTCGGCTGAATCCTTAAGGTTAATGATGTCTCCCACAGAGCACCTTGGGGTAAGGCACGGGATCTTCCCAGAACCGCTGACTCACATGCAGTTGGCATGTCTGGCTCCAGGTACGCAGTGTCACCTTGACTTTTGGGCCTCAAAAAGGCGGTTGTGTTCTTCTAGTGAGATTTGGGGCTTTTGTAATGCATTGCCAAGGCTGGCTATCCGCCTGGCCACGGTCCCCTCTGGCAAGCTGAGTGCTTCTGCACAGGCAGCAGGAGGGACTTTCCCAACTGGGCAAGTGTGTCCCTAAACCCATGCTTTGCTGAAATAGCTAGAAATTGCCTGTTACTTGTTTCCCCTGAAATGTGGTCACTTTGTGGCCCATCTGACTGAGCAAAGTGGGAAAATCTGTGCAGATTTTCTTTTGCAGACCGCAGAAGAAATTTGTTTTCATGCAGGGCTTGCTCAGTGCACATCACTGTTTGCTGGAGCCCTTCCCCGAGCCTTGGCTCTTAGCAGCTGCTTTTAGCACTTCCACTGCAGCTGTGAATTCTCCACAATTGCTGCAAACCAGAGGGTCCACCGCTGCTCTCTCAAGACCCTGCTCTTCAGCCTTGGGTGGCTGTTAAAAGCACTTGGAAATCACGGGGAAACAGGGGAAGGAGTGTGGGTATCTGCTTCTGCAGCCTGTACTGCCTCAGGGCAGGGCCAGCTGCAAACCTGGCCCATCAGGGTGCTGGAACAGAGTAGCAGAGAGGTAGAAAAACCCAAGGAAATGATCCAGGGGCTTCTGAAAAAGCTGGATATCTCCTCTCATTGGGGGAGTTAATGACCCTCCTGGCAAATATCACTATTAGGCTGGGAACTTGTCAGAAATCCTCACGTTCCCCCGATTGCTGCCATGTTCTTGCTCTTTTTCACATTATTTATTTTTGGCTCTGGAAATCATCTTCTAATTTCTGCGCCTTTGTTCTCGTGTCTTTCTGCCTCAGCCCTGTGCTTGCTCTCATGGCTTTGGCCGTAGAGGGTGCACGGGGAGGAGCGCAGTGGTGTCACCCTCTGTGCATGGAAGGTTTCCCGGCTGTGTGGGGTACGGCACCAGGCTGCAGAGCCAGTGACATGGGGAGGTGTCCACACAGCTCTTGGGATGAGGGATGCAGAATCCAGGCCCTTGAACCATCTGAGGAGCCTGTCTTACTGTCACCTCACCAGGGAGAGCTCCAGGTGCAGTTTGCAGTCCTGTTGCAAAGGGATTCAGGAAAGCTGTTCCTGTGATGGGCTTGTGTCTGGGGGTGCCAGAGAAGTGGTACAGGGACTGCTGCAAGCTGTAGAGAGAAACCAACCCAATGCATCCCACTGCTTCCTCTCTGCTGCTGCCATGCCAAGCTTCCGTGCTTCACAGTCACAAATAGGGGGAAAAAAATAATTATCCCTTATTAAACTCTAAATTACTAAGCAGTTTGGGGCAGGGAGGGAGTGCAGAAGGGAGAAGATGCTTAAACACATTGGGCTGATGTAATTTCTTTCAGTCAGGAGCAGGAGAAACACAATCCAGTTCTCTTCCCCCCAACAGAACAAAGGGGAAAGTCCCCAAGGAGAGATTAGAAAAAGCGAAACAAAAAAACCCACCACAAAATGAGAAAGGAGAGGAACAAAAAAAAAAAAAAAGAAGAAAGGAAAGACAAAAACATCATCTCCCTGAAGTGTCCCCTCTATTGTATTTAACAGCTTCTTTCTTCCCCCACTTCCCCAGCACCAGTCAGGCTTACAGAGCCATAAAATAAGAGTTTGTGGCGTGTTCAATCGATTATTCCTCCTAATGCACTGTTTTTGGAGACAGGTAATTTATTTCAGACTCTACATGTCTACATGCAAAAAAAAAAAAATCCTCTTCTTTTCTTTCTTTCCTTTTTGGTTACAGACCTTTTTTGCCCCTTTGCTCCCACCTCCCCCTCGCTTCCCCCTCTCGAGTCCCCCCAGACACAAGCATATCCCAGTGAAAGGTGCAGCCATTCCCACAGTGAAACCTAAGGCAGGTAATGACTTTCTCACCCCATCCATACTGCTTCAGAAACTGCTGCCACACCAGCTGCATCCCTTTATTTTGGAGAGACAAGGGGGAGGGAGGAAGTGCCAACCCCCTCTGATTCCCTCTCCTCCAAGGCCTCCCCATAAAAAAAAAAGGAGAAAGATATAAAGGGAGCAAGTGTTTGCAGAGATAGAGTTTCCATTAGACCAAGAGGTTGGGGAAGCAGGGGCCATTCGGTGTCCAGGAAGGAGCAGGTTCCCGAGCTGCTGCTGTGCTCTCCAAGGGTCAGCATGCAGGGTCTGCAGGCAGGCAGGAAGGCTTGCCTGCTGCTGCCAGCTCTGGGGAAAGGAGGAACTGGCTTGGATTCCCGCTGGAGTTTGGCCACCCGCCTAGGAAGCCCTGGCTGCAAGCCCCAGGCGCCAGGGACAGAGGTCCCCAACTGCTGTGCTGGGTGCAGCTCAGCCCCAGACCCCGCACATTGCCCACACTGCCCAGGTCACCCTGTGTTTTGTCTGTCTGCTCTATCCTGCCCTTGGGACACCGACACCTTCGAACTGATGTCTGGCAGGGGGAGAACCAGGTTTACAGCTCAGCAGCTGAAATGGAACAGCCAGCAGTGAGATTTGCAGGGGATCGGCTCAGGGCCACCTGTTCCCATCTAAGGTGGCTGCAGCCAAGCAGAAGAAGCACGGCTCCTGGCAGCCCAGCACACGCCATGCAGGGCTCCTCTGCATTCCCCACTGAGCCCTCGAGCTGCAGGGCCTCTGCCCTAGCACAGCAGCATCGCTGTTCTCGATGTCGGGACGTGCAGCCTTGTCCCAAGGACAGGCTAGGGCCAAAACCTCCAGTGAGAAAGGTGGCGGTGATGGGACACACTGGTCCTTGTCCCCAGACCTCCATCATTCCCCTGTTAAATGATCTCTGCAGAGCTCTGGAGGTACGAGTGTGGATGAGCAGATCTGAAGGGCTGTGGTACATGATTTACTGGATTACACCTGGACACACCTTACTCCAGAAGGGTTTTCATCCTAATGTGCTCTGCTTTGCTGTAAAAGCCCAGGCAAGGTCTCCTGGACTGGAAGATCCTTTTTTGTTTGTTTTTTTTTTAATAATTTGCCTCTCCAAACCAGGGGTGGATTTGAGAGCACGGAGCAGAGACCCCAGGCAGGGCAGCAGTGAGGATGTGCCATGGTGCATGCAGCTCAGCCCCTGCACGGTGCTCCTGCCCTGACACAGGGAGCAGCCAGGGGAGGGCTCGGACACCCTCCCGACTCCCTTCCGCATCCCCAGGGACGTGAAAATGGAACTTTGCACAAGGAGGAGAGTCCATTGGCTGTAACAGGAACTAAAGCCCCCAGCTTTAGCAAGGCCATCGGTGGAGGCTGGCAGGCTCTGCAGCTATTGTTTCCAATTAGGGGGAGTGGGAGAGTTTTATCTCATGATGAAAAAGGCATTATGATGGGAAATAATAAGTATCAGGGAACAGGGAAGGACGAGGGAGAGGGATGTTACCGAAAAATGTAAACTGTTCCACCCAGCCAGCCCAGAGCTGCTGGGGCTCATCGGTGAAACACTAACCCTGGTCTGCTCAGAGGCTCACCCCTGTCTGAAATAGAGAAGTCCACAGCTTTGGGGTCCTATCAAGGCCCCACGCACCCCAGGGAGACCTCCTGGACTGAGATGTGGGGACAGGCAGGGACCAGCGCCCTTATCCTTGACTATAGGGTCTGCTGTGCTTGTTGCTGTGTTGTGCTGCCTGGACTTGGGAGAAAGGCCAGAGTCCTCCCTTCTTCCCTTCCAAGTGCACTGAGCCACCTCCAAGACCTCTCCACACTTGCTGCAGAGCCCCTATGCTGTGCATCCCTCCTGCCCCTCTCCCCAGGGACCCCCCTGCACCCACACTTCATCTCTTGCTGTCAGCCTTATTTTTCATCATGCTTTTTGTTTATGAGAGTTTCTTGCTGAGGATCCCAGTGCTGGTGCGGAAAACAGGCTCACAATGATGGGAACAGGCATCAGAGGAACCCCTCTGCCTAGGGGAGTCCGATATCTTCTCCTGTCTCCCAGATGTCTGCAGGGCTTGGACACCTCACTCTTCCTTCACCCCATTTCTTCACATGACGGCTCTTGATATCATAGAATGATAGAATGGTTTGTGTTGGAAGGGACTGTAAAGATCAGGCTCTTCCCCCAGCTTCACAGGCTGGTGCCTGTAACCTGGTTTTAAGATGGGGAGGTTTCCTCTCCTCATTTTGGAGGCTGAGAAAAACGGTGAAGACTATTCTATTAAAATAGCAGGTGCACGTGCTGTCAGCCCACGGCCTGTGGCTCCTGGGTTGTAAACTCCAGCACAAGCATGTTTGTAAACTGAGGAATTCAGGGGTAGCAGGAATATTTTTAACATGAAGCCTTAAACATGTTTCTGATGTTTCAGAGTGAGGTCAAAGCCCATCTGCGCTCCCTCCCCACTCTAGCTACTCCCACCGCCCACCTGTCCTCCTCCAAACGACTCCACCAGGATCAAAGCCTGCTTGAACCTTTTCCATATGCCCTGCTCCTCTCTGATGGGCCCCTCATCCAGGTGGCTTTCCCCAGCCTTCCTACACTCTCCACAGACCTCCCACTTCTAAAAGAAATGCAATAAAGTTGGGCAGAGAAGCAATTAGGAAGCAGCTCCCTCATCACATCTTCTCATGGGCTGATCTAGAAAAGAGTGATGAAACGCTGTGAGTGTGGCATGGGGCTTCGCATTTGGGTGACCGTCACCTGGCCAGGCTGTGCTGCCCCCCCCCCCCGCCCCGCCCCCGCTGGCGTGCCACACCATGGGGCATATCCTTGCCACCATGGGTGATGTGTGTGGGCAGCAGTGGAGCTTTTTTGGCCATAAAAGGATTTTTAATATAACTTGTGCACATGCCCTTTCAGACACAGCTCCCACAAGAGCCATCCAACGTCACCAGACTCCATCCCATCTCCACGCTCTCACAGCTGAGCCAGGGGCTTTGACCCACACCAGCACGTGGAACCGTTTGGTATTTCATCAGGAGCTTAACAACTCTTTGGGTTGCAGGCGAGTACACAATCTCCGTTCAATGTTATTTCTGTGTTAAGCTGCTGAAGTTTTGGGAAATATATGACCATGCATCAGGCACTTGCAAGACAAACCATCTCGTTGGGAATTTGGAGGAGAACAACAAAAATGATTAAGCAGCTGAAGGGATTGACTTATGAAGAGAGATTAAAAGAGCTAAACCTGCCTAGCTGGGGCTAGCCGACATCCATGGCAAGATATGATAACTATCTACAAGTATATGAAGGGCATAAATCACAGCTCGGGGGATTTGTAGGGGGCAACCCTGAGAGATTAACTGGGAGGAACAGACATAAGTAGAACACAGGAAAAAAAATACCATCTAGACAAGATCTGGTGAGGACTCTGGGGCTGGAGAAGGAGGCTTTGCTGGGAAAGGCAGGAGCTCCTTGCTGAAGCCTCCCCAGCCTCAGGGGCTGTGTGTAGGAGAGCTCCTGCAGCGAGGGAGGAGGCAGGGCTAGCTGGGGCTAGGATACTTGGGTCCCCAGCAGCTTCTGAAAAAGGCCTGGAAAGCTGAGCTGGGAAATTTGGCAATGAAGGGGGCTCATGCTTCTGTCAGTAAAATATGGCCCCAATAAGGAGAGCTCTGTGTTTCTAGGGCAGCCGCAGCAGAAGGCAGAGGTGGCACGACTCAGTGAAGATGCCCATTTGCTGTCATCTACAGCAAAAGGAAAATAAAAAATGAACTGTGGAAACGAAGTTTTTGACACCCAGGTGCCAAGTACAAGAGGTGAGGTACAGCGCAAGCTGAGCATGTTAAAAGGTTTGTTCAAATTTTCCATGGTGCAGTCTACACTGACACTGGGTTCATCCCCATTGATCCCACTCACACGCAAACCTGAAAGCCTGGGTGAGCATGGGGCACTGAGCGAGAGCAGGGCTGGGCCAGCACAGTGGGTTGCCCAGGACCATGATAAGGAGTGCTACGTCTCTGGCTGATGAGTCCCAGTTTAACTCACAGCAGTATGACAAGCACATTGCAGAGGCAATGGCAGCTTTAAGTTTTGCTTAGGGAGCCTGGCAGGGCTGGAAGGAGTGGTGGGAAAAGCTGCGATGGTTTTGCAAGGCTCAGTGACAACTTGACTTTGAATGGTCTCATGTCTCTGCTGCTCAAGAGCCATCTGAGCTCCTGATGGGTTTCCTGATGGACTCTGCAGGACAGCTTGTGTGCTTCTGAAACAACTGCGTTGGCTTTGCCCGAGGCAAATTCCCACACAGTTAAGTGAGGATGCTGAGGAAGGAGCTGGCACCCTCTGATGAAGCCCCTGAGGAAAAAGGGAACATTTCTGACAGCTTCTGAGGATGCCTGGCTCCCACACACTGCTACTTTTGGTTATGTTTTAAAAATATTTAATCTGCACAATTTTACAATGGGGATCCAGCTTTATTCCTGCTGTAATCCCTCCTGCCTGGTGCGTGGGTGAGCTGTAGCATCCCTATCACTGAAGAAGCCTGTCCCTGTCCTGCCCACACTCCTGCACCATGGACATCTGGCCAGTCCACATGTGACGACCACTGGAGGAGGAGACGTGGGCTTGGTTCTGCCCCCAGTGATGAGCAGGTCATGTGCAGCATTTGCTGCCTTCGAGCCAAGGCGCCGGTCCTGCGCTAGCTGAAACGAGTGGAAACTCTTCCATCGGCAGCGAAATCTGGATCGGTGTTGAGCTCAGAGAATAATTCACACTGCATAATTCACTCAAGACTTTTCTACTCCCAGCAGTTCATAATTCCTCACATGAAGCAGTGTTTGCATTTACTGAAGTAAGGAGAGCTCTGCGGGTTCCCTGCAAATGCGTCGCTGGGTGGTTTTCTGTTGCGATGGGATGAGTTAATAAACGCTGGTGTGCGCCTCTGAAACCTGGCTCCTGCGAGGGCTGGAGGGGGCACGGACTGGTCTCTACCTAACAAGTTTATTTTCTCTAACAAGTTTATTTTCTCTAACATTGTTTATTTTCTCTAACATTGCTTATCTTTCTCTAACATGGTTTATTTTCTCTAACACCTGCATATAACAAAAGCAAAAAAGAGGCAAAGGAAAGCTGCCTAGTGGTGCTCAGAAAAACAGATTTCCTATTCCCCGTATGGAGCGTGGAGCTGGTTTTTGGCTCAGGCTACAGCATCTTGTCCACAGTGACCTGTGCGCTGGCTCTGCCTGGCTGCTCATTCCCCTCTCGCCACCCCGCACGGTCCCGTGTCCCCGGCACCCGGCTCCCAGCCCAGCTCCGCAGCTGCCAGCAGGCCAGGGCAGCTCAGCTCTTTAAATCGTGATTTCCCATGAGGAGCTCCCAGGTCTCTCATTTCTCTTCTCACCAGCCCGGTCTTTGGCTTACGTTTGGAAATGACAAATCATGCTTTTGCCTCCAATTCCAGCTTCCCTGGCATCCTCAGTTGAAGCAGCCCTCTGCAGAAAGCAGCAGGTTCTTTGCAACCAGCGGGAGGTAGGCTTTTCCTCTTCTCTCTGCTCCCTCCCCTCTGCCTTAATTGCAGCCCAACATGGGCTTTTGAGGTGTATTAAACATACAAATTATTCTGCAAAGCTTCATGAAGTGCTAGTTACCAAGGCCTCTAATGGGAAATGACAGTGCAACCAGAGAAGCCGTTAATGTCAAAGCATTGTCTGAAATTGCTCTGGCAACATGATCATTTTGCAGGCACGGTGCATGGGGCTAGGCACCTCGACAGCCACGGTGTCCTCCCTGGCAAGGTCCCTGCATGCCGGTTGGGCTACACGGGCACTGCTGGCCCAGCATCATGCTGGGACCTGCAGAGGATGAGAGGTTCTTGGAGAAAGGCTGCCCCAGCTGCACCTGCGATATTGCACTCATTCCTGGAACGATGCTGATGGATTGGAGAGAGTTCAGAGGAGAACCAGGAACATAATCAAAGAGCTGGAGGGCATGATTTATACGGCAAGTTTAAAAGGGCTGCCTAATAGCAACAATAATAAGCGCTCACAGCACATAGTGTTTTTCATCTTTGTGCTCAAACGAAGCTAACATATACCACTCTCAACTGCATTAACAGCTAAACTATGTCTCCCGTGGCCAGCCGATAGTGGGAGTGATGTGAGAACCATCTGCGAGTCTCCTGACAGCTGAAATGCCAAGGAGGCAGGCGAGCTGTTTAGGTTAGCCCAAGGGGCTGTAATGAGTAATATAAAGGCATGGAAATGGGAAAAGGATAATGCAGTCTGAATACCAGGGGCATTTTGCCAGCAGGGCAGCACAGTGAATGGGAGACTGTTGCCATCCTGGAGCAGGGGAGACAGCCTGGTGGGTCTTAATGGGGGTTTCCAGGAGGACAGGTTTCCTCAGGGAATGCTGGTGTGGGATGGGTGGCTCGCTGTGGGTCCCAGAGGCTGCTGGAAGGTTTGGGTCTTGCTGACTGTGTGCTGCATATTCAAAGAAGGCACCTGTGACAGTGTGAACATACTACTGAGGTCTGGGCTCCCAGTTCATGCCCAGCGACAGGGGTGAGCGCTGGGGATGTGTCACCAGCTCCCAGCAGTGTCCCGGACAGCTAGGCTCCAGAGTGTGCATACATGGTGTCTCATCTTCTTGGCTGGGGGCTGTAAAGGATTAATATCTGCAGCTGCAGCCAGAGCCAGCACCACCAACTGTTTCCTTTCCATGTGGGTTTTGGTACCAGCTCCTGGCAGCCCTGGGTGGATGCCGAAGGCTGACAAATCACTGCCGGAGCCGGAGCAAGAACAGGAAGCCCTTTTATGTGAATTGTCCTGAGTTCTCCAAGGCCTCTTACTTTAAATTAATAAAAAGACATGGAAGAGCGCCCAAAGAGTTGTGGAAACAGGCACAGTTAAAAATAGGACTGTCCCTCTGCTGCAACTTTTTCTTCCAGCCCCCCTGGGGTATTTCTGCCATCCTGACCCCCACAAGCGGTACTGTCCAGCAGAGCATGGCGGGGGGCGCAGCCCACGCTCTCCAGGGATGCTGGGGCCAGCCCTGGTCACCTGCTTGGGGGTGTCCTTCTGTGAGACCCTGTGTCTGGTGGCTGCAGGGGTCCAAGCCCTTCACTTCTTCCCTCCAGAGCCACTGCTGCCCCAGCACCTCTCGTGCACCTGCCAGCCCCTGCCTCCCTGCTGCAGCATGGGCAACGGGAGCCAGTGGGCAGGGACTGCCTGCCCCCTTCCAGCCCGCCCTCCAAGGAGGAAGACGAAGCCCAACAATCTAAATATAGGCCAGCCTAACAAAGGCAAAGGCGGTGAGAGGGGTATCCCTTTGTAGGGAAAATTTGCTCTCTGTGGCCCAGCAATGGGCGGCTGCTTTCGCAGTGACCATGGAAGCGGACATGGAAAGTTCCTACCAACAATAATCCAACAAAGCAGAGGGAAATTAAAAACAAACAAACAAAAAAAAAAACAACCCTCATTTTATAAGCACTCTTCTTTCCAGCTGCATGGAGGACTGCGGGGAAAAGATAAACGCGGATCCAGCCAGAGGGGACCAGGGCACAGCTCAGGTCTTCAGGAAGATTTAGGGCCTTAAAGTCCAAAGGCAGGGCTTGATCATTGCACGAGGAAAGAGAAATCTCTCAGAGTGGATATCACGTTAAGCATGTGTTGTAATAAGTGTTTTATTCTTTAGAGGAGGAGAGAGAACAGTGAAATTCCCCTGTAAGAGCTAATTACTGCAAATTCCTTTTCAATAAAACAAGACAAAAAAAATCCCCTCTTAATGGAAAAATCCATTTAAGGCTCAGATGAGGTAACTGTGGTTCACGTCCTCGTCGCGTCGTTAGTGGAAGTCAAATAGGCTTTCCTCCCGGCTTGGCAAGCCCAGCCCAGCCTCCTCCCAAGGAGCTGCAGGTGTGAAGCCAAGGTGTCGGGGTGCAGGTCTGCAGGGGGAATGTGATCCCTGGGGACCAAAATCTCGGGGAAAAGGCTTTCTAGTATTCATGGGAGAGACCATGCCAAAAGTGAGGGTGAACCTTTTTTTTTTTCACTGTCGCAGAAAGCAGCAGCTTTCAAGCATCTCTGCTCCAGGGTCCAGGAGAGCTCATCTCAGGATCTGGTGGTCCCTGTGGCATCTTAGTGTACTGTCAGACGTGCTGCTGCACCGCTGGTGAGCTGTGACCATGAGCACTGGCGCCTGGAAGGGACAGTGGGATCTCCCTGCCTTGCACTGCCTGCATCCCCCAGCCCCTGCCAGCCGGGCACTCTGACAGACCCATGCGACCTCCATTGCCTCTTGCAGTCCAACCCAATTAAAATAAAATAAAGGATTGAATTAGGAGTGGATTTGCCTCTGTCCCTGATACTCTGTATTTCCCTGCAATTTGAAATGGGGCCAGTTTGGTGGATTTCTTGCACATGGGAGCAATATATTGAATTACATGTATGTCCAGTGCTTAGGAGAGATACATTTCTTTTCCACATGTTCATGCAGCTGCGTGACCCCAGGAAACCCAACAGTGGGGTCTGTCTTCGGAGACAAATAGGGATTGTTTTGTGTGCCTGTGTAAATGCTGCCTCCCCCTCCACTCTCCCCAGCCTGCACGCGCGTGTGTGTGTGTACAGGGGGGGATTATTCCCCACCAAACACGTCCATATCCCACTGAAGCCAAATAGCATAGATACAGGATATTTATCCACCACAAACCCACAGGGTGGAAATGCAGCATCAGGGAGGGGCTCAGCCAGGAGATCTGCCTGCTGTCTGACCTTGGCTGCCCCAGGGAAGGGGTGGGAGGCTGCTGACAGGAGCTGCCAGAGGCAAACCCGCCCACAGGCAGACCTGCCAGGTATTCTTCTGCACCACCTTGACCAGACCTGCATGGTCAAGCAGCCATGGCTCCCCTCCCTGCCATGACCCCTGCCCAATGCTGCCAGGGCAGGCAGAGGGGAGGAGCGGGGAGAGCAGGGATGTGGGATGCTCTCTGGCAGCAGTACCCCTCAGCCCTCCCTTGGCATGGGCTCCCTGCCCACATCCTTGGCTGGGAGCACAGGTTCAGCTTGGTATCCATGTCCCATTGGGACCCACCAGCGCATCCCATGGGAGCAGGTCCCAGGCCAGTGGGATAGAAGGATGAAACCCATGTTGTATAAATCAACTTGGGAGTGACTGTGGTGCGTCTCAGCTGCTGGCATTCAAAGGGACCTGTCCTTTTCATGCCCTGTGCTGTCACTCAGCATCCCGCATGCCGTCCAGAAAGGAAGGAGGCTTTGTTGATAAGATCTGGGGTTTGCAAGAAAATAAAAGCAGAAGGTGGAATGGTTTTCTTTCTTGTTCTTTTTTTGTTGTTGTTTTGTTTTCAAGAAAAATGTAGAGTAAAGAAAAATGTTTGTAGGGTTGAAACCTGTTTGATGTGGAGCACTGCTACTCAAACACATCGCTCCCAAACAGCATACCTGGCTGCTTGCTGAAATTCAGGTCTGTAATAGTGTCATTGCAAGCTCATTTCCCCAGCACTGACTTGAGGCAAACCCTGGGAGAAGCCTGGGGCTGGTACTTGAACCTCCCAGGATATCAAACACTGAAGGACTCCAGTGCCGGCTCTGGGGTTATGCAAGGTCAAGGATCACATGTGCCCTCGAGTCCTGTTCCTGGCTCCCTGGAGGTAATGAGCTCCTGCTAAAGCTCCTTAGCTCTGTGGTGATCTAATGCAGCTGCCCCAGCATCCCCTGCCACCCAACCAGCCCCAGGAACGCTGCCGTGGTCCCTGGGCGGACCGTGGGGCGAGGCGGGGTGAGGAGGGGAGGTGACACCCCAGTGTGGGCAGGGGACCTGAGCTGCTCAGCAGCTCCAGGGACAGCCTGAGGCTAATGGGATTAGCTGCTGAGCCTTGCGGAGCTTCTGGAGGAGGAGTCTCACCAACCACGTTATCACTGGCACTGTGCTTGTAGCGCTTGTCTATAAATAGGAGTTTTAAAGCAAGGCAATTAATCATGGTGCATGCTATTGTCTGGACGGGCTTATATTGGTTTAACAGCGTCCCTGTGAGTCCAGCATCTACTGCGAGATTTACAAGTCCAGCCTACACAGACAGACACGAGTTTAAGGCTCCTTTCAAGTGTCACGTTGAGGATGTAGTGTGAGTTTGGGTTATTCTGGTTTAACGAGTTACCACCCATCAGCTGAACCAAACTAACGGCAGGCATGTGCCGAGCCTGCTGCAGCTGGGCAAAGGCACTGATACAAGCCACCAGCATGGTTTACCTGTTCGATCTGGTGTTTGCAGCAGGCTCAGAGTCTGCAATGGGATTACTTCTCGTCGTCCAGCTGGTGAGCAGTAATATTATGAGCAGCAGCAGCCTGCAAAGATCCACCCTGCCCTCTCTAAACCCGGACAGTTGTGCATGAGGACCTGACCCTTGAGCTTTCTGTAAGTCACAACCCTTTTTCCAAACCCTGTGCTCCACCAATATTCACTTCTTTTTTTCCCTCAGCAAGGAAAGGGTCAGTCCCTGACCCTACCCAAAGGTGGGACAGTGTTTTCCCCTCCAGTCAGCCCACAGGGCTATCTCGGTCCCCAAAAAGGGACAGAGGCCAGTCCTGCAAAATGTCCTTATTGCAACAGGCAAAAGAGTTTGCATCATGTCCTGCTGTGTCTGTGTACCGGGGAAGGTGTCACTGCATTGCACAGGACCCTTCAGTGGGTATTGTCCCCCACTATGTGTTACCCACACAAGGTGTTAGGGGTGTGTGTATTTTGGGGAGATGAGAGAGCCTGTCCCTGGCCACAGCAGCTGCGATGGGCCGGGCCTGGGGGAGCCCAGTGGGCTGTGCTCAGGGGGAGCTTCTCCCTCCGGTGGGGCTAGAGGAAGCCGTGCTGGGCCCATCCTGGTGGGAAGCCGCTTTCAGCTGATGGTACAGGGAGGGCCATATTGGTTTCAGTCTGTTCTGCAAAACACTAATCAGCATGTGCAATCTGTGATCCCCCTGCTTGACGAGAAATGCTAATTGTGTGAGAAGGACCTGCCAACAGCCCGCAGTATTCATCATGAAGGGGGTTTATTAGTATTATTACTATTCTTCTGGCAGCTGCAGAACAGCCAGCCTGTTTTGCCATGGCCGAGGAAAGTGAGCAGGGCAGGGAGAGCTGTTCGCCTTGCCAGGTGCTCCCTGCAGCCGCAGGGCTGGCCATGGGAGGAGGATGGGACCAGTGCTCAGTGCTCTCTCGTTGCCGGCACCCAGTTGCTCCCACCAGGTGTGATCCTGCCCACTCTCCCCTTGTCTGTGTTGTAGGGGAGGGGTAGACACAGCATTTTTCCTTGGGATGAAAGTGTCAGTTTTGCATAAAACATGACGTGAAAATCCATCCCCCTTCATTTACTGCCTTGTCTGCCAGTATCCCACTGCTTCCCAGCCCTGCAAGGGAACACCCAGACACCAGGGAGCAGCGGCTGCCCCAAACGTCTGCAGGCAGCAGGGTCTCCAGGGCAGGGATGCCTGGGCAGGTACATAGCCCCCTCCATGCCCAGGAGACCTGTCCTGGTGCATGTGGTGGATGTAGGACGTGGGGTTTGCACCTTCCCTGCAGCCATCTCCAGCGAGGGGCTGGTGTCTGCCTTCCCCAGGGCACCTTGCAGACTCCTGCCTGATGGGGCATGGCACTGCTGGGGAAAGGGAAAGCAGAGGGGAAGGCAAGGGGAGAAATGGGGAAGGATTTCTTTTCTGAGCCCCAAAGCAGCAGCAGCCATGTCTGAACACCACCAGAAGAGACTCAATCAATTCCCAGTGATCCAACTGAATTGAAAAAAAATAAAGAGGGAAAAACAATGACGCTGGCTTGATTTAAGTAAAGCAAAAGCTCCACATGGTGTGAAAACATGATGGCTTTCCTGGTTTTTGCAGGAGAAAAATCAAGGCTCTGTTTTGCAAAATCATCCTGGCTTCTCACCTGTGGGCCTGGAAAAAAGCAAGGAATGATGATGGATTCAGTATTTTTCTTTCTCTTCTGGCCTTGCTAATTTGCAGAAAAGGAACCAGATAAAGTTTGATAACTTTGAAATAGAAAGAGAGAGAGAGAGAAGATGTCCCAGGCAGCCAGCTCCTAAAACTCCCCCTCCTGTTTCAGAGAATAAATGAAGTGCTCTTCATTCCCTGCTTGTCTGCCACCCTCCACTGAGTCTGTCATGGACTCATCTGTGTATAAATTAGCTTTTCACAGTAATGCCGTGTAAAATTATTTCTGTCATCCTTTTATCTGACCAGTTTATCTCATCAGCTTGTCAGTCTTAATTCTCCAACCCTTCTCTCCTCTCGCCAGCAGAAGCCACCTGAGCTGCCCTGGCTCCCTTGGAGGAGATGCCAAGGCCTGCTGCAGCTGGGTGTGCTGTGCATCCTCTCCAGCACCCAGGGTATTTAGCAGGGTGGTGAGCACCTACACACACAGCAATGCTTGAAGGACACTGGTGTAGCTGGCCAAAAGGTTTACAACAAGCCTGACTGCTGGCAAGACAAAACCAAGCGGAGCGGCACAAAGACTGCCATTTTCAGGCCGTTATTTATTGTTCAGAATTAGGCAATGACATTTGTCGGGATTGGCACGTGGTAGGTGACCCACTGCTCAGAGTCTGAGATGGGCTGCACATGGTCACATCAGCTACGTGGTATTTTCCCCTGACAGTAATGTTTTTGCATTCTGGCTTCTGCTGTGAAAGCTTATGGAAAAAGCATTTCACATCTATTGTCTGGGACTCTGTGCTCACTTGCACGAGTGCTGTTGGAAAGGGAACCCAAAAGGGATGCAGCTGGAATATATTAATTAGAGATTCCAGATGAATAGTCACCCAAATCCTTTTACCACCTTGTTTCAGCTCTGCATGTCCCACAATTTTGGCTGCAGGTGGGAGGTCTTGCAAGATGAAGGCACAGGCTCCCTGGCACTGCTGCCAAGCCCAGGATGCAGGATGCAGCTCCCAGTGAGCTGCCAAGCGCCCCAAGAGATGGCCACCCCGCACCTGAGCGCCACGAGAGCTGCCTCCAAGTCCTGCAGAGCAACACTGCATCCAAACCCCTGCCATCACCCACCACACCTTCACTGAGGCTTTTGTCCCACCTCCTTAATTCCTTCTGCCTGTCCAGTGGACCCTCTCCCTGCAGCATCCTTTCCCTTCCCTCTTTCCCAGCTTCTCTGGGTTTCTCTGCTATATGTGAAGCTGTAGGGGAGGAAATATGCCTTTATTCTAAAAAAACAGAGGGACAGACCTCTCCTCTCGGCGGAAGTGCCACCCATGCCCTGCCATCACATCAGGTGCCTGTGTGGCTCTGTGATGTCCCCTCCCTGGCCAGGTGTCCCACCCTGCTCCCACAGCCAGACGCGTCACCCCAACCTGCTGACCGATGGCCGAGGATCCGTCCTCAGCCTGGCGCACCTCCTGCCTCCATCTCCCTCCCACGTGACGCTGTTCTTTGATTTTTAGCAGTTGGTTGCGACTACTGGTTCCCCACATTGTTATCTGTTCTCTTTTGCTCAAAGAAATACTGTGGGTTGTAATTCTGTCTGCTACATCTTGTGAATATTTCTGGACTCTGAAGTTTCCCGGCTCCAGATGTTCTGGCCAGACCAGAGGAAAAAACCCCAAAAACCTCAGCATTAATAAAAACCTTTTGAAAATAAAAAGTCATATTGCGCAGTAGTGACATCATATCCGTGAAATATGACCTTATGATGTCATAGCTGTGAAATGAAGGATGATTGTTTCTTTTTGGCAAATGCCGGCTGTTTCGGCCAGACCTGTTAAATAAATGCACATGTACTATAAATATGTATATTAAACCCAGAAGTTGCGAACGCTGCCTTATGGTCACCCGGGTCAAGAGACCTGACGAGGAGAGTGGTGATGGGGTGGGTGCTGCAAAGGCTTGGGAAAATGTTTCTCACCCCCACTCCGTACCCACCCATTGAGCAGATGACCGGGCACCTGCGGGTTTTGCTTTAGTTTCCTCCAAGCGCTCACTGCCAGTTGCTGCTGGGGCCAGACAAATGGCTTTGCAAGGCTGAGCCGGGATGGTGGGTGGATGGCTCTGTGCTGGCCAGCAGAAACATCCCGGGGGACCACTGCGGCTCCGATGGTCCTGCTGCTTGGTGGAGCCAGAGCTGACAAACCCGCCAGAGCCAACCATCCCCACCCCGTAACTCACACAGCCGCCCGTGTCAGGCATCATTGGAAAATACAACCCTTTTTGACCCCCTGACAAACTACTTACCCCTCAAAGCCTACAGATTCAGTTACCCTCCTCATTACCTTAACAAGATTGGCTGCAAACATTACTGCCTTGGCTATCTTCTCTTACACAATATATTTAAGATATTTGAAGCAACAGTCTATAAAATATCTGCACTGAATTGCCCAGCATTTGTAATCTTGAAACTACCTGGCACTGCAGTGGTGCAGTATCTATTACACGTGCACTTTCCTCATCCACACGCATATTTTACATGTGTGTGCAATCCCCTTTATGAAGAAGCATGTTACCATGCCATGGTGAAGGTCTATTTTTTCCATATGGGCTGCGCTGACAGTGTCAAGCCTTTAGTTCAAGCTCACAGCATGCTTTTTTAATTTGTCCTTTCCTCTTTCCCTTTTAGTCCTATTGTTTGCAGAGAAGTTTGTACTATTAAGAATGTGCAAAGCAGGAGGGTGCTGTCTGCTGAGGTGTCAATAATTGATACCCTGAGTGATGTGATGCTACCTTGGAATTTAATAATTATTCTTGTTCCTGCTCAATCAAAACAGGAACATTTATTAACTTATTTATTTATTCATTCATTCCCTAGGATGGGATGGGTTTTGATGGGACATTTCCAGAAGCTGGGGGGGGAAAACTGCTTTTGAGTTTGCCAGGAAGATTTTGTTTTGATAGTCTGAAAAGGAAAATTTCCTTGTTTTCCCACTTAACACAGGCTTATGTTTCCAAAAAAAGCCATTCATAACAAAAAAGTAGAAGGAGGAAAGGCAAAGATCGCAGCAGAGATGAAAAGTTGGGACCAACCTGTAGCAATGCTGTTTTCCTTTACTTAGGTCAATGAAAAAGATATTTTTAATTTTTAGCCCAACGCAGAATAACTTTTTTTTTTTAAAATCTGAATTTTCACCAGGCAGGAAACTGTTTCTTTGACAGCTTTAATCAGAAATAAAAGATTTGATCATGCAGGGAGATGGAATATCAACTTCAAAACCATGGCACAAGAGGTGGATGCAAGTACTGGTGTGCTGGGATGCCTTGGAAATTGAAAGTGTGATCGGAGGCAGCACTGCCAAAGAAATTAAAAGGAGACAGCACTGGGGCATCTTCTAGGCAATAAGGAGTCTTTGAAAGGTAGATGTTTAATTCTAGGCTGTACAAAACAGGCAGAAAACAGAATACCCAAAAAAGCCTTCTCCACCTTGCAGCCTGCACACTCCCACAGCAGAGAGGCAGGGTCAGCTCCTGGTCTGGAGGGTAAGGAAGGGGGGATCCGTCAGCTCCCCCTTCCTAGAGATATTTGGCAGAGCCAGGGTAGGAAAATCAGCTGCATTCATTCCCCGCAGACACAGTGGCCGGCAGCCAGCTGTAGACATGTGGCATGGGGAATGGGAACAGCAGTGGGGAACCCCAACCAGCGCTGGCCTCAGCCAAGGCGGCGATGGGGCCATTGTCTGCAGCGGCTGGTGCTCGCGCTGCGGCGGGCTGGAAACCTGCACAAATCTGCTTTTTTTCCCCCTGGCATTTGTATATTATAATACGAGCCTGAAAGAAGCTCAGAAATACCCTGCGGGCTCCCTTTCTCAAGCTATTTCTGCATATTGCATCCAGTTGGAGGCAGAAAAAGGCCGTGTGGCAAACCTGTCCCCATAAAGCTTCCCGACAGCCCCAGAGCACCCATGAGCCCACGGCACCCAGGAGCAATGGAGAGCTCTTTTGCCAGTGGCTGCACTTTCCATCATGAACTGGACTGGAACTTGGATGAATATTTCCCTGAGCTGGAGAAACACATTTTGCTTTGCAGCCGGAAAACAGGGCCCCGGCTGCCTGTCCAGGGGAAGCTCAGAAGGGGCACGAGGACAGGCTGGGGAGCTGGCAGTGGAGCTCAACCAGCCTTGCAGGAGGGAGAGACCGCCTCACAGGGTCTCTGAAAGAAAACAGGCCTGAGAGGTGTGGAAGGAGATCTCATAGCTTTGCGGTGCCAAGGAACCAGAGCCAGCACATCTTCCATCTTGCTCAGTCCGTGCGGAGCCTGCAGACCTTCCACAACAACCTGTATTACTGCCTGTGCTGGAAGAAAACCTGCCCCCGCTGCCTCCAGTGAGCAGGGATGGAGGTACCTGCCCCACACACCTTCGGTCCTGTGCAGGGAGTGTTGCGGCGTGCTCCTGCAGAGCTAGGCACCACTGCGGGCCAGCCCCAGCCCCAGCCACCTCTTCCCACACCAGGAATTTTTTGTTCATGCATGGAAAAAAAGCTTTTGCTTGAATGATGTCCTGGGACTTGATTTTCCAGGCTTGACTCATTCATTGGAAGGAAAGCAGGGTGTCTGAAACCAGGGGATATTTTGCAGGCTTCAGAACGAAAAAAAGCCTGATCCATCCATCGGTCCATAGGTCACCGTGGTGCCCAGGTGTCGCAGAGCAGAAAGAGTGATGGGCAACAAAGGGGAGCAAGCAAGGGGCTTCCCCAAGGATGCCCATGCCTGGTGATGTCAAGGCATATGGACTCTACTAACAGCATATGGCTGGGTGTGATGGTGCCGGAGCAGAGACAGCCAGAGCCTGGGCAGAAGATGGGCTTTTACCGCAAGCACGGCACCTTGATGTCTGAACACTGCTGTTAATTAGCATGTACTAGTTTATAATTGCACCAGCAAAGTCAGAGCAGAAGTGACCTTACCAGCAGCTAATTCTTGACAAAGAGAGAGAATCTGGGGGCACCTGGAGCATAGTTCGGCATTGCAGCCCTTTCCCAGAGCCGTGATTAATCCCCAGAAAATGTTCTGTGGTCAGGCCATTACCACTCAAATCTGCGGATGAAAATGAATCAGAGCAGTGTATGACTGTGGGAAAATTGTCACCAAACTTGGATGGTTTTGCTTTGTTTCACCACAAAACTGCTAATGAAGCATTGAAACAGAGATGGATCTCTGACTGTAACCTGACATTAACCCCTTAGTGGACCAAGTCAGGCTGCTAGTAGCTGCGTTCATGGGAGAGCAATCCTGCACTTCAGCTCTCGGCTGTGTGGAAATTCTTTAAATCAAGACAGAGAGACTGAGCTGTGAGTTTTAGTGATGATGGCTGCTCCGTCTGGGTGCCTGCCTTGGCTGAACTCCTGCTCCAAGCGCTGTGCAAAGCCTGGCATGGATTCCTCCCACATCCCTCCAGACCTCTTCTCTGACCTCCTTGGGCAGCTGGTTTTCTGCCCTCGGAGGTTTGTGAGTCTGGCCAACAAGCGGGAGCCTCCTTGTGGGGCCCCAAGTTCCCTGCCATCCCCTCCAGCCCCGCAGAAGCATCTCCTTCAGCTCCAAGATCCCGGCATGTGGTTTATGGGGTGGCTGTTTGGAGAGCATCCTTCTTAGGGCTGGACCACGCCGTGAATCAGGACTTATAATGAGATTCTTGGCAACGTGTCTGCCTCTTACAAATGCCTTCTGGAGCAGCCTGCCAGACAGATCCACAAGTGCAGCCTCTCTCTGCTGCTCAAAACTGAAAGAAAGCTTTGTAAAGCCACCACAACCAAATATTTCTTGTGGGTGGATAGACAGCAGCAGTCAGCCTGAACGCAAAGCCCTGCTTGTGCCACAAAGCCTCAGCAGTCCATGAAAAGAGGAGTGGGAGAGAGGCAGGGGCTGCAGAGGAGATGGGACGTGTGGGAGGGCAGAGAACGGAAAGGCATGTGGGTTGTGGTACGAGGGAGGAGATGCAATGGGGAGAGACAGTGTAATGACGCACAGGGCTGTAGGAGGAAAATGGGAGAAGGACCGGATCGCATGGCACAAGGCGTGCGGCCGAAGGATGCTGGGGTTTGCACGGAGCTCACCCGACATCCATGAGAGCCCCCACACACGGGCTGAGATGTAAGAGCCAGGGACATAAATCTGTTTACGCTTTACAGACAGTGCCTCAGAGATTGGTGTGCGTTTGGCTCCTCGACAGGGAAAGGGACCGTCCGCTGACGAGGCAGGGCTGCACACTGCAGGCGTGCTCCAAGCAGGCTCTGCTCTGCTCTGCTCAAGCCCCTGGGCTGCAAGAAGATGCAGTTGGCTGAGCCAGCCACCCTCACCCCCTGCAGAGCCCAGGCCAGCAGCCTGCAACTCCGCTGGGGGCTGGGGAGAACCCGCAGGTACAGGAGAATCGGTGTGAAACCAGGATTCTGGTGCTGTAGAAAGAGCCACAGAGCTGAACCTGCATGGAGCAGCCTGCTCAGGGAACGCAGTTCACAGAGGGAATTTAATTCAGTAACTGACCTTTCATACATGTATAAAGAAATGTTAGAGGTAGAAAAAGGCAGAAGTGTGTGTGCATAGCCTCAACTCTGAAATTTCATCTCAAAGCAAAAGTATATATATACATATTTTGAAGTGCATTCATTTAAAATAATAAAAAAGAGCCCCGAAAAAGGAGCAAATTCTTTGGCTAATAGGATCCACAGGGAAACTAAAAGAACTTAATAGCTCTGCAGCAAAGTCTGCACAGCACCTTCATGTAGAGGAGCACTGAAGCGGGAGCATGGAGTTTGGGGCAGGGGGGAAAGGGAGCAGAGAAAGGAGAGGAATGAGGCCTCAGAAACTGTAAGTGCCTGAAAAATGATGTCAGGAATCACAGGGTTACCTGAAGGGCTGCAGGTCACTGCCATGTTATGTTGTCTTGAGGACAGCAGTGGTCTTGTAACCCTGATGGGTTCTTGCTGCTTTTGCGCTGGTAGCTTGCCGTCATCATCAATCCTAATTCATTAAGCAGGGAGATGTGTAATTTGCCTATTGTGTCATTAGCGAGCATGGATAATCAGCAGCAATATTGCAAACCCGCATGTTCCTGTTGCAGAGCCCAGACAGGCGGGGGGTAGGGGGTGGATGGGGGATCATAAGAGGAGAAACAAAATGAAGTGGTTTTAATTTTTCAGGGAACCAGACCATTTCTGTGAGTGAGAATGGGGCTGGAATGCTTTAGTAATCCAATACGGTGCCAGGCCTGCTTCTGCGGTGCTGCACCCCAGCGCTGCTAGGGAGCATGTGGAAAAAATACTGAGGCTTTTCAGAGACGAATATACATCTCCTAAGCTGCATGGCACACACGCATCAAGAAACCCAAGCAAGGTTTCCTAAAGCTCTGTTCAAAACAGGCTGTGGTAGCTAACTGCTGTATTTATAATACCTCCTGTTGCACTTTGTGGTTTAAATCGATTTCAATATACTGGATTTTAACTGTGATCCCACTGCTGTTGGTACTCTTCCTCACTGAGTCTATTCTCTCTATATATACATATATACACTCATTTATATTTATAGACTTAAGCAATATACACAGTTGTGGTTACTGTACCACACACTCTGCTGACTTAACTGTTATTTAAAACGTGCAGTGTAACACTGGATGTGCTGCCAGTATCCAGGCCCTGTGGCTGAGGGGCAGCACCTTCCCTCAGCAATAATGGTTCCCAAAAGGAGGGAAGAGGCGAGGGCCCAGCTCCTCCCTGGAGGAGCTCCATCTCAGCCATGACTACTGTGCAAAGCCCCAGGTGACACCTCGAGGGCTCACCAGGGGAATTTTTCCAGCAGACAAGGCCATTTCAGCAGATCTGTGTAGAAGATCTCAGGAGAAGCAGTGCCCTGCATCCAGATTACCCTCAACAACCCATCTGACACGTTCAAAATGCATTGAGGGAGCATGTGTCCAAGCATCCACATGGTGCTGGGGAGTGTCACAGGGACTCACCTGGCTGGCTATGCCCATTCTAGGGGTCCAGGGAGTGCTCCCCTGCCCTCCACACACAGCCCAGCTGCACCTGCAGGCATGGCAGGGTGAGATGCTGCTTTGCACCCACATGATGCACGGGGTAGCACTGCACATGGTCATCTGTAGAATAACAGCATTCCCTGCCTCACTCAGCCACCAGAAGAAAAAACCCAGTACTGTTCGTAAGAAACTCTTAGTTGCACTGAAGAAAATCATGCAAATATTTAGACAGATGCTTAACCAGAAAAGCAAATTGCATATTCCATGCCTAATAGGAGGAGACTGCTCTGCCCTCTGCTTGCCAAAGACCCTTCTCAGGACAAGCCACAGGTGCACCAGCAATGTGGCAGAATCTGCAACACCACTTCCAGCCCACCTGCACGGCCACTTCCATAGCTGTCACCTATACAAGACTTGTCACAGCAAAAAAATTAATATATATAGTACTGAGGTGGGCTGCAATCATCCCAGTCTTGGCAAGATAAGGGCCATAAAGTAGATTAGATGAAATTGAGCTTTTTTAGAATAAGTTTAATTTTTGTCTGGGTTTGAAGCCAATGTGTTGTGCTTAAGCCTCCTTGTTATCACTGGAGTGGCAATTATGGCTTTGCCTGCAAAACCCTCAGCCCAGCTCTGAACAGGCCCCAGCCACCTCCCACACAAATTTAACATTTCCTTTCGCCATCAGTTTCTATCTCAAGAAGAAAATTGGCCAGAGCTGCAATAAAGGGAGGAAATCCTGAGACCTTAGGCTACGTTTGTACATAGAGAATGATCTCCTGGGCTGGAACTGTCATTCATCTACACTACAGAGGCGTAAACCAAGTATTTTGTACCCAATTAACACAGGGAAATCTCGGTCAAGATTGGGGGTTTGTATTTTCCTGTCACGCAAGTCTCTCTAAAACCAGAGGCTTGCCCTGCTATGTTCTTTGCAAACTGGGAGGAAAATCATGTGAGTGTGGCATACTCGGCAAGGAACATTCTTTGAAGTGATAGCATCCAACCTTAGCCTGTGATAGAGCACACCCATTCCAGGAGGTCTCCATATCTCTCTGGAAGAGAGTATGCCTCACTTGTGGTCATTGTTCAACCAACTCACTTCAATGAGATCTTCTGGAATAGGACAGATTTCTCTCAGGAGAAGGGATATGCAGGACCATACCCCTGCTTATACATTTGGAACTGAAAACTGAACCATGCTAGAGCATTGTGTGCATCCCCTTACGAGCACAGAGAAAAGTCCCCACCTGACACAGCACAGTCATCCATCAGTGCTGAATCAATCCACCACAGCGGAGCCAGCTGGTGGAGTAGATCTGTTTTATGGAGTTTATTGTCTCAGCACAACACAGTAAGAATGGATTCTGCAGACACAGCAATAAAGGAACAGCCACTTCCCCCGCTGATTAGCTTAGGTTGCAATTACAGTTATGTTATTGGTTTAGGATCACTATAAAACAGGCCTTGCTAGAGTACACATGGAGACAGCAGTGACGTGAACAAGCCAAAATCAGGCCCCTTCCATTCTCATCTGAACACTGTGCGGTCTCATCTTAGGCACCACAGCCCTGCGATGGAAAGCTCTGCTCTGAGTTCTGCTCTCTTCTCTCTCAGTTTTACAGAATCCCGTGTGGTACAGATCACAAACATCTTGCCACCTCCTTCTTTCTCTCATGCTTTCCTTGAGCAAAACGTTATTTGTGTTTTGGCTGCCCCGTACCCCACTGAGAGCTTGCATGAAGCAGGTACAAACCCAGCAACTGATGATTTGGCCTGAGCTCTCCCTCCCCAGATCACCTGAAGCCTGAACCCCTCATTCCATAGCTTAATTGGACAGAATCACTTCAATTACTCCTCTGCAGTCTATTCAAATTAGAAGCACATTGATCACAGGAAGAGCCTGGGATCCAGCCTGAGCCCCAGCTGCTGCTCACAGGTGAGCTGCTTACCCAGGATCTGACAAAACTACCATGCTCATCCGATGGTTTCAGTTGGACTGCCTGATGGAGACTGCACACCTGACAGGAGAGGAAACCTTAGATTAAATCACAATGGGTTCTACACAATCTCCACGACCTGCCTGAGCTTGTTCTCCTACCAAATAAACAAAACACAGCAGCGGAGCCGAGGTGGCACCTCCCACACAACTGGGGTGTAACTCAAGACATAGGCTATAGCTTGGGTGGCAGCCCTGAGAGCATCCTGGTTTCCCTGGGCTTGGTCTGTCCTGTGTCACTGGTCCTTTTAGCAATGGGAACTTGTTGTATAGCGGTGATGTGGGCTGTGACTTCCCAGGTGTGATCTTCGGTGTCAGATCTGGCCTGTCAAAAATTTCTGCAAGAACATCGCTTTGTGGCAATGCCATCAGGAGGCTATGAAGGAACAGCCAAGCTCCCATCCAGAAAAGACAGCCAATCTCAAATAAATCCCTTGGTTTACTTTCTCCATTCTCACTTTTCTCCATGAGTTCCTCTAGGAGTTGAGCAGATCTGCCTGTGGAGCACAGTACTACTTAGGCAAGGGGCATTAGACTGTGAGCTCTGGGGCTCAATGCTCCCAGGGACCCTGCTCTGAGGTGCTGGGTTGCCAGAACCACCCCTTCCATCTCTCCTTTACTGCTGACTGTGTTATCTGGCACAGTTGGTGTTGCTGCTCTGTTTATTTGGTTATTTTGGGGGGAGGGAGTGAAGGTATAATTTTCAGCAGTCTATGACAGCATAATTAGGTAAATACAAATGAAAGAAAAACACACTCTTGAAGTCCAGGGACTTTCACATATTTTCCCTGTTATTCCATCTCACTGGAAAAATAAAAGCTACTCAGCATGAACATTTATTAGCAATTAGTATCTGGGGCGCTTGGGACCTCCTGGGACAATCTAGGTAATTAAAGCTTCCCACAGCCTTCTCCCTGGATTTTGCCACCCTGTGTGCTCTTTTCTGGTCTCAGCCCTGCCCATCTTTGACAAGACATTGTGCATTTGTTAGTCTAGGACCTAAGGCACCAACAGCATCAGCTAGCTCAGGTCAATGCTCTGGCTGCAGCCTACCAGTCCAAAACCCTCAGACCATCCTCACCCTTAGCCAGAGTCAGTTAATCAACAAATGAAGCAAATCCCCTTAGGAAAAAAGAAAAAAGAAAAAAAAGTGTGCCACATGAAACCATCATAAAAGGGCAATAAAAAGATCTAGAAGAACAGATCAGCAGCCCAACAGTCTGTATCTTCACCATGACATTGCTATGAACTATTCTATTCTCTGCCCATCCAGACACACACTGAGAGCTCCTTTGAAATCGAAGCTTTTGCACATACATCGAAGACAGAATCTGTCAGCTAGGTTGAAGCTCAAGTGATAGACTTGGATGTACGCTAATGCAAGATTTAGGAATCAACTTCGCCATCAGGATGAGGAGCGTTTCCAAGAGGCTGTTTGTCTCTGAAAGAAGGCAGGTTTTGGCAGGGGGAAAATCGAAACCTTTCCCTGTGATGTCGGCAGCCCGAGCAGCAGGGCATTGTGTGGGTGTGAAGAGCAGGAACCGGCGCTGGCTCGCTCACTGCCTCACCTGTCCAGAAAATAAGAGAAATACCAGGATGACTAGACCTAATATCCTTGCAGAGGCTATGGATGTTATTATTTTTATACTTAATTTTTACCTTCCTGGATCAGAGTTTGAGGTCTTGGTTTCCCTCATGAAATGAAGATTCAGTATAGGTAAACTTTATGCATAAGGTCCCATCATCTTATAAAGAAAGCACTCAGAATTTAGCAGTAAATTAGAAAACAAAATCACACCCACACCCCATATTTTTCAACGTCTTTGTTTTAAATCTGCTAATAGTAGTCACAAACACAGCTGGCTGCTCTGAGAGATCAGAGGCGACTTTCAAAATTCTTGGAGGGTCATGGTGAAAGTAAAATTGAGCATTAGGAGAGAAGTACTTACTTTTACAGACAATGAAATGAGAACAGGAAACAAAATTAAAGACCAGAGTAACTTGTCACCACATATAATTGCAAGTGCACGCTGCTCTGAGGACTGCACAGACACTAAGGGGCAGGCTGCCATCAGCGGTGTGGAACTGCACCACAGCCAAAGGTCCAGCCACACGCAGGGCTGCTCTGATGCACAACAGCACGTGCTTCACGCTGGGCTGCCCTCAGCCCTTCAGAGCCGGGCCAGGTGAGCATCCAAAAACCCCCTTTCCTCTGCTCCAGCCACCACAGCCCCTTTCCTGGTCCTCCCGGCTCACTTGCCGACATTCAGCCCTATAAACTGGTAGTTTGCAGGATGTAAACTGCAGTTTGTGCCACCCTGGAAAAGCCAAACACTCTAAGTCTCAAGACAACATTTCAGTTGGACTTTTTTTTCTTGCAGGGAGCCTCAAAATGTGTCAGTTATGCAGTCAAACTGGAAGCTTGCTGCTCTGAGGATGGCCAAGCCTGGGTTTGTTCTGATGAAGAGCGAGATGGGAGAGGACCAGAACTGAGACAGAGCTGGGCTTCCTCCTCCTGCTCCTGCTGGGAGAAGGGGAAGGTTGGGCTGACAGTGGCAGGCACCAAGCTGTACCTCCTTCCTCTTCAGTGTGGAGAGCCACCCAGTTCCCACCTTAGACCAGGACCCCAACTCTGCTAAAGTACAGACCTCAGGAGCTGGGTTTGCCCCAGAAAGTTCACTGTCAAACCAGGCTGAGGGTGTAAGGTCCCACCACCCGCTCGCCCAGAAACTGCATTCCACCCCCGGATCGCAGCAGCGACAGGAAAGTCCCAGCCCGACCTGCCGCCACCACCACCTAAAGCCTTTCAACATGACTGCTGGTTTTCAGTCTGAAATTCTAGCTTCTAAACAAGTAAATAATTGTACATATCACATATATTTACTGCCTCCGATAGTTCTTTGCTGGCCCTTTTGGTTTGGACATAAGTGACTTTTTAATGTATGTTTTCTCACACTGGTGTCACATAATAAAGTAATCATGTAGTTACTATAGCCATAAATTTGTCACCTTGATAAGTAATTTTTATGACTTAGAACAAGAAAAGAAAAGTGTCTCCTTTCCTGCAGTGATGTGGTTTGTGGTCACAGGCACTTTAAGGGGTGGGTTAGTTTGTGTCATTCTCCTGATTCAGGCACTTAGGATTTGTTTATACCTTGATCGAGTCTTTCCTCAGCTGCCTGTTCAGCGATATTAAAACATTTTTCAGAGTTTAACCCCCTTGCAAATCACAAAAGCCCTGTCTGGGAAGCTGGGCGCTGAAAAGCAAGGCACTGAAGAGTTAACAGCCTCCAGATCTCAGAGGGTACCCCAGGAGCAAGGCAGGCAGGCTGGCTGGGTGCCTGGCTTTCAGCCAGGCCACACCACCGTTTTCCTGGGAAAAAGGGCATCAGAGTAACAGCCTGGTAAAAAATCAGTACTGAAAGGGACCTCAAGCAGGACAGAATCCTCCGTTCCCTGCCATAGCTGGCAGATGTTTGCCCTCTCCTTGAAGAGTCACAATGATGGAGAAGTCAATGGTTCTCTAGAAAACATAACCTGGAATTTCATTGCTTTCACAGGTGGGAAGATTTCCCTTTTCTCTAGGATTTACAATTCTTGCTGCCACTCTCCCAGACCCTCCTAAATACATCACACAATGCTGCGGCAACATTTTCATTTTTCAGAAAACTCCGAGAGTTTGGAATTTGTTTTCACAGTGATACCTCTGACTTACACAAATACCACAAATAGCTTGCTTTTTAAAACACAGCTTTTCATACTGACTTTATTTCTTTACGATACTGAAACAAAACAATTTCAAGTGATGAAGTTACAAACAAAAATAAGAATGCTAATACTCATTTTGACAAATAAGATCGGAAATTTCCAGCTGTGCTTCACTGCTTCATTAGGACTATTTTTTGTTTGATCTATAATTATTTTCTTTTTTCAAAGTTTGGTTGTTTTGGTTTTTTTTGAGAAAATGGTGTTTTCCAGGAAGCAAATATTTCATTAGAATTGTCTTAATCACTTTTAGCCCATGTCAGCAGGGTTGATTTCAATGCCTTAACGCTAGCTGTATGTTTGAACACTCCACGGCATCAGAGCAGCAGTTTTCAGTTTCCTCCTGTTCTCTTTTCCATCTCAACACAACACATCCCTGTAATTCAAGGAACTATGAACTGGATTCAATGCGCTGCCAATCTGCACCCAAATAGCTGCTAACAGTGAGTTTTTCTCATTTCAAAACTCTCTGTATGGAAGTCTCAAAGTGTTTGAGACAGGCAAGATCTGCTCCAGGATGCAGATCCATGGGTAAACTGAAGTACAGAGCTGGGATGTGACTCACCCCAATTTAACGCTAGAAACCAGTGGTAGAGCTGGACTCCACAGCCAGAAAGCTCTGCACTTTAAGCAGAAGCTTTCAGATCTTTTCCATTTTCGGTTTTCCCTGGTGGAAAGAAGGATACTGCTGGTGATTCCTGTATCGCATATCTGAATATGCATTTCTGAGTCACCTTTCCAGGACCTCCAACAGACGGGTCATGACCGCACCAGGGATCTAATGGCCCTCAGGGGCAAAATGCCTCTCCCCAGGGTGTGTTTTGCCACCAATTCTGGATGATTGCCGCAGAAGAGAGAAAAATGAAGTAAGAAGAGTCTTTCCTTGTCCACCAGTATAAATTCCCCTGCCACAGCAGGAAAGGGTGTAATCGTGATTACACTGCTCCTGAAAGCCACTCAAACAGCGATCCCTTGAAAGACAGGTTCACACATTTTGCCCTGTCATAGTCAGGGGCTCTTCCTGACAAACTAGTTGCTGCTGCTACCCAAGAAACATGTTTTATTCATGCCAAAGAGTATGCTTTTGGCTGCGTCAACATCAAGCAAATGCAGCACAGAGTGGGCCAGTTGGATTCATCCCAGGAAATCATTTATCTCCTTAGGGAAGTGCTGTGCAATGCCCTTAAGCCCTCACTGACATTTAATGGTGCGAGCCCGATGCTTAAGCACCGTCCCTGCACTGAAGTTGTCCCGCTTCTGCGTTGCTTTAAGGCAACAATCGCTAGCATTTGCAAAGGCTGAGGGGAAGGATTTGTTTAATGCAGCCCCAAGCCCCTGCCCTAATGGGTTGTTAATCCATACCCAGTGCATCAAATTTGCCAGCTGACTCCCAGGGGTCCCCAACATGCCTCTGTCCTCCAGACGTTTGCCGGCTGCCTGTGGTTTCCTGGGATCCCCTTGGGAAACAGAGCAGTGACTGTAATAACAACCCCCACACAGCCCCCTCCCTCCTGACCCAAAAGCAATTGGCAGCCAAAGTGATACGCACATTACTGGATTTATATGAAGTGCTGCTGAGCAAGAAAGATTTGAGGGGGTTTAACAGCTAGATGGGACCGAGGGATGATCTCAGTGCATTGGCTTGTGCTTCGAGGAAGGGTGAGAGCTTTGAAGTAACAGGAGAAGCCTGCAGAGAGTGAAGGTGCTTCCTTCCGTCCCCTCAGGACAGTCAGCGAACCTAAGGCACTGTCCGGAGCTGCAGCAGGACCAGGACTGTGCAAGGCAGTTGAACGTGCTCTGCCCAGAAGTGTCTTTACATGGCAAGACTGTTGGTAAATGACGCAATCTCACATGATGCTTGTACCCCGGTACAGGGGCAGAAACATGCCTGTGTTTTGTCACATAGACTCTCACCATGCTACAGTGCTGGAAAAAGGAAGGGCCTCCTGGACATGGAAGAGGGTTTTATCCAGCCATCAGGCTTGTACCTGATCAAGCCTGGAAGGACTTACTGCTGGAGTTCACTAGCTCCTTGTTGATGTTCAGAGCAGACTCTCCGTGTTAATTTGCCCTGTAATAGCAGGGTGAATTTCTGGACATCTGCAGGCTCTGATAGACCTCACCCACGGGGACGGCATGCTTGGCCTGTACACAGACCACCCAGATGCTGACGGAGAGCACCCCCTGCTAGCAGCCAATACACAGCTCTGCCAAGAGACAAAAATTCACAGCAATAGCCTGTTGCTCCGCTGGTCCTGCTTACAGGTGCTGTGCTGCACCCCTGCTTCCCCAGGTCAGGGTTTTCTTCCCAGGCATCAGCCGTATTTCTGTTCAGATCTACAATACCCTTTGCACCATCTCTGGGTCCCTCTTGATAAAGTCTGTTAGTCTTGTGGAACTGGAGCTCAACTCAGGGCATCTAGCCTCAAAGCAAACTAGCACCTAGAAGAAAGGAAGTTAAGAGCACCCACTAAACCCCAATCCAGTGATCAAGTCTCAACAGGATACTTAAATCATGTTCATCAGGGGTGAGGAGCTGTGGGATTAACCCCTTTAGTTGCTCCTCATCCCCTTCAGACAGAAAAGCTTTTAATAGGTCAGCAGATAAAAAAGCTGCAGCAAAAAAAATTCTTATCTCCCCTGCCATGCCTGGGCTCTGTAACACAACTGATTCATGCGATGTGCAGACCTACTCAAACAAGTTTATCTTCATTCGAGGAATAGTCATACAGTGAGATTGCAATGTAATTACCTTCTCACAAACCCTAACTGGAAATCTTCACATCCAGTCATTAGCTTTAAGACAGGCAGACAGGCAATTATATCTGAATAAATGACTGAGAAATGAATCCAGGAGACTCTCAGCCCTGATTCAGCCTCCAGTCCACAATCTCAGGTGCAGCAGCAAGCTGTCCATCAGGCCTACCTGTACCTGGCATGAGCCTTTGCTTGCCCTGCCCATCCCAAGAGTCCCACTGTTGATCCAAGACCTCCCTCCCTGTGATACCTGCCTGCCTCCCCCATGGTCTGGGATGGATCTGGGTAACTTTGGCAAGGCCTGGCCCAAGGCTCCAATGCCTCCCAAGCATTTTACTCTTGGCTCAGCTCCTCCTTCACCTTTTCCCTTCCTCTCGTTTCTCAATAGGTTTATAAGCCTCGATGCTGAATGTGTGAAGTCTCCCAAACAGGTGAGCAATAAAATGCTGGAGACCTCATTGCAGGGGAGGCAGCAGCGCTGCAGTCTAGTGGTTAGAGCACGCAGGCAACAAGCCAGGACACTTGGGATCAATGCCGGGCTCCAGCATAAACTTGCTCAGTGGCCCTGGAAAAGTGGCAGAGAGGAGCGGGCTTCCCAGAGGAAATGAGTTTCCTTCCACGTGGTGCTCTGGCGCGGGCCAGCTTTTCTGAAGGGCCAGCACCCACAGTGGTGCACAAAATTGGTTAGGAACAGATCTCCCCTCTACGGAGATCATCAGCCTTCCTCTTCCTCGCTCCCCTGTAAGACTGGAACACCACAACTGGCCAGTTTCCAAGCCCTTCCCAATGAGGGCGAGTGTGCTGCACTGAATGTATTTCCCAGCTATGCTCTTTCTGAAAGCTATTTTAAAAAGCCAAGTGCAACACTTTCCCCCATAGACCTCTCTGAAGACTCTGAGTTTATTTAATTGTCCTCCTGTGGGTGCCAGCGTTACCGTCTACCTGCAGGAGAAAATGCAGGCACATCATGGCGCTGCCAGCCTCCTCACAGTACCCACGGTATCAATACAGGGGCTGCTGCCTGGTACTCCCCAGGTCTGCATTCCTGCTCCGCTCCCTCCATTTTACCATCAAGATGGATATTTTATCTTGTGTGATTATTTACTTAACAAAACACAGGTATTTGCAGCCCAGAGGGTATTCCCCACTGGGAGGCTGGAATAACAGTTTTGCGCTGCACAGCACATCAAGCTTTGGGAGTACTGACAGCATCCTTTACAGGGGGAGATGGCGGTGTTGGGGAGGAGGAGCTGAAGCAGCTGAAGAGGTTGTTTGATTGTTTCCTGGTTGTGAAAAAAGTCAGCTGGTTATGGAGAAAGGAGGAGGGAGAAAGCAGAGAAGAGGGGGGTGGCCTGCTGACGATGGGAACAACACTTCTGGCACCAGCTTTGGACATATGGAAGCCTGGATTCCTGGCGAGCCTGGGCTGTGGGTGGCCAGGTCTCCCTTATCTCCAGGGGGAGCGTTCTTCCTGGATGCACTGCCTCCTCCCAGCCCCAAATGAAACAGCTTCAACTCTCCCTTTGTCTTCTGCAGAAACCTCGAATTAATGTCTTGTTATGATACACAGGGGAAGGAGCCTCGCCGCATGCTCTCCTTCTCCATGCTCCCACACTGCCCACAAGGCAAATTCATTTGGTTGCGGAAAGTCCCAGCAAGGCCCCTGCAGCAAGGGTTGGAGCTCCGCTTGCTGCTGGGTGACAGGCGGCCAGGACCCTTCCCTCTGTGCTTCCAGAGCCCCTTCCCAGGCCTGGCAGCGGCTGTGCCTGCACCACGGGCTCTCCCAAACCACAGGGAGCACAAAACCAGATGATGGGAGACACATGCCCCCTGCAAGCAGTTGGTGCCAGGCCTAAGGAACTGCCACCACCCCACTCTCCGCAAGCATGGAACTGCGCCCCGAGCTCCCAGACGACCTCTCAAAACTCCCAAACAACCCGAATTTGGCACTCTGGGACTGGGAGAGGGAGGAAGCCCCGGCCGGGAGGGCAAGGCCTGAAGGGGCCGCGGCACTGAGCTTGTCTGCGGGCAGGAGTGTGGCTGTGAGCAGCCGGTGCCGGCGGCTGAGCAGGGGGGGAGGGGGGAGGCGTGGGGCGGGCGGCTTCAGGACCACGGCTTCCACTGAAGCCCGACCCCGACCCCGACCCCGACCCCGATCCCGATCCCGATCCCAATCCCCATCCCGTCCCTAGTCACAGCCCCAGCCCTCGTGGCCACCCGAAGCTGGGCCTGTCACGTGCCTCGCGTCCCGCCCTCTGATTGGCTGCGTGGTCTATATAAGCCGCTTCCCCACAAACGGCGCCGCCTTGCTGAGGGTGGGGAAGCCGCTGAGGGGGAAGCTGATAAGCAGAGTTAGGGTGCTTTTAGGCGTGCTTTGCTTTTCGTTTTCTGGACCACACAGGCCTTCCCTGAGGCATCATTCCTAGCAAAATTAGACCACTGTGAGATTTATAGGCTGAGGGGAGAGCTGGAGTTCAGTTCTCTGTCAGCAGCTTTGTACGCAGTAACTCCAGTCAGGCATGTGGCCTGGGCCCGTGTCCCCATTGCCGCATGAGGGGCTTGCCTCCCCTCACTGTTTGCCTGATGGGGGATGTGTCTGGGTTGTGGTCACCCATGCAAGCAGGTTTTGGGGCTGCTTGTGCCCCTAGCCCCAGCAGGGCTGGGTGAGGTAGAAACCGGGTGTGAGGTGGTAGAGCATGGGCAGGGGTGTTCCAGAGGGAGGATTTATCTTCTGGATTAAGTCTTCTGGATTTAATGAAATAACTTGACTCATGGGGAGGTGCTACACCAGCCTGCAGCAGACTGTTTCTGAAAGGGCAATAAAAACCTCTTGGGGATAAAAGGCTAGTGCCTGGTCTTCTGACCAGGAAAGGGACTTGGTAGCCTTGCAGCTGGTAATGCTTATCCTCTGGAGTGCCTCTAAATTGCTAGCATCAAGCTCCTTGTCAAAGCCCGTGCCCTGTGGTTGGTGTTTGGCAGCTAACAAAGCGTGGTCCTTCAGCTTTGCCATTCCTGGCCTCAGCAGTGGTGGCCCACAGGGATGCTTTGGGGAATGCAGAAGGTCTGTCAGGATCCAGACAAGCCCCTGGGCAGACAGCATTGGGCTTTGGAAAGCATGGGGTTGTGGGCTTTGTGGTAGAGTCTATCTACCTACAGGGAAAGAAATGGATGATGATTTCGGGGTCAGCCTGAAAGTGGCTAATGTTGCTTCAGGGTGATAAGAGTGTGGCATCACACTGCAGCACAGCCATTGATGGTATTCGACTACCCTGAGCACCCAGCTGTTCCTCATCCCCCCTCCTTCTCCTGTTTGCCATACCACTGTGCTTGTAGGCTTGCAGAGGGACAAATCTGTAAATCCTTCTGCATCTGAATGGAGAGAAGTGCCAATAATCCCATGGGGACTTCTATTCTCTCCTCTTACCACCAGGAACTGATGGCTTCATAGACCAGACAGGCACACGCATAGCCTTTTAGGCTGCTAAGCAGTGTGTCTGAACACAAAACGCTCCCATGTGAAGGCTGTCCTCCAGAACTGGCTCAGAAAGCAAGCTGGTGTCCTGCTGCTCCTCCGCAGGAGCCTGAGCAGGAGGAGATAGAAAACAGCTTTGTTCCCTGGGGACTCCTTTGGCACAGGTAGAGCCCAGCTCTGCTCAGGAGGATTGATTTTAGCACATTGCTGACTGACGGCTGCTTGCTGGTCTGGCCAGAGGGTTGGGACTGTCTCATTAGGGACCCAGCCTCCTTCCCCACCCATTATTGTCCTGTCTCACCCTTTGCTTTCCATGCACCACTCTGCACCGCAGTCTTCCAGCATGCTCCCAGTGCAGGCACCTGAAACATGTCTGCTGTACCATTGGGCAACTGAGAAATATGTAAATGTCAGTCTTATTTGCAATGCAATAATGTTTCAAGACACTGAGGTCATTATGTATTAACCTGGCAATGACACTGTTTAATCTTCCCAAGAGGTTGGAATCAAAGAGAAAACATTGAGCCCATTCCCAGGAGTGTGTCCTGCATTTGTGGTTTTATAATCAGAAGAATGTAGCCTGTGTTTGTACTTTGCTAGGTTAGGAAAGGGTCTTTTTTAGTCATTTGTTTATTCAGAGGTTAATGCATTAGCTTAAGAAACCTGCCAGCAAGGGCCCAGAACAGGAGCTCTTTCTCTGTCCATGATGGCTAACCTGTCACAACGGCAATGGTTCGGAGTAGCACCCAGAAGTGCTTTTTTTCTGGTTACTTGAACATCTTCCACTGAATAAACAGGTTCGAAGATCCTGGTGTGCAGTCTTGTATCACTTCTGTATGCTCACTTCTGGACAGAATGGTAAAATACAGATGTGCTTCTCACCGTTTAAAAGTCACTCTCAACATGGTCCTTGCCAGAGGGTAGATGAGGCTTTGGTGATTACATGGTTGTTGATTCCACACTTATTCTTCTGTGTTCTTCCCTGCTGCTTTCGGTTGGCTGTGATGGCAATTTTTTTTTTGGTTCTGTCAGGATTGAATTTGACATCTTTTTCAAATTCTATGTCTTAAGTATGTTATCTAGACCCAGGCTTGAGTACAAAAGGCTTTAACTGTCCCATTGCTAAGTCTCGGAGTTATCTGTAAAGATTTGAATGTACCCCTTGACCTCTTCAAGATATACAACTGCTCTACTTCAGCAATTTTTAGGAATTTCTTGCTAATTGTTTCTTAGCAAGACAATTTTTTTAGCAATGGTGGGCACAGGGGAGGACAGGTCTTAGACCTGAGTCATGAAGTCACTATGGAATCAACTGTCATGTATTTAGATGTTTCAATCCACCACTGAGCTGGGATTATAGCTTGTATGAGTGCTTTTCATCAGCTTCAGTGCAAATTGGCAAAGAATTTATGGGACTGTGAATGAGCACAGCAGACTTTAAACTAGGTGGTACTAGAGGTACCCCATGGTTAGGGGTTCCCCCAGTAACCTTCTCTTGAACTTCGTCATGGAGAATAGCATAGGTAACATCTACTGTGCCTCCAGCTAGGCAGGAGTGTACATGTGTCCAGGAGAGCTGAGGGCGGATGCTGTGTGTGAGCAGGCCCTGCAGTTTGTGGACTAGACTGTATGGGTGTCTGATTCACCTGCTGCTTAATAATAACATAACTTGCACTTGAAGGAAGAGAAGAAAATGAACAAGTGACATATCCACTTGTATGCCCAGACCTGGGAAGCACTGAGACAGTGGTCACAGTCCTGCTGCAGAGGCAAAGGCCTCCTCCTCTCTGTTCCCAGCTGCCCACTGTTGCAACTCCTGCTGTCCCTGCATTTTGCTTTTCTTTCCTCAGCACCTGTCAAGACATTAAACTTTTGGACAAGAGTTGGTTGCAGAGGGGCATCAAGTCCTAACATACCCAACCTGAACTGCTACCATAGATATGGCAGAAGGCAAGCTGTCTTTCCTCTGTTCCCTTATGTATAATATAGCAAATAAAAGCTTGGAAATTACTGTAGAGGGCCAGAAAGTCCTTCAGCACAACTCTGCCTGTCCCTGCAAATTCAAGCTAAATTAGCTGTCTCCTAAAGGAGACTGTAGTGATATTAAATGGATGTAGGACATGATCTGTGTCAGCTCTTCTGATGCCCTTTGTTGGTCATCTTCTATAAGTTCATGCCTGATTTTTAAGGCACAAATGGAAATGATTGTGAGCCTATCCTCCGCATAAATACCAAGAGGATTCTTCTGGCTAATGTGATTACAGAGGAGACCAAACAGGGAGATGGACTCTGAGAGACAAAGCTCTTGGTTAAACAACATAGATGTCTCAAATATTTGCCAACACTTGTGAGCACAAATATTTACGCCAGCAGCAAGAGCCAAGGCATATTTTTACTTCAAGATGTATTAAATGTTTCCTTGAGTGTGCAGGAATCGGAAAGAGCTCTTCTATCACTCGCCGGCTCATTTTCCAGGCCACTGAATGCACTCACTTATTTGGCAAATCTTGCAGTTAACAGTTTCTTCTCATCTGATTTTACTGACTTTCCTGCTTTCCCTGAGAATCTTGTGCAGGGAGGGAGAACAAACGTGTATTTTTTTCTCTCCAGCAAGCAAAACAGTGTATCAGATTGCAAAATCTCAACTGCCAAAGCTGATTATTTGTGGCCCTCCGTATTCCCTGTGACCTGCTCGCTTTTGTTGCAGGAGGGGAAGACTGCGAGCAAGGTCACAAGTCCAAGGCAATGCAGGGACCTTGTAAAAACATTGAGCCTAATCAGTCTCTGCAAGCTACAGCCCAGCCCTTGGCTGATTCCAGAGGCCCTGGGCTGGAGTGATGCACCTGAACTTGGGAGGGGAGGCGGCTGCTGCCCAATGTGTGCAAACCCAATGGCCTGATTTCTAGCGGGGTGGCCAGCCTGTAATTGTGGCCCCATGATAGATGGTCCCATTTTTTGGAGGTATGCCTTCACAGGTGGAGAACCACCAGCAGCGCTACTGCTGCTAGTATCATTGCTCCTAGGGTTCTTGGCAGTCCAAGGAATGCCACTGATGCTAGGATGCTGCAGGAGAGAGCTCTGATCTTTCTCAGACAGCTGCATTCCCCTTATAAAACAGTATATTGTGCTAACAATAAATGCGAGGCTTTTTTACAGTCTCAAACACTGGCAGACTAAAAAGGGGAAGCGGCAGGCAGTTCCCTCACAGAGAATCACGGGGGATTAATCAGTAGCAATAAAACTTCAGTCAGTCTGTTCCCCCAGATCAAAGGGGATTGAGCGAGGCACTGGTCAGTCAAACTTCAGTCAAGGAACGAGATGTTCATTTTGGGTGCATGATGCAGGCCCATCAGAACAGAAACTAAGCGGCAAATTAAGCCTTGGTATGGTGCAATGCCATAGAAAATTATGAAGGGGGGAATATTGTGGATGAATAAAAATCATAAACTTTTTCCAAGCTATTTGGCTTGTATAAACTTAATAAAAGCTGCAGCACAGATGGGTTTTTTTTTTTGTGTGTGGGTAATAGAGGGCAGATGAGGTTGGTCTTCCTCTGCAAAGACAAAGTGAGCCAAAATGGTGCCTCCAAAGCCAAGAGATGAAGCAGTTCATCCCACTGGCTGGGGAGCGGGAGTAGATATCCTGCATCTGGAACCAGTGCACCCAGAAATTCTCTGCCAAAAGATACCTTAACACAGGCAGTGGGAAAAATCCTGTGTGAAACTGAGTGGAAAAGTGGGAAACACTTGGTAGGAGCACATGAATGTCAGTAAACCAGCAAGCAGCGCAGGCTGCTTTTGCTTTTACTGCGGGTATTTCACAGCATTGTAGCAGAAGCCCAGCAGCAAAGGTCTACTGGGCAGACTGGGCAGGGGTTGCAGGATGGCAGGAGACACAGAAGGAAAATTTGCAGGGACACAGGAAAGCTGGTTGCATGGGCAAGACAGAAAATGGGAAGGAGCTGTTCTGACCCAGGGAAAAGTGAAATCTGTGGATGCTGAGGATTACATGTGGAAAGGGTGTGGTGAGGCCTGAGACCGAAAAACATTAATAGGGACAGATGGAGGAAGCTTGCCTAACATCTTCCCACTCTTTGGCTGTCTCTGTCTGGCACTATCAGCCCTTTGCTTAACAACATAATTCATATTGGCACTCAAATTCACACCCACATATCTACAGGGGAAAGCACAGCCCTGACCTGTACTTCCAGTGTGGTTCATCATGTGAGTTGTTTCTGTACCTCAAAGAGTGACTGGAACAAGGTACTCCCTTGGTGTCATGCATTTCCACACTCTGCACTTAATTAACTCTTTTCGTGCTTGACTGAGAACCAAGATATAAATAAAGCAGTGAACAGAAGATACCATGGTAAATTAGCAGAACATCTCTATGGTCCACTGCCTGGGAAAGGTGAGGGAGGAACGGACACATGGCGCTAGCTTTTGGGCTGTGAAGCTCTCTGGTACCATACCAGCCATACCACACCACCGTATGTCAGCGTTATGACAGCTAGCGTCTCTTCTCAGACACGTGGGTATTTCAGAAGCGGCTTCCCATGGTCCCAGCCATGTTTCAATGTGTTCTTATGGTGTTTTATCGTCTTCATACTGTTCCGTGGTTAAACCCAAGCTATGTTTCCTGGAGAGTGGCCCTTTTCCAACCTTGGGGGTGGAAATGCGGGTCTCTATATTAATGTTCCTTCCTGCATTTGGCAGCAAAAAATGGAGATGCTCAGAGGAAACAATACAGAGAAACATTTCACATCACTGAGACACACAAAGTATTTTTGGCAGCATGGTGTGGGAATTTGGCGTAGACTGTTGCTCATAAGCTCTAGACTCCCTTGTCTACAGCAACGAGTGGCACCTACATCTGTTATGTCTGGAGAGTTCATGGGTCCTAAAAAGGAGGGTCTCATAAGAGACTGATAAAGGAACTAATGGTGCTCCAAGAGACTTTCTTTAAGGAAGAGTCCTTTTGAGTCCCTAAAAATAGTTTAACTCCAGGAGATGTGGATGTTGTCCATGGTTTTGTTGGCATAGCACTAGTTTCTTGTGCTTCCTGGAAAGACGTGGCTATTTCACACCCAAAAGGGACTACAGCAAACCATGTGCTATCCCAGTTTGTTGAAGTGTCTGAGGAGACAGCCCTTGCTGTGGCTATTGCTGCATTTGGAGATTCCTTTGCATCAGCATGAAACAGCTTCTTGCACCATTCTCTGGGGACTGTGATTTCAAACAGAAACAACAGCCAAGAGGAGCCAGAGCTCAGTCCTTGCACCAGAACTGCAAGGTCCGTAAATTAACATCTCTATTGTTTTCTCCTTGACTTTGGAACTAAAACTGAAGTGCATGGACCTTGCTCCTTTCCTCACCCAGAGGAGTGATAAAGAAAGGATTATTCCCGCCAAAAACATCAGTCCTTGATGGTTCTTTTTTTTAATGTAGGAAAAGGGAATAAACCAAATATCCAGTTCCCTGTCTAGTTCAAGATACGGCTTCAAATCTGAAAATTTGGGATTCTCTGGCAGGGCTTCTTTTTTGCTAGAAAAACAAACAAAAAATGTTGTTTTCTGGCCAAAAAGCCCAAGCTGTTCATTTCTTCCCTCTCTCTGTTTTTCTCTTTCCTTTTTTTTTGTTCTAGGGCTGTTTCTGAGCAGCTAGGCAAGGAGGACACACTGTATAAACATGGTACCAGCGGGGTGTTTGGAATGCTTCTCACTCCGGACCTCCTCCCCATGGAGGAGGAGGCTGGCGGGGTGGAGGAGTCTGGGTCATGGAGCAGAGGGCAGGGAGAAGACAGCTTCTCTTTTCTGCTTGCGTGTCCAAATCTTCCCAGCTGAGGAGAGGAACTGGTGTATGCTGGTCCTTTTATTTAGTGTGTTCTCTTCTCTGCTTCCCCTTTCATCCCCATATGTCAAACAGCTTGTGGGCTTTATTTCAGGGGGCCAAGGAATTTGAACTACAGGCCCAAATAACTCAAGCATCTTTTGATATACAAAGTCTTGAAGCAAAGTTCAGTGATGCCTAGAGCCAGCACCCTGGCAGCTGTAGCTGAGAAGGAGAGCCTGGGGTATAAGATGGTCCTTAACAATTTCTAGATGAATAAGTTAAAAAGGGAGGGGTCTCATGGGGGGGGATGCAGGCACCTTTTCAGTCCAAACTCATACAGAGCTTCTTGGATTTCTGGAAAGCACTTGGCCAGGGAGAGGAAAGCTTTCTAGGGAGAGGTATGAGAGTCCAAAAGGGAGTACCTGCAGGTGGCCCTGCTCTGGAGAGTGAAGGGAGATCGTGCCAATAATGGTGAGGCAGTCTCTGGAGTTTGGCTTCCAAGCCATGTCTCCCCACCTGGTACCCTCTGCTGAGTCACACTTCCCCTGCAGTAGATCCATAATCAAAGCTACGGGAGTCGCAGTAGCGTCATTGTCCTAGGACATTTTCACTGCTTCATGCAGAAATGGGACATCACATCACTCTGCAAGGATGTGCTTTACTAATGGGGAAATCGAGGCACAGGAAACGGTGGGGCTTTTCAGAGGCAGAGGGCATAGAAACAGGAGTTCTGCTTCCCAGCCATTCCAGCTGTCACTTTCACCTTCAATGTAATGATGGTTTTGGCATGACTGTTTAGCCATTCCTGTGAAAACTTGGCCCAGCAATGAAGCAAAGCGTGACTGTGCCGCTACGTATTTCAGACATTTTTGTTTCTGGTTAGATGAAAGAGCAGCAACATCAGCCCTCTCTGTGGATGAACTTCAGTATGTCAAATTACTGTTGGTGGCTAAAGAGGGAGTATAGCGTGCTGGGAAATGCAGTCCCCATGGGCCATGCCTTGGTTCTGCAGAGGACGAAGGCTGCATTATGTTCGTTCCACACAAATTTAGATCCTCCCTTGGTTTCCCAGTAAGTGGCTTCTCGCAGGGAATAATGGTCCCAGTGAAAGCCCATTGAAGTCAATGGGAGTCTTTCTGTTGACGTCAATAAGTTTGGACCCAGTCCCATGCATACGGCCCTCCTGCTGAAGAGAAATAAGCAGCAAATCTTCTATGTCTGCATGAGGTATTCTGTTGCATCATTCATTGTCTATAACCACAATTCAGCTGTTTTTATATTGCTAAACTGACAACTGGAAGCATTTAAAAGGGAGGGAGGAGAAAGGTTTGACCATGCCCTCTCTGCCCAGGGACTGTTACCATGACATAGCCTGATCACAGGGAGGTCTTCTGGTCAGTGCCTTCAGCAGAGCTGAGCTACGCCTTTCAGAAGACCTTCCCTTTTCCCAGGGGTTCAAGGGTGGTAGTGCCTCTGGGGAGAAGTGGGTTAAAGTACCCGGTCCTTTCACCCTTGGGGCAGAAGGCATTTTTAGGGGCTGAGAGAGGACTGTGTGATGCAGTTGTGGCGGCTCTAAGTGTTCCCTTCCAGAATGAAACTCATTGCTTCTGCAGAGTCACTACAAAACCAGTGATCATTATTGTGCAAATTTTCAGCATCTTCCAAGAGCTCAGGGACTGACAGCCTTTCGGGTACGACATACCAGGTGGTGCCAGCCTTTCCAAAGTTAACAAGCTCTTGAGAACCAGCCTTTGAAGAAGGCAAGGTGCTGCCCATCAGCTGATCAGTGAAACCGGTCTGTGTGCATGGCTGTGGCTCCAGGATCCTGCTGAGTTTAAAACTCAGTGAGACCTGAGGGCTGCTGCCTTCTGCAGGGACCTTCCCTCACACGCCGTGGCTCCTGGCTGCCAGCCTCGGCTCTGCTGGGTGCCATTCTCCATGCCCTCACATGCCATCGTCCACACCCGTTGGTGGCTGGCTTCTGCTGTAAAGCACTGAAATCCTTCCAAAGCAAGTACAGCACAAAGGCAGAGGCCATACTTCAGAGAAGGATCTTGTAGCTGGCTGAGGGCAAGGCTTCTGCAAACAGGGGAGGTGGCTGCAGGCAGTCAGGAGTGGGTCCGGGTCTGATGACAGCAACAGTAGGGTGCTAAAAACGTGACCCAGCAGTGCTTCCAGTTGGCACATCCCTTTTGAACAATCAAATGGATTTTTTTGTTGTAGTTACTTTTTTCCTGGCAGGGATGTGGCGCCTTTCCCCTCAAGGTGACGGGTGCATTGAGTAGGTGAATGCCCCTTTGAATCGCTGGCAGTGGCCATGGAAAGGCAGAGGCCAGCTGCTCTAGCCCTGGCATGCCAAGTTTTATCCAATAATCTGTTACTACACTCCTGCTTCTCTCCATTCTCAATACTCGCTTTTCTTCCTTGAACCAAGTGCTACCTTGTGGCCATCAGTGGATTTCAAGTTAACCCTGCTGTCACCTGAAAGGCAAACCCCACCACGCAATAAATACGAGTTCAGTTGGCATATGAGACAAATACAGAAACTCTTGCAAGAATCAGGAACAATGTCTTTTAAATATATATGCAGATGTTATATATACACACACATACGTATGTATGTATATATGCATGTAGACAGAGGCACAGGGAGTGTGTACATAGGCATGTGTGTGTATAGACGAAGGGAGGGGGTACTTTGTACAAAAGGCAAAGGTGTAGAATTTGAGGGTTGCCATGGATACAGGTCATATGCCTTTGTTCTCGCATTGTGGTGTAGCTTAGGGAGATGAGAGATGTGCCAGCTTCAGAGAAAGATGAGGGAAAAATGTTTTTTAATTTGGTTTTGCTACATGAAGGAAAATATCCACACTTTTTTTATCAAAGTTTGAAATAAAAGGCGGCAAATGAAGGCAATCTATGGATGCATATGTGATTGAACTCAGAGTCTGGGACATGACTCAGTTGAGTGTCATCAAGGGAAATATCATCATGGTATTGTCATAGTCACAGACAGCCCCTCTGTGCAGCCACAAAGCCACTTGTCTGCAGTAACGCTGTACTGATACGGAGCTTGATATCTTCATGCACTGCCTATGTGTATGAGTGTGCACACGTGCGCATGTGTAAGCGTGTGTGTGTGCTTCTGCTTTTGTTTTTCCTTTTCAAAATCTACTCACCAACTTTCTATGGTCACAGGCTATTTGATTCGGTGCTGAGAAGGAGGTTTCAAACCAGGATCCATATGGGGCCCGTCAGTTGTGACTGGATTCATTTTAAAGTCCTTGTTAAGTCCAACAAAAAGCCAAAGATTAGAGCTGATATGTTGGCTTTTGTCCAAATACTGATCCTTGAAAGGCTGCCTTGAGACCGCCAGGCGACTCTCTCACTCCCCTTTTTCTTCTTGCTCTTCTTCTTCCTTTCTAATTGCTTCCCACATTTGGGTTTATTACCATGAGTTTGAAGCCAGGTAATCAGAACCATGTATGTTTTTCTTTCCCCCATCTCTTTCTGGTACCAATCAGATCATGTCTCTTTGTTGGTTCAGAAAGTCCATTTTAGTATCTTGACCACCAACGTCAAAGCTTTGGCAAGGCTGCAGCCCTTTGGGATAATGCTTTAAAACCAGCCGTTAGCTAGCAGATATATTACTGGCAGCCAAACAGCCATGTCTAAAAGAAAAGCAACATGGTTCTTGTCTGTTACCCGGGAACGCTCTTTCCTGTTCTCTGAAGCCAGGGCTACAGCTTCCCCTTCCTTTGTCCCTGAAGCTCATTGTTCAGGGCTCATCCTCATTATGGTCAGGGTGCCACAGCGGATGAGGAGCATCTCTGTGAGTGAAAGTTTTGGCACTGAGCACGGGCTCCACCTGGAAAATGGATGTCTCTGTCTCAGACCTCGCTGTCTGCCTTCACAGATGCTAATGCTAAGGTCATGCCTAGGTGATCAATACAAGGACAGTAGGAGCTTTCATGGTCAATTCTTATTGTCTCCTGTGGTCCAGCTGCACTCCATCACTGGAGATCTGTCTTTCAACCTGAACTCCTTCCTGCTTTTCACACCACAGCACGGAGCTTGTCTCTTTGAGAACAGATAGCTCTTGACAGTTTGGATTGTAAGTGAAGCCACAGAGTAAAAAAACCCCAAAACGACCAGAGCTCTATTAAGAACTGCATGTAATCAACCAAGGAAAGAAGGAATGAATATGAGGAAGGGAAATAGATATTGGTGATATTTTATGCCAAAACCAGAAGGCTGAGCAGAAGGGGAGCTGGGAGGCAGCTGTGGCCACGTAAGTCCACCGGTCCAAACCTAAGCTCTTGTGGTGGGGACACCCAAGCAGATACTCCTGCTTTGTTCCTCAGTTATGCCTCATTTGGAAGACTCTCTGTAAAGCCAAGCCTGTATCATTCTTGCTAGTTAGTGCATCTCATGAAGTGACAAACCTGGAGCTCTGGAGGAGGGTGTCTAAGCTACTGGAGGCACGAGGAGGGCAAGATAAGTAAGAGAACCTGCAGGGCTTTGGGTCTGTTGGAGCATGATCTCAAAACTGGAAGCAGAGAAGGGACTCAGGCTGTGTTGACGACACTGCACTGCAGAGTGAGCATTGCATATTGTTCTGCTCCAGAAGGCATAAAAGCAAGTGCCTCAAAGGTCTGATCCTGCCCAGTGAGGCAAGGCCCAGCCAGGCTGGCCCAGAAAATTGCTTCTTACTCCAGAATGGGAAAGGCCCTCCACATCACACCACGGCAGCCAGCAGCTGCGGGATTTGTTAGAAGTATTTTGAACAGCATCTGCCATGGGGTCTATGTGCAACAAGGGGCATTAAAAAACCATCCCATGTTGCATTGTCCGTACACTAATTTAAAATATATGCAGCCACATATAAAATAGTACCTAACACGTAATATTCGTGCAGTTCAAATTAGACAGTAGGTCGATATATTTTCAATATGTGCCGTTGCGATGTAATGCATATTCTGAACAGGCAGCAAATAGATGTGAAATGTGTGTGTGAGATGCATCTGGACCAGGAACAGCTTGCAAAGCCATTCAGGAAAATATTTAGAGGGGTGAGGGGCGGGAATGGGCTTGTTCTGTCTTTGTTTTGTGACTGCTTTAACTCCAGGCTTTCTGTCCTGGGAGTCCCACAGTACGGACTGGTCACCCCCTACAGGCAGCATAAAAGGCAGCCAGCCTGGCCCATTCTGTGCGGTGCTGTCATGTCACTATTTCAACCGCTGTTTAAACCGCTGTTTAATGAAGAGGGGTTTAAAAAGGAACCGAGGTTTCCATTCACTCCTGCCAGCGTCAGCCTCACTGATAATCCATCTGTGCAGACAGGTTTGCAGAAAGGCTCTCGGCCATCCTCCGGGACCTGCCAGGCTCCCTGTGCTCGGGCAGGGGACTTGCACATACCTGCTGGCAGGCACGGCGGTGGCCTTCGTCCTGCTCTGCACAGCCAGCCCTTCCTCTTCTTCTGCTTCCCCCACTGTACACATGTCCCAGTCCAGCCCACAGCCCCTTTATCTCACCTCCCAGTAAAATCCTCCCTTTTCACACCCTTCCTCACCACAGTTGCAGTCAGGGACTCCTGACCAGCAGATCACCTCTCCTCCTGCTTGCAGCATCCTCTTCTGGTCCATCTCCAACCTGTCTGAAGATAGCTAGGTGCACATCCAAACCCAATCTGGAAGCACCATTCCAAGGAGATATAATCAATATCCATTGTATTTTCTCATGGGGTTTATAATCTCTAGGGACCAGCAGACTCTGGATTTGAGTAACCCAGATCTGAAATACGCTCTTTGGCTTCATTTCCTTCTAATCTCTCTGAGAGGAAAAATCTCTGGTAACCCATGGGTACTAAATAGGAGGATACCTCTTCTGTACTTCTGCTGTGAAACACCAAGAGCCAGCCGACACAAGCCTGGTAGCAGAGGCAGAGATGGCATGGCTTAGAGACGTCCTGCCGGTGTGTGGGTTGGAAGACAGAGGGTCAGGGCTGCACCTGACACCTTAATCCTCTCGTCTGTGTCCTTTTGCCTCCGTCACACACCAGATCCCAAGAACAAAGCCTGTTTAGTATCCTGCTTGAGACAGATTTATGCTGGAAGATGTTTCTTATTTCTGGAAACACTGTCTGGGGCATTTTTCTTTAAAAGTTCTAGTTTATCAATGTGGAAAATGCTGTTGAAAGTGGACATTATCCACAGCACTTCCCATTTCAACAAAAAGCCAAAGTTCATTTTTTTTGGAGAAAGGGCGGGGGGGGGAAAGAAACGTTCAGTGTTTGGTATGAAGCCTGTTGAACAGCTCGGCTCTGCTCATGGCTGGCCCCCAGCATACCCTTTTCCTGCTTCAGTATAATGGGAGCTCAGAGGCCAGTGCAGAGACACAAAATCAGCACGCTGGGAAATCAGCGGGATGTGTGCAAACTGGCTTGGATAAAATCCACCCCAAGCACAGCCCATACCATAATACGACCAAGAACAGTGAAGCTCTGAAGTCTGAGAAATAACATTTCATTTCTCCCCATCCCCCCATTTCTTTTTCCACTTCTGCTCCTGCCGGCACACACCTGGGCTTCAGTTGCCGCATCCAAGGACCACAGAAAGCCTTGGTCTCACAGCAGCTCTAAACCAAGAACTCCAGCTTCACTGAGACTGGATTTTGGCTTGCCTGGGTTATTTCAAGCTCAGGCTTTTCTTTTGGTTGTGGGACTGTGACTTTACCAGGCTGGATCTCCAAAACTGGCTAAGCTTGACCCAGTGCAGAGAAACACCCATGAGCATGGACTAAGCATCTCTCATTCCAAACTCCCCCAATTCTGAGATTAGGCAGAAATTCAAACAAATGAAGCCAGTTGCTGGAGAGGACAGGAAGCAATTACAGACCACCCTGTAAAGGCAGGACAGCTAGCAGCTTGTGTGGCTGCTGCTGCTGTTTAAACAACAACAACCCCCAGGCCGGGAAGGGCAGGAACATCTTTGAAGAACAATGCTGGAGCGAGGCACACTAAAGAAGTCGACAAAGGAGGATTAATACAAAATGCTCCGGCACAAGGGCCCTGGGCTCTTGCTGTGTGGGTCAGGAGGGTCCCGCTGGCAGGAGGAGGACAAACAGGATGAGTTCATGATTCCGAAGGGAGTTGGGACCCAGGACCTCCTGGTCCCTCCTGGTTCCATGCCAGTGAGTGGACCCACGCAGGTCAGGAGGAGGGTGGCCGGCAGGATGCCTTTTCCATCTGCAGGGCCATTTTGCGGTGGAATTTTTTTTGTTTGCCATGGAGGGGGAAGCAAGGGGGAGGCATTTTCAAGCTGTTTTCTCCAGGATATCCCAGTTACGCCTGACAGCTGGTTCCCATTGGGCTCCTGACCAAAGACAGTCTCCAGCAAGGGTGGGAGTGGGCGGGAATGGGGGAAGGGAACCTAATAACGATGAGGACGACGAAGAGGAAGGATGAAAGGCACTTAAATGTGGAGGGTGGAACTGAACCAGGAGGACACTTGGTGGGAGGGGCTGGCAAGGCTTTGAAGCTCCTCGCTATGGGGAGCCTCCTTTAAACCCTACACCATATTGGTACAAGGTGGGGGAGAAGGGTCTGTCTTTCTTTTTCCCTCTGAAATATTATGAGAGTTTGAGACCCCAACTCAGGATGGCCTGTTTCTGTCCATTAAGTATTTTAAATACTTGTCCATCTCCCGTGGCCTCCCGTCCTTCTGTTCCTTGTGGGAATGGGCTGGGGATGGGAGATTCCTGAAGATAATGAAAGGCTATGGGGCATGGGGTAGAGGTGATAAGGGGTGATGTCAGGCAGAGCCCTATGCCAGTAGGCATTCAAGTGTAGGATATGTGAAGAGGAACTGTGTCCCAAAACCCAGGATCAGCTGTTGATTTTTGCTCTTGGGGAATTAGAACCTGGCTGCAGCACTGGTTGAACAGTGAGGCCTTTGAAACACCCATGCAATCTGGGGAGAAATCGGACAGCGGGTTTTTTTGTAACCTCAGAGCCCCATGCTGCCCCGCTGGGAACCAGGTGAGGGTTTGCTAATTAAAGATGGACTAGACCCAATCTGAAGGACTCTGCAGGCCTCCCTGGCCACACACAAACGCTCGTACCATTTTAAAGGCAATGCTGTTGACAAGGGCTAGCCTTGAATTTGACTGTTGGGCTGAGAAACTGGAGAGGGCTCTGCACTTTGCTGGGACTGTTGTCTTGAACAACCAAAAGTATGTTTATACAAGGACCAAAGGGTTCATTAGAAATTAATACCCGCTCTCTTACTATTGCCCAGATTTCAGCCAGCTCTGTGGTATGTGGCACTGAAGAGTTTACTGAGCAGATACCAGCAAGTGCCTATGTTGAGTCCTTTGGTGGGGAGGGCAGACCTGGGATGCAGCCTGGCCTTTCAAGCTCCTGCTGTGGAGGAGAAGCACAAGGAGACAACTACCCACCTTTGCCACAGACAGGGGGTGTGATTTTGGGAGTAGACCCAGCTGAACACTGTGCACTGCAAACATGGTTTGCTAACAGCATAGTTCTCATTTGCAGAGCATTCGCACACCCATGACTGGTGTCTGCCCCAGTATTTGTTATTGATGTTTGCCAGATCTCATGGACTTGATTGCAGTGACCCTTGTGCAGGTGGTATACATAAGAGTCAGGCTGTGAGCACCTTGCTCACATTTGTGGTCTGAGTTTGTACTAGAGACCGTTGCAAGCAGAGGCTGTGCTGGGAAGTGCGTGGTCTGTTTGTAGGGCTCTGTGCCTTCCCGGGGCAGACACTGCTGGGTCTCTCACCTCTCAGACCTCACAGGTTGCTGCTGGAGGCATTGCCACTTCCTTCTTACTGCAGCTTCGGACAGATGGGGACATTTGATAATACTAACTTTCTCTGTTGTTTTCTGTTCGTCTCATGATACCTGTCTGACTTTGGGTTTGATTTGATTCAGAAAAAGAGCAGGAAAATCTTGTTTGGTAAAACTGCTAGGAGGACACTCCTCTTCCTTCCCCAATCAAACCCAAACAAACCTTTCCCTGGAAAATCGGACTACAACAGTTTATTAAATTACATCTAACTAAATTCAAATCATCAAGAAATATAATAGCAGCCAAAAAAAAAAAAAAAGGTACAGGAACCACAAAAGAACATGTCCAGCAGACACCTGCCTTTAGAGTGCTGCATGCATTCCTTCATTGGCTGCGTAGCTGTACAGCATGGCTGAGAGATTATTCCCTTGAATTACCTTGCCCTAATCTAACAATGAATATGCTTCAAAGCAATGGACAAAAAACTAAGAAGCCTTGCTCTTCCCCCTGAAATGAGCAGACCTGTCTGGGCTGGCTGAACCTCTCAGCACTGGGAAGCATTCAGGGCTGCGCTCAGTGCTGGAGCTGGAGCTGGAGAAAGGGCACCCTCATTCCTCGGTCCTTCTCAGTGCATGGGCTGTAAATCTCTAGAGGAAAAAAATACTCTGTCAGTGCATTGTTCCTCCCAAGGCTGCCAGGAAATCTGTGGGGCAGAGGCATGAGGTGACACAGAAAAAACAATGGAAAGAGAAAGTTAACAATAACACTTTTTTTTGGTGTATGGCAAACTATTTCTGGCAGAGAACTAGTTGAAGGTTCAGTGTGGTAATTTGTGTAATTAATCCATCTTTGCTCTGAGTTTGTGTGCTGGGTATCCCTGGGCCCCTGCAGTGGGTGTCTGTTCAGCAGCAGCCCCAGGGTCTCGGGTTGATCCCGAGGCTCCTGAGTCGCTCCCACACAGGGGTATGTGACTCAGGAACCTGGAGCTGCGGCACTCAGAGGTGTCTTTAGCTGAGGCCCTCGCCTGCAAAGGTGAGGCAGCTGAAGGTGCAGCTGTGGCAGTGGATTGCCCGTGGCTGCCTGGCAGCTCTTGCACCTCCTTAATTTGGGGCTCATAATTACAAGACAGTTAACTGTTCTAAAAGCAGTGACATCAATGAAGGAAGTGCAGTATTTCCGTGCCTTCCTTTCTCTTTGCCTTGCCTTCGCCCGCTTCATGTCAGTGCTGGATTCATCCCTCTTTCCTTCTTGGTGTACCACTTCTCCTAGGGACATTTAGATTGGATATTAGGAAAAGTTTATTCGCTGAGAGGGTGGTCAAGCATGGGAACAGGCTGCCCAGGGAGGCAGTGGAAACACCATCACTGGAAGTATTTAAAAAACACATAGGTGGTGCTTAGGGACATGGTTTAGTGGTGGGTTTGGCAGTGCTGGGTTTAATGGTTGGACTTGATGATCTTAATGGTCTTTTCCAACCTAAATGATTCTGTGATTTTATGAAGCATCCCGCTCCAGGCTGTTTGCTCTAGTATAGCTGGGAGGAGCAGGGCAACAATGTTTTTGATCGACGCCTTCCCTTTCTCCATGCCTGAGTGGCAGCATGAGATGGATGGGCAGCATGTGTTTCCTGTGCTAAGCCCCAGCCCTTTGCCTTGCTCTCCTCCTGGCCTTTTCCAATAGCCACTTGATGGCTTGGGCAGCAGGTGAGAAGGAGAGCTCACTTTTGATTCGTGAATCCCCAGGAACATAGCTTAAAATAAAAAAAAAAATAGATAAAAATCCCCAAACAAATAAATGCATTTTTGGAAAATAAATGTCCCTATATTAGCTTAAATGGGCCCAGTGAGGAATAGTGGCTCTATTAGCATCTGAAAACACTTACAGGCAGCCTGGGGTGAGCAGAGGTGAGCGCTGTGCAAGGCAGCGCAGCAGCAGAAAGTTTGAGAGCAGTACTACTGCCAGCTGAGGCACCTCTCACTCTCTCCCCCTTCCCGTGCTCCGCTTTTTTTGTTTGGTTTTGTATTAAGATCTGCAGGTGTCTGGTATGCTGCGCCGAATTGAAAAATTGAATGCAATATTAAGTTAATTAAAACTGCCCTCTGTGTGTTAATCTTCTTGTCAAGTTTTAATTAAGTGCTGATAAAGGCTCAGCATGGGCCAGGGTGTGTGTGTGGTGTGTTCCCAGTTTCCCCCTCCGTGATCCAGGCAGCCTGCAGGCATGGAGGTGCTTGTTAGGATAATGTTGGGGTTACAGCAGGTCCCCTAAAGCCTCCCGGTGCCAGAGTTCAGGTCAAGGAAGCCTGGCTGTCCAGCTCAAATGCACTGAGAGGAGCTCCTTAGTGCCTGCACCCACGCAGGGCTGTTGCAATGTCCCTCCCACGAAAAGGTGAAATGTGACCGTTTCCTTGGCTGTCTCCCTTGCGTGGACACAGCCCTCACTCACCAGCACCCTGCAGGTCCCACTCAGCAAGAGTCCCTGCCCAGATGCAGCCTCTCTCCTCCCATAACAGGTCATGCTTTTGGTGATGGCTGATTTTCTGCTCATGAGCCAGAAAATTTAGGATAATTGTCAAGTCAGGGTAATTGCCATTTCTTGCTGCAGGGACAGGTTGGTGTGAGAGCATCAGGAGTGGGGTTAGGGCTTTCTGTGTGTTCCTCTATTCCTGTTTCTGTGTCACCTCTTTTGATGGGTGGTTATGGATACATGGAGTTGGTGCCTGAGCCCTCACCCCCAGCATGGTAATGAGGGATGCTTTTTGGAAGAGACAGCCAGGCAGGGCGTGAGGAGCTGGAAGCATGTATGTGGCCTGTGAGGGTGAGGATACCCAGGATCCAGATGGGTTTAGGGATTGGTTAGGGTAGGAGTGAGCTAGAGCGGGGTGAGGAAGAAGCCTGCAGTGGTCCTGGGTATGCTGCAGAGGGTTAGCAGGATGGAAAAGAGGACACTGCCAGATGGAAGTGATGGAGAGCTTTAGGACAATTTGGGGGTGTTTAGTTGAATGGCAGCAGGGATTAGCAATGGCAGAGGGGGTGTGTGTGTGTGGGAAGATTGATGAAAGAGGGTGCAGAGCCAGGTGCTACAATGCAGGAGGGTTGTGGTGGTCTTGGAGTCCTGGGAGATGAGCAATTCCCATCCTGTTCCTGCAGTCAGGGAGATGGTACCAGCAGGACAGTCTGTAGCTCTTTCCTTCCATCAGCCTCTGACTTGTTCTTTGGTGCTGGGGGAGCCCCTCCAGCTCCCTGCAGCTCACAGGGCCTGCAGAGATGAGTTTCAAACACTTGTCTCCATCCTGCTGTGCCTGTACAAGCGTTTCAGCTGCAGGGATATCACCATGGCTAATGAAACGGTGAGAAATCCACAGCAGAGAGTACAGGGCAAATGGTCAGTGCCAGGGCAGGAGGAGAAACCAAACAGGACATACAAGACACCCAGGGCAATTCAAGTAAGTTTTTCCTACCACATATCAGTCCCTGGAGTGTATGGCCTGTCCTGGAGCCTTGTGTTACTGTCAGTCCCCAGAACACACACTCTGTCCTGAAGCTTTGCCTTGACTCAGCCTTGCTATTTTGGTCTGCCACGGTCTGCTGCAGGGAGCCGGGCACCAGTGACTGAGCTGGTGCATCCCACAGGGTGAAACCCCCTTCCACAGCCCCACCAGCTGCTGTCCAAAACCCTCTCCTGGGGGAGTCTGTTGGGACTTAAGCCAAGCAAGGGTACGCGGTCTGGCTGCTAGTAGCTCTGGGAACCTGCTATGATCCTTCATAGGGCTGGAAGGAGGGATATGTCCTGTCAAAGGCAACTTTTGCAGAGATTTTGTTCCCTCCTTTGGGAACAGCGGAAAGGTTTTAGCACAAAATGGTTGGTGTGGGTTTGTTCAGCTGCAGCAGTGAGATGTGAGGTGGTGTTGGAGCAGCAGCTCCTGGCCAGCCCTGACCTTGAAGCAGGAGGCTTTGCTTTGCCCAGGCCTGACTTGCGGCTGGTGATGGCTGAGGAGTCAGTGCTTTAGTAAAAAGTTCTCATCAGAACACTGCAGGAATAGTTTTTCTTCTTTTAGAGAAACTGTTTGGCTGGGTAATATCTCCCTAAAGTGGACAAGATGATCCCCTGTTAAAGGTCTAACTCTCTTCACTCTCCTTGTTATTTAATAAGGGCAGGTTGGAAATCAATGTTTCTAGCAGTGCAGATGTCTCATGTCTCTTTTTTCCAATGCCAGACAATATCATTTTGCAGCAATTATCTCAATCATTGACCATAGATTGAGCTGCAATAAATTTTTCCAAATAGTTCCTTGCTATAAATTTCTGTAGATATATCCATTGCGGAGTTGACATTTCCCTCTGAATTGACAATTAAACTATCTTCGCTCAGTTATAGCCATTATATTTAACCTCTGTTGATTCCATTTTTGACTTTTTTATAGGCAACATGTTTCCCACTCCACATATGAGTCTCACCTAGGCTTTTCATTGTATTTTTAAGGTCCCTAGCTAAAATTAAGACATTCCCCATTTTGACTTACAGCACCTTGTAATGCCTTTAAAACATTACAAATATTCTTTGAAATATCTCAGGGCCAGATCCAGTGCACAAGTGGAATTAACAGTCGCTAATTTAGAGCCCAAGCCATTAACTTGACCAGCCAAAGTGTTTCTCCTGCCTCAGGTTTTTCAGCTCAACATAGGTACAACACCTGCATTTACGATCAGAAAGTTATTAAGTGATACTCTTTTTAAAATTAATTGTGACTGTTCCCAACTTGGGGCAGCCCCGCTGTGGATTTCTGTGCCCGCTCCCCAGCCCTGGGATTAGGCAGTGGGGGATTTCTGGAAGTGTCTTTCCATTGTGCTTTGGTCTCCAGCTGAAAGGGTACAGTTTTAGCAGTTACGAGCAGTACTTGTCAATCTCTCACAGTTTGTTTTGGAGCTAATGAATTTAGGAAGGTTCCCATATATGTGTCCTCCTCTTCAGCACGCTTGGGAGCACGCTTGGCTCCAGCTATCCGGCATGTTTCTGAGAGGTGGTTTCTTCACCCCAGTCACCAAGATTAATTTTGTATAGGCATTTTCATATGCTGGGAAAAAAAACTGAAAAAAACCACCTGGAATCAATTGTCAGCACAATGGAAGTTGGCATAGCTAGCACTGGGGAGAAAGGGATGGACAATAGTTTATTTACCAGAAATACCACTGTGGGGACGATCAAAACTATTGGTGAATTAGTGCCAAATTGGATGAATAGAGTAGACTGGGAAAAAAATAAAGGGGGGCGAAAAAAACCCTGGAAAAGTCAAAACCTTTAGTCATATTATTTTCTGAAATGAATTTGGTTTTGTTTTGAATGGACACTGAGAAATCTGCCTGAATTTGAGCTGAGATTTAAAGAGACAGCCAAACAAGCTGCTCTCCTCTGGGCTGGATGTGGCATTCGGGTCTACTGAGGGTGCCTTCCTCACTGTTCTCTCTTTGCTTCGAGCACCCTAGGGTGAATCCCATGCTGGGAAGCCCGTTCCTGGCTTGTGGGGTGTTGCCAGGCCCCTAGCACTGTGTGGGGAGCAGCAGGGAGCCTGCACTGCACAACCACCGCTGCCACTCCTGGCTCTCCATCCTGCCTTATCTCCGTTCCTCCAACCCTTGCCCACTGTGTTTATTCACACTGTAAACTTCTTTGTGCGGGGTCTGTCTCTCATTGCATTTGTTTTGAAGCCCTGTCCCCACTCATGGCTTATCTCTAGGCACAGCGATAACAACAACCAACAACCCTCTTTGCTTATATCACCGTCTCTTTTAAATGTTTTCATAATCTAAACCAGCGCTTCTATCGCCTCTTCCTTCCTCCATGTAAAAGCACCCGGTCCGTGTAATGCTAATGGGCCCGGCTTACACGGAAAGTTATTGCCTGCACTTCCCAACTCGTTTTCTGCAGCCCCTGTGGAAATGAGGGAAGTGTCAGGCTGATGCCATGTTTCTGCAAGATTCTCGTGCAAGTACAGTGACTGTGGAAGAAATAATTTCTCCATCTTTGATTCAAGATAACTTTTGACATCAGGAACTCTCAGGAGTCAAGCCTACCCAGGGAGGAGGCACCATGCTCTACCCCAGCATCTCCCGTGTCCTGGAACAGAGGCCGCCGTGTGTTTCAGAACAGCAGGCTCCAGCCTTGGAAAGTCAGGCGAGGCACAATTTGGAAGCAGGCTCTGCCTCCCACCGCGTGGGGACCTTGCAGGATGCTTGACGGAGCATCCCTGTAGCTCCACCCTGTTCCTCTGCCTCCAGCTCTTTCCAGGATCCTATGAGGTCTTTGTGCTGCTTCCCACAGGCTTGGGTCTCCCTGCTTGCACTTATGGCAGGAAGATGTCCCTGCAGCTCGACATTAACATATGTGTGGCCATGCATGTGCCTGGCACTGGCACACATTGCCCTGTGAGAGCTGCCCTTGCCTGATGCTCATGCTAGCATGTGTGCCTGTGCAGGCTGGGTGACTGGTACAGGATTGCCTGCCTGCACTGCTGGCCACTGCTGTATGCCTGAGGGGTTATTTTTCCCCCTCCTTTGTTTTTTATCCCCCTAGGAAAGGAGTGTCCCTCAGTGCACGTGTGCCTGCATAGGTCTGGGCAGGCGCAGAGCATGCGTGTGCCACTCAGCTGTCGCTCGTCCTGATCACCAGAAGGGAAGCGAGCGCTGCCAGGGATTGAAGGTCAGCAGAAGGACATCTCAATTATTCTGTGTCATCTGCGAGGAACTCGGCTCTTGTCAGAGTCCCAGTGAAGAGCAATGAAACAGTAACTTGGCTGGAGGAAAAAAGAAAATAGGAAAAAAAAAAAAAAGGAAAGGAAAGGAAAGGGAAGGGAAAGGAAGGGAAGGGAAAGGAAGGGAAGGGAAGGGAAGGGGAAGGGAAGGGAAGGGAAGGGAAGGGAAGGGAAGGGAAGGGAAGGGAAGGGAAGGGAAGGGAAGGGAAGGGAAGGGAAGGGAAGGGAAGGGAAGGGAAGGGAAGGAAAAAGGGGAAAAAAAAAAAAGGCCTGTGCAGTCTGCACAGAAACTAAGGTCACTGGGATTGACAGCTGCTAGGAGATATCTCTATTTCGTGTGCTGACAATAACACCTCTATGGGCTACAGATCTGAGTTTTCAATTAAATATTGGGCAGTGAAGAGGGGTGAAAAAATATATCTCAGCGATAATTTCAGAGGAGGGGGAGGAAATGAAAAACAGGCTTGTGAAGGAAACCTGTCTCACTGCTTCCAGTAACCTTATTTCCTCAGGATTGTCCTGTGTATTTCTCCTTCCCTCATCTCTTATCTTCACCTCTCCTTTTGAAGCCCTGGGAAACTGGAGGCAGCAAGGAGAGAAAGAACTTGGGCGGAGGGAAGCAGGGGGAGCCAGTCCCTTATATCTCTCCTTGCGGGAGGAATAACCAAGGCCCAGCAGCACTTCTGGTGGAGCTGCTCTGTACCAGCGTGGCGTGCTGGGCTGGGATGCAGGCAGCCCCCCGCGGTCCTTGGCACTTCCATTTGACTTCTGCTCATGTCATGCCAGTGGGATGCCTTTGTTAAGCTCAGTTAATTGGCAGCCAAGGACCTCCCCTCTGTACAGGTGGGAGTTCCTTGCTCAGCCTCTATTTCCATGGGCTCAGGGCCCTTGGGGTTTTGGCACAGCAGGGTGGCTGCTGGCTCTGGCTGTGGCTGGGCTCATGCAGTGCCCCAGGGATGCAGTTCCCAGCACTTTCCCTGATGATTCATCTGCAGCCGGTGTTTCCTTGCTGCTGGTCCTCACACCAGATTCTCCTTCATACACATCAGAGGTGATGCCAGCAGCACTGCAAAGACATAAAGCAGTGTTGGCTTTGTCGTGCTCCTATTTTAGCAGCTCCTGCCACTTGTTTCCAGATCTGGTCACATCTTACCCTCTGGAGCAGGGGAAGTTACCCTGTCTCCTCCCCTGCATGACCTTGTTCCCTGCCTGGTGAATTCAAAACCATTTCTTCCATGAAGTTCTTCAGTGCAAGAGGGATGGGAAAGTGTTTCCAGAGGGAAGAGCCCTTGAAATCTCCATGGCCTGGAGTAACCAGCCCACTAGGTGGGCTGACCTGTCTGGGAGCACTTGGACAGAAGATATCTGGGGACTTTCCAGCAAGTAACTGTGCTGGTACCACCAGCATCCCCTGCCAGGGAGTCTGGGGCTTGGGGGTTTCAGCACAGACAACAGCTAAAACAACAACAGCAGACTCCATAATTATTGCCATTGTTCCCAGGCACGAGCCTGCATCAACATGATCATTACAACTTACTAATATGCAATGCTATTGCATGATTGCATAAAGCGCCGCTGCTGTTGATACAGAATTAATTAATGAATGGCTTCAGCCTGCTAACCATGTTCAGTCAGGAGTCAGGCAGGCTGCCAGGAGGCTGGGGGAAAGGTGCAGGAGCAGTGCTCCAGGGCCAGCCAGAGTCTGGGGGCTGGGGTGCTAGGATCTGTGCTCTGGGGGCCAGGGGGAGGGTGGCCGCTCTGCCCTCCATGCACACAATGTCCCTTGCTGCTCTGCAACTCTGCAGAGCTCCTGGATGACGGCAAGGAAGGAGTAGCCCATGGTTGGACCATCACACATGCATTTTCAAAGTTTCCTGAAGAGCTGAGCAAGGCTATTGCAAATCATTTAAGTCCAGCAGCCATTATGGAGGCATCTGGGGCAGTTGTGTGCTCCTTTCCAACAGGACTCTTTGTCCTAGTCCCCCAGAAGTAGTAAAAGCTCTTGCTCAGGACTGGAATTTGAAATCTGCCTAGGGCCACCCCTCTCCATCCATCACCAGAGCAGATGCCAGCAGGCTCCATATTGGTTTTGTCTGCGAGCTGCAGGTGGCATTTCACCAGCATTAGCTGCCCTCACTTGTGCTTTCCCTAATCCCCTTCTCCAGGCAGTCCTGTCCTGCATCCTGCACTGAACAGAGGCTTCAGCTTCTGCACCGGACCGCATATGGGCAGGGGGCACGGGGGGCTGGCCCTGGGGCACCACAGCACAGCAATGTCACTGCCCGTCCTTGGACATGCCCATTAAAAAATTAACAAAGAGCTAATGGTGCATGGCTGTTGGTGCCCGAGAGTGGAGCCATTGCAGAGTAACTGCTTGGAGATGGGGGTCACTAATAATGCTGTAAGCTGCCTGGGAGGGTATTCGGGACCCCACAGCTGGATCTCAACACGAAGCTGCTTGAGCTGCCCATGGCTTGTCAGTGAGAAGCAAACTTCTGAGGAGGATTCACAACCTCGAAACACACATGTGTGCAGGGAGAGGCCCACAGTGATATCTAGCTGAATGTTAAAAGTAATTTAGAACACAGTGCACAACCTTCACCCTTAGGTCAGTCTTTCAAAACTCACTGAAACCCCCAAATCATGAAAAACCATGACATTCCTGTGAGTTTTGGTGTGCGGGAGGACATGGACCTGCTCATATCACAGAGAAAGCACCCGTTGGCACTTTCATGGGAGGGTGGTTTAGGTGATGGTGGCTCTTCCAGCCTGGGTGCCAGTGCAGCCTGTGCTGCCCCGTGGTTGCAGACAGTTCTTCCCTCTCCAGACTCAGGAGACACTTTCTGTGGGATCCCCTTTTTGCTGTCAATGGACCCTTAGATGGGGAGCATACAGCTAAAGCTGGGGGTGACTGCTGCTTTGGGGGTGCCTGTATGTTAGGAGATGGGGAAGGTGCTGCTGTGCATCCTGGCAGCCAAGCACATCAAGGCTTCTCTGTCCCACACAGCAGCCAACCCCACATGCATTTGCCTTCTAGGAGTGTAGGAGGAGATGCACTCTCCTTTGCACTGTGTCTGTCCAGTGGCCAGTGGGTCACCTGCTTTGCAAGGAGGCTCTGCTCCCTTTTCCCCCAGTCCTGGACCCATGCACAGGGAGTCATGCTCACACATCATAAAGTGTGCTTGCTGTTGCACTGAGAGGCTTCCCTGGAACATGGGCCTATTTATTTTATATGCAGAGAAACATAAATGTTTGCACTAAGCTGCAGACATGATGGGAGCAGATGCAGGTATTTCACCTTTGAATCCTGGCCTTGCTGGCTTGTGAGGAGCTAAGCGGGAGGCTGATGAATTGCAAACACATTAGGACCCCAACTTGCTGGCAGACCTCTTACCTGGCTTTGTCAGCTCTTCAGCCGATGAGTTGTTTAAGTGGTCTTTTTATTGTGCTTCCTTTCCAAGTGTTCAGATACGCTAATGGTAGGAGGCTCTGCTGAGCTCTGGGCAGCCTTCTCCGAACCTGTCCCTCACACCAGCGGGTGTTTCTGAGTCCTTTTGGGCCAGTGGAAGAGGGCCTGTGTGTCACCTACCTGTTGGTTCCACGGATTTTATATTGTGGACCACCTATCGTGATTTGACTTGGGCTTCTTTTTATTAGTCACATGAGCCTGTTTGTGAGTATCCTGAACTGCTGCCCACAAGCTGAGCAACCATTCCTTCCCCTCAGAAAACTTTCCCTGAGATACCAAAGCATTTAACCAAAAATGATGTTATTTCTTGGCCTAACATCACTTCTCTGCTTCTTCCAAGCTTTTTCCAGAAACTGCAAAGCTCCCAGGAGAGTGTGTTCACCTGGAGCAGGGAGGTGAGGTATCATCCCCCAAGATCTCCAGTCCAGTTTTGCAGCGCATTAGGAGTTTTGCTGTTGGATGAGTTTGTCAGAAATCTCTTTGTGGATCTCCCCTGGCTCTGGGCTTCACCTGTGCAGAAGGGAAAGAGCCCATGCTGCTTTTAGGCTGTAAGAAAAACATGACAGGCTTTGTAGTGCCCGTGGTGAGGAGCTAATTTTTTCCAGCTGATAGCCCAAGCGCTGGGGTCCCCTCCTGCAGTGGGTGGGAAGGGTGCTCTCTCTGAACACAAACCTCTTCATGGGAAAGCAATCACAGAAAAGCTGAGTGCTGCAATGTAGGTTTAATTTTTTTTGGGGGTGGGGAATAGCTACCCATTTTCAGGGCTCCTGGCGTGCTACCCCATGGGGCGGTGGAGCAGAGTCTGGCTGGAGAAAGCTGAGCGGGAGCTGCCATGGCAGGGAGAGCAGGGAGCCGCACGGGAATGGCAGGATGGCGAGACACGAGCACCTGGAAAGAATTAACGCTTACCCTCAGCAAGAGCTTGTAAGGAGAAAGAACAAAGCAGGCGAGGAAAAACCAGAGCAAGAACAAAATGGTGCTAGTGGGAAAAGGCATTCCTCCTTCTCTGCAAGGGGGAAGGAGACGTCTGAGCAGTACTGCTGTGTTTTGGGGGAACCGCCGCTCCCTCTCAGAGACTCAGCCTTTCTCACATTTTCTTTTCTATTCAATTATGTCTCTGATTTTTTTCCTCCTCTTTGTTTTTCCTTCCCTTTCTGACTTTATCCCATCCCTCTCTTTCTCCATTCTCTCTGATCTTTTCTATGTGTCCTTCTCACACGCTCCTCCCTTCCTTTCTGTAGCAGAATAGTGTTTATTTCTGTACCCAAAGACCATTCCCACTTTCTCAGCAGCCTGGGGACATAGTACCCTGGTTGTCCTTTCTCCAGGCTGGAGCCTCAGTGCTGATCCTTACTTGCAGCTCTCCCTTGTGACATGCAGAAATGGAGGCAGGCAGGGTTTGAGCATTGATGCACTTAGGTAAATTAATGGACATTCTGGAAATTGCCACTAATTTGAATTTGACCCATTTTGCAAGGGGTATTTTGCATGTGGTCCTCCAGTGGGCTGCGAGGGCTTGTGCTCTCTTAGGACGTGTAGTACCTGCTTCCCAAAGATTATTTTTTTTTTTTAAATAAATACTGCTAATAGCCTCCTGGCTGACTTCTGTTAGCACTCTACTGGACCTGGTCACAGCAATTACTCAAACAAAAACCAAAAAGAATTGCATTTATCAAGGGAGTTTTTCTCCTTCACATCCTCCTGGTGTGTTGTGCCCTAGGTGGAGGTGGTCTTCACCCCACTGGGGTTGCTGGGCTGGAAGCAGAACCCCCCAGCAGACTAGTCCAGCTGACAGCCCTGACTACACTTTCCAGAGGGATTTGTTTCCCAAGTTGTGTGTGTCTGTAGCATTAATAACATTTGCAACCCTCCTTACTCTTTGGTTGTGCCAGAGGTTTGGCTGAGCATGACTCTGGCTCTGTTATCACACAGAATTCCTGGAGCAGAAGAGCAGAGCAGAGGCTGTAAACCAGAGCTCTCGGACCTGGGGAACTGCTGTGCCTTGCTGGGCAGCAGATAACCTTAAAAGCCTTCTGAGCTCCCAGAGATACTCAGCTGCAAAACAAAGTAGAGACAAACCGTTGGGCAGCTGAGGAAGATCTCTCTCTTGCCTTTTTGCCATTTTTGCTATTGATTAGACCTGCTTGCCCATTGGTATTTCTGGTGAGCTCCTGCAGCCAGATTTCTAGCCAGGTCTGCTGGCTTGAGAGGTTGCACAAGTTTGGAGAAGTATTCAAGCATCCGAGTGTTTTACCCAAAGTTGAACTCTAGTAGAGCTGGTGACAGAAGGGGTCTATATAACTCATCCACACCGTCTCCCTGAAATTTCCAACTTCCTGAGTTTCTCCCACCACCGTCCTCTGTCCTTATAGGGCCTGATATAATAGGGTAGCAGTAAAAAGTTACTAGGTATAAATGAACTGATGGGGATTAAAGAACCAGCACATGCCTCCTGGAAGGCTTTAAAAGCATCCTGTTTAGAAACAGCTCTGTTTCTGCATCCCACATTCTTACTAATTTTCTTTCTCCTGTTTTTCTTTTCTTTCTTTTTTTTTTTTTTTTCATTCATATAGAGGAACTACAGATGGAGCAGGTTTACCAGGTCCCATTTCATCCATTCTCCCGGGGACAGCAGGAGTGCTGTCCCACTCGGCCCCTTCTCAAGGCTTTTGCCTTTCCCTAGGGTTTTCTTAGTGTTTTTTTTTTTTTTTTAAATTTATTTATTTCAAACCTAATTTAGTTTCAGATTGTTCATGCCTTTACCTGAGAGAGTTGGAGATTACTTGTGAAATGTGCAGAAGCAGGGTGCAGGCTCCTGGGGCAGCACAGACTTGGCTGTGCACTGGCATAGCACCCGACTGTTGCTCTGTGCAGCCAGGATGCCTCTGAGGATAAATCAGACTCCACCTCACAGGCCAAACAAGTCAGGCCCAGGGGCTCCTGTGAGCTCTGTTGATGCCCAGTTGGTGGTTCTCCCATTGCATCCAGCCTTTGGAAGGAAAATTAAAATCTTTCCTGCTTTGGGATATAGAAAGCTAAGCTGGAACAGGGAATTCTGTGCAATTTAAGATTTTTGTTTGCTGTAAAGAGCATTTCTGTTCACTTTGCACTGACAAATACTGTGATTTGATGTTTACAGGTAGCAATAGCGAGTTCCCTGGCAGAGGTGGGAGCCTCGGTGCTCCCAGTGCTGTCGGCATGCATGTGCTGGGAATGAGCGGAAGCCAGTGGAGGAGTGGGGAGCAGGCGAGATAGCAGCCATGTGATAGCTTCCAAGCAGAGGTCTGAATTTCTAGCTGCCTTCTGTAGATAAGTTTGGATGCTGAGGTCAAACAGGATAATCTGTGCAGTGAGCGGCTGAGCATCTCTTGGCAGGAGAAGTGTGAAGGGGGTGGAACTGGGATGTACTGGGGCATTTGGAATTGTTTACTGTCTTCTCTCTTCTGGGCCACGTAGCTTGGCACCAAGGTGTTACTAGAAGAACCACGGTGCCGCTGAACTTGCCAGGCTCCCAGGCATGCATGTTGGAGCCATATGCAATTACTGGCCTGTTTGGGAAGGAGACAGCCAGGTCTGCATGTGGCTCATTTGATTTGTTCTTGGAGAATTTTTCTCTTGACCCCTCCTGTACCAAAGTATTCATCCTCATGGATAAATACCATGTGCTCTGCAGAAAACTCTATATTTAGGGGGTTTGCATCCTTGTTTTTATGTCAGACTGTGCCAAAGGTCCCTGACATTCCTTTCTTTGGTAGCTGTGGCCAACGGTTTCACATCCGTACCAAAACACAGCTCTCAGCCAGCCCTTGAAAGCATCATGTTGGTGTAACATCCATGCGTGAGCAGCATGCGCACAGGGCTGCACTGAGCTTGGCCAATGCTGATTTATTTGCTCTAGTTGGATGCATGTTCTGGCATTTCTGTGGTATTTAGAAAGTCTTAATGACTATGAAGAGGCCGTCTGGTGTGGCTTAAATGGAATTGGTGGAGCTATGCCATATTCCTCAGTCAGGAGCTGGTCCTCAATGCCACTTCTCACAGAATATCAGACGAGGCTTCGAAGGAGCTGGTGATGGGTCTCAAGAGGTTTGCAAGTTTTGAAACATTCAGGCAGCTCATCTAAATGTATTGCACAGAGCTTTGGTTTGAGGATTAGGTTGGAAAACTTTGAAAGATCTCCCTTCCCCTGAGATTTCATGTGCTTCCTGTCTCTGCTTTTACCAAAACCACAGTGCCAGAACAAAGGCTTTTCTCATCGCACCTTGCTGTTTGAGATGAAAACAAAGCTTCAGCAGGAGAAAGGCTGTTGGATGGTGTCTTTTTAAGCGATAGCAAACCAGACGTTTTCAGCCTGTATCAGCTGAGGTTTGAGTTGAGTTGCAGAGCCAGGGCCTGAGCCAGATCGCATTTTTTCCAAGCAGCTTGGAAAAAAACAGAAGTTCATACCTACTTTCAGAAAATCATCCAGCTTGGATGAGATCCCTCTAGCTGCCCTTGTGCTGCATTTGCATGCTGGGTGGCCTGAAGCTTTTTCCCATGGTCACTGAGAGAAACCAGAAATGGGATGGGTAGAAAACCAGTGACAGCGGAATATTATTTAGGTATATTACTCTGCTTTCACACGCCCACTTGTAACTGAGCACAGCACCCGCCTCTCTCTGGCTGAGTTTAATGCCATATCTGTACGTTGGCATCTCTCTCCACCTGTTTAATGCATGTGTAGATAACGTTAGCAGGCACTTTTCTGAAATGAAGTGTGGGAAGACTGTTTGTTCTCTCCCTGGCGAGCTGCAGATGATGAGGTGCATGTGCTTCTGCGGCGACATCAGTGATAAGGGAGTGTTAATATAACCATGAATCCCTATTTTTGAGGAAAATGGGGCTTTTTATTCTAGACAGTTAAAGCATTTTAGAGAGCTTGCCACAAATGTAACCCAAGAGCCATGACTGTGTCCAGCTGCTTCACATGAACCTTGCTGAACAATCCCACCATCAAAGCCTGGTGCCCGCCTGAAATGATGAGACATTTGTGAGGCAGAAATATTCTGCATTAAAGCAGACATTGATCCAATCTGAGTTGTCTGTTCTGTTACAGCTAGTCTCAGTCTTAATTTTGCTCCGTCATGCCTCCTGCATCTGCCTGCATTCTTCTTTCTGCATGTGCATTTTAGGCTTCATCAGAGCAGGCCAGTTGGAGGATCATGTGCATGGGGTTTGCATTACACTACAATGGCTTTTGCGGATGAGGTACCCAAAAAAGACCTTTGTGTGAATTTTTTCTGGGCTTCTAGGGTGCTGTGTGCCTCTTCTCCCTCATTTCACCTCCGTCTTTGTGGGTTCATGACACAGACCCTTTCTCACCTGCCATCAGGGCTGCTTTGCAGATGGACAGAGGCGTGAGTGCTGCTCCGTGCCAGGGACAAGAGACCCCTGCCCCCTTTCACAGCCCTGAGTGGCACCTCCCAGGAGGAGGGGAAACCGGCATCCCTTGCAGCCATGTGTGCAGACTTCAGTGGGGGAGGCCAAGCTGCACCATGAGCGTGGGGCTGAGGCTCCAAGGCTGCTCTCCCTGGCTTGGTGACTCAGGCATCACTGCAGCTGGGGTGGACATCAGCATTGAATGAGATCAGGGGAATCCAAAGATGCTCTTGCAGAAGGAAGGGCACTAGGCAAGGCCATTGAGGCTGTGATGAGCCATGTCCAGAAGCTCTGGAGGGTGCTGAAGACCATCCTCTGCCTCACTGATCATGTTACTTGGGAGCACAAAGGACTTCTGTGCAAAGCCCTTCTCCAGCCAGCACTCCCTACCACACTGTTTAATTCCCAGGACACAAGCTGCTGCAGCTTCTCACCACAGGGAACAGGATTTATTCCAACCATGACATACCTTTGGTTTTCCTGGACTTTTTGGTTTGCATCAGACATAGACCACCAGTCTCCCACTTAACTGTTCATCTGCCTCCCAGGTCTTTCCCCATGCTTCTTGCTAGTAGTGCAAGACCCTCCCACCTCTGCTCTCCTTCAAAGAGCTTTCACACTGAGGTATGGACTGGATTTTCTAAGACTCAGTGTACTTGTGGGCACATCCAGTGAGTGCTCCCATCCATCTGCTTAACTCTTTGGGAGAAAAATAAAGCAGCCAAACAATGAGTGAGTACAAAAGCATATGTGAAGAATTGGCAAGGAGCGTTCCCTGACTCACAGCATCCATGCTTCTGCATGTCTGCTCTGCTCACAGATCACTGCCTCTCCTTACCCTTGCTTTAATTAGCAAGGGCTGAGAACACTCTGGGAACATGCTGGAAGAAGAGTGATGAGCAAAACAGCAGTTCCAGATGAGCAAAAGGATCTGAGGAGTTTAAGATGGAAAAATGGGTTGGTCTGTGTTCTCTGACCATGTGTGTGTGCACTGTGCTGGTGACTGCTTCAGCTAATGAGCATCTTCGCTCCCAGGAGCGGGCAGAGGTACAGTCAAGCAGAGAAACTGCCTGCACCAATTACCTGTGCAAGAGCACATTCCTGAAAGCGTCATTCCTCTGAGTGGTATTTAGCTCATACTCTTCTGATGCTGGATTAGGAGCCTGGAAAGTCTCTTGCCTTGGGCCTTGGCCAAGGCTGTTCTCAAATACCTCCAGCGATGTGCTGCTGCTCCTTCCTGAAGAAGCTGGCCCGCTGGAGAGGTGACCCAGCCCTCCTGTTAAACTTTCCCCTGCACAGTATCCTCCAGGTGCCCCCAGCCAGACCATTTCATCCCCTCTTTGGAAGCTGCGGACCCATGATTCCTCTCCTTCTCCCCAGAGCAAATCCATGTGGACCATCGGTCTGTTGTCCATCTAGTCTTAGCTAGGACTTTGCTATGCTGGAATAATTTTTGCCTTTTTGATCTTTCTGAAGAAGCCACAGACTTTTCCAAAAGTGCTCCAAGAATGCAGCCTAGTGGCCTCCGCTGCCGCCTGCTCGAGGCGTGCCTTGCTGTCATGGCTCTCAGGTGATGGACAGAGGGGCCGAGAGTGCCGGGAAGGGAAGGGATTTCACAGGCAGCATGAGCCCTCCCTTCGCCCTCTCCGGCTGTAAGATCAGGGCAGTGATAATGGCTTTGTTTAAAAGGAAGAAGAGGAAGGAAAATGGAAGTTTAACACAACAGGAGTCGCCTCACCCAAGTATCCCAAGGACCTTGGCTGCCAAAACTGGATAGAAATAAACGCTCCAGACAATGCACGGCCATATCTGGGAGCTGCAGGAGCCCGGCCAGCCCCCTCTTTCCTCGCAAGATCTGATAGGGCCCTTTGCTGGCACAGGACGGGTGCACCGGCCATTGTTCGCACACTGGCCCAAGCCGCTGGCAGCTAGTGGCATTGTCCTGGGATCCACACAGGCTGTCCGAGAGGAGAGAATCGCAGGAAATCAGACCAGATCATATCCGACCTTTAACTGCATCACATCTCAGGGCAGTACTTTTTTCCCCCCACTGTCCTTGTTGGCTCTTTTTGGACACAAGGAACAGTGCGACACGCAAACAGTTGGTCACCCAAAATAACTATGAATGCGATCATTGCTGGACTGATTCATGGTCTGCCTACGGCCGTATCCTCCCCCCAACAGAGGCTCAACTAGACAATTAGAAAAAAAGCAGGGTGAAACATCCAGCAAAGTTGCTGGCTCTTTCCCCAGGCCCAGTGGGGAGAATTCATGCAGCACTTCTCATGGAGTGTCTTTACACCTGATGTCCAGGGCAGTGGCATGCAGCGTGGCCGTGGCTGCCTCAGGGATCCCCTTCTCTCCCTGCAGTGAGCAGGGTGGAGAGAAAATCTCCCGTCTTGCCATTTCTCCTCACAAACAGACCTGAATTATTAAACCAAAAGCACTAATTCCTGCCTGGGTATGGCAATTCCTCCTCTCCTCCCAAAATCCTCAGAGCAAGGAAACCTTGTAATTACCAAGGGGTTCTATTCAAACTTCACTGTTGTCTCCTCAAACTGGAGGGTCTCGCAGGCATCTTTGGGGAAGGGGTCTGCATTGGTGCCATCCCAGCAGCATCCAGAAAGCCGAGGCAGGCAGAGGTGGGATGGGTGCCACATCTGTGGACCAGTCACCAGAGCTTGGGATTCCCATCATTTTCTCTGAATGGTAGCAAAGCACCGCAGCCCCTCAGGGCACAAACTCTGCCCACCTCAAGCTCCCACCTCTGTGGTCAGGGCAAAGGGAAGCAAGAGAGTGGCCCAAGCATCTGGAGCAACTGGCAGCCCTCTGCCTGCAGTGGCCACTGTGCTCATTCACCGGAGCAGCGCTCAGTGCTGGCACCAGCAAAGACTTGGTGTTACCAGCCAGCCCTTCCTTGCCAGCAGCAGAGATGGTCTTCAGTCTCCTTGCTGTAGAAAAAGTTGGGGTTTATTTCCAGTCTTTCCAAAGACCAAGGTACATGGCTTTGGGCACGTCAGGCTTTGGTCTCAAATGAGGCAAGGTAAGTCCTTGCAAGTGTTGCAGATGTCTGGCCAAAGCTCGCCATCGAGCGGCAAGCAGGCTTGGTCCGTCATTGTGGGGACTGCCCCATTGCTGCCTTTCCTGCCCATCTCTCCAGCCGGCAGGGTGACCCAACACCTTTCCATCCTTAAAATATTACCCTTAATTAATTCATCTGTACTGATGCTTTTGGTAATACTATTATTTGTAATACCTCAGCGCATCCCTAGGGAAGGGCACAAGTCTTAATTAACATCTGTAAAGCTGCCTGAGCACCATGCCTGGGAAATGTGAGACAGAGAAGGTTACTGTTGCATCAAGAAGGTTTTATCTTCTTTTCCTTTTTTTTTACTTTTTTGCAGACCCCTTTCTATTTCCCAGTGGGCATGCAGACCTCCGTCTACCCTTGCACCATGAGCTTCCATTTCAACATTACCTCTGTTAGCAAAGAGCCTGTTGACCTCAGTTTTCCCATTTTCATGGGTTTTCCCAGGGTGTGCCTGCACAGGACTCAGCCCTGTGCACACACACACGTGTGCACACATGCTCACTGAATATCCAAATGTTTTCCAGCAATAGTTTGCAGTCCCCAGTGATTTGCAGAACCTCACAAATTGCCTTCTGCCTTCTCTGTAAAGTAGCTTAAACTTGCTTTTGCACGGGGCATGTGCGGACAGTCACACTGAAAGCACACATCTTCTTATACCTATTTCAGCAAACAGGAGTCCTCTCTGCGGTCTGCTTGTTAACTGAGAAATTATACGCAAATCAAATGTAAATCCCCCAGTCTGCAGGCAACAACAGCGAAGCCTGTGACTGGCACCCTGGTGCAGCCGTGCTGCTTCTTGGAGCAGCTCTTCAGGGCACAGGGCAGGGCAGGCAGCAAGCACCCGGCCAGCGCTGGCTGCACGGACCGACTAGTGCTGAATCCCAGCCATTCCGGCCTCATTAGTGTGAGGCTGCCCTGGACTAATTAACTCTTCTGGAAGGCCAGGTGTAGGATCAAGCTGGGGAAGTGCCACAGTGCTGCAATAAGACTGCTTTGGCACAGGGCGTGTAGCTGCACCGTGTGGTAAAGGCGTACCCAGAGCAACACGGATGCCTCACAGTTCCTCATTGCAGTCCAACCTTCAGATCACCTGCCAGGGGTGCAATGACCTAAATCCTTCCCTCCTCCATATCAATGAGCAGGAGCCTGTGTCTGGCTGAAATCCGCCCTTTGGCTGAGCATCCATGCCGGTTCTCCCCCTTTTCTCTGTCACCCTGCAGACGGGGTGCCCCCCTCCCTGGCACGCTCCTGGATGTGCCAAGGCAGGACAGTGGATGGGAACCGAAGCTGCCCCGCCGTGCAGTCAGGTACCCACGGCCCAGAGCCAGAGCAATTTTGCAGGACTAACCAGTGTGTCCTTCCAGCCTTCCAGCCAGAGGCCCCCAGCTCTGTTGCTGGTTGCTGTTGAATCTTTTCAGCCAAATCTCCAATGTCTTGGCTGAGCTGTACTCCAACGCCAGCCAGATTTCTGATGCTTAGCAAAAATATTCATTAACGACTTAATCTGCATGCACACAGGGGAAGCTTTTAGTGTATTTGTTCTAGGTCTGTGATAGAGTGATCTGGCCACTGCTTTAAACTCTGCCTTGATCTGTGATCTCAGAGATGAGGAATTTCAAAAAAATCATGTTAGGGGAGATGGTCCAAACTATCCCTTGTGCTCACGCTGCAGTGCGCTTACCCACCGACACACACCACTCAGCTGAAAATGCACATGTTGCAAAATGCAGTGATTTTCTGCAGAATTGTTGCCTCAACACTGCGGGACATGGGGCAGATGCTGCTGCCCAGCTGCTCTGGGAGGAAGGGTCTGGGGACTGTATTTTCCCCCTTAGCCTAGCCCAGGATACAGTGTTAGGTGATGGAAAAGCATCGTGCCTGTGCGACCCCCTGTAACTTTGTGGTGGTGTCCCACCTTCTGGGTGATCTTTGGTGTGTCCCATCCTGCTTCTCAATGTCCTGGCCAGTGCAGTCAGGCTAATGAACCCTGTCTCTTGGCAGGGGCGTAGATGACTTGATCAGAGCAAGCTGATAGAGCTCTGTGAGAGCATCATCTGCATGCAAAACAAGGGAGAAGGCAGGAGAGTGCTGGGAACAGGGACAGCCAACATTTGGGGTCTGAAGGGCTTTCCTAGGGGGTTAGTGCCTGTGACTCCTCTTCTCCCAAGGCGCCACCATCATACCTAGGATGAAATGCTCTCTCAAAACACTACAGGCAAGGCAGTACTGGCATTGCCTTCAGACCTGTGTGCACCCTCCTCCACTGAATAGCTGGACCCCATCTCTCCCAGCTACAGACCACATGAAGAAAGAAGCTCCAAGCCCCTCATGTCTGCTCTTTGGGACCTCCAGAGTAATTACAGCTGCTGCTGAGGTGTATCTGCCCTGGGGCATCTTTGCAGGTTGCAGGTAATCTGGGCTGTTTCCACAGGGCCAGAGAGCCACCCCTAGCCCTTCCCCTGGCGGTCTTCAGGTCTGAGTACCTCTGGGATTAGCAGCTCCTGCAGATAAATCGACTCTGCTGAGAGCCCTGTGGCAGGAAAAGAGTTGGTGCAGCAGAGGGGATGAGTCTCAGTGCTCGTGGCTTGCACGAGGAGGGAGACTGGGATGGGAAGGTGGGAAGGAAGGGAAGGCATGGGGGAGGCACCACAGGGAAGAGCTGCCAGCTCTGGGTGGATAGACACTGAGCGGTGTGAGGGCTGGCTGGTAGCAGCGATGTAAGCTTGTAATGCAGCCAGAAGGAGATGTTGCATGTGACAGTCCCAGCTACCCCCACAACACCATTGCTTGTCATCCCCAGCTGGGAGGAGACCATTGGGTGGGTGTCTGTGAGTCACACAAACCGCCCCCAGGCTGGGGTTTGCTGGGACTCCCAGGCTTTGGTGACTGTTCCAAAACGGCTGCGTGCAATGCAGAGGCAGGCAGGTGGCCTGTTCTTCAGTGGGAAAACACTCCAGAGCCATTGGGCTTACTGGGTGACTCATCATCTTTCCAGCTTCATGTAAGGGGGACACACGTGCCTGTGCCATCTCTGGTGGCTAGAGGTCTGAGATTATCATTCTGGTGGTTGGTGCCTCCCGTCTTCTCCATCTGTACTGTCAAGTCCGTGTCTGCAGGACAAGGGACTGGTCACTGTGCCAGTGGCAGTGTTACACCAGTGGAGATGCCTCAGTGGCTCCTCAGTCCCTGCCAGCCATGTGCAGGGAGTGGCCAGCTCCAGCCCCTGCACCCTCTGGCTGTGCAGATGCTTTGGGGAACTTGCATGAACACGGCCAGGAGGCTGGAGCATCCTGCCCTTCCCTTGGAGGCGATGTCGGGTGAGGAGAGGCATTCCTCTGGGACACCACCGTTCCGTCGGGCTGAAACAAGGCACTGACAAATGATGTGTTTTGGTCCCCCTCCTCCCTTCCCTTTGCCAGACACTATTGTGTCTAACGCTAACCTGTTACAGCTGATAACAGCCACAAACGCTGCTGCTGCTGCTTTCATAAAAATTCGTGGGATGCCAGATTATTTCCATGCACAACAGGAGCCCTCGGGCTGCATCTGCACGAGCTTCTTCCCTCACGTCTCCTGCCATTGCCACCGCTGGGCCAGGTGCGGGAGTGAGGTGGGAGAGCTGAGGCGGGGGGGGGGCGGGGGGGCAGGCTCCCACCCTGTGTGCCCCTCGGCTTGCCTCTGCTGGGCAGCGAGGGCCGGGGGGTGGATGGGTGGGCACACACAGCCAGACGGACACACGCACGCACAACTTCTGTAGGAGTTTCTAAGCAACTTAAGGCATAAATCCCTTTGGAAACCAAGTTCCTAAATCACAGGGGAACATCTGACTGTGTCCTGGGGAAGATCAGTGTGCCCCAGCTGAAGCCCCTGCCACGGCTGTGCCGGCGGCCCCAGACGGGGGGTGCTCCCGGGGGCCATGTGTGAAGGGCCCAGAACGAGCCACTGGCAGAAGTGCAGCTGCAGCGTGGTATGCTTTTCTGGGGAGATTTTATAGAGGGAATGCTGATGAGTAATAAACAAGGTGCTGCCTGACTCTTGTTTGGACAAAAGAGGGGAAGGAGTGGAGGGGCTGAGGGAAAGAAAGGAGCACAAGGAAGAAGAGAAAGAAAGAAATGACCTTGGTGAGTTTTTCTGGCTGCTCTCCAGGTCTCAGGCTGATGCCAGAAAAATCTCTGAGTCCCTTTTGGCTGGAAGTCCGCTCCCCACGTTAGGTGAATCACACACACATTTCTGGAACATTACATGTTCACAGTTGTAAAGCTCGCAGTAATTAGAAAAGCTACAAGACTAAGGCAGGGGGAAAAAATATGAGTCATACATGGAAGTGGTGTTATTGTACTGCAGGAGAATCAGCTTTGTAGATTTCCAAAGGTAAATGCACACATCAGCCTCCTTCACTGCCAGGAAGGGCCCTTCACTGCTGCCCTCACCCTGCCCGGCTGCTAGCACCACTGGGCAAGCAGCAGCTCTGGAAGAGGCCAGGAGACATTAGGACATGTCTACACAGGGAAGCTAAATTGCGCTTAGGTAGAGAGTGAGATTCCTGCGGGATGACTCTGGATGACAAATAGCTGTTGTGCAGTTAACTCCCAGTGGGGATGTTCTTTGCTCCATGTTGCGGGGGACTGCCCACGTTAAGCGTTACCCACTTGAATCCATGAATTTAGCCATTTCAAAGTAATCTGCTCTTACTCCAGAATGAGAACTGCCATGCTAGGGGTTGATCACAAAGAGTTATTTCAGCCCAGACAGGTCCTCAGGGTGCCAGGGGAGACCAGCTGCTGCCACCCAGGTGATGTGTAGGCTGGGAGCCTTCTCCTACCCTCCAGCACATACCAGCAGCAAATGGTGACCTGTTATTGCCCACTCATTTCAACACTGCATCTAGATGCTGCTCATTTCTCAGAGGAAGAGCGAGCCCCATACCAACACGCTACGTTCAGGGGAGTTTCATAAATCACGCAGACAGTCTTGTCTCCAGTGAACTGATGGATGGAGCTTTCATCCCTTTCTTTTCGTGACCCTTTTGCTGCTCTTCATTAACAACACAAAGGGTGTTTTAACCTGGGAGCAAACTGGGTTCTCATTTGTTTAGTTAACTCTCCTTCTGAATCATCCCATTTGCTCAGGCAAAACCATGCTCCAAGCAGCCTGCTGGCTCTCCCACCGGGGCTGCACTCCCTGAGCACACTCGGCAGGACAGCCGGTGTGCCTGATCAGCGAGCATTGCATCACATCGCACTGCATCACATCGTGTCTCATCACACTGCGATGCAGCACGTGCCATCACACCTTCGGGCAACCTGGTGAGCGGAGGAGCTGGGCTCAGAGCATGGCATCACTGTGTGTTGCAGCACAACGGCCTGGTTTCCAAAAGTTGAGGGATATGGCTCTTGTCTTCAGATTTAACTACTGTCCGGCTGCACGGCTCGGCAGGGGCTGCCAGTGTCCAGTGGAGACTCCATTCAGGGAAGGCCAAAGAGCGGATTACACATCGGATGATGAAGTGATGCTATGGACAAACCGCGCCGAACACAAAATCTTCCTGCAATACTCCAAGACAGATTGTTACATCTCTTTGCCAAGAAATCAAACATTCCTGCTAGAGTCAGGGCTTTCACAGAAGCCCCCTCTGGGACATCAAGTGAAGCTAAGACAACAGTCCAGAGCTTTGCTAGCAAATCATGAGTCTCGAGTGTCTCTCCAGCTGGCAGGACCATCATTGACCTAAATGGCCTTGTCCTCCCTGAAGCAGCTCTGTCAATTTGGCCACAATCCACTTAATAATGTAGCTAGAGTATAAAGATGTATCCAGGCCCAACCACAAAACAGCTGGAGACTGTAGGGTTGACTTAATCCTGGTAGAATAAAACAGGGAAACTAGTGGGAGTCAGCTAGGATGTTGCTGGCTGAGTTTTGAGCAGTGCCGAGTAATAAAAAGGATCAAATGTGTTAGGCACAAGCTGTCTGGAGCCACATTTGTTGTTGTTGTTTTAACTAATTGAATTTTAGTGCTGGTGAAAGGTACCAGATTGACAGCTCTGGGGAATGGTGTCTGTTACCAAGACCAGGTACAGCACAGGCAGTGAATCCCCTCTTAATCCCCATCTGCATCCAGACATTGTGCTTTCCTCTCATGGGGAGAAAGGCATTTGGCCCCTGACACATGCAGCCCTTCCCCTCTGCAGCTGGGACCTGAGCCGAGGGGTCTGCATCCCTCCCAGAGATCCCCGGCAGACCCCTGTCTGGTTTCGTGGAGATGCTTGAAGGGCTCCTAGGGGCAACACCTTTGGATCTGGGCAGGGTGGGACAAGCAACCTGCCCCATCCCTGCCGCGCGGACCATCCTGGGGTCTGGGGAGGAGCAGGCAGGAGCAGGGGTTGCCTCGGGGTGAGCAGCACAGCAAAGGCATTAAGGGGAGTTGCTGCTCATGGTAAGAAATTCATTTTGGCTGGCTACCAGGAAGCATTTGCCAGAGGAGAGCAGCCGGGGCTGCTGGGGAAGCTGGAGAGCTGGGGCTGAGCAGGGGTACAGAGAGAAGAGCAGAGGGGAATGGAGCAGCATCCCCAAAAGGGGAGCAGCAGCAGCATCCTTCCCAGGGTTGACTGGGCACTGGCAGCCGGGCAGAGGTCAGGGACGTGGCTTCAGTCACGTGCTGGGTGACTTCTGCCCTGGCCACAGGACAGGGATGATTCTTACACAGCTTTGTAAAGTGCCAAAGGGTCACATTGAGCAACATTTCACCACCAAGAGTCCAAAAACGTGGTGGCACCTGCCTTGCCCAGGCCTCTGCTGCAAGTTTTGAACTGGGTCCAGCTTGAAGGGTGCAAGGGCTGGGATGAGTGTAGGGCAGGCAGGGCTGGGACAGGTGGTGTGGGGGTCTGGCATGCTGCCCGTCACACGTATGGGCAGGGATGGGCAGCGGCGTGCCTTGCCGATGTGCTTCAGCAAGCATGCACGGAGGCAGCTGTTTCCCAGGGGAAAGCTCTTAGCAGGGGCACCTTGTCAGCCCTGCTCTATAAATAGCTGGGAAAAAGCCTGGGCAGGAAGCAGCGGATTTTAGGAAGGGCGAGGGGAAGGGCTCAGTTTCAGCCTTGCCAAGTCTCAGTCACGCGGGAGGGTGACGCCTGCGCTGTGGAGGATGCTGAAGGCAGTGCTGAGGGTGTTTCGCCCAGCGAGACGGGGCTGTGCTCCACACTGCAGCTCCTCAGGGCTCCCTTTGAACTCCTCCTGTTGTTTTCTTCGCTGGACCTGGCAGGGCTTGGCAGGCAGCTCCATCCCCCAGGTGCTAAGGACAAGCTCTGCCTCAATTTTTATGGGAGAGCCTCGCTGCTGATGTGGGTAGAGGCTACGGGAGTTGTTTAGCAGATGTTAGGAGGGATGAAAGCGTGCAGGTCTGCCCATTTTCAGGCACGCTGGGACCATCTAGGTGCTGAGTCTGGGGGTATTAAGTTAGCAATCCTGATGGGCACAGAAAAATTCTTCGCTGTGCAAGTCCCCTTGCTGCGGTCTCTCTTGCTTAGATTAGACTTGGTCCTGCTTACTGAGCTGAGCAGAGCCCTGCTTTGCTTTGCTGTGTCAGTTCCTATACCGTGACCCATGTCTTACAGGCAATTATTGGGAGCTGGCTGCGGTATGAGACTTGCAGGATATCAGATTTCCAGCTGGGGCAGCCGCATGGGAACAGCGGCACTGTTAATAACAAGGTGTGCCCCATCCTTGAGTTCCGGGAGGAGAGAAATAAAAACAAGGAAGGATTAAAAAAGCCATGGCTTTGCTGCACCTCACCTTGGATTGCTTTCATTCAAGTTTTTCCTATGGAGTTGAGCTGGCTTTTCATTTTTTAAGTGATCCCAAAATAGCTGTTCAGCACAGCCCTGTGCAGTCCTGCTTTGCAGGCTGCAGCTCAGCCTGTAGCTTGTCCCCAGCACGAGAAGCATCCCCAGCAGGTCTCGTCACAGCTGATTTGGGTGCTGCTGGCACCTGACTTGCAAACACAGGGACGGGGAAAGTCACAACTTTCCCTTTGAGAATAGCCCTGTTGGGGACAAGTACCCAGCTCCTAGACACGCTTTTCATAATAAAAAAATAAATGCAACCTTTCCTATCCGAGTTCCTCCTTTGGGAGGGATGTCTGGCCTGGAGAACATGGGGATCTGTTGTCTTTCAATGTCACTTCAGTAATCAAAGTCCTGCAGGCGAAGCTCTCGCTTCAGATGCTGAGGGCTCAGGCTGGTAACAACACACAGTATTGTCTCTCCACTTGTGGCCAGCCGGTTCTGCTAATTACTGAGCCACTGTTCTCCACAAACCATGCCTGCGTCAGAAGCCCAGCATCAAGGGGAGCCAGCGTGAGTCAGACTTGAAAGCCCTGAAAAACACCGCAAGACTTGGAGCCAGCAGTGCCTGAGTGCTTCCAGAGACGAAGGGAGCGGTGGCCGATGTGATGGTGCTGAGCTCCCTCCCTGCCCTCCATGGCTGCTGGCCCTGCTTGCTTGCAGGGGTGTGCAGCATGATGGAGGATGGAGCTGGGCAAAGCTCTCTGGGTTAAATCCACCCTGCGTCCTCCTGCAATGCCCCATCCATGGTGATGTGGGGCAGAAGGAAGCCATCTGGTCCTGAGCCAACGCTGCAGCTTGGGTCAGTGTTGCTGCCCCTCCAGTCCTGCAGGTTGGGGTATGCTGGTTTGGAACTTGTCGTGAGCCTGCAAACTCCTCTGACCCCACCAGTGCTGGGTACCCCACAGCCAACAGAAGCTTCCCGTGGTGGCAGCCAGCACAGCAGGGAAGCAACAGAGATGCAGAGCAGAGCTTCTGGGGCAGGATCAGGCCCCTGTCCCTGCCTGATCTGTGGTTTTCATCTCTGGTTTGCAGAGAGACAGCAGGACCTGGAAAGCTGAAAGAGAGATGCAAAGCCATGCCAGGTGGGAAAAAAGGGTTAAGACAATCCTTTCCCATTCCTGATCCCAAACCACGGGGAACCTTTGGTTCCAGGTCCTGCCAGAGGGTGCTGACTGCAGCAGCGTGCCCTCTCTGGGGGCTGCGGAGGGGGGCAGCGAGCAGGCAGCAGGGCTTCCCCATAAACCTGGCCACTGCTGGTGTTCAAAGCCAAACTAGAATTGAAATGCAGACAGCAGTGGTCTGACAGCAAAGCTGTGGAGAGCCGTCCCGTAGCCCGGCCTTGCATGCCACCTATGGTTCCTTCGGTGGAGGTGATGCGTGCTCCGTGCTCTTCATCTGGTGGCGGAGCAGTTTATTTGCAGTCAAGCAGAGGCATCGGTGGCAGACAGATTCCCCAGCGGTGCTCGGGTTTTTTTCAGGGTAAAACTGCAATATAAACCCCACAGCAGGTGGCTCTTAGCCACAGCCCGGCTGCACTTCAGGGCATGGTGCTCTGCCACCCTTTGTCACGGGTACAAAGGTGGTGCTCCCCCGCCAGAAAGTCACTGTAAATAGGTCATGTTTAAGAAATGAACCACATGTTATTAAGATGCACTGGCAGAAGTTAGAGGGGGATGGTATCGTACAGGGGCACAGGCCAAGGAGACTTCTCATTACCTGGTGGAACACCTATGCTGTCAGAGTGAGCACCATCGGGGCTGCTGCAGGTTGGGCACCTGATGCCACAGGCACCCAGAGCTGGGGGTCAGCCAGCCCTGGTGAGAATCCCCCCCATGCTGTCATCTACAGCTGTCCTGCCCCCTGCAGCCCCTCCCAAAGACCGTACTCTCCTCTCCCAGCATTGAGAGGTCCTTCTGAGCCAGAGGTGACCTTGACCTTCAAGGACTGAACTACAAACCTCAGCCTTGAATTTCAGACAGCTCTGGCTTTCCAGTGGTCAGATTTGTGTTTCTGATTCTCCTTGACAGGAAGAGAAACAGCAACTGGATATTTCAATGCAGCCCCGGTTGCATTCCTGCCCAGTCCACAAGTCCAGTGTGTGCTGCCCCAGAGGGCACTCTTGGAGGACATGTCCCTCTGTCCCCCTATGACTGGGCCATTAGTGGATGCTGGGGGAAGAAGCAGGCACGCTGTGCAGAGAGAGATACACTTGCAGCTTGCAGCCACCTGAAGGCGAGGACTGCCTCACATCTGAACAGTGTCTGGATGAGCCACTGAGGGCCCTGTGCTGTGTGAGCTTGTTTCCCTCCCTCTTGAATGGCTTCTCCTTTTGACCTCCGCAGCTACCTGTGGCAGCGAGGTGCGTGCAGCTGGTGAGGAGACATCTCCCACCGGTGACCGCAGGAAGGAGCTCTGGCAGGTGGGCCGAGGCATCACGTTCAAGCTCATAGAGCAGAGGGGAGTGATGGCAAACAGAAGAGGGTGGGAGACAAATGGCTCTGTCCTGTGTGCCAGCGCTAATGGGGGGAGGATGTGCTCCAAACACTAACGACATGGCAGCAGCAGTCACTGCTGAAGCAGTGAGCTCCCTGCTCCCAGCAATGTGGAGATGATGGAGCGTAGCTGAGAGTCCAGGTCACATCCAGGGGAGCCACTGAGTTTGTCTGATAGTCTCGCCTGACACTGCGCAAAGACGCAGTGACTTGGAAATCTGGGTTTTGGAGCCTGAACTTTATCATCCTGACTACTTCTGCCTTGTTGCACTTAAAGAGGACAGCATCCCAATGTCAGAGAGGAGCACTGATGGTCCTCCAGTTGGGGCTGATGCAGACCGATATGAATGCTGGACCATGTGAGAAGCTCTTCCTGGAGCAATAAATATGGGAAGCGTGCTTCCAAGCAGTCTCCCTTTCCTGGGAGATGAAGGGCACACAATCGATGCTGTGGGAGATGTAGTGTTTAATATTTATCAGCACCACATCATGACGTACCTGGAGGTGCTGCTGAAGAGCATGCAGCCCGAGTGGCCACCACAACAAAGGGTCCTCTCCAAAATGCTGGTCTCAGCAGGCTGGCAGGAGGGACTGGGCAGGGAGTGGGGGCTGGCCAGGCTGTGTGAGGTGACACCCTTGCAGTGCCCTGGCTCCTGCTTCTCTCATCCAAATGCAAGGTTGCCTTGGAGACACTGGGACGTGATCAGTCCTGGTGGCTCTGATGGCTCCGAGATGAGTGCAAGCTCTCATCTCCAAGGGTGTCATCCCTGACAGAGCCATGCAGAGTGTCCTTGCTGCCTTGCTTGTGCTGCTGAGCCTGGGGCAGGTGCTTCCCTGGGAGCTGTGCTCCTTCTTGAGTGGCGTCACCCAGCAAGCCTGTCATTCCCTGCTCCTTACCAGGCATCTCTGTCTTCGGGACATGCATATCACCTCCCTGCAACCCCCGAGGCATGTGGACATCCAGGATAGCACAGGACCCTGCTGTGCACCACTGACAGTGTCAGCCCTGTGCCTGTGGTCCCCACGGGCCCCCACACTTGGGTCTGGGGCTCCTGCGGTGCCCCCAGGCAGTGCAGCCAGGGCTGGTCACTGCACCCGTGCAGCTGGCAATATTGAGATGCCCCTGCACCCCGCCGAGCCTCCAAAGCCGTCTCGGTCCTGCATTAGAGATCTAAGCTCAAACAATAAGGGTAATGGACAGGAAATCAGAGATAAGTAGGTGGTTTGACAGGATTAGGGATAAGCAAAAGAAACATAATTATGTGATAGCTGCTATCGGACAAGGGCTCCTATGAAAGGGAATGTAAATGACCTAAAAAAAGCACTACACCAGATCAAACAGCTACACTTTGCAGATAACAGCCCAAAAACACAGGGTATAAATATTTATCACAAATGAATTCTCCAAACACTCCCTACTTGGGATCACATTAACAATAGATGGGATCAAGGATAATAAAGGCTTTTCAAAATCTTTTTTTTTTTTTCCCTTTTTTTTCCTGGGGCTTTTATATATGTACAGCTGTGTGTATGTGTGTGAAAGATAGGGATTGCGCCCGACAGTGTGTGCAGGGGAATGGTGCTAGTGGAGGGGTCCTGTGCCCTTCCCAGCTCCTCGGCAGCTCCACATCCTCGCTGGCAGCTCTGTTGATGCCCACGCAGCTCAGCCTGTGCTCGCTCCTCTGCCACCTCTGTGGCTCCAAGCATCCCAGGGAAAAGGAAAACTCACCCAACGGTCCTGCCCAGGAGTCATTGTATGCTGATGTCCTGCACTGTATCTATGATGGTCCAAAATATTGAGGTTTGGTCTTGCCACCTTGGATGGTCAGCACATAGGGCACAACGGCTGCTGCACAGGGAAGTGCAGGAGCCCTGAAGCCTGGCTGCAGCCCAGACAGTTCCTGCTGCTTCTCTCTCCTGAGCAGGGAGAGGGAAATTAATAAATGGTGGGCACGTTCCCATGAAGTCGTTCGGAAACAACTGAGAGCAAGGCTGGACCCTTTCCTGTCTGCAAAGCAGGTTGGCAGCGTGCAGCTCTTTTGCATGTAGATGCCAAGTGTGGCTGCGACCTCAGACCAAGCCGAGAGCGATCTCCTCTGCAGCTGCCTGCCCTGCCCCAGTGCAGCATCCATCCCCTGCCATGGGGCCCAGGGTCCCCCCTGGCACAGCCACCCCCATGTCCTGCCCCACAGACAGCGCCTGCTCTTCTTTGTGATTTATTCTGGTTGTTGTTATTTATTTAACAAGAGGGGACACGAAGCCTCCATAACCTGGGCTTGCAAATTACTGAAGGCCAGGAAATGAAAACTCCACAGCAGCATTAATTGGAGGGCTTTTTAATTAAAATCAGCTTGTTTCCCGATCAAAGATTAAAGGAAGGAAGAAAGCTGAAAGAAAAAATAATAATAAACCAATTCCCTCCCTGCCCTTCTCTGGCATTCACGAGGTGTGGGCTGAGCACCCTGCATCATCCCTGCTGCTTTACTCTCATACCTTTTGATTCTTTTTTTCCCCACAAAAGTCTTTTTTGTCTCCTCTTTCTATGTGACTTCATCCTCATCTGTTTCTCTTCTGCCTGTCCATCATATCGCACTTGTACCAGCCCCTTTGGAATTCTCCCTTGGTGCTTGCTGGGACACCACAGGGGCTGCCCAGGCTGGTGGGTATCTGGGGGAATCCAGGAAGCAAGGAGGAGAAATGGCTGGTGCAGAGCTGAGCTTGGTGTTTCCCGCTTGGGCCCTCGTCAGCTAATTGCACGGAGCAGATAAACAGCACTTTCTGGAGAAGCCTGCTCACAGCTTGGCCTTACAGCTGCACCCAGGACTCCTCTCCCTTGCCCCTTGTCCCCATCCCCACAAACGCTCCTGCTTCTGCACACATACCTGTCATGGTGAGCAGGGGGTTTTGCCCAGGGAAGTTATTCTCATCTGGACTTTTTTTTTTTTTAGAATTAAATTTTGGCAGACGTGTTAGCATTGCCTAAAGATTTAGCTGCTGTGACTAAATGGCATTCAATGAGGCTAAACAAAGTATATTGCTAATGAAGACGAGTGTTGCTTTGGAAAGGCTGATGTCCCCAAGGCTGCTGAGAATCACTACAGAGGAAAAACCAGGCAGAAAAGTGAGAATGAAAACAGGAAATTCTTTTATCAAAATTTATGAATTAGCCAAAAAGCTGCTATTTCTTAAGTCAATAATTTTGGTCAAATGTCCTTTTTTTTTTTTTTTTAAATGAAGGTTGAGCACAAAACCCCAGGAACAGGAAATGGACAGCAGGAAAGATGGGGCATTGATAGTAGCAGAAATAAATTGGAGACTTTGAAGTTTAGAAAATTGATGAGGGAAGGTGAAGGTGTCAAGGAGAAGTCTGTGGCTGGCTGGGCTGTGGGCACTAAGGAGTAGTTAACAGAATTAGGCAGAGGGAGTGCTGCGGCAGTAATAGAGGCTCATTACTAACAGCAGCGACAGTGCCGGCAGTGGTGAGGAGAGCGCAGAAGTGCTCCCTCAGCATCTCTGTGCTCCTGTGGAGCGGTGGGACGATGCTCTGCTGTCATGCAAGGCTGTCAAGGTGCATCTTAGTCCAGTAGCAGCCACCAAGGATTGTCGCATATCCCAGAAAAGACAAGTTTTGGAGCAGCTTGGCCTCTGCCCCACAAGAGCAGAGGCTCCCACGCATGGGGAGAGCCCCTTCCCATTGCTGTTGGCACCGGGGATGAGGTCGGGGGTGAGTGCTGCATCTTTTGTCCACACAAAGAACAAAAAAGGCAACCTGGCCTCAGCAGAAGAGGGAGAAAAAAAGATACAGGATTTTTAATTGAGGAGGAATTAGTGTCAGTCAGCACAGCTTTATGGAAATAGATCTTGCCAAACAAACCTGATTTCATTCTGTAGTGAGATTAGGCTTTGGGCTGCGAAGGTGGCTGTGCAGATGTAACCCACGGGTATCCAGCTGGTGTGACAGCGTGTGCCTGAGGTGCTGGGGTGCGCCTGGACCCGGCTGGCTGTGCCAGGCCTAGGGAGGAGAGGGAGGGTCCTTTTGGAACCCACCGCCTATTTCTGCCACCCACTGCTCCATTGCACATTGAACCTTTTAGGTGGGAACAGAGACCAGGTGATGGAGAGCAGCGGGGATGCGGTGCAGGAGGGATCTGAGCGGGAGCTGCCTGGAGGTCCTTGCAGCATGGGGGTCTACTGGGGGGGACACTGGCCATCTGGACATGACATTTGTATGAACCCCCTACTGTGTGCTTCCTCTAGTTCTGCTGCTGGCAACTGAGAAATGGAAAGGGTCCAGAAAAGAGCCACAAAAATGGCTGACAAAAATGCCTTTGTGGTGCAAGCCTATATCAGTGCATCAGCATGGATTTAGGAAGACGAGAGGGGATACTAGAAGTCTATTTACCTTGCAGAGGAAAACATAATGGAAGGGCTGAGCAGAGGCTGAGCCTGGACAAGGTCACAGTGGGAATGTTAGTGAAGGATGTTCCCTTCTGGATTGAGGAAGGTGGCAGATTCTCCATCTCTTGGGGTCTCCTCCTCTGTTCTACATGTCCGTGCAGCCAAGATGTGTTTCCCTGACACTTACATACTGCAGCACAGAGTAAAACAGAAAGGCTGCTGAAGCAGCAGCAGTGAAGCAGGAACATCACCCGCATCATGGGACAGGCAGAAGGGCAGAGATGGTAGTACAGTTCTGGCCAGCAGAAGAGGAGAGCTGCAGCCAAGGAAGATGCTCTGGTAACCCCACGAGACTCAGCCGTGTCCCAGCCCGGGCTGTCCCCCAGCTTGGTGGGGACCCTCCTCACAGCCATTAGCTCCCATCCTTCTGCCACCGAGACACTGGGTACATCCCTGCCTTCTGCACCACGGAAAGCCTTTGATAGGCATCTCTGAAAGTCAGGAGAGATGGACATCCTCTGGCTACATTGTCCTGAGACCCCTTTGGCACTCAGACCTAAAAATAACGATGTGAGGTGTTCATTGAATATCAAACCCAGGAAACCTAAGTGGTCCAGACCTCTCCTCTGGAGGACACTGGACATGGCCATGGGTCTCCATGGAGGCCTTTGAGCCCAGACGTGGGGTAAGCCGCAAAGCCCCCTCCCAATGTTATATCTGCAGCAAGGAGGGGTGGGAAGTGGGGATTTCTGATTAACTTCTGGGAACTGCAGCTCTTCTCTGCATCAAGGATATTATTTATGTGCATGAGATGCAGGCTGATTATGAGAAACATATTGATTGAGGTTTCACAGCTACTGAACACAGTAGATATGTATCAGTTACACCACAGCCCAAACCTGTATCAATGTGTTTCTAATAATCAGCTGGCATCTCATTAACATAAATAGCTGTCTTCTCCCATTTGGGAGAGTGGCTCTGTGGCTTGCTAACTGCACATTACCCAAATGCCAGTTGCTTATTAGAAAAATCTTTCCACAGGTCTAAATCCTGGGGAATGATGTAGTAAGATATCACTTGTTACATAGTTGTTAGACCTTGGTAAATATGTTTCTAATCAGCAATTAGTACTTAATTAACATGCTGAAAATATCATTTTCAATCTAAATGAAGCTTTTACATGAAATCTGGAAAGAGGTGGGAAGATGCAAGCAAGTGAAGCAACAAGCTGAAATCAAAATGATGTATTTGAAAGAAGTCCTCATCCTGTGCTCAGGACAAATTTTTGATCCTGTGTCAATACAGCTCTAGGAAGAATGTTGTTGGCTGGGAATTGTTGCCAGCAAGAGCAGAACAAAACCGGCTGGGCAGCCCTGGCAGCCCCTTGTACAGTCAGTCGCAAGGCATAAAGCTGGGGCAGCCCTGTGGACTCAGCCTTGCAGGACCCTCCCGGGATGACAGTGTCCGTCTCACATCCCCATCTGCTCCAGCAGCTCCAGCAGTACAGCCAGGCGTCAGCCGCGCGGGCTCAGGAAGGTGGATTCAAGATGCTCCTCAGATGCTCCACATTAAAATAACCTCTGTGATGTGTTTCTATTTCCCTCCAGAGGAAATGTCAGCACCCCTGCTGCCATGTCTGCCTTCCCTCCATCAGCACATTTTTGTTAGACTTCATTCTGATCTTTCCTTTCTGCAGTCAGTCCTCCTTCACTCTCACTTCCCTCTTTCCCTAAGGACAGATGGAGCCAGTGATGGCCCTGTCCGCGATGCCCACAGGCTGGCACAGCATCCGTCGCTGCCTTGCACATAGGTGTAGGGATTCAGGGCTTTCATCTCCAGCACGGTGTGTTTGTCCTTTGATTTCTCAAGTGGTTCGAGGGAATCTTGGCTCGGCAGCAGGATCGTTAATGTAGAGCAAACAATAGGCTCTTTAGGTCCTTTTCAGCTAATCACCATTCATCCAGGCTGACCTTTCTGTCCCTCCCCTAATCCCAAATCTGGATGCTGCTTTGCATTAAGCCACCTCTGAGTCAGAAGAGAGAAACCCTCACTGCTGAGGCTGCTGGCTGTGCCATGCTGGGGTTATTCATCCCAGCATCCTCTTTCCAAGGAGGCTGAGCCATGCCAGCTGGGAGCAGAGATGCTGCTGCCTGCTGGGACGCTGCCCAGGGTCCTGCCTCCCTGTAGAGATGGTGGGTGCCTGCCCCATCCTGGCAGGCAAGCCCAGAGGAGATTTGGGATTGCAGGGTGTCAGCTAGAGCTTGACAGGTTTTATTTCCCTGATATCAAATTTGCTAAGAAATACAGCTGCGATGTGAGGAGAGAAATAAAACCATTTGTGAGCGTGAGTTAAATTCCAGCAGTTCCTACTTGGCTGGAAGTGACAGAAATGTTCAAATAACCAAAATGTTTTGAAATGCAAGACCGTAAGGGTTGTTTTTGTTTTTTGTTTTTTCCCCATGTTAAATCACTGGTTTTATTTCAAGTAAATGCCCCAGATTTTAGAGAGAAAAAAAAGAGTAAAAGTAATTTGAGCGGTAAACAAAATCTATGCTGTCATGTACAAACAAGGCGGTGTGGGAGTGAGTGGAGGTGCTGGTCTTTGTTTTCCTATGATAAATAGATAAAAGAAATGCATGGATGAGCTGCCTGGGACCGGGCTGAGCAGATCTCACCCATAGCCAGGAGCACACCCCCAAGGAGGGTGCCTTCACGAGAGCTACGCTGTCCTGCAGCAGCCTGGGCAGGGCTTGTCCCTTCACTACTGGCAGGCAGGTTCCCTGTGCCTTATCCAGAGCTTTGCCCTGACTTCTGGTAGGAGACACACTCTGCCTCTTCAACATCTTCCTGCCCTTTGGGCAAGGGAGACATGTGAAATATGAAGGAACCAGGGTTGGAAGCTCTCAGAGACATTTAGGACAGGCTGTGCTCCTTGCTGCCCAGGCATCCCAGTCCTTGTCCCCAGTGCCATAGGAGCCACTCTGCTAAGGGGACATGTGTCCCCACTACACCAGCACCCTGCCATCACTCCCTGTGGGATATGAGCTGGTACTATGTCTGGGTTGTACCTCCCACCTGAGTGGTTTATAACAGCAGGCTCGCAGGTCCTCCATCCATCCCACTCCCCACTCTGTTCTGCAGAGTTTGAATGCCCACCTTTGGAGAGAGGGTCCTGTCTCCCGATAAGCTCCTATGAAAAACTGCTTTTTTTTGTCTAGGGCAGCTTTTCCCTACACTTTAGCTCTACTGACTGCAAAGGGCATATTGCCCCCTTTTGCACCCCAATGGTTTGCAATTCCTTGCGTATTCACAAAGCCGTTGAACAAGCACCACTTGCAGCTCAGTGGAGGGTGTGAGTCCCCGCTGGAGCCGTGAGCCAGGCTGGACACTGTCTGTCCCACATCTTGCTCCGTGAGGCTCTGGGTGCTGCTTAAAGCAGGGAGCAAGCAAGATAGTGATGGAGATACATCAGCTTCCCTGAGAAGCCACCTGTCTGAGGCTGTTTGCCTTCCTCTGAGCCTCAGCTCACAGCTGTGGCTTTGCACAGCCTGTTGCAGCATCTTCTCTTGGCTCTGGTGCACCCCAGCCACCCTGGGGCACCCTGCAAGGGCAGCGGTGTGGGTGTGTGGGTGTGTGACACCTGCAGCCCCCTTGTCCCTCCCCAGTTTGGCCAGAGGATGCTCTGAGCTTTATCAGAGCTAAACAAAGCCCTTAGAGCAGACAGCTGTCAACCCAGTGCCAGACAGGGTTTGGTTGCTACCTTAAACGCTGCTAGGTACTGAGGCTGCAGGGGATGTTCTGCTTGCACCCAGACAGGCAGAGGGGCAGGGTCCCTGCCCCAAGTTCACCCCCAACATTTCCCATGCAGGCCTGATGAGGAAGTGGCATAATGATCTTAATTAATTGACCTAATTCAGTTTCCAGCTGGTAGGAAGCTGGATCTCATTGGGCAGCTGGGCTCTCCACGAGGGAGGCAATAAAAGATTTGCTAAGCAGAAGGGGTGTAAGGTGGGCAGGTGAGCAGGGTGTGGAATGTTCAGGCAGTGGTTTTCTCTGTGGCCCTCTTGGTGTGGGTGAGGGGCAGCTCCTGTCCTCTCCCTACCTGCCACTACCCTGCTGGGGTTTTGTCCCCCTGGGTGGCTGTGAGGTGAGGCTGGTTAGCACCCTCATCTGATATGAACCTGAGCTGTGAAAGCTTTGGCTCCTGCTTGCCCTTGCTGGGTCCCTGCAGGTGGCTCTGTACAGGCACCCATCTGCCTGTCACCTCTGCTAGAGTCTCTGCTCAGCACCCGTCTGTTCCCTGTCCTGCCTGCACCCCTCTGCATGCCAGCATCCACAGCCCATATGTGGGTCCCTGGCTGTGGGGAAAGGCTTTTTTTGGTTCTATGCAGAATTTTTATTGGTTTTACTTTTCAAACACACTCCCCACATGGCTTTCCCCCCTTTTCAGCTCTGAAATGGTGACAGCAATCTGTTTTGCTGGTGCTGCACAGTCCTTGACAGTGTGTAATGTTAGAATGAGTGACTTGAGCAGGCAGGATGTGCCAGTGAATGGATGCTGGTGCCTGGCTTCCCCAGAGCAGAGGGACAGCTGCTCCCTCAGTCAAATGGCTGGAGAACAAGTTTTTTTGTCCCTTTTTTTCTAAATCTTGTCCCTGATGGACTTGTTTCTCATTTTGCCACTTCCCAAGAAGTTGCTTTGCTTGGATGCTGCTTTAGTAATCAAAAGGAGAGCGTGGCTGGCTAATGTGCAAATGTGGTGGTTGAGGTTTATGCAATGGGGTTATTGTTGGCTCCCGCTGTGCAGTTGGTGGTGCCCAGGATGGTGCTGGATGAGCTGTGCCTGAGGAGAGCTGTGGGGAAAGGGCTTTTTTTTTGTTTCTGAGTCCTATCTGTGCTGAAGTATCCTCTTTGCTTTTCCCGTCACTGGCAGGTTTTGCTTGAAGTCCTCCTGAGTGGGAATATTGCAGGGGGATCCAGGAGTTGCTGGATGGCACTGTGCAGAAGGACTGAGGTTTGCTGCTTTTGATGGTGTGAACTGAGCTACCATCCACCTCCAAAAGATATCATAAATAGCGTAAGAAGAAGAAATTTTAATTGAATGTATCAAGTGGCTCCTTTTAAGCTGAAGCGCATGGGGTGTGACCCAGCCGTTGACATACAGTCCATGATAAACAAACAGCAATTACTCAAAGATCATAAAAAGAGACTGAAAGCTATATAAAACTCAGAAAACACCAGCAAAGCAGCTATTAAACTGTGTGGGAAGAAGAGGAGTGTGGCTGGCTGGGTGCATCCATCTGGAAAGCGTGGCTGTGGACGGGTGCAGGGAGCACAGAAGCAAGGCAGCGTACAGGTGCACTGCGGGGGAAAACCAGCCAGGGTGGGTGGCAGCGGGTGCAGTGAAGTGTCCCATGTTCTCCCAAGCAAAAATACTATCAGGACCACAAAAGCAACAAACCAGTCACTGGCTGGTCCTCAGAGGGAAGACTGAACCCTGGCAAGAGGGGAGGTCCATGTCCTGTGCCACCATGGGTGCTCCCCAGCCCCTGCCTCTGAATCCTCAGCTACTGCTTTCCCTCTGACAAGCCTCTCCTCCACTTACAAACCCCAATTTTCTTTGTTGTGCAGCCGAGATGCGCGTTAGGAGTAAATAAATAAATAAGCAGGCACAGCCGTGTCAGGAGGGACAGCCTTTTGTGCATTGATCCGGAGCTTTCTGCCAGCAGAATTAACTGGAGTGGAATTTTTATCAAATTTTAATAACTTGTGAGAGCTGCCTGGTGTGTCCTCTGCAAAAGGCTGTTGTTGAGACCAGCTGGAGAATACATATCTAAGGCAGATGTGTCTTCCCCTTTACAGACCCATCCTCCTGGGTCTTGTTGCCTTCTCCTTCTCTGTGAAGGGAGAAACTTCAAGTGCTCTGCCCCGGCTGCCTGTTTCGCCCCATCAATCCCAGCTGAGCATCAGGGAGATGTCGCAGCGTGCGTGTGCTCAGTCCCAGCCAGGCAGCCACTGAACTGGTCTGTCTCGTGTGTTGTCTCCCTTGGTTTGACAAAGCTGCCAGCGTTTCGGGGGTTAGAGTTTGTCTGGGTTTTTTTTTTTCTCTGTCTCTCTTTTTTTGTTGGTTCACTGGTTCTTCCTGTGCTGTAGGAAGCCCAGAGTGACAGAAGGTGCAGGAGGGAAGCTGAGCTGACATATTATGGTTTTATCTGCTCTGAGGATGCTGAAAGTGCTGAGCTGCCCCTGGGCAGCAGCAGGGCAGCTTACTGGGTCCCCTCTGAACACCCTCATGGTATTGTAGGAACAGAAGGTCCACCACACACAGCAGCCAGCAATGTTTGCCAAGGGAGCAGCATCAGAAAGTGGATGTACACAGCCATTCATCTGCCCTGTGCACCCTTCCAGCTTCTGGCAGTTGCCAAATCCAGGGATTTCCCGAGCCAGAGGTTTTATCTGGGTCATTGTTTGTAAAAGTCTTTCACACACCTCTGTCCCTTTTCTTTGGCTGCCTGGGTGGTGGCTTTGTCCATGGCAGCATCCTGCGGCTAGGCACTCCGCAGTGCATCTGGGCTCGGTACGATAAAAGACTTCCTTTGATTTGTTTTAAATCTGCTGCTGCGTAACTTTATTGGATGTCCTGGGGGTTTTGTGTTCTGAGAAAATGGAAATAATTGTTTCTTATTCACTTTGTCTCAATTGTCCACAGTTTTATTGAACTCTCTCGTATTTCCTCCTCTCTTTCCTCTGCAGCCATCTCATTCCTTCTGGAATAAACTGCTCTGTTCTCCTGGTCATTCTTCTCTCCTTTCATTACTTCCAGCAATTTTATAAGCCTTCTTCACAAATCCCTGGCACTTGAGTGTCTTCCGCCCCCTCACCTGAGCTCCTGCTGTCCCCTCATGCTTGGGGCTGGACTTTCCCTGCAATCCTCGTCCAAGCCCAGAAACCGCCTCCTTTCCTGGCAGGGACCTTGCTGCCCTCCTCTGTTTCCTGCTAATACAAGCCTGGGAGGTCCCCTGCTGATACCACTAAATTGTCTTTTACTCCACAGGTGACCAAAAATCTGTGAGACAGGGAAATTGTTTGGAAATAAACCCATGTATACATTCCCCCACCCCAATAACAGTGATAACAAATGGAACAGAAAGGAACGCCTGTCCTGCAGCAGGGACCGCATGGGATGCTCTGCCTGAGACTGTCTTTCTCCCTCACCATGCCCTGCCTCACTGTGAAAGCCGACAGCCTGGGAGTGTCTTGGGGATTACTTGGTGATGCACTTTCCAGGCCAGCACCACAGGATGCTGGTCCAACGTCCATCCACGATTTTCCAGTCACCGTGGTAACTTGCAGTGTTTGATGCCTGTTTTGCTGAGATGAAGGGAGCAAAAAGCTGAGAGCAGAGAAGTGGAAGAGAACATAGGGAGCTGGCAAAGAGCAGACGAACATCAGCACTCCTTTCCACCCCAGAAAAAAGGGAACAAGGACAAAAAGAGAGGAGTGGAGGCAAGGAGAGGACTGGGAGGACTTACTGCACCTTACAGCCTGACCATAAGCACCAGCTTGGGCAGCGCCAGGACTGAGGCTCTTGGGCTCCAAGAGCTGAAAACAAAGGGTGGGAGAAGAGGAACTCGCATCTCAATAAACACCAGGTTGAAAAGGTGATAGGTCGAGGGATTTGAGCTCCAAGAACTTTCTCAAACCATAAATTTTCAATAGCAGTACTGAAGCCAGGAAACCAGAGCTGGCTTTTGGACATACATTATCTCAGGAGCAGACAGGGTCAGTTCTTGGCCTCCTCCCTGATTCCCACCTTGTCTTTGCTGTGACCATGGTCTGTGCTTGCGCATACTTGAGCGTGTGCGTGAGCCGGGTGCTGGGGTGGGTTGGGGATGCGCCGGGGCTGTGACTCCGGGCACCTGGCTCAGTCCCAGGAGGGCAGAGGGGTGCTCTCCCTCCAAGTCTAGTACAGCCTCTGCCTCTTGGAACAGAGGTTCATAAAGAGTTTTTTCCTGTTTTTCTTAAACCAGAAGTGGTAGTTGTGATCATCCAACACGCAAAATAAGCCCTTAAAGCCTGCCCAAGACGTTTGAACTGGGATGTCATAGGAAGAGGTGGTCTGGCTGAGGCTGCAGCGGCAGAGGTATCTGCTGGGGCCCTGCAATAGCAAGCTGATGGCAGACCCCACCACAATGCCTTCCCCGCTGCAGCCAGGCACAGTCTTGCCCAAAAGGCTCTCTGAGGTTGGTCAGAAAAAGGGTAACAAGTTGAGAGACAACAATGTGATTATGTTTTTGTCTTTTGCCATTGCACAGCACTAGGCAGTGGCCCTGGGGCAGGACATGATGCTTACGCCCTGTCAAGCAAGCAGGAAAAATAAACATCAGCTGATTATTTGAGCCCATCTGATTACTCAGTAATGTGGCAGTGGGAGAAAACAGCCCTGGTCCCTCTCCATCCCTGGTGCTTCCAGCCAAATGTCGGCCCAGCCTCAGCATTGCCTCCACTGCCTTCATTAAAGCTGCTGGTGATTTCGGGGGGGTGGGGTGGGGGGGTGTATGGCAAGGGAAGGTGACACCCCCGTGCTGTGCAGAGAAGACAGAGTGCTGTTCCCCTGTGCACAGCCAAACAATTAAACCACTTGCCGTGAACCAATTGCGCTAGCTTGGTGTGCGGGAACGCCACTCCCTCCAGCTGGGGCATGCTCGCTGTGCCAGGGATGTGGCCGTGCATGTGGGAAAAGCTCCGCTTGGCTCTTTAATTGCCCTGTGTGTAAAGCCTCTCCTGGCTGCTTTGCTCAGAAGTGGTTTGAGCCATGCCCTGTGGCTGGGGCTACTCCAGCTCATGGCCCTGGCAGAGATGATGCTGGAGCTGCAACGGGCAGCGTGGGACCGGAGGCAGCCCAGGGGGGGCTCTGGGGGTGTGTGTTTGTGTGCGGGAGGAGCATTTGGAGGGAGAGGCTGTTTTCCTTTCTGTCTGGGAATGCAAGCTCTTGGAGGGAGGTGCAGTCCGGCAGCAGGAGCCTTTGCTGGGAACCAGCGGCACTGGGGTTTGTTGTCAGTTTGCCGACTCTTGGTGACCTAAGGGAGGGAAACTGCTCTCGTTCATCAGCTGCTGTCACTGCAGCAATGGGTCTGACATTGGCAGCTCCTGAGAGGTGCTGGGCAGGTCAACCACATGCCGCTTGCGGGCTAAGCATTGCTTAAACACTGAGCAGGTTAGGGTGAAAAGTCCCCTCTGTGCTTGCTGCAGTTTGTTTCCCCATGTTTCATGTCCCTTTTTGTGTTTGCTTTCTGTAGCTGCCTGATAGCCAGTTCTTTGGCAGGAGCACGCACGGAAACAGCTCATTTAAAATGTAATCTGGCCCAAGAACTAGTTATTGAAATTATTTGATGAATAATTTAGGATAACAATTAAAGTCAGAAAATTCACAAATAGCTCATGAGCAATTCATGAACCGGAAGAGAGGCTAAAGTTTGTCTGATAAGTACTTTGCTACCAATTAGTCACAGATGCCTGGCCCTGAGCCGGGTTGGTCCAGAGGAAGGATGGCTGCGGCTGCACCCACACAGCCCCCGATGCCACTCAGCTGCAGGGCTGCCCTCATTTGAGGACACAGAGGGGACCTCCCAGAAGAGGGAGAACCGCTGAACTCACTGGGAAATGTGGCTTTGGCTGTCCTGAAACTATCTGTGAGTTTGCCAATCACAGCTTCAGCCTGGCAGAAGAGTCCCTGGGGTGCATGCAGCATCACTGGTGGTAAAGATGTTTGACCCAGCATTGGAGTATCTTGTTTGGGTCCTTCTTTCACTGAACAGTGGGTCCCACCGAGCCTGGGAGTCCCCCAAAATGGAGTGTAGGTATCAGCTGGAGGAGGACCTGTGCATCCATCCTGGGGCAGGGTGATCCAGTCATGGCATTCAGGCCCTCACCTCCTCCTGGGCTCCTTCAGCTGGGCATTCACCACCTCACCAGCTCTCCTGCTGCATCCCCAGGCCCCTGGACAGCAAACACCGCATCAACAATAACAGAATTAAGTTTTATTTGAGCTGAAATGAACTGTTTCCTGGCTGCTGAAATGACCCATTCTCCCTCTCCCCAACCCCATGTTCTTTTCAGATCAAACAAAATGCTTTGCTCAAAATGAAACAAAATGTTTCAATTCCCTTTTGGGTCATTTCTAGCAAAAAAGCGGAGGACCAGCGAGCTAGCAGCCTGATTAAAAGATTCAGTGCTCTCGCTTGGTGCTTTTTCCAGGGAGTTTGTGTCTCACTCGCTGGGGCTGAGGCAAGAGTGGGTGTCCTGGCAGCGTGGGAAGGGGCAAGCTCCCCAGTCCACCCTGCTGCAAACCTCCCCCCAAGGCAGCGCAGCGCGAGTTCCCTGAACCTTCACAGCAGGGCCAGACAGTGTGGAGTGTCCAGAGAAACCCAGAGAAGATCCCACCTGTAGCATCTTAGCTCCTGCAGCCAGTCTGTTGGAGGATGCCTGTCTCGGAGTGGTTTTGCTATTAAATCCCCTAATAAGCTGAAAGTTAAAGACCAGGGCCATGTACGAGCAAATCTCTGCCAGATGTCTTTGTCCCAATTAAGACGGAAAGAGAGGGAGAGAATAAGCAATTTATTTTCTGGCAGTGCAGGAGGTACAGCAGTGAGCGGGTGTTACTGCATCCCCAAGTGCTAGGGAGCCCTCACAGGGGTTGGGACATGCCATGACACAGTCCCAGGAGGTGTGAGGGTCAAAGCCATCCCTTCTCCTCCAGCACAGGTAGCAAAATCTCTGCTTGGTCTTCCTCAGTGCTCTCCTGCACCCCCTAGCTCGGTGGATGGGACCTGTTGCAGCAGAAGGAGATGCTGCTGCCGTGCCTCAGTTTCCCCAGCTGTGAAGTGCAGGTGATGATAGACTGGTGTTCAGGTGACATTATCAACAGAGTTAATATTTGGCAGAGAGTGTTGTGCCTGAAACAGGAATGTTTTCTGGGAATATACTGATAGCTGGTGATTTAGCAGAAAATGTTCAGAGCTGTTTAGAGTGAAAATAGAAGGCATTGGTTCAGCTCTCCCAACTTTCTCTGCTAGTGTCTTACCCTTTCCAAGGTGAGGAACAGAAATTTTTGATGAACTTTTTATTTTCCAAACTATTTCTAGGGGTTTTTGTCTAATGTGAGATGAAAACACAAAACAAAACAAAGAAAATGTGAAAAACTGGAGTTCCCCAGCAAAGAGTAACCCTGCTTCTGAGCCAGCATCCCTCGCTGGTGTTCAGAGAGCACCGTTACATGCAGGGACAGTACTGAGCCTGGCGAGGAGGAAGATGGCCAGCTTGGCAATGCCTCTGGAAGAGAACAGAGCATTTTCCCTGGGTCATTTCCCCCGCTGATGGCACTGCATTTTGTGCCATGAAGAAATTACAGATTTGGCCATGGTGATGGCCAAGAGCAACCCTCTTTGTGGTGCTCCCTTTGCTGCTGCAGTCATTTGGGCACAGAGGTGGGGTTTGGGAGGCGGGGGGGCAGACTTGCTCCCCCCATCCCCACACCCCTTCCTGGCCTGGCGGGGGTTTGCGGGGCGATTGCTCACCTTGGTCACCCTGCTCAGTGTTGGGCACAGGATTGAGCTGGCACATTTGGAAGCATTTGCAGGTTGAGGATTTATGTAGATTTGTGTTAAAATATTCCTGAGCCTTTGCTCCACGTTTATTTTTATTGATTTGCAAATGCAAAACTTTGTTCTGCATGCAGTCCGTAAGCCTGATGGTATGTCAGTAACTTCAGATTGAACATTTTAATACCTTTTTCCTCTTGTCCCCCACCCCCACTGCATACCCTCCCCACCCTTCCCCCAGGCAGCTCAGCCTGGCACTAGAGAAATATGAGACAGTCACCATCCCCTTGCACCCCTGTCCCCTTGCATCCCCATCCCTTGCATCCCAGCACTGCCCCCAAGCACTGTCCCTCTGCAGCCCTCTCCTCCAGCCCAACACCTCATTGCCTCTTCATGCAGGGTGCTGAGGACAGGCAGAATGGGGAGAAAGCAGAATGTTAAACACACACACACACACACACACTTCCCTTGCTGCCTCCTTGATGTCGGCTCAGCTGGCTTTCCGCCTGTCACTTTAAATGGATGTATTTAAAGCAAATGCAGAAATTGCCATTCAGCACAAGGCTTGTAATAAAGACGACGTCTCCATTTCCAATATATATTTATATGTAGTTTGGGTTTTGTCTGGGGGGGACGTGGAGAAAGTCACAGGAAATGCCAAACATTGACATGCCTGTGATAGAAAATAGCTCCGTCTTTTTCCTGTGAGGTGCGTGGTATTTTCCAAAGTGACATTTAACTGAAGGGAACCTGTGGCAGCACTTTTGCTCAGGGCAGCATGGCAGCAGCTGCCTCTCACTGTGCAAGACCAGGGGGGCAGCAAGGACCTGTGCAGTGCAGGGTGTAGGGGGTCAGCTGGGAAGCTGTGTGCTGCGCAGGGATGCTGCTGCCCAGGGACGCTCGATGGCCAGCACAGACCAGGCTCAGCCCTGGCCCCTTGCACATACCCTGTGCCTGGCCCTGGGGCTGGTCCTCACCAGGGTGGCCCTGCTTCACCCCCAGAAGATAATGGGGGGCACTCATCCATCACACTACAACGGACTGACTTACAAGGAAAGATTTAAGGAGCTAAATCTGTCTGGCTTGGCAAGCCACAGCTGTGAGGGAAGGGAAGATGAAAGGATGGTCTGCACAGCATGGAGGGTGCAAGGACCAGGCAGGGAGGGAGCAAGGGCACTTTGCAAGGCTGGGAATGATGTGCAAGAAAGGGAAAACAGGCTGGATGATGGGGAAGAAGCTTCCTGGCATGGAGGAGCTCCCATCACAAGGAAACCTGCAAATCTCATCTCCTCCTTCACACCTTAGGGGCCCTGACCCCAGGAATGGCACCTTCATGCTGGGGGTCCCTCCTTCCCTGCTATCCCTTGGCCTGTTTTCAGGAACACTGGCTTCCCGCTGTCACCATAAGCAGCAGTCCCCATGGGTCCCTCCTTCCCCAGCAGCAGGCTAGCACTGGGCTGCACCCTGTCACACAGGCTCCGTCTGCGGGGTTGCACCTGTAAATACAGCACGTCAGAACATCCCCCTCCACCCCTGTCCCCTGTGCCTAAGCTGGAGCGCTGTGTGCATGGCAGCTGTGCCCTACCTGAGCCCTGGGCTTGCACAGCACTGCTCCTCTGGACCTGGGCTTGTATTTAATCAGTCTGATTGCTGTGGCTCTGTCTGCCCAGGGCCCAAGTCATCAAAGCTCCTCCGGCAGCTTGGATGCATCCATTTAATGGACTGCTATGAGACACATCCTTACTTCATTACTTCATTATTTACAGTAGGAGGTTTTCATGCTGCATACTCCTCGGAGGCTGGCGGAGCTGCCAAGGGGAGGGCAGTCCCAGAGACACCAGCACAAGAACTCCCAAAGCCCTGGATTACAAAGCCATTAGCCATCATTGTGCTTAGTGGTTTAAAAGGAAAGGATTTAAATCCTGAATGAGAAATTCTCACTTTTTTTTTTTTTTTTAATTATTATTCACCCAGTTGCTCGGGTTTTTTTCAGAGTCAAGCTGTTGCAGTGGTTGGAGCTGGCTGCACTTTTGCACCATCTCTGCAGAGGGAAAAAGCAATGTCTGTCAAGGAGGAGGAGGGAAGAAGAGCAATTCTGACCTTCTGTGACGCCCATTAATTGTCAGATTTTCTGAACCTTCTTTGATGCTTGCACAGGGCGCTGGATCACAAGAGGGCACTGGTTTTGTGATAGGCATTTCATCATATGGGATGGAACCTCTACAGCGCCAGCTGGGCTGGGAACAAGCAGACCAGGCTGGGCAGGGAGGGCCAGGGGCTTCTACTGCCCCATTATCCAAAATCCAGCCTTATCCTTCTACTGGTCCCTGGGGCTTAACTATCTTTGCAGCTCTCCTGACAGAGATGTGATGTGATACTTTGGAGAGCCCAGACAAAGCGGGCTGTGGGACCAGCCTGCAGGAGATCTCTGAGACAACCAGCGTAACAGGATATTCTGAAGTACCAGATCATTTTATGACCATTAATAACATTTGCAGCTACTGAACGTTATCCAGTTTTACAGGAATAGCAAGACCTGATGCTGCAGGGCTGAGGTTGCTGGAGCAGTTGAGGGGGGAGACTCTTGCTCCCCACGTTGTAACACTGGGTATTTGGCCAGGTGCAGCCTGGCTGACCTCCTCGGAAGCAGGAGCTGCCGGGGACATGACACACACTACGTGAACCAAAGGATGCTGCCAGAAACCTGGGCTTGCGTAGAGCGGAAGGCTGCTAAGCCTCCAGGTCTTCTCCTTACGTCTTAAAAGGGAGGGGGTGCAATGGTGTTTTGCAGTCAAATTCACTTGCTGCTAGTGGAATTAAAGATATGCTCCCTTGGCTAGTTCTGTCAAACCCTCCTCTGTCTGTATACATATGTCTATCTCTATATACATACACACCGTTCATCACACCAGAATCCAAGTGACCTGGAGTAGCGCAGTACAAACACTGCAGATCCTATGTAAACAGAGGTTATATATATTTTCCTCATTTATTCCTCGCCGACAGAAAAGCAGTCTCTTTCACAAGGAAAAATAAACCAACACAATGGCAATCCCGAGTTCAGCAAGTGTTCCCTAGCAGATTTTAACCATGTTAAGTTAGGTGGTTGTAAACAGACTGACAGCACGCCTCCCAACCTTTGAAATTCCTCGCAGTCAGTTTCCTGTCTCAAATTCACACCATCGCTTTTCTACTGGGGCCTTAAATTAATGCCCGGCTGGGGTGCATAATTACCAGCTCCCTAATGGTCCAAAACATCCTGAAGGGCTGAAGTTTCCTTTTTGATTTGTGGCTCCGAGTCGGAGTTGTAATTACCAAATTGATTTTAAATGCAGGCTGCGCTGACAGACTATTGGCAAACTGCATCTCTGAGTCCTCAGCCATTCATAAAAAAAAAAAAAAAAAAAAAAAAGGAAGCCCTTGATGATATACCTTGATCTGCAGCTGCTGTTTATTGAATACAATTTATGGGCAATGGTATTAGGTTTTATCAGGGAGCTGCATCTTTGGAAACGTTGCTTTGGCAGGAGTGGTTGAGCTGAAAAGTTGGGTCATAGCTGTGAGCTGCTGGAATTGCTTTTTCACATGATGACCCCTCTCCTCAGCTCAGCTCGGCTTGGCTCGGCTCGGCTCCCCCCTCTCTCCTGCTCCGCTCTGCAGCTTGGACATCTTGGCTGGCTTAGTGCGATGGGAGGGGGCTCTCAGGCTGCCCGACCACAAGCAGGTAGATGAGCAGCTTCCAAAAACCCAAATAAATACAGAGGCAGCACATTTTCCAGGTGCTGATGCAATGCTAAACGTCAGTCACTGTCAGCTCCCACTACACGTGGACACTGGGACCTGCCGAGTGATCCCAGCTCTGCGCCTGGCACCCACTGCCTCCTGCTGCGGGCAGTGCTGGGCAAGGGGCCATCCCGTGCCCACACCAGCACCCTGCCTGGCTGTGCCTCTCAGCCAGGTGGGATGGGACAGCACTGGTCCTTTCCTCCCAGTCTCAATACTGCTGGCTGGTTGACCAGTTGTCCTGGGTGCAGGTTATCTGGTGCTCCTTGGTGTTTCAGTACCCAGCACAATGAGTGACACCTCCTAAGGAGGTTTCTTGGGGTGATCTTCTCCCTCTGATGAGGGTTTGCTGCTCTAGTGCCCTCTTCTTCCGTGTGGTCTACTGGTAAGGTGATAAACGAGAGAGGAGGAACTGGAGCCTTCAAGGTTTAAAAGGAGAACCCAAGAGCTAGGACAGGAGGGGAAGGGACTGGTCAGCACACCCAGTGGGGAGAGACCCAGCTGCCCTGCGTGAGAAGGTTTAAGTGATGGAAGCCCTTGAAGCATCACTGTCATCTCTGCTGTGCAAGAGAGGTGGCTGGTGGAGAGCGGGAGCTGTGAGATTACATGGGAGAACCGCTGGGCATGGTCCCAAAGTCCTGTCAGGAGCGCAAGAGCTTTCCAGTCAGCGCTATGAAGGCTGCATCCATCCTGCCATGATGCTACCTCTGCAGGGGCTGCGAGTCCTCCGGCGCTTAGGGCCAGCTCTTCAGCATCAGGGTCGTTCAGGCAGAGCGTATGTTGAGGCAGAGCTGAGCCAGAAGCATTGGCTCCCTCCGTTTAGCACTGTTGTTCAAGGAAATGATGTTTCCTGGGATCTGGTTGCCTTTCTACAGCGGCTCCATTTTTTATTTCAGAGAATCTCATTTTGGCTGCCCACCTGCAGAAGGGTTGACAGAGTTTATCTTGCCTTCAGTCAGCACTGGAAACCGCTGATTAAAGCAGAAAATATGAAGGGTCTTAAAACTTAAGGGTGCATCACAGCTATCAGCTGCTCCCTTCCCTCTCTTGAGCTGGGAGGAAGGATTGCTCTGACGGCATCCCGCCGGCCTAAGATATTGGGTATCTCTCAGGGTCATTCGCAGGGCAGAGCCAAACAGCTTGAGCCTGGAGCGGGGCAATGTGAAGTGGGGGATGAGTTGCCCTGAGAACCAAGGGACCCCAGCGGGTAGGAGCGAAGGGTTAATAGGACAGCGATGGCTCTTTGGGGGCAGAGAGAGAGGGTGAGCTGTCTGTGGGAGGGGATGTCAGCTGTGTGCAATTGCTCCCCTGGCCAGGATGATCTCAGGGCAAGGGAATCCGCAAGCAACCCTGGGGGAAAGAGGCAGCGCAGGCAGGGAGTGGGCAGGAAGCTCGGGGTGACAGGCAGGGCAAAATGAGGGGAACCCTGGTGAGTTCGGGCAAGTTTGGTTCCCGTTCTGATTTTTTCATGGCCTGGGGCATCCCTGTCCCGGGAGGGGCAGGCAGCAGGTCCCCCTGTCTGCAGCGCTGGGCAGAGCAGCCAGGAGGCAGAGGTGTTTGCAGAGGAGTGGGTATCCCTGGGGTCAGAAAGGCCAAGAGAATTGTGTGGGAGAGGCTGGCTGATAGGAAAGCAAATAGTTTGGCTGCCTCCACGGAAAAGCACCTGGTCTGTTTTGTTTCCTAGATTTGTGATGAAGGATAAGGATTTGGGAGAAAGGGAGGGAGAGCTGCAGTTAATCCACTGATTAACCTGGGAAGATATGGGCAGATGCTAAATCAAAGCAGAAAGGCAAGAAACAAAAGTCAGCACCATCAACCCAAACAACAGCAGAGCACGGGGATGGCTTAGCTCCGGCAACGCTTACATGCAGAGGTGAAGACCATGGGGCAAGCAAAGGGCAAGAAACACCACAGAAAGCCAGAGGAGCAGGGAGCAACATGAGAGAACGGAGACAAAAAGGGGTGCAGTGTGCATGTTCCTGGAGGGAAATGCCAGGAACATGCTGGTGTTTTCTCAGTTGTAGTGGGGTGGCTGGGTAAGAAGCTGTAGATGAGGACCCCAGCCATAGGAATGCTAAACTTTCCTGTGACAATGCTGGGCTGGATGGCAATGACATCTGTGGTACTTCCAGTCTCGGAGCAACAGGGATAGGGCAAATCCCCAACGCTGCAAATACATCTGATTTGGGCTGGATTTGGAACGAGATCCGAACTTTGAGGATTGGGCCCAATGCGTGGAGGGATGAGAGGCTGTGGGAGATAAGGGCATATCCAGTTTCATGGGCTCTGGCACAGCTTGGGCTATGTAAAGCTGCAGAGTATGATTCGGTTCATCACTGCCGTGAGCAGAGTCCTCTCCTTCCTTTTAGAGCTCAGGCCTGGCAACGCTGTAAATGCCATGGGAGCAGCCTCCCGCCATGGCTGGGAGGGGGAATGGGTCCCCTGCAGAGATGGCTTTTCACATGCCATGCTTATGAGTACATGGGCTGAGAACACGGGTCAGGATGGAGCGGTGGGGCAGATCCAGCACCGAGCGGGTGTCTCACGCACGCAGGCTGCCATGCACCCTGAGGCTGGGCTCCTTGAGCTGCTGGTCCTCGGTGGACAGCCCTCCAGTTGTCACAGCACGGCCCCACACTTGCTGAACATCCTAGGTGCATCCTGTCAAAATCCACCTGCTCCATGGGACAGATCTGATGGCATTGCCCAAAGCGATCGGTGCTGGCAGTGTCCCCACAGTCCCACCAGAGCCTTGCTCAAATGTTGAGACTCGCGACTTTAAATATGCATCTGGACAGAGAAAAAAGAACATACAAAGAAACCCACCCTAAACCAGCCCGTCCTCTCTGTGGCTGAAGCTCTTCTTCCCCTGTTGTGTTGCTCAGTTTAATTGCTAGCACATTGCTGTCCAGCGTGCAGAGACGTGTGCGAGATGCATGTCTGCACGCTGTGGTCAGCGCTGCACGGCATTGCTGCGGCTGCGCAGGGTGTAGGTATTTGCAGGGTTCATGCATTGCCTTCACGTGTGCCTCCGTGCACCGTGTGTGTGCTGTTGTGTGTAATTTGTGTGTGTGCACACACATGTTTCTGCTTTGGTTACTATCATTACAATGTATTTACCACTGTGCGTTTCACGAATATGCTATTTATACTCCAGCAGAGTGTGTCATGCTTTGCATTAGTCCAGCCAAATTACAACTTCAAAGTTCTCAAATTCGGCGGGGGCTCCCCATCTTTCCCCGGCGGAGGGGCAGGCACAGGTCTGAAAGGTTTCTTATTTATTTTGTTCGGTATGAAGTTGAGGAACTGCTTTCCATCTGGAACCATGTGGAATTTTTGCATTTGAGATATTTAACCTGACTTTAATTTGAGTTGAAATGTCTGATATTTCTGATAGTAATACCATGCCGGGGGTACAGAGGGGGCAGAGGGGGAGGACCGAAGGCACCCCCCTTCCCTCCACAGAGACACTCCAGCCGGTCCCTGTTAAGCGATTCCTGGCATGCGAGCGCGCGGCAGACAGTAATGGAGAGCCTAATCAGATCTGGGGAGCTCCAAAATCACTGGAGCAGTGGCAGAGTAAGTGGGTGTCCGTGAGAAACCCAATAGTTCTCAATTCATTTTCCTCCTGGCCACCATCCATCCTGCGGCTGCGTCTGCCTTCTCCAGCCGCTGGCAGCCCCCCAGCAGCGCTGCCCTCAGCCCCACACGTGCTGCTCAGGGTGGGGTGGGTGCTGCTGGGTGACTGCTGGTGTCAGAGGCTGACAAAGGCTGCCAAGTCCTTTTTTTACCCCTTTTTTATTTTTTGAAATGCCAGTGAAATGCCTCTCCAATACATTATTTAAATCAGGAGAAAATGAGGCATTTGCCATTTATATCTCATTGGGTTCATTAAAAGGCGACTGCATTTATGCTGTACACATGATTTACCTCAGTGCTCTTTCAAAAACATCAGGTAGAGAGGGACCCAGGCCGTAGATGCTGGGGAAGGCTGCACAGGTCTTCACAGGGGGGCTTTCTTTAAACAAACATCAGGGCAAAAAGAGGAGAAAGCCTCCAAGCCTGCGTTTGGAGGCCAGCCCCAGCAAGGGCAAGCTCGTGCTGATGCTAGCCCTGCAATGGGGACCACTGAGGTCCAGCAGCCGTGTGGAGCTGGGTTTCAGCCTTGCAAGGGTTAAACAACAGTAGTCGAGGGAAATAATTGCACAATCTAAAATTAAAGCTCCCCTGCACCCGGGCCCCTGCTCTAAACTTCAATAATGTCTTCTAAGAAAATGTTACTTAAAGGAACATTGTATTATTGCAAATCAGATATCCTAACTCTGGTGCAGACGTTGCAAAAAACTCAGTGATTTCACTGCAGATCCCAAGATAAGGACCGACCTTTAACCCAATGCTCTGCAGAAGGGTTTGGGTGTCACAGGTTTTAAGGAAATCTCCCTCCTTCCACAGATGAACCCTGACTGACTGGGGCTGGGGAGGGAGGTTTGGCCATCCCAAAGCATAGGATACAGCTGGAGAGGGACCAGAAATGACATAGTGAACTGGGGGTACATTGGGTGGGCAATGGAGGAGGTGAGGGCATCAGGTGGGGACCAGACACTTGGACCAAAGGCTGGGATGAAGTTCCAGTGGTGGGGAAGAACCTCCAGCCTGCGAAGCAGGAGTTCATAGAGCTGCTCCCTGGCTCAGGCATTAAAACCTAGCTAGGTTGCTATAATCTGTATTAGATTTAAACTGTGCAATAAATGTTTCAGTTTATTGATGCCAGACTGCAGCCAATTACAGCTGAAGTCACCAATGGCTTAGTGCATGATGAGAGACCAAATGGCTTGGGAAGGGAGCCCGGGAGGTGGTAGGGAGCTGGTCAGGGCGCACACCAGCATCCCAACTCCTGGGTTGTCAAGCCATTCCTAAACAGAAATCAGGGCCAGAAAAATAAAGCTGGTGTTGATTTTTCAGTCCCATCACACATACTGCAAAGCCCTGAGGCTCTTCTGCTGAGTGTGTCTGCTCCAGAGGTGCTGGGCAGGCAGAGCGAGGGGCACACAGGGATGTGTCCATCCCTGATGGGCACAGGAGAAGGGTGGCTATGTCCCAGGGGAAGGGTGGCCAGCCATGTCCCTTTCCTTTGGCTGCACCCTGAGGATGCCAGCAGGATAGAAAGCAGGACATGCTGGAGGCATCTGCCTGGGCTTCTCCATCAGCTGGTTCCTTCATCCGTTGCATAGTATCCCTCAGTGATTTAGCTTGGTAAGCACAAAATCTAGAGCACCACGGCTTCTGCTCCTTTTCTGTCTCTTTGTTCCCTTCTTCGGTTGTGCTCTGTTCTGTCCCATCCCTCCTTTGCCATCATTATCAGCTGCTTTTCCCTCAGCCCGATGGCACTGTCCCTTCGTGGTGCTGCCAGGACTGGGGCTCCTCTGGCTGGCAGATGTTGCTGGCAGGTAGGAGGGCCAGGGCTGGTTTGCTGACGAGCCGGGACCACACATCAGGGCTGACTCCTTGCTGCCTCCGCTGCAGGAAGGGCAGCCTTTCTGCCATGTGGTGCCTCTGCACTTGCCAAGGACAGCTTGCATTAGCTGGGGGCCTGATGAACCACCACAGGATTGTGGCCACCCTAAACCCCAGCGAGTTCAGCACTCAGATGTGTTGCTGGTGCAAAAAATGAATTAAAACCCAAAACCACCCCACACCTAAATCCTGTCTCTCTGCAAAACAAAGATTCAGCAGAAGATGAAAGGCCCTGTTGCTGGAGGCAGATTCAAAGCCCTGCTCCCTGGAGCAGCACGTCCCTGCTGGGTGACGTCCTGGTGCGATGCTGAAAGGGCAAAAGTCCAGAGTCCAAAGCAGGGAGCAGCACCACAGACAAACCCTGCCCCCTTCCCAGTTCCACACAAGTCTGAAGTGGTCTGCGGGCTGCTGTGCAGCAGTGAGTGCTACATGTAAGCCCAGAAGACACAGGCCATGGGGCAAACTTCTCTGGCTGGGATGAGTTCCAGGCATCCCAGTTCATCACATCCTTGGGGAGTTTTCCCTGCTCCCCACAGTGCTGCGCTGGACCTCGAATGCCCATGCATGCTGCTGAGCCTGGCAAGATGTCAGCTGGAATGGGAAGTTAGTGTTGAAGCCAGAAGTATGAAAAAAAAAAAAAAAGTTAAAAAAAAAAAAGGGCATTTCCAGGGCCCCTGCCATGGGAGGATTAGAGTAAAACCCACGGATTTCTCAATATTTTCCTGACCCAAAGTGCTGAGTTTGTTTTGCCTTGATTTATGGGATCCTGTTACTCACTCTTTGTGAATAGCGAGACAGTCACTGGGGATTTATTAAAATATTCACAGGTCCCAAAACTCTGTCAGATTTTTGCTTGAGTAATAATTTGCTTGAAAATTTGGAGGAGAAGGCAAGTTACTTGCTACTCCTTGTTCATTACCCCAGCCGCCAGGAACACTCCCGGCATCCAGGCAGGGAGCTGGCAGGAGGGCACACGCCTTGGCCAGCCCTGCACGAGAAACAGCAGAAAGCCAAAGCCAGCACTTTTCAAACAGCCTGGAGGCTGAGCCATTTTCCTCCCAGCTATTCAGTGTATGGGACTAACGGGTCCACTAGAAGGAAATGAAGATCATGTAACAAATGTTTCACTTCTCCCGATGGGTGCTTCGCTTGCTATTAACAGCGTTCATCTTCAGGAGATGCCCAGCTCCATCTAGCATCACAGCTGACCCGTGGCTTATTTTCTACCACCTTAAGCTCCAAATGGACACCAAACAGACCTACGTTAAAATAACATTAAGAAACAATCCAAACCATCAGGGGAAGGATTTTTTTTTTTTTTTTTTTTTTGGTAATTCAGTTGGAGCTTTATTTGGTCTGAGTCCTGGCAAACGAACAGCTGAGATCAGTTCCCAGTTAGGTGCTCTTGGCCTCTCCGAGCAATGAGAAATGACCTAGCTGGTTTCTCCTAGCTCATTTCCTTGAGCCCCTTATGGAAAAGCTCTTGCAAACTTGGAGTCTGGGACTGAGAGCTGATGTGCTAAATTCCTCTTTGCTGCCACTGCCACCTGCCTGGCAATGACAAGTCTGAGCCCCCGCCTCATCCTGCACCCCAGCAAGCCCACCCGAAACCCTGCCAGCACCCCGAAACTGGGTTCCCCAGTCCCCACCATCCAGGATCACTGGGGCCTCGGAGCTGCGTGGGACCAGCCTAAGCATCAGAGATCTCTGAGAAGGGTCCATCAGCTTCAGGGAGTCGCTGGCAGCTGCTTTCCCCCTGCACCAGCAGCAAACAAGGCTCCTTGTGCAGAGATGTTAATATGAAGTAGTCGCTTACTGATTTTAAAGAGACTTTTATGCTTTTTCTTTCTCTGGGAAAAAAGATGCTTAGCATTGTCCTCATTAAATCTTACCTGGGGTAAAAATAGCATCCCCCAGAGAAGCCCCTGCCTCTGCATTCTCTGTTCTTACTCCCCTTCTGCTCCAGGTTGCTTCTAAATATCTCTCACAAAAGTGACTGCCGCCTTGTGATGGCTAGAGCAACCCCCATGAAAAGCAATTTGGAAAGCAACTGGAGGAAAGGTGCTTGAGAAATGAGGATGCAATGGCTTTCGTGCATGCTGACTCACAAATAGTGTGTAAGCGCTCTTCAAAGGGCTGAAAAGGCTGCCTGCAGCACACAGTCCCCACTGGCGAGCTGTGCCAGGGAATTTTGTAAGCATATCACAAATTCCTGTTGGAAAAAACAGGCCAAAGAAAGGCTACAAAATAAATAATTGCTCTCGCCTGAGCAGCAGCAGAAGAGGCAGTAAAACGGAATGAAAGCACTGAGCAAAGCTGTTGTGTCTAACAGGAATCCTGACCCCTGATCTCAGCTCCCCTCTTTTATGTTTTTCTGACTTCAGCACTATTGTGGACAGATGCCTTTGAATATGAATTATTTGTTTGTCTTGGCATCCAAACAAGGAGTCCTGAGACCAGAAAAGATGATCAAGAGCCCACTTCCGAGTTCTCCTTCCCTTTCAGCCTGCGCACACACACTGCCCTGTGTGCTCTCGCAGCGGCTTTGTTACGCCAGTCGGCGGGGGGGAAAGAAGCATGCAACAGTCGGTCCTCTTAAAACAATACACTTTGCTGGCCCGTGGCCCGAAGGGTTGGACTCTATTACTCCAACTGTCATGGAAATGGGGCTGGATTCAGGCGAGGAAAGCACCCCCGTCCAAACCCATCAATACATGCATCACAACAAGGGCATCAAGGGGCTGCTTGCTAAATTCCTCTTAGGATCCCAGCTCGTGCTGTCCATGCATGCAGGGGTGAAGTCCCCTGCGCTCCAGGGAGCCAGGTTGAAATCAAATCCTCACCAATAGCAAGCGGGGCGCGGAAGGCTGCAGGGTTTGGCCCATCGATGCTATCAGAAACAACTCCAACAGCTTTTTGGTGCTGTTCCAAAAGTCTTTGTTTTTCCCAGCTTTTTGCTGTTGGATTGCAGAGGATGATTTAAAGCCAGAGCCAACTATCTACCAGAATGAAACAGTTTCTCAAATTGTAAGGCCAAAGGGACCATTAGATTACGCAGCCCAACCTTCTGTATGAGACAGGCCAGCTCTACTTTGTCTCATTAGTGCCTTAATGCTTGCTATTGCTGCAACCGCTTCCTTCTGCTGATAGCTTCTTTCTGCCTCCAGCCCTCTTCCAGACACCGCACTTCTCACCATCAGCTGGGTCCAAGACTGAGGAGAAATAAAGTCACCTCAGGCAAAAAGAAGCTTTCAGCTCATAGGCTTTACAGCATAACAACTTCAGGTTCACAGGGCTCTGCTCTGGGTCTGTCTTCCATCCTCTGTGTGTTTCTCACACTCAACGTGGGGTCCAGGGGCGATAATAACTGGAGTGGAGATGGGCTTTGCAGGATATGTCCTTGGGAATATGTGGGCATGATGCACTGAATCCTGTCAGGAGGTTTATGTTCATTTAAACCCTGATTGCAAGGCAGGATCATCTTCAGCTTCACGCCATCCCTCATCTGCATAGCAGTCTGCGCTGGACCAGCTCTCAGATGCTGTTCCCATTTGCAGAGCATGGCTCCTTGTGAGTCCAAGGTCCAGAGGGCACAAAGTAGTTTCCTGCTATTCCTGGTGAGTCTGCTGCTGTGTAGAAACAGCTCCGACCACAGCAGAGAGGTCACCAGGTATTCCCCCATCTCCTGGCTCACAAGAGACAAAGGATAAAAGTCCAGGGAGGCTCTTCTGCAGTGACAGCCAGTTTGCCTGCCCCTGAAACCCTGCCCACAAGCTGTTACGGACACACACTGAGATCCATGTGCCAGAGAACATCTTTGCTACCTGTCTGGCTCCCTGCTTTCTCACCAGCAAAACCAGCCTTGAAGCACGGCAGCCCTAAGTGCAAACCTCACCACCACCACCTGACACTTTCTGGAAGCCGTGTCACGTAGTTGGGAAATGTGTATTTATTTCTCTTCCTCCATCCATAGTGTCCCCTCTAAGCTCAGGAACGTGACACTGAATTTTCTGCCTAGAATATGCTGCGCTGTTTGAACAGGTTTTTCTATTCCCCAGTCACTCACCATCTCCGCTGTATGAGATTTATTGACTTTTATTTATTTATTTTGACTTAGTCATTTTTCATTTGGGACAGAGCAATGTGCCGAGTGAAGACAGCCTGGGAAGCCCTCTGCATGACTCACGGCCTTAAGCCTTTGAGCTGCTTTGTTTCCTTTGGTTTAATCTCTTGACTGCAGTAAACACATTGGACAAAGCTCTGCTTGTTCGGGGATGGCCATGACTGCTGCTTCAAGGGATCAGATATCAGGGTCCGGCCATGGGGGAGGAAGAAGGAGAGCAGGGTGTTTCTGTGTTGGTGGCTCAGGCTCCTCTGCCACTGTCTCCAGAGATCATACCCTGGTGGGATGATCCCTGATGGGATGCTGAGACCCTGCTCCTTTGGTGGCTATTCCGGCACTGTTGGACAAGTTGATGATTGGGACACCAGGAATTTGTGCTCTGAAGCCATACATACACCAGGGTGCTCAGTCACAGCCCATATGGGAAACATGAATTTTGGCTCCCTCAGCTGCAGTAGCTCTCCTGCTCTGTTCCTCCAGCTCTTAGTCATGTGTTTCCTTTCACGCTTGAGCACCGCCAGCAGAGACTGCTGCTGAAGAGGGCTGGTGAGCAGCTCATAGGGAGGCTGTTGGGCTCGCCAGCGGCCAGGAGACTTGCCTGTCATTTCTATTCATCGTGGAGTGGCTGGCTGGTGCATGACGATGGGGTCAGAGCTCAGCCCACAGCTCCTGGGCTCTGGGTGTGCAGGGGCTGTCACACACCATCGCTCCAGCTCCCAGTGTGTGTGCCAGCCCCTTGCAAGGCCTTCAGCCAGCGCTTTCCCTCTCCTTTCTGTCAGAGCAGCTGGTGGTGGGGCTATTCCAAATTGGCTGGCTGCTGGCAAAGAAGTCACACTAGAAGAGCCTCTTCCAGATGTGCACAGCTGTGTGCATGCTACCGCTGCTCCTTCGTGTGTGCCAGGCTATGCAGGGAGGTGAGGGCGGTCGAGGGGAGGGCATCCACATCTGTCAGGCCATGGTGTCACCTTGTTACACGTAGTGGGGCTGTCATGACAGGAGCTACTGTTGGTCAGCAGTCCAGCACATCCCCCTGGGATTTCTCCCTGCCTAGTTCTAAGTCCAGCGAGTGGGACATCCAGTATTTCCTTTGGCAGAGGAGCCTCCAGCCTAATTATGTCACTCTTACATCATTTTTGTTTGTCTAAGCTAAGATTTCCCTGACTCGTTCTCACCCTAATGCTTCTGGTTTTGCCCTGCACCTTAGTGTGTGACTGTTCTCTCTCCATCAGACACTTGCAGGTACCAGCAACCCGCCCGTTGCCTCCCCTCTCCCCCGGTGCATTCACAAGAGTGAGGGTGTTGGTGCACTTACGGATCCCTGGCCCCGCAGGGATTATGCTGCCATACACGTTTCAAATCTAATTCTCCAAGCGAGCTATTACTTCTGACAGAAACCAAGATGACCGTGGGAAGCAGCACCCTTGCCAGGGAGCAGGAGTGTTAACACCTCGTGTTTGTTGCGGATGGCTCCTCCCAAGTAGCAGTCCTGGTACGCTCCTCTGGAGCATCTCTGAGGGCCAGATCCTGCAGGATGGTGGGACATCTGGGTGCACTTTGTTATCCCAGCAAATGTAGCACTCATCTGCAGGTCCCTCCAGACCTCTGATCTCTGCAAAATCTCCCACAGCAGCTTTCAGCATGCTGGGGAAGGAGCCCATGCCCGGGACACAGTTCTGCCACGCACAGAAAGACAGCCTAGATATCTGCATCAGAACAACGAATGATAATGATTTTTTTTTTTTCTATCCTTGCTTCAAATTGCCGCCAGCAGAAGGGTCCCACTAAGAAATCATTGAAGGCATTGGCCATGTCTTCTCCTGAAATTGGCTGAATGAAAGCAAAGCCAGGAGAGCAAAACCCGGGGAGCAAAGCTGGGGGACCTCCTGCTGTGGATGGGGTGACAGGCTGGGCGTAAGTGGATGCAAAGGAGGAGACCCCGGGAGAAGCTTCTGGTCTACAGCCTGTGCCAAAGCGTGGGGCAGAGGAGCGAGGGACCAGGGAAGCCTGAGCCACTTCCTGTGGCTTTTCCTTGGCCACAGCTTTGATCTATTTTTAATGAAAACTGCCAAAACTCAGACAATCAGGTCACTGGCCATGTGTGGCGCTTGGCAGCAGCTGGGTGATGGGAGGCCAAGGGGAGCAGGGCTCAGCGAGGCTCCTTCAGCCACCAAAGGCAGTGGCAGGCAGAGATGCACCCCCCCATCCCCTCCCACACCCCTCCTGCCTGGGAGGAAGGGGGCCAGGTGGGGAAGGGGAAGAAGCAGCAAAGAGCACGAAGTCATTCCCTTGGCCAGCCAGAGCCCATTGCTTTATTTTTTTTTGTTTGTTTGTTTTGTTTTGTTTTAATCACATTCGGGAAGGATGAGTTTGCTTTTTCATCTCCGGCTGTTGTGTCCCTCAGGGCCCCCTTGCTACAGCTCCTTTGTTTGTGAGCAGAAAATACTTCCACAACCGAAGCCCGGCCGAGAAATCCCGGAGCAGGTTGTAAATCTCTGAGGCCAGCCGATTGACACACACCTGCTGGCTGCTGGTATGCAGCTGGGGAGAAGGGGAAAGGGAAAACTTGTTAGGTTTTTTTTTTTCTTTTCTTTTTTTTTTTTAATAAAACTAGCATGATTCTCATTCAGATTTTCAAAAGAAATTGTGTTATTCCAAACCGGGAGGTAGTGGCAACCATCGGTGATGGCTTTCCCACCTCTTCAAAGACCAAAAGGCTGGGCTGTGTCTCATTTACCCCTGTGGGCAGGCAGCCCAAACTGGATGAAGTAACAGAGATTAGGGGTGATGTCCCTCATGGGAACTGGGGCTGTGGGACCAGGAGGGGCTGCCCGAGCGGTGGGATCTCCATCACAGTGGGATGTGAGTAGAAGGAAGCCCATGGGATGCTGCAGAGGGCAGTCAGCCCAGCGAGAGTGGTGTGTTGGTGGATGTAGGAGCTGGTCAAGACCAACTGGACCACAGCAGAGGAAAAGAAACTTTACAGCAGTGGCCTGTCTGTGGGACAGGACTTTGGGGTGGGTTTTGTCTGAGTGGTTGTGATCAAACAAAAGGAAAGTGTTATTCTTTTTTTTAATTGTGTGGGATAAAACCCTACCACAGCAATAGCAATAGGTTTCAGACAAAAGATTATTTAACTGGCATCTTTCAGCCACAGAAAAGGAAAAGAAATCTGTGCCAAATTAGAATCATAAGATCATAGAATTACTTAGGTTGGAAAAGACCTTTAAGATCTTTGAGCCCTACTGTTAACGAAGCACTGCCAAATCCACCACTAAACCGTGTCCCTCAGTGCCACACCTACACATCTTTTAAACCCCTCCAGGGGTAGTGATTCCACCACATCCCTGGGCAGCCAGTGCTTGACAACCCCTAGGGTGAAGGAATTTCTCCTGAGATCCCCCCTGACCCTCCCCTGGCACAGCCTGGGGCCGTTCCCTCTTGTCCTGTCGCTGGTTCCCTGGGGGAAGAGACCGACCCCCCGGCTCCAGCCCCCTCAGGCAGCCGCAGAGCAATGGGGTCCCCCACAAGCCCCATTTCTCCAGGGTCAGCCCCCCCAGCCCCCCCAGCCGCCCCCCCAGCCAGTGCCGCAGCCCCTTCCCCAGCTCCGTGCCCATCCCTGGACACGCTCCAGCCCCTTGGGGTCTGTCCCGTAGTGGGGGCCCAGCCCTGAACCCATGTTCATGGGGTGGCCCCCCAGTGCCGGGCACAGGGGGATGGTCACTGCCCTGGTCCTGCTGGCCACCTATTTTGGATACAAGCCAGGATGCTGTTGGCTGCCTTGGCCACCTGGGCACACTGCTGGCTTATATTCAGCCGGATGCCAACCAGCACCCCCAGGTCCTTTTCTGCTGGGCAGCTTCCCAGCCACTTTTCCCCAAGCCTGCAGCATTGCATGGGGTAGTTTGTTGTGACCCAAGTGCAGAACCCAGCACTTGTTGAACCTCATATTGTTGGCCTTCAGATGCCTCTGTAGACCCTTTCAACCCTCCAGCAGATCAACACTCGTCCCAACGTGGTGTCATCTGCAAATGTACTGAGGGTGCAACCCATCCCCTCATCCAGACCACTGATAAGAACTGCAGACACTAATAAAAGCCTTGTTTTGGGGAGTGTTTCACCAACTTTACTGGAAGCACATTTAAAATATAATTTAAGAAAGAAAAGAAAAAAGGGCCAAGGTTTCCTGTGCCTGCCTGTAATATTAAACCTGCTTAAGCTGCAAGGAGACGCCTGTGGATGTAATTGCATGTTTCCAAAAGCTTGCGTCCGCACAGCCGGCTGCAAATGGCCTCTGAAGCTGCAGCGGTTTCCCCAGCTGCAGAAGGGGCAGGAAAGGCCGTGGGGGTGGGGGTGGCCAGGGGGGAATCTGATGCGCAGGCATTTCTGTCCCTTTTATTTTCCCAGTGTGTGTAAGATGCAGAGTCACTCCTTTGCCCGCCTCTCTCTTTCCTGGACTCAGATTAAAACGAGCAAATGGCCACAACCCCATATGGTCAGTGGTCCCAGCACATAAGCTGCTTATTCAAGCTGAAGTTCCTTTCCCTCAAGCACTGCAAACCAGGGCTTCTGCAGTTCAGGGGTTTGCTAGGCATCCTTGAGCAAATATTAATGAGTGTAAACCAATTAGGCAATCTCTGATGCAATGGCGTTGGGCCTCTGGTCCCTGCAATGTGGGGCACAAGAAGGGCAGGCACTGGCAGCAGCAGCATGCCATGGAGCTGGCTGGTCTCCTTTCAATGGAGGAGGAATTTTTCAAAAAAGCAGGGTCATTTTCTTGGCTGTTGTTGAAAATGCTGATGCATGGAAATCAAAACCTTTTGTGGAAACATAATGATTTCAATGAAAATTTAGTTAGTGAGGATTTCCTTGAGTTCAGGATGGAATTTCTCATCAAAATGAGTGAGAATGACTCCAAAGCTCTGCTTTGCTCAGTTCTCAGCATCTACAGCTGGTGCTGTCACGGTCATCCTCACTGCGGCCCAGTGCAGAGGGATGAGCCACGTGGCAGTGTGTCCGTGCAGGAGGCTCAGAGGCAAGTCTGTGATTATCAGCCACAAAGTGGGGGCTCGGGAGCCGGGGGAGGTGAAACAGGAGCCAGGCAAAGGCACTGGCTCCTCTCCAAGGCAGGAGTGTGGGCAGGGCTGTGGGATGGGATGGACCCAGCACCCCTCTGTGCCATGTCTACATTTTCCTACTTCTACTTGAATGAACAATTGCACTCGGCTGAATCACTGGAGGGGAAAAAGGAAGCCACTGACACCCTGTAGTTAGCAATGAGAAAGCTAAATATAGCTCTTACTATAGGTTGTGTGATAGAGAAAGGGAAAAAATGAGTAGGCATGATGCTCAGTCACTTTGGTTAATCTGATTACACCCAGAAAGATTAAAGGAACGCTGTACATTTCCCCGTGCTCTCCCTCCTCCTGGGATACTTTGCAGGGGTCTGTACCAATCCTGTCAGGCTCAGCCCCAGGTCAGGTCCTCTCTTCAGGGTCTCCTGCCTGGGCTCTGCTCCAAAAGCCTTCACCTCCTGTGGTGTTTCCCTGATGGGGTCCCAGTCTCAGATCCTTCTCTCACCCCTAAAATACACGTTCTTCATATGATGCTCCCAATCCTGAGTTCGTTCTTCCCTACTGTCCCCTTTCCACTCTGTGTCCTGATCTGCATCTGCCTGACCCAAATCCAGCTTTGTCCCCTTCAGCAGTGTGGTGTTAGGAGCTGGGGAAAGATGGAGCACTCTGTGGGAAGGGAGATGCCCTTGCCTGAGCCACAAACTGTGATTTATTTTCAGAGGCACTTCAAGTCAATCAAGTTTGGGGCAGATTTCCACAGAAAAAGCAGAAAGCCTATCTCTGCAACCAAAGCTGCTTCTTGGAAAGCCTGAGCATGTGTTCCACGTCATGGGAGAGCAAGAACTTCTCAATAAGAGAAAATAAGTATAATTGGAAATTGAGTTGTTTTCTTTTTTTTTAATAGCAATACATGGTGTTTTTCTGTACCCGTGTTCTCAGAAATGGCTGTGCCGTGTGGAGTGGATTGTTTCCTCAGCTTCTGCCTCAGGCAGATACCAAACATGGGAAATTTCAGCCCAATTGATTCAAGTCTGGCAAAGCTCTGCACGAGTGGCTGCAGAGCCTCCTGATGGGAAATGTCAGGCAAACTTAATCATGAGCGGTGGTACCACAGAAAAGATTGTGCTTTAAACCCTGGATAGTTGGCACGACAGCGCAGCATGCTCACTCTCTCTTTCAGATTTAGATGTCGCAGAATTTGTGTTTTTTCACTGTATTGTTCCACTCCTGGGGTTTTTTTTGTTGGGGTTTTTTTTCTTTCTTTCTTTTTTCCTTTTTTCCCCCCTCCGGTTTCTGGCTTTTGTGGCTGCTTGGCTGGAGTGAAGCATGCCAAGGTTTGGGTGACAAATCATCTTGTAGCATCTGCTAGGAACTGATAAGACAGGAGCCTGGTAAGCCTGACGTGTTGCTCCTGCTGGACAGTAGAAAGATGCCTTTGTCTGGGGATGGGGGACTCTTTCCCCACACTGAACCCAGAAGCCATCGCATCCCAGGGGCTGAGACTGGGCTCCAGCCAAGTGCCCCAAATTGGAAAATCAGGCCGAGGGTTTGGGAGACTTGGGCAGCCTCTGCCTTTGAGTGTGGTGTTTTCTTTCCAGGCTGTTGACTATTTCACGAGGTTAAACACATATGTAAAAGCAAACCACAACCCCAACTAGTCATTCTGTCTTGAATAAGTGTCTGCAGTTTTTTGGAAGAGATAACAATGCTGTCTTTGTTTCCTCCTCCCTTCCCTCCCTCCCTGCCTCATTTTTTTCATTCCCTCTCTCCTAGCATGTAAACCATGATAGCAACAATATTTAATGCCACAAACAGTCTGGGAAATGGGGCTGAGCACATGGGTAGGGTGATGGGAAGGCAAATAACAGTTTGAATCAAAGAGACAGGAAAGTCTGCTGAGCACAAGAAGCCATTGCTCCCCCGGTCCATCTCCAAAGTGTGGCACAAGCTGGTGTGGTCTCCATGTGAGAAGGCATAAGGATGGCCACTAAATAGCATATTTTACTCCCCGAGATCTGGTTTTACAGGGAATGTTACCACACTGTCTGCCTAACTTTCATCCCTTCCTATTTTGAACAGAAAGACTGATCTGGCATAAAATAATGGAAGTCTGGTAGACCAGCTCCCTCTGAATTCTGTGGGCAAAGCTCTCCTCCGAGCCCAGCTGTTGTCCATAATAATAATAATAATTGCTTCTTAGAAAGGCCTCTGTGTTGCTTGAATGTGGTCCAGTGTTTTCCCTTGATGATAAAACTCGGTGGGCTGCTTTGTCTGCGGTGCCTCGGGGTCAGCGTGGGAGTGGGGAGGGGGCTGCCCAGCCATCGCCAGCCCAAGGAATCGGTGTTGTGCAACAAAGATTGGGAGCATGTAAAAACTGATACCCAACTGTAAACCGCAGATGCGTATGAGCCCTCCCAAAGAGCTGTTGCTCTTGGGAACTAACATAATATTGTGTTCCTCTATGTGAGCAACTGCATACCAGCCAGTTGCACAGACACGGTAGTCGGGAATTCTGGAAAAGCTCTGACACGGGGTACATGACCTGTTCAGGCTCCCTTAACTAATGTGGAGGTGATGCTCTGACTGTTACCCACAAAGAGAGATGAGGACAGGAGCTGGACCACACCTACACTTGGTTATGACCACACTGATACTCACTGAACCCTTTCGGCCAACACAGGGTAAAGACCCGCTGTACAGTGTTAAAACCAGCCTGGAACCCTTCAGCACCTTCAGTGACCCAGACCTGGGCTTTGGGCACTCAGGGTGGCCCTCTCACCCTAGCACCCCAAAATGAGACTTTGGCTCTCCAATGCAGACATCTAGTTAGCATATATTTTAAGAACAGATGATACTTGTACTAACATATATTACTGGATAAAATATCAAATAGACTAGCAAGGAACGAGGCTGTAGGATGAGTAAGGAAATGCTTCATGTCACTACAAGGACTCCCTCACCATCCCTAGAGCCGTGCTGGGAACAGCCAGTCTAGAATTCACCAAGTTTATACTTAATCCAGAGCTGAACTACCCCAGAGCCAGGAGTTTCAAAGGCTGTGTCTTGGTTTGTGTTTAAGTCTCTTTTATATAAAAGCGGGACACATGTCCTTGCTCTGTAGGGTAAGAGTGTCACGGGGACCTAGCAGGCACATGAAAGGAAATGTGAAAACCTGCATGCTCTAACTGGAGGCACACAGACAGATTTTGGTCTGTACCCTGATCCAAAAGAAGGATTGAACCCTAATGGAGAAGTATTCTGGACAAAAGATCTGTTATCATCAAATGAAAGCTTCAGTAAGCCAAGAGCTATGACTTTGGTCTGAAATAAACCAATCAGTTCCTGAAAATAACACCAATATTTCAATATGTCTCATTTAATGCAATTTTTGAAATCTATCCTGCCCCTTCCTTTAGAGGTCAGGCTTAATCACTAACCACTCACTTCAATTATGTTGCTGAGCGCTCAGCTTTGAAGCTTACCCTTTGCTAACTGCGCGCTGGCCGTGCCGATAAATTCTCTCATGGAACCCACCAACGGGACTGCCCCCGCCGCAGCTGCTCTCTGGGGTCTGGATTCCTCTAGTATCAGACCTTAGGGCAAAGGGAAAATGCTCTGGGCAGAGCCCTGGGAGACGAGGTGTTGACAGAGGAATGTTAAGAGAGCCGTGGGGGACCTCAACACCCTCTGGCAGAGTGTGAACAATATTGGGCCAGAGATTTTTAAACAAACAGCCCATCACCCAAGCCGTACCCGCCACAGCATCAACCCTCCCTTGCAGCCCATCCTGATGGAGCCTGGAGCTGCACCGGAGCAACTTGCTCCTCGCCACGTGTTTGTCCTCCTTGGCATCCCACTGGTCTGCACTGTGAATCACGTTGGAGTTGTTTTCTTGGTTTGCTCTCTCAATTTGATGTGACAGAAAAATAGTTAATATGATTTTTTTTACGTTTTGTGTACTTGTTTTATTGGTTCTCATTAACGTGCTCTGATAGCACTGAAATCAAGCTTTTGCCTGTAGCTAGACCAAATTATTTTCTCTTCTTAAAACAAACTTTTGGTTCATATTGAAATAATTTTATTGGCATTTTTATTTTGCTGGAAATTTTAGCTTTTTGTGGAAATCCACAACAAATATTGGTGTTGCCTGCAGACTGAAAAAAACGCTTTCTGCTCAGGTCTAGCTTATCTGTTCCCATACATAATCAAATTCCCACGTTATTGGCCCACAGCATCGTGGTCAGATCTAACGCATAAATATATTAAAATAGCTACAGTATAAACCAAAATGACCTGAGTTTATGTGGCAAATACACAGCACAAAAATAAATACATCTGCCACACATTTTAACTCCAGGAAAGCGTTCTTGAGTGGGACCACACTGGTTTAATTTCTGTCATGTATTTAAAACCTACCCTGCTTTGGAGGGTCCCTTTGGTGTGATGCAGAGGCAGGCTGGAATGTACATACAATATTGGGGATGCTCTGGTGTGGCTGAGCGGGGGCTCTGGTACTAATCTGGGGGTCCCTGATGAAGGGTCAGGAAACGGGAAGATGCTCATGAACATTGGGGAGAAGAAGGAGGAGTGAAGGGGCGTCACGACCAGAGAGGGGGAAGGTGGACTTGGTCCAGACTAGCAGCTACTGCGAGGGTCTGCTCCCGCTGCCAGGAGCGAGCAGTGCTGGTGGTGCCTGTACAGGGGCAGAGGCATCAATCCAACACTTGGAGATGTGTCTGATACTTCATTTATATAGAAAAGAACCTTTTTCCATTCCCTGCTTCCCTGGAAAAAAAAAAAAAAAAAAAAAAAAAAAAAAAAAAAAAAAAGAGACAAAAAACCCCCACTCTTAGGCTCATTAAAGGCAAATGTTCCCATTTAGGAAAAACTGAGGGTTTTTTCACCCGCTGCTTATAAGAAACAGCAGACAGCTGGGTTCTCTGCATCCCCATCCCCTCCTGCCCTCCCAGCACCCCCTCGGCATGCCACACACCTACCACCCCACAGCTCCATCAAGCACGATGGCCAGAGGATGCACACCAGCTGTTTTGGCTGTGGTACCCATGAAGGTCCTGGCAGAAGAGGATGCTGTGGCCCCTAGGCATCCCCTTTGTCTTGAGATGCTTTGAAAGTAACAGGGGGACGGAGGGGCTGCCCTGTCGCTCACATCTCCCAGGGACCCTTGGCTGACACGAGGCAGAGCTGGAAAGTGGCAGTGGTTGCTCTGCAGAATGGCTGCATCCTGCAGCGAGGAAGGGCAGGATGATGCAGAGACCCAAGTATTTGGCCATCTGTCCTCACATTTCAAAACACCGACCCCCACTGAAAGCCTAGCCCTCTTGGGGGCTGAACTGATTTGCAACATCTCAAGCTGAAAAAATTTCAGTGCTGTCTTTGGGACATAGGAGGAAATGTGGAATGAAATAGCAACTTAAAAGCTGCCCAGCCTGGAGCAGCCCAGATGTGCCCCCCTTCTCCCGGCAGCAGGACCACGGGTGGGGGCTGAGCTAACCCACAGCTCAGGGAAGAGCCCCAGACACGTGCGTCTGGTGGGGCAGCATCATCCTCTGTACAGCCTCGAGACACCTCCCAAAGACCTCCAGAACTGAAGCTGTGCAGTGAACAGAAATGGGGTCTCACAGGGAGCAAGATGAGTACTGGGAGGGAGAAAGGTTGAGATCCCAGTTGGCAAAGGACAGAAGTGGTCACAGACGAGATCTGAGCTGAGGAAGGGGTTGAGGGGGAAAGAAGCCTTTTGGAAGGGTCCCCATGAGCAATCAGGGAGCAGGACACAGCCAGGGAGGGGCAAGCCATTCTGGTGGATGAGCAGATGAAAGGGAAAGGCTTTGGAAGTGTTTAAAAAGAAATCTACCTCCATGGGGCACAAAAATAAACTTTGTTTAAAAAAACAAACAAGCAAACACATGTTCAGCCCAGATAAATACAATGTTTCAAAGTTATTATTTATTATTTCTACTAAGGCAACATTCAGGGACTTCTTTAAGATTGAAAGGGTTCCCTGTGTTCAGCTTTGTAGCAATATGGAGCAAGAGACAGCCCTTTAGCAGGAGATCAGACACAACAAACAAGGGTAACAAGGAAGAATGAAGGGTGGGAAGACAAAGAAAACAATAACAAGGCTGTGTGTTTGCTCTTGCCAGCTATGTACATATCAAGAGGGGTTTGAAAGATAGATGGTTTAGCAGCTTTAAAACTTTTCTGTATACCCAGCTTTGAGCAAGAATCAAGTGGAAATAAATAAAAACATTTCAATTAATAGAGCTGTACCACTCCCCTCCTTAATGTTTCTATCCAAGTGCTCTTTGCAAGCAAGAACATTTCTGCTGTGTGCTTTATCCTTGCATACTAATGCAGCAGTGCTGTGGAATCAAGAGCTCACACCACCTCTGATTTAACATTAAAGTGTGATTACGGTCAGGAAAGTGATTCTGCAAGGGGAAAAGACGTACTAGCATCACCGTAACAGCTCCTGGTTCCATGCTGCTTCCTCTCAGCAGCTGGTAGGTGAAAATGTGCTCTGCTTACAGCCTGAACGCGGGCTCCCCATCTGCTGCTTGCCGCCTGCTCAGGTCAGTGACTGAGAGTCACGGGGTTCCTCACCCCCCTTCCTACACCATCCCACCACCAAGGAGACGCAGATTTGGGGATGACAGCCCAAGCCAGCCACGGATGATGCAGGAAGGGATCACCTCCATGCCAGTTCCTCTGCAGCCCCGAGACCTGGGGGAGACAATGCGGGGCTGCAGTGCCAATGTGGGGTCCATGCAGTTGCTTTTCTGCCCATAGCAATGCACCATGCCACCCCATGATCACCTGGGAAGGCAAGCCACCAGCTTTTGGTGAGCTATTGGTAACTAATACAGAACTGTTCTGCTGTCCCAGGTTACAGTGTGAGAGTCAGAACAAAGAGGGGGTGCAGGGGGAACCAAGGTGGTGTCTTGCCCTTCTGCCAGCACAGCAAAACCTCCTGCCTTTAGCACTAGTCCGGTTTTCCCTGGGCCTATAGCAAAGCTCCCAGTAATGCTAAGCAGATTTAAAAAAAAAAAAAAAAAAAAAAAAAAACCAACAACAAAAAAAAAAAAAAAAAAAAAAAAAAGAAAAGGAAAAAAAATCCCTGTGGTTATTATTTGTTATTTACCCTGTGATGAGTGCTGTATAAAACACAAGAAAAAATATTTCTTCCAGGTAAACATCCGGCCCTGCTGAAGTCAAAAGGTATTTTACTACTGACTTCAGAAGAGCCAGATTTTCATTCAGTGTCTTCTCAGTTTGCTTCACACCAAGCAAGAATCTTTAGGCACTTTGAAGGGGTCAGGCTCCTGTTGGGACAGGTATTTTCTCAGTGGGAAGCAACCTGAACTGCTGTCTCTGGCTCACAGTTTTCCTATGGTTGTTTTCAGGAAAGAAGAAAGGAGGGAGCTTCCATGCACAGCGGGTGGCACGAGGAAAGGGTTTAAGGGGAAGGAGAGCAGTAACGAGAGGAGCATGGGGCACAGTGGGATGAGGAGGATGCAGAGATGAAGGCAGGCTGGAGAAGCACAGACGGTGAGGACCGGACTGGAGACCTGAGTGCGATGGGGAAGGTGAGACATCAGACGTTCGGCACATGGCCCCTGAAGACCTGCAAATGTTCTCAGTAGATTGAAATTTTGCCTATGATGCTGGGTTTTCCTTCTTATCAGTGGCCTGCCAGTCCATAAAGGCACTTTTTGCCTTTCTTCTCCCAGAGGCAGGAGGTACGCGCTACCTCAGCCGTTTTTCCAGTGCTTGCCCTCATTATTTGGGCATCATCTCTGACTCAGACCCTGGCTCAGGTCTGCACATCCAGCACACCTCTACGTCTCACTTCATAACTCCAAGGTATGACCTTGACTGTCCATCCACAGCTGAGGCTTCCAGGCTGTTATCTTTTCATGACTTGTTTCTTGACACATCCTTTTCTCAAGTCTTAACAAATGGAGGGTAGCCTGCTAATATCCATCCAGAAAGCTGTTACCAGGATAATTTTTCTGGCCCTTCACTGGGACTGCAGCCAACCATAGCTTTTCTTTTCCTCTCTAGATCCAACTTTTCACTCCCATCCTAAAAGGTGTTTGTCTTCATCTATCAGCTTCTCCTAGAGCCAACTCCCCCCCATCACTCTCTCAGACAGAAGTGCAGGGTCAGCTCTGCCTCTCCCAACCTGTGATAACCAGCTTTTATCATTCGCTACCTACATTTTCAAACTACCTGGTATTTCCTTATCTTCCCTCAGACGGAGAAGGTTCCCAGAGATATCTGATAGTGCTTCTGCTTCTTCAGGTCCCTTGTTAAAGGGCTTCTTTGCTGCACTGGCTGTACAGAACATGGGTGCAGGTATCCCTGACCATTGCCTGGCTGGGGGAGCAACACTCTCCCCTTGCTCCCTTTCTCTCTGCTCATCTGTGCTCTCCTGCCTTGTACTTAGAGTGGAATAATCTGGAGATATCAGCCATCTTTTGCTTTGGGCAGCCTCTGGGTCAATTTTCATGATGTAGCTGTGTGCTATGACAAAGCAAATGATAACAACAATAATAATTAATACAACATTCGGGGCAACTACAGGGAAATTGCAGCGCTTTGGATAAATGTGAGGGTTTGGTTTTCAGATAATGCCATCTTAGACAGCAGAACAGGCAGTCAGAAATGTCACCCACGCTGTACAGCAAGAGCAGGCTGTTAAGCAATCACAACGTTGGCGATATTTATTTGGTAAACGGGACCGTGTGAGTTCTGTCACCCGGTTCAGCATCTCCGCGGTGAGTTAGTTTCACGCCTTGTAGCGCTGCATGACAGTGACCACCCTGTGCCAGAACTTTGTGCAGAACTTCATGTGCAAGGGTCACTGGGTTGAAGCAAAAAGCCAAGGCATTCCCTGAGGTCGCTGGCGGGAGCCCTGCCCAGGAGCAAGCCCTGCGTGCCCACAGCCAACGGCAGCTCTGTGCAGCACACCAGAGCGGTGCCAGCTCTCCACCCGCCTCTCCAGGCAAAGGCTATTAAAGGCAAGCAGAGCACATCTAGCAGGTGCACACACAGTGGGATGGGGTTTAAGCTCATTTGGGAGCCTGCGAGAGCTTGTTCAAACCACCCAACAGGACAGTTTGCTGGAAATGTGGCTTTACACCCACGTGATGTAGCTTTGTCCCATGCCTTTCCTCAGGCTCTACCCCTTGAGGCAGTGTTTCAAAGGGCAGCAGGGACAGCATGGGTGTCCCCAGGACGGTATCCTGGTGTTCTATCGTTTCTGAAATTTTCTTGTGTTTAAAGTTTTTTCTATTATCAAATTATTTCACTTAAAGTGGTTTGGCATCTGTCTTCCCGCCATGATCAGGATTTCCACAGCGTTGCTCACAGAAGGACCAGCTGCCCTTTGACTCTGCTGACACGCCATACTTATCCTCATTAATCAAAGGAACCCTCAATTAAACAGGATTAGTGATAGCACTGAAAAATTGAGAATAACAAGCCTGATGTGTAAACAGAGCCATAAACCCCCAGTACACAAACATGCACACAGAGAGCAGCCTCACCCTGAGGTGGGAAAGCTGTGGGAATTAGTACCATGAACAAAAGGGCAGAGCTTGCTGCTCTCCCTTGGCTTGCGCAGCACCTTGTTCTTTGAGCCACCCCATTGATTTCTCTGGGGCTTTCCATGGAGTAAGTCATTGCTAAGTATGAATAATTGGTCTGGCACGCAGCCCTCAGGGCATGGGTGATGGATGAACTTTAACTTTCACAAGTAAGATGAGACCCAGACCGGCTGAAATGAGAAAGGTGCTGACTTTCCTCCCTCACCTGGAATTGAAATGGAAATGAAACTGTTTTCAAGATACTACAGCCAACTTCATTCTAATTTTTGCTACGCATTCTGTGTCTGCACAGTGCATGCACTCTGCACACATTTCAGGCATCTGCCTCATGGGAAACATTCCCAATTATCTGCTCTCTCTGCCTGTCCCATTCCTCACAATATGACTCATGCAGACATTTGCAAAAGCTGTTCCCAGAGGAAGTCGGAGCATTTTCAGTGGGATGAATTTCTCCCCCCGGTTGTTGTAGGACTCAGTTGAGCTCCTGGGTCTTTAGATCTACTGCCTTGGCAGCATACAACCCTGCAACGTGTGTTAAATTAGAGGGGTCTGCAGAGCATCTACTTCACCCACCACCACCAGCTGAAGGTGCCTTTCCCTCTCCGAGAGGAAACAAAAGCTCTGCGTGAAAGTTCAAAAGTGAAGGATGAAAAACCAAGGGAGAAGTCAGAAAGCGAGGCGTGTGTGTGTGTGTGTGTTTGTGTGTGTGTGTGTGTGTATCAGCAGCATTCAGGGTCTCTGTGACACCCCCTGGGAGCATGCCAGGTCCTCAGCCATAGCTTCATGTTCTGGCTTTCTCATTGAGCAACAAGCCCACTGAATGTCTTATAATATGGTGGAGTTTATTAAATGATAAAGCTAAACGAAACACTTTAGCCTCATTGAAGCAAAATATTTAGAGAAGGCTTTTCAGTGTTTATAGTAGGAGTTTGGAATTTTTATTTCATAGGAAATTTGGAGCTGCGAACACTGTTGCTCAAATATGGGATGAAAGAAAACTGCAACAGTGGTATTTTTGGCTGAATGGGAATTCTGTATTGCAGCCAGCTCTAATAGTCTTGTCTTACTTTCCTCCAAACAGAAGATAAATGAGAAATCTTTTAGCTTTCCCAAAGAAAGCTAGAACAAAATTTCTAGCCTAGGTTTTCACAGCCTGAGGTTGTGGAAAGAGAAGTCTCTTCAGCTGACTTCCAGAAATTTGCCATGATTGAAGTGTCTGAAGTGATGCTGGGGCTCACCCATTACTGCTCTGGGTGATGCTTTCAGAGCAGATCCCGGGCTTAACGAGAGAAAGAAGCAGGTCTGAGGGCAGGTCTGCAGGAGCTGGTGTGTGCGCGTATGTGAATGTGCTCAAGGAGGTAAATGATGACGTGTGGCCATTAGGGCTGGTTACAAAGTGCACAGGTTTCACCTTCCTCCCCCGTGCCCCCTTCTTGAAAAGAAAGACATACTGGGAAAAGCATACTTGTGGCAATAGTTTCATTTCGAAATGCAGCCCATGGCAGCTGCAGTCTGAACGCACCAGCCGTCCTGTCCAGCACAAGCCGGGGTGCCTCGCACAGCTGCTTCGCTGGGACAGCCTGCCTCTCCGATGGTGGGGACAGGCTTGTTCTGTGGGACTCCTGGCTCCAGGGTCACTGCTGGACAACCTGGAGATGTCCACATTTTCCATGCTAGGCTGCTGCTTCTGAAGAAATGATCTGTCAGAACTGGTTTAGAAGCATTATAAGGTGCTCCTGGTCAAGAATAACTTCACTTGCAGGAATGCCTCTGCTGGCCTGAGCCCTTGCATGTGCTTGCACTGTTTTTTTTTAGCTTTGGAAGACTTAGTTTGTTTTCAAGTTTCCCTTCCCACATCTCTTCTTTGCCGGTTTCTAGTGATTGCCTGGACTTAATAATTAAAAGAATTTTACTGAAATGAGGGAAAACCCTCCTGAGCTGCAGAGAGCAGGAGAGATAGGTACTCCCTTTGGAGGGCTCCGGCACGGGGGGCAGCACCCAGTGTAGGGCTCTTGCTGGGTCCCGCTGGCAGAAGCCAGGTCTGAGCTGTCATGCAGCTGCTCCTCCAGATGTGACTCAACCCTCGGGATGTCGGGGACCAGGCAATTGCAAGGGGTGTCAGCAAGAAATAACATTTCCCTTTCCCTCAGCTGTGGCACTGCTACAAGTGCTGTTAGATGCTAGAAATGCATGTGAATGCAGGTGGAAGCAGGGAGGCAAAGCTGAGAACTGCAGTTAGGGGGTCTGTCTTATCCCAGGTGTGGCAGGAAGGTGGAAGGGTTTCTCTTCTCTCTCCAAGGAAATAAGGACCCCTGTGAGCTCATGTGTGTCCTCATTTCAGAAAGTTCCTACCGCGATGCACATCTCCGTAAATAGCAAAGGCCTGAGCTGAGCTCAGCTCCTTCGTCTCAGTGGCTGTTGAATCAATACTCCATTCCCCAGGTTAATGCAGTCAGCAGCTCAATTAAGGGAAAAACCCATGGGAATGGGAATAAGTGTGGGTTTTGGTGGAGCGAACAGCAGCTCCCTGGTAACCCTGCTCACAGAGCAATCAAACACAGGTCACTGAGCCTGGAAAACACTCGGAGAGGCAGAGGTCTTCATGGGGCCCATCAGCACCCCAGCTCCCAGGGAAATTGGCTCTGGGAATGGCCAGGTGAGCACTGTGGCAGGTTCCCAAGCTTGGGGAAAGCTCTGGGTACTGCAGGGATGGGAGAGGTGGGGAAGGACATAGGAGACTCTCCACTTTGGAGTAATGTAGTTGTGAAAAATCTTCAGACAAAACACAGATAATTTTCCCCATGCTCTGCATGTTGTCCACAGAGCTCATTGTGTCTCTGTGTTCCTGCTGGATCAGTTGCAAGAATAAAAAATGAAGTAGATTCATACAATTAAGGTAAAGAGGAAAATTCCTGTGTCTGGACCAGGACCATTAAAAAGGGGTGGGAGTAGGACAGAAAGATGATGCATGATAGACAGGATCCCCCTACTCCCCTTCCTTTCTCTAATGAGATTTCACAATTAGCTTCAGGTGATTTTGTAAAGTTCATGTTGACTCTGCATGTCTCAGTTTCTTCATCCTTCTGTAAGGACATGAGAAAAGGTCAGCACTGGAGAGATCCATATCTGATGCTGTAATCTGGCCAGTTCAGCAAGGATTTGTCTGAGAGACGCACAACATGCAGAAGTAAATAAAGTGTGCAAGGGAAACAAACACTCTGAAAGAAGGTGAGGAAAGAGAGGAATGTGATAACTTATTCTGTTCTTTGATAATGCCTTAGCTAAGCTGGCAGTTAGAATCAAGAACATAATTTCTCTAATCCAGTTGTCTAATAAATGTGGATTGCTTTTCTAAAACCACTTGACAAAATACAATTATGGCTGGCTGAAGAGCTTCCTATGAGAGAGGCCAGTCTGCGTGCAAATTCTGTTCTTGCTGAAAAAGCCAAAGGGCTGAGTAGAGATGCTGTGATACCTGGGTCCAACCCCAGTGAAGGAACCAAAGGGTTTTGCTACAGTGATCTTTTGTTGGGAACTTGAGGTCTGCTCCTGCATGGCTCCTGCACCCGCATCCTGCTACTCAGCACAAAATGATGGTGCTGATGTAGGGCACTAGTCTCAGCATCCAATGACCACCACTCTCCAAGCTGGCATATGTTTTTTCTGGTGCTCCTTGGACATGAGAGTGGCTGGGTGCCTCCCGGCTGGGGGGCTCAGCCCCGCTCTCTGCAGCAGGAAACCTTCCCAGCTGGTGCTGGTGGGTGCATGGGGTGGGCTGCAGAGCTAGAGCCCACTTCGAGGTTTCATTCCAGTCTTACACACAGTAAACAGTTCTGAGGTTAAGAGCATACTTTTGATTACTTTTCCATTTTGGCACATCTGCTACTCACTAAAGCTTGCTTACTTTTTTTTTTTTTTAATTGGCTCTAAAAGTGGTAGTTTTAGTGATACTTAAGCAGGACAATAATTTTTTTTTCTGAAAAAAATGTTAAACTGTGAGTAAGATAAATTTAAAGAGGCTGAGAGAAGTGACAGGGCTTGGGGATACCCTTTCCATCACCAGGTGAGATGGTGTCTGGGTGTAAGATGGATAAGCTTTCACATTTGAGGCTCTCCCCTTTTCAAGCCAGCTGAACATTCTTACCCTAACCCTGGGACATTTCTAGGTGTGATCCTATAGGATCCAGCATCCTTCAATAGGAGAAGTTATGCCAGATGAATTTTCCTGGACTTATCTTGGTGAAAAGTAAAACAGGTGAGTCTGTAGTGAGAAGCACTTTCCGATTTGCGCTCAAAGTAGAGACAAAGTTCTCTACATTCACACTTTAAAGCCTGAGTTCCATCTCACAAAGCCTCCACCAGCCAAAGGAATGCTTTCTGGTAGCTTTCTAGGTTGAGCAGTTATTTTGATAGAGGAAACACTTAAAACTAAAACTTTGCAGAATTTCCCCTGAGGTTACGGTGTTTGTTTAGGCTTCTCCAACCAAAGAATCTCAATCACTAGAAACTGCAAACCTCCCACACACGTTCACCCCTCTCATGTCACAGGCACAGGCCATTTTAAAAGTTTATGTAGCAAACAACAACACAAGAGCGACTCCCTCCATCTATCATAACCTCCAAGGGGAAGCAGAGGAAGACAGCGCTGGCCAGCCTGGGGGTGGCTCGGGCAGCCGGAGCAGGGGCAAGGAAGAGGAGCAGGGTCTGAGCCACCCAGTGCAGGCAGTGGGCAGGGCAGTGGGTAGAGGGGAGACCTCAGAGCTGCTGCCCGGCCCCTTGGCAAGTGAAGCCTCTCCAGGAGGAGGGCAAGCTGCCTGGGGAGGCATCCGTGGGAGAGGGTTACCAGCAGGTCAGGAGGATTATGAGGGGCAGGGGATGAGTGAGAGTGCAGGAGGGCAGCGCGGGCCATGTCTTCCTCCCATTGACAAATGCAAAACATCAACTCTGACCCCATACTTTTCCCATCTAAAAATAACACGTTATCAGTGCAAAGATGGCTACAGTGAACCACAATTTATCGCACCAAAGGCAAAGTTGAGGATGTGCGTATTTGAGTGTGACAAAGGTCAGTTTTGGACCCTGCTCAGTGACCATCTGCAAGTTATAAAAGAGCTTTTGGGGGACAGAGAGAGATCTAAGGATGGTATTAGAACGTGGGTATTGGTCCGGGGAAGGTGTCCTCAATTTTGGGCCCACCTGATGTATAGTGGTTGTGCTAATGCAATTTGCACTGGGGTGTCCTCAATGCCAATCAAACCTTGTGCCAGGCTCTTCACCAGCATCTGCTGGAGGTAGGTGTTCCTCCAAATTCAGGGGGATACACCAGTCCACACCAGCTGAACAGTGACCGAAGTTTTTGCACCTCGGTTAATGTTGTCCTGCTTGAGCTGCTGGCCTCTTTAGGGACGCTGCTTCTCAGGCTCATGCTCCTGGAGCAATTACCCTGCTGCTGATCTGCTTGCCTTTGCAAAGCTGCGTCTTTACTGCTGGGATAACAGAGTTCTGGGTAGGAAGGACTGGAGGCAAGTCAGAGCTAGGAAAGCAATCAATTCTTAGTTAATGGAGTTACGGTAAAGATGTTATCCAAAACCACCGTGGCTGCCTAATTATTCATAACATCCCTCTGGAGATTCCCCTTTTGGCAAACTGTGAATCTGCTGCTTTGTTGCCGTAATAATAGCAGTTTCAGGGCTTTAAATGAGAGGGTACAAATTACCATGCAGCCACTGACAATATGGCAACTACCAAGCATTGGATTACATGGTAATTTCCATGCAATATCCAGGTTATTACATAGTAAGTGCCATATCATTACAGGCTAAATGAATGATTATCACCACTGCTTGACAAATTCACCTGACAAATTTTGCTTCCTTTTTCATCTATGGCATGTCTGCAGGCTGAATGCTGTTTCCATGAGAGCATGGTGCAGATATGCTTGGGATGGTCTTTTTCTATCCCAGGATTGGCCCAGGTCCCGCCCGGGCTGCACCCATTACCAGCGCTGGGTCAGATGGGACATACATACAAAGCTGTGAGCCCTGGCTCTGTGTGTGCATGTCTGTGGGTGTATGTGTGTGTTTCAGACACAAAACATTGGTAGGAGACCTTAGGATATTTTTAATATCCATGCCAGTGAAAGCAGCTTGAAAGTTCCCCAAAAGGGAGCTGAAATGCTCAAGCGCAGCTGGAGGAACCATTTAAAACTTTTGGGCTAATACTAGCAGAAAATTATTTACAGTCTCCTCTCAGCTTGATCATTTCTGTCTTGAATATTACAAAGCAAGTATGCCCCACCTCTTCAGTACATGCGCTGTGAAATAACTCTAACTGGTGAATGACAGTTGTTTACTTTATATAATCTAAGGCCACTTAAAACTGCCACACTTAAATCTGATCCACAGTTTTCTGACATCTTTAAATTAACTTGCATTAGGCTTGATGGGGCCTCATGGATTTAAGAAATGGTTACACACTTGTGCAGAACAAGAACTCGGCCATTCAAGTAACTCAGGTCCTGTGAATGCCTCCAACCATTCTACAGGAAGATCTATAGAAATCTGTATCTAATCTTCTGATCTTTCTATAGAATGATCTGGACTAGACTTACGATGTTTGATGGATGTTAGATACATCCAGCATGAATATCACAGGGAGGGCCATTCAGCTGCAGGCAGTCAGCACCGCTTCACGAATTCAGTTTTACAATGGATAATAAACAATCAAACAACAAGCGAAAAGATTCAGGGGAGGGCTATAACACGAGTGAAAAATGTTTTTCATCCTTTCCCCAGTAAAATAATTGAAATGGTCTTAGAAGCAGCCCAAACCCTGACGATTGCAGCCCAGAAGAGAAATGCTGCAAAGGCTGAGTGCACATGAAGGGGTGTGAGGCGGGAGGTTCAACCAGCACACCCCGCAGCCCTGTGCCAGTGCCATGGGCAGCCCCCATCACGTCCCCGTCACCAGCAGTGGCCTCACCCCCCTCACCTGGCACCTGCAAGTAGATCTTCAAACTTCATGTTACAGTAAAGTCTAGCTAGTTTAAATAATTGTTAATTGCATTCTCTGGCAGCTAAATACTCACCATTTTTTCAGCCTACCTTGGGCTCTGCTACACCTCATGCTCTGTGTTGGCCCTTTCCCAGTGCAACTACATTGTCCTTCCACAGTCCTGACCAGAAATGAGCACTTACACTGCCAGCACAGTCCTGTCAAGTCCTTTAAACCATGAGACTTCTCTGGGCTTCAAATGTTAAAGCCCCCGTATTGCTGTAGTTTGCATTTTAATTGCACTCAAGCACTGGATGGGCCCAAAGCTCCACACCTCCTCCCGTGCCTTGTAAATGTGTTTCCTTCCTCTGTCCTGCTTGTGCTAAGAGTTGACAATCCAGATTAAATGGTGCAAATATTTGTCTAAAGTCTCTTCCCCAGGCAGACCTCAGAGATGAAAAGGGATACACTTTGATATTTGAAAATATCCCGCGTGTATATAGCTCTGTGTTTCACACATGGATCACAGGCCTAACAGGCTTCTTAGCAGGTCACTTGTATTCCCATTATGCCCACTGTTCAGCCAATTACATGCAAAACTGCTTTGGTTTGGTCCTGCAAAACACAGCTATTGTGGCCTCAGAAGGCTCTTGATATCCTGCACAGCTAGAGATACCAGCTTCAACGCTGTAGAGTTATTCCTGAGTAATTAGCTCTGTGTTTTTCCTCTCCACCACCAGTGAGTATGGTATCATAAGATTATCATCAGCCTCTTGACACGATGATAATTATCCTTCACTAACTTTAAAGATTATCATAATCCACAAGGACAAGTAATTTTCCGAAGTCTTTCAATGGTATTTGCAAAGCTCATCGTTGGCTGGAAGTGAGAAAGGCGGCCGAGTCGCACAGAGGGACAGTGCAGCAAGTGCCCAGTGCAAGCCCTGGGGCTGATGGGCACGCTGGGCCGGTGGGCAGAAAACACAGCGCCTGCAGGCCAGGAGCTGTTGGGCTGTGAAAAGGTGAAGGATGGTCATTGCTCCTCCTCTGTCCCTGTAAAGCAATGAGTCCCAAAGGGACTTATCTCCAAAGGGATAAGTAATGCCCATCCTGAGAGTCTGTCTAATAATTGCCGTGAACAAAATCGCTGCCTGGGTTGGACCATCTGCTCTAGAAGCATCCCAGGGCAGGCTCTGACCCTGTCAGCTCCCCCAGCCCCCAGAAGCCACAGGCTCTTTCTCATTCAGAGCCCCATCCGTGAGGATACTGCTGCAGCTGCTCAGAGGGAGAATTAGGCTTCATCAGGCAGTGCTGACATTTAGCATCAAATTCCCCCTCCCATTCTTCTGTGTGAATTTCCTTGATCGCCTTTCAAAGCGAGAAATAAATGGTGCATTAGAGAGGAGAGAGAGATGAGCTTTATTAGCTGTTTATGGAAGAAATTAAAATTGTTCATTAGTAACCACAGCACCAACAGTGCCCTCCCTCCCAGCTCTGTCCTTGGGGCCCAGGCAGCATTGCTGGCAGAGCCCCAGTGCTTCCCTGGGGACCACTCGCCTCCTATTATTTGGGCTAGCACCTGCCTGACGCCTCCCTGCCCTTCTTCAGATGGGCACCTGGGGGACAGCGGGGGAAATGTCACTACTCCTCTCCTAACAGGAAGCATCGTTTTCCTTCCCACAGCCTGAATCACTCAGCCTGCTGGCAGGCAGCTTGGCATTACTGCCGGGAGCTCCAGGGTGGTTTGCCGTGCTGCAGAGCATCTGGGGCCTGAGATGCTTTGCTGAAGAAGAGTTGTAGAGCTGAGCAAGCGGGTGGCAGGAGGGAGATGACCCAGTGGCCATGCATGCCAGCCATGCCGTTATGGGGTGTTCCACACCAGCCAAAAGAGCCTTTGGGCTCGGACAGTGTGTCAGCATGGTGGAGGGCTGGCTCTTCTCCTCGAGCTGCTGTTACCTTCTGGGCAGTCAGTAGTTTTCCATGCTATGATTTTATTCTGAAAACTGTTCTGACAGAAGGGCTAACTAAGAGCTTTTTGGGGCCACATGGAGCAGGCTAAGCCAGCTCTGCCCACGCCAGCCGGCCGGTACATGGCACGGTGGCCATCCTGGCCTCCTCCTCCTCTGTTCATCACTACATGACCTTCCCACTGTCTCTGCCATGCTCTAACCACAGAGCTGTCTCGCCTGGCTGGGACATGACCCCACCACCCTGGGGCTGGAGGAAGGGGGGAGCCCCGCCGTGCTGAGCCGGTGGCACGGGGGGCAGGCAGGAGGAAGCGAGGCCAGGAGGACTTCAAAGACTCTGTATCTCTTCATGCAGCTGCCATAAAAAACAATCCAGGTTTCCGCTCCCGAGTCCCAAGTTGCCCTCGCAAGGGACATCTCTCAGGGCAAACGGATAAATCTTTCATCTCCTTGGTCTGGGTTTTATTAAATGCCTCACACATATATGTAAAATACAGAATGCTGACAAATACCAGCTAGTTACAGGGGGAGGCAGATAGGGATTAACTCACTGTACTACCTGAAAATCTGTTCTTTCTGTTAAGACCGAGAGTTCTGAGATGTGCAGAGATACCAAAATGCTTGTCCAGCTGGCACAGCCTGGGAGAGCGCTGAGGCTGCCTGCAAGGTGGCGTTGGGAAAGGTGCTGCCTTGTGGGCTCCAGGACTGGTGCAGGAGAATCTTTGTGGAGCTGAGGATTGTGAAAAGGCCATTTAACCATGCTGCAGAGAGCAGGGGGTCTGGCTGGAAAGCGGATACTTCTGGGCAGCATCCATGGTTCGGTTAAGGGGAGGTAGGAGGGTTCTGTATCACCTGGCCCACAGCATCTGTGCAAAGGGGGCTTCAGCAACAGCCCAGCTTCCCATAACCCCCAGTAAACCTGGACTGAGATTACTAGAGGATGCCTGGGAATAGGGTAAGGTTTGGGGTGAAAACCATGCCTCCTCACACCAAAGCCAGGCACAACTATTTTGACCATCAAGCCTGAGAGAGAGGAATCAGACCCTTGGGGAACGCAAGACTTGCTGATCAAAGGGAAGGTGGCTGGTGTTTAATTTTACCCAAGCTGTAGGACTTGCAGTCACTTTCTGGGGGAATTCAAGTTCCACTGAAAAGGCCAAATGAACTGGCTTGTTTAATGAACAGCAGCACAGGCTGGGGAGAGACAGGCTTGACGGAGTCTTCAGTTATATAAAACTGGGCATCAAGAATACCGAAGTAGCCTGTTTTCCGTATCTGTGATGGAAGATGGCAAAAAGTCACGAGCTGAAGCTGTAGCAAAGGAGATTTGGGTTCACAATGAGCAAGATTTTCTCCAGACTGGGAAGGTGACTCCACACCAGGGCTGTGGTGAAGGCTCCATCCCGACAGTCTCCAGCCACCATTCAGACAGACATCAAGGATGGGGACAGCCTGTCCTGCTGCGTGCCTGAGGCTGGACCCAGCAAACTTAGAAAAGATCTGCCCCAAGACATGAGATAAAATAAAAATAGGAACAAGAAGCCCAAGAATGAACTTAAAATGTCCTTTGGGGTATCCAAGCACTCAGGGCTTTTCTAATCAGAAACCCATCCATTCCCCTAACCTCTGCAGTTGCAACAAACACTTCTAAACAGACAGATTTTCCATTAAGCCTGGAAGAAATGGCAAGCTGCCTTAATGAATGTCAAAGTTAATACCATGTTTGTTATAGACTGAGACTGCAATGTGATGGTTTTATAAACCCATTCCTTCATTACCGTTATCAATATTATTCGTAGTTGATTCCCGTCTGCAAGCCAGATTCATATCCAGGCAGATAGCCTTTGTCTGTGGCTACTTTACATGGGAGCTGGCTGCCTGAGGATCTGTAAGCCATCCTGTACTAGTGCATTTTAAAAACAGTAAAAAAGGGAATAAAATAAAATAAATAAGGCAGGTTGAGCGCATAAAGCATATGTCTGAGTGAGTGCTTAGTGCGAAGCATCAATGAAATGGTTGGGACTCTGATTGAAACCAGACTCAGGAAAGAAGGGCTGTAAATGTTTTTTCACTGCCTGTCCTAAGAAATTTATGTCTCACCCACTTCATCATATCCTTCAGGGCTGCCTTTTTTGCAGCTGTCTTCAGAGACCATCCGCTGAGCCCCCTTATGAAGTCCACTCCATGATGTCACCCAGAACAATAACTCACTCACCTCCCAGCATTGTGCTCTGCAGAAAGGTACCCTATAAATAACGGGCCAAGGGGGGTGGGGGGTGGGGGGATGGGGGGTTGCCTGCGAGTAGCCCTTCTCAAGGAAAATCTTCCTGACATCAGAAGGGAAGAGCAAGGAACTACGCACGTGGGGTGGGGGGACCCAAAGTGAGTTTTGTTAGTAAACAAACACAAAACCACAACTGCACAAAGCAAATGGGGCATAAAAATCACTGACATTATTTGTAGCGGAACCTGCTCAGAGGAGTCGGAGCTGAGCCCCAGCTGCCTGGGTATCCATTGTACCTACTGGGGCTCGCCGTGTCTGCTGAAGAAATCAGAACCGTCTGCGAGAGTGCGCACAGGCTCTCCACTCCCCTGGCCCAGAAGGTCATTAGCTGCGTGTGATTAAAATGACTCAGCAACTGGGATGAGTTCTTCCTTCAGTAGCACCCAATTGGTCACAACTGAAATTTGCTCTGACTTAACGGGGTTTTCTTGGGTCCCACATCCTGGTTGAGTTGCTGCTCACCCATCAAATTTCTAGAGAGCAGGTGTCCACATCAGAGAGCACAAGGCCCCATTGAAGGCACATATCCCTGTAGTTGTGAAGCTGAGCATAATTGTTTCATTCTGTCTGATAACATGTGGTTTTGTGATATTTATAATACAGCGCTATTAAAAGGGGAAAAAAGAGATCAACTCAAAATCCCTCCACCGCAGTTGGCTCTAATTGTCCCTGTCCCACCACTTCCCCCTTTCCCAGTCCTGCTTGTGGGCTGTTTTGGCAACAAAGCAAAAGCCTGAATGAGCTGTTGAGATGAAGTTTATCCTTCAGTGAGATGGCCTCTCCTGGGGAGGACTAAGTGCTCTCGGATTTGCTTGGGAAGCCTGACTGCTGTTATGTGGGGCTGCATCTGCTCAGGAGCAGAGACAGAGGAGTGCCATCTCCGCGGCGCACCTTCACTGCTGTCAGTGGAGCCACACCAAAGGTAAGCAATGACATTCTCTTTGCATCCCACGGGGATTTTATCAATTAATGATACTAGTAGACTAAAATCAACTGGACTTGTTCTGGCATCTGGAAAACGTACAAGCTGAGAAGAAAGGACTGTTCTCACATCTCTTGCATTTCTTCTCTTCTACTCATGGATTTGCAGGGGTTGGATTTGTGGTCCCAGGACACTTGTTGAACCATGGAAGTCCCCTCCCTGTGATGACTGTTGCCAGGAAAATAAACAAACAGAAAAAACCAACAGCATCTGCAGGACATCCACTGTTCTGAACTGCACGGTCAGAATAAAAACAGCTTTGGAGGGCAAGAGCAGATACTCTGTGCTCCACAGTGTGGGTCACTGGTCCCAGTGCCTGGACCTGTGCCACACATAGAGTCTTTCACACCAAAATATTCTCAGGGACTAGAAATGCTGGTCAGCTGTTCCCCAATAGCTGGGCATCTGGCAGAGTATGGGATGCATGTCTGGGGAGTTGGTACTGAGGCAGAATTTATTGCCCTGCCTCTCCTCTCCTCTCCTCTCCTCTCCTCTCCTCTCCTCTCCTCTCCTCTCCTCTCCTCTCCTCTCCTCTCCTCTCCTCTCCTCTCCTCTCCTCTCCTCTCCTCTCCTCTCCTCTCCTCTCCTCTCCTCTCCTCTCCTCTCCTCTGTAGATACAGAATTGCAGGAGGATGATGGTGTCTTCTTTTCCTTTCTTTCCTCCCAAACTGAAATTAAAAACAACAACAAAAAAGCCCACCATGACAGCAATATCTGAAAGCTGAACTGTGCTTGGTGAGGGTCGCAGGATATGTTCAAGGCAGCTGATGGATGGACCTTTCTCCCACACCAAAGGATAATATTTGTGAAAAGGGCTTTCCCATGTGTCCCCAAAACCCCACAGCCTTTTCAGGCAGCTAACCCTCTTCCTCCTTTTTTTAAATTCCAGGTTGCATTCAAAGCCCTCAAAAACACTCCAGCAAACAGCTTCCCCACACAGAAATTATCTGTGTGATGGAGAGGAGGTCCGTTGCCATGGCACCACAGCAGCCCCTCTTCTTTGCCAGGCTCCCAGGGGACTTCACCCCTCAGTACCTGGGCACAGGACCCCTCACTGGGGTGGACCTCCCGGAGTGCCTGGGGGCTGGGCCACCAAAGGACACCAGCAGCCTCTCCTTCCACGTAACCGCCCCCTGCTCCTCGCCAGCCCTGCTGCGGCTGCCGCGCAGTGATAACAAGTCACCGGCAGTGTTTGTATCTGGAAAGAAGCAGGTTTTTCCTTTCCTGTGGAGTGTGAGGGGACCCTAATGAGGAGCACGGGGTGCGGACCCACCACTGGCTATTATCTCCCAGCCTTCACACTCTCCCTTTCGTCCCCCTTGCTCGCCGCATCCCTCCCATGCGTACCAGCTGCTCTCGCAGTGGCTGCCTCCCGTGCTGGGATAATGACTTAAACATTGCCATGGCATTTCGTATTTCTGTCTGCAGCACTTCTGGGGTTTCTTGTTCTCATCGCGTCCCCGCATCCCTGGGAGGGCTTTCGGCACAAATCTGCATTATTTCCCCCCTCTGTGGCACAATGGAGACAATGTTATTTAAAAAAAAATGATAATAAAAGGAACGAAGTGGCTTGTGTTTAACCTTTTGCAGGCAGCAGGGTGAGTCTGGGCTGGCCGTTGTCAGGGGGACAGGAGCAGAGCTGCCTGCATGCCCGTGCCGGCTGCCTGCCGGAGCTGTCAGCTCCCATTATGGCCCTGAATGGAGGCAGTCGTCCTCCTGCACAAGGAGGCTTTATTCCTTTGGATGGGAACCAGAAGATGTGGGAGAATGAGGTGCGGCATGCACTCAAGTCGCCCGGCTGTGATGTTTCAGTGTATAATTTTACAGGCAACCAACTCCCAGTGAAGGGAGTAGGGACCCTGGCTTTGGGAACCACTCTCCCCTCATCACCGGCCCTTCTTGGAGCAGGAATGATGGAGAGTTTGTCACCTGGTCACTGCTGTTGCGTGACTCACTACACAGGAATTAGAGCATGTAATGGTCCAGTTTCCATCCAACCATTCTGGGATCTGAGTGTTGGTGATGGATGCGGCCCCTCCATCGTACCCGGCTGGATAGCACAATGTGATACCTGCTGGACTGTGTTACTGGGGGCTGCAGAGCATGCTGCAACGTGCTTTTGGCATGTCTCTGAGTATGTCTTATTTTATAGGGCTTGTGGTATCGGTTGTCGAGGAGTTCGTGCCTAACATGGGGAAAACACTTCCTGGCAGCTGTGCCGCAGTTTGGAGTTTGCAACCTGAACAGGGGGGACCCATCGCGGGGCTATGGGTACTGTCCCTATGTCTTGCCTAGGCAGAAAAAGTCTGTCTGTAAATGCTACCTCAGGAATAAACAGGGGAGCCATGTGTGACTGCAAAGCCCTGCAAGTAGCAGGATATTGTCAGATCAAAAAGCCGTCAGGTGATCAGAAAACACTTCCCAAACTATGCTTTAATTTTTCTTTTTTTCTGGAGAATTTTGGAAATATCTGTGCATGACTCTCATATTACTCTTATTTTGGTGTCATCTTTGACTTCTGTTCCATAGAAGTAATCGTGATTCTTTTCCCCTCACCCCCAGAATATATTGTGTATCCATGTCACTACCTTCCCAGTAGTTCACACTTTATTTCTTTCTGAACTCTTGGATAAATACTGTCCAGTCTTGGTGATTTACAACACTTTCTCCAGTTGCTCCCTGATTTCCTCCTTAGAGACTTCCCTCACCATTAAGGTCACATTCTGATTTCCTAGACACAATGCCTTTGAAATTGAAATGTTTCCCCTCATTGTCTTCTACAGAAAAGATCAAGATGAAATATGCGCTTCTCCTGGCTTTTCCACCTTCCATGACTGTCGTCCTCTCCCCAGTGACCAAACACATGACACAATCACACAAGCAGCATCTCGTATGTGAAGTCCTTAAACACTTTTCCAGGCTTGTTCTGGCATCTCATGGTCTGTTCTGTCATACCCCTGCTTCCACCGGTGGTTTTCCAATCCATTAAGAAGTTGCTTGGCAATCCATGAAGAAGTTTTCCATCTTATTTTAAAGGGGGTGGTGGTGGTGGTGTTTAATGTAACTCTGGTTAGCACAAACTCTATTCTCCAGTCCAGAATGGATTTATCTTCTTTTTTCCCTTATGACTGACCTACCTACACACACAAGCCAGATGGGTCCCATCCACACGTCCAACTGACATGTCCAGATCTGGAGGGCACATGCTCACATTCAGCCCACTAGACCAGAATTGTCTCCAGGAGGTTGTCACGTCTCTGTTGCTCATAGAAGACGTGTCTGGAGAGAAGGCTTTTGAGACGCTCAGCACCCCCAGCATTGCTGGGTTGGATGAGGGCTGGGTGCCTCAGCCCTGAACCCTTCATCTACAGCTCAGTTCTCGTCTCGTGCCAGATCAATGCCAGCAGAGCACCACTGAACGTAATTTCCTGATGTTCTGCTTGTTAACAGTTGCCCACAAAGATTCAAAAGTCTCAGATGTGTGTCCAATCTGTTGGTTTTGGTAGGGTGATCAGAAGGGACCAAAAGGACTTGTGACTATCCTGAAATGTTTTTAGAAGTTTGCCCGATTCACTAAGATTTTGGAACAATAACCTTTCCTAAGACTTCAAGTCATTCCTCCACAAATTGGATATTTTTTTTAAAAAAAACCATATGATGGATAGCATTTTCTATATGCTGGGGGGGATAGGATTTCTGCCGGAGCTTAGCTAGCAGAGGGTGTGGTATAATATGTGCTGAATTATTTTGGCTCTATCAGGTTTTTCTCTGAACCCTTTTTCACAGTCTATTCTGGAACAGGATCTCTGTAACATTTGATCCTTTAGACAAACTTTCAAATCCATAATGTTCAAGTGGGTTTGAAATTAGGCAGAAAGAGTTTGTTCATCCTGAGGAATCACCAAAATGGATTAATAAGAGCTCCTTGTGTTACACTGGGAATCCTACAAAACAACCAAGAGACAACCATATCCAAAAGAAAATGAGAGTTATTAGATAAAGTAATGCACTTTGACATGCCTCACTTTTGCATCTCTTCGCAGGGCAGCATCTGTCAAAGGGCAGTCTCCGGTTCTCATTAAATTTGTCACTGGCATTGCCAGTCACTGGTGTTGCCCATCAGGAGATCATTACAGAGACCCACTGGCTATTGCTTTTTTATTAGTAATGAAACAGGGAGAAAATTGGTGGCACAGAATTGATACAAATCATTAAGAGTGTCTGATAATTCTTCGGGTCAGAAAGCCCAGCTGCAGCTCAGCAGGGTTCCCAGACTATTTCCCTGTTTTACAGTTATCAGTGCCCTGTGAAACCTCAACTTCTGCAACACTGCTTAGCCAAAAACCCCGGAGCCGCTGCTCCTTCTGCGGGCAGCCACACTGGGAGGTTTTGTCCTGTCATCACAGGGAGCCTCAGCTCAACCCTACCTCCATCTTCCCACCCAGTGAAGTCTTCAGGGTCCACTGGTGGGAACGGGGAAGAGATGGCGGGTGGCTTTCTGTGATGACCCTGATACTCTCACTGCTGGGAAAGGGAGCAGCCCCTTGTCTGCTCAGCTTTGGTCAAAGGCTGCATTTAATAATCACTGGAAAAGATCTCTGCTGTGCTCTTCAACTGTGTTTTAGTGGAAAATAAAGAAAATCTAGGCAGGACAACAGTTCATGAGTTGGATGGCTTCCAGCTCCTTCTCAAGACAGATGAAGCCATGACAAACAGAGCGATGGAGGCACCTGAGCCCCTGCCTCTTGATGAGGGGTTGTTGGTTCATTTGCGTTTTGACTTTTCCCTGATAATGGGGATTGTTCATTTCTGGAGGAGGGTGAGCACACCCGGCTGTCTGCAATGGTTCTTGGAGGAGCTTGTTCCTCCCCCGGCTTGAGGCTGAGGGTTTTTATTGAGAGATGAGCTGGTGGGGAGTAAGCCTCACCTCTGGATGGCAGTGTCAGGTACAGCATGGACAAGGTACAGATATGTCCATACTACAGAAACACCACCATGCAATCAGCCACCTACCCCTTCCCACCCTGCAGCGTGACTGCGGTGAACATGCACTTTTTGTGAGTATTCCACATCTACTTTCTGGATTTATTTGCCAGCCAGCATGAGGGAAGGATGCTTGACAGGTCATCTCTACTCAGGAGAGCCTTCCCTATAAAACAGGAACAACCAGCAGCACTAAGGATATATATATTTTTCATTAAGGTGTCTGAGCCTGAACACGGTTTGCAAGCCATGAGCTCAGCCAGCTGTGGGGGACTGTTTGGCAGAACAGTGGGAACTAAGAAAACACCTCTGCAGCAAGGTCCTGGAGTACAGCTGGTCAAAATAATATCACTTTATGGACCTTAGAGGTCACGACAGTACTTCTGCACCATAATGATATTGATACGCTTTGCAGTTTGCGAAGCACCATCTCAGGGTGGATATTCCCAACATTTCTCCTTCCTATTAGAGCTGGGCAAGGATGATCTTTCAGCTGCGAGCTGGGGAAAGGGGAGGTTGTACCTCAGCAGCAGCTCCCCATGCTTGCCAGGAAGGATAATGATAAACTGGAGAGGTGCTGACTCTAGAAGTCCCTGCCAGGAGCCAGTCTTGCTGCCTTGCAGCCCCACAGTTGCAGTGCTTTGGGGCAGAAGGGGAAGATTTTCCTTTTCTCAAAACATCGCTGTACAAATTTAGATGAATGTAATTTTAAAATTAAAATAATTTAATGTTGAAAAGTAAGAGGCATTCTCTTGGAGAAAATGTTAAAATTAAATGCCTTAGTTCGGTCCAGTTGTTTTCCATTAGGGGCAAGCGAGTTCAAAATAAAGGGAAAAAAACCCACAGATAGAACATGCCAGGTGTTGGGGTTTTTTTCAAATGTGGATTTTGCAACTCTCATAAACTGCTGGTGGATGTATTTTTGCCAACTCCGATTTCTAGAATATCCATTAATAACTTGCCTGTAAAAGAGTACTTACCTGCTGTGTACAATTAATACTAGGGAAGCAGCAACCATGATGCTTCTGGCCATTGGGAGTTAGGGAAAACAATAAAAAAGTATGGAAATGCAGAGCTTATAACCCGCCCAACCTACCCATTGGTTGTCCTTCCAGCATCCAGCGTGGCTTTTGTGTTCTCAGCATTTTCCCTGTTTGAATACATTCCTCAGCTCCCGCTCTGGTCTGCTGATGTACTTTGTCTGGTTGATATTTCTCTGGGGTTGCTTTTCTATTGTTATTTATTCAGGGCCAAGAGGCAGAATGCATTAAAGCCACCAGGGTGCCAGTGATATTTTAGTCTTTCAGAGTAATTCTTCTCCAAATTGTTACACATTCAGTCCCTCTTCATTCATTTTGGCCACTTTTGTGGATTTTCCCGGAAACAGGAGGGGGAAGGCAGAGTGAGTCTGGTTTGACTTTCTAGCTGGTGGGGTCACGTACAGTGAGCTTTGCCATTGCAAAGGAGAGAGCGGGTCAGATGGGGAATAACGTGTGCAATGGTGCTCATGCCCAGGGATGTCCAGGGAAGTGGGAGAAGCTGGCCCTGCAGAGGGCTGCTTGGGGGTGGTCTCGCTCACCATCACCCATCAGATCCACACAGCATCTGCAGTCCTGCCAGCCCCTGGGGACCGCCTACTCCCACAGCAGGGTCCCTGTGGGCAGTGAGGCAGCCCCCGCACACCAAGTCCCAGAAACTCAGTGCTCCCTCCTTTTGCTAGTGCTTCAGGGCTCCACGCAGGCACGCCTGCCAAAGCAGAGCTCCGATTAAAATAAACATCAGCAAGCCAGGCCCTGCCCTTGTGGTGGGGGAGATTTTCATTCCCATTTGTTCTGCTTTCAGTATACTCTACAGATGCTCAGCTTTAATGAGGGAAGGTTGGATTTGCCCCCCCCCCCCCATCCCCCCAATAAAGGGCTAAATTTAGATGCCTGGCATTTTCCATATAAAATAATCTCAGGGGCCTCACCGTTATGCAGCTCCCTCGTGTCCAGGACTCAGACGATGGGAGCTCTCCATCAACGCATGGCTGCATAGGCAGCACAGGCTGCTGACCCCTCAGACCTCCACCACAGGCAGCTCTCCCATGGCATCACACCTTGAAGCTGTTCCCCAGGTTTAAATCCCACAGATAAGGAGAAAAATCCTGGTCAAGATCACACTCACTGCAGCTGTGGGTGCCCCATCCCAGTAAAGGGATGAAATCCCAAATCTATCTTAAGTCTAAATATTTGCCAGGGATTGGCAGTCAAAGCACTGATCCTGGAGCTGGTGCTCCTCCTGGCTGGACAGACAGAAGCATGCTCATTAGATCAGCTCCCAGGTAAGGTTACAGGCACCGTGTCCTCTTACCCTGCCACCTGGATGGCAGTAACCTCAGGACACCATCAAAAGTCTCCCCCATTCTCCATGCCAGAGGTCCATAGCACAGCACTTAGTGCAGGCTGTCCATCATGAGATTGCTATTTTCTTGGTGCTGCTCTCAATGCCTCTGACCTTCTTGCCCTTCAGAGGCTCCCTCAAACAAGGGTCCCCAGGACCTGCCTCAGTCCAGTTCCAGCTGCAGCATCAGGGAAAAACAATTGTTGATGTGACCCATAAGGCAGGGAGACATCTGAGCAAAGGACACCTCGGAGCCCAGACCGGAGCCCAGACCGGAGCCCCCCCCGCCCCCCCAGCCCCCCATCCCTAGAACCCTGCTCAGCACCTGGCAGAGCTGCTCTCCCAGCCATCTCTTCCCCTGGAGAGTGTGGCTTCTCCTCCTCACTGCTGACAGCAGCTTTCATCTACTTTTAAAGCACAAATACCTCGTCTGCATTAAGGCTTTATCACACATGTGCTGGTGATGCAGCGAGCAGCACCTGTGAGCCAGGGCAAACCCTGTGTGGGGTCCATTGTGGGATGCGGGGACCCTCGTGCCCGCTAGGCTGTAGAGCCAAGAGCTCTGCCCAGTAGCCCAAGCACAGGTAGGTTTAAGAAGCCTGTGTTTGACAAGAAATAAAGTCCCCAGAGCTCATGCAATGCAGTGTGTTCCTGTCTGGAGTCATTTAGCATCACAGACACTTCCCAGCCAGCTATGGTCTGCACCAGCACACACAAGGACTGCGTGTGGGCTGCAAAATACCTTCCCTTCAGGCGATGTCCTCGTGTGATTACAGGCAGTAGTGGCCATGCCTGGAGGCTCCAGAAAGGGGGAAGGGGTTGCTGTACTCACCAAAAGATGAGGGGACTTGTTCAGGGGCAAGACAAGGGTCCACCAGACCCCAGAACAGCACAGCCCTCTCCTCCTCGCCTGCCCCTGCTCAGAGCATGGAGCTGATCACAGCGGCCGCCTCTACTGTTGTGTTTCTACCAAAACTGTCAGGCTCCTGAGGAAACTTGGTATTTATTCCTGGCTTTTGCCCCACCACTTTCACTGGAGTGGGTGATATATGAACAGTCCCGCTTTTCCACTCCTTGAAGCTGCTCCGTCAGTCTGATTCATGCCCCCCACACTTGGAGTTCGTGGGCTACCCTGGGACTTTCTCAGGTTCACAGGGCTACCTTTGGATTTCCTGGATTGTCTGAATTCCTCTTGCAAAGTTGCTACATTTCTTAAATTCTATTTTTGGATTAACCAACATTTGGTAACAATACAAAGCCTGTTTGTAGCCACTGGGGTGACCCTCTTAATGTATTCCCCATGCCTTCTCTCCCCCGAGGGCCAAATTCCTCTCCAGGAAAGCCCTGGAGCCATTCCCAAGTATACCCCAGGAATGAAATTAGCTCCATGCCTACCATAGCAAATTTTCTCTCAGTCCACAGGCACTTTCTGTTTTCCCCACCTGCCCAAGAGGGAGAAAGGAAGGCGGGAAAGCAGATGGAGGCAGAGCTGCAGACGTGAAGTGTGAGAAAGGCAACAGGGAAGAGGAAACATGAGCACCACATCAGGAAATTCTTCTGAGCAGAGCGAGGTGTCAAAATGAGTGGTTGCCTTCACAGGAGTGGGGAACAGCGCCCCGTCTTTGGGCAAGAAGAGGGAGATCCAGGTTAGCGCAGACCAAATCCTGCCAGGTCCTGCGCTGGCTGTGGGCAGCTGGACTGGGATGAGCATCTTTCTGTTCCCCTCCATGGAGTGAAGGAGGAGCCACATGTTTCAGCTCATTTTCCCATGGTGCGGAGCCAGAGCTGGCCTCTGGCCATCTCCAGCTACCTGGTCCCACCATGTCTCCCGAGCCCCTGGGAGCCAAAACCCCCTCGCAGCCACCCAGCCCCACCACGGCTTCCCTGCAAGGGTTTTCATGCCAAGGGGGTGGGAGATCTATAAAACACCCTGAGCTATCCGCACAGGGCCGGTACCACAGTTGCTCCAGCACTTCCCGAGAGGATCCCCTCTGTGTGCGTCTGTGCTGAGGCTGTATTTCCAGCCACCACAGGGTCCCCACCAGCTGACACCGTGCAGGAGGAGTAGCGAGCGGTTTGATGCAAAACAGGGGAGAAAAAGTCCCCAGCGACTTTTTTGCCAATTTAATACCCAAATAATTCTGCAGAGAAATTTTTTGTGTAATTGGATTAAGTGAGGGGAATTTGTCCTTGTTGACAGATTGCACGGGCACCGAACCAAAATCATGGGGGTTTTTCACTCCATTTTCTTCCTTTCTTTTGTTGGAAAAAATATGCAAATAGTAATTCATGTTTTCGGCCAAAACAGATTTATAAAAGCCTGATCCAGAGGATGGATTGTTCCCCATTAGTCCCACAAAAGCCACTGAAAACCTTTTTTTTCCCTCTAGTTTCATTTTATGGGCGTGAGTAACTTCTACACAGCCTTTTTTCTGAAAGGGTAACATTTTTTTTAACAACAACCCATGTTTAAGGTAACTGAAGCCACATAAGATTACAGTGATATATACACTCTAAAAAGGAAGGGCTATTAAAGAGATAAGATATTTGGAGAACATACTCTCTGCAGCATTAAATAGTGGAGGAGGGAGATAACTTGGGAACTCTGGTAAAGCCACCAAACATTATGTGAATAAAACTGTTAGAAGAATCAATTTTCCTTACTGCAGAGATTGTGTTTTCCTGAGTGTGATGTTTATACATTGGCTTCTTTCCCACAACACAGACACATTAAACTCTCACACAGGGCCCCATCCACCGCTCACTGCAGTGGCTGGAGAGGCTGGGAGCAAGTTCGGAGCAGAGCGAGCCTTGCTTAAAGCCTGCTGTCCTACGCCATGCCCACGGGTCTCACCCGTCCCATGAAATGCATCTCACCTGGTGGCTGCAGCACCCACAGAGGTGCCACCAACTCATCACAGGGCTCAGCCAGCACTGCAGAGCAGGCGCTCGCTGCCCCAGCCAAGCTCTGCCCTGTTTTCCCTGGCAAACAAGGCTTTGCAGTGTAGTCGGGTCGCGCAGCAAAGCCAGCAGGTTGCACAGCACGCCAGGACATCCAGGGCTGCCTCTGCCCCGACAGCTAATAGCCTTAACTGTGCAGAGCCAGCTTTAATGACAGCTATTTACAGAGTTATATGGGCCATATCCAGCACTCTTGGATCAGCCCCCAATCTCATAATGAGATTACTAAGTTTATTTTAGTTGAGAAAGACACCAATAAAAAGGATTTAAAAATCCCTCGGAGTCTAGCCGTACCCCAGAGCGCCCAGCCAGTGGGAGAGCTCCTAAAACTTCTCAGTTTGTTTTCCTTTCAAAAGAGAGCTGAGGCCGCTGCCTCCTGCATTTCTGTGCATTAGCAGCATCTTCCCAGGTTGACCCCATGTATTATGGATGTGCTAAAATCTTCATGTTCTGAATAGAAACTGCATTATTCATGGCTCTGCTTATAATTTGTCTTTAAAAGCCCTGCAGCCTTTTAATGAAATGCTCCGATTTTAACATCAGCTAAAACCAGATATTTTTGTTTAAATTTTTTAAAACTAATCTCTGTGGATATTTCCCTCCCATTCTCCCCCTCTCTTTGAAGGCTCAAGGCCATTCAGAAGACGAGATGGCAGTGGTGGAGGACAGAGGCAGGTGAAAAGGCGTGAGGGTTCAGGGAGTGATGGGAGGTGCAGCTACATGCCGAGAACTCCACGCTGCTTCCAGCCCCACACATGGTGTCGGAGGTCCTAGAACCCCTCCAGCTAACCGAGCAGGGGGCTACGTGGAGCATCAGCTCATTGATGCAGCTCGCAAATGCACCGGGTGCAGGCCATTAAGCCTCTTCCAGCCTTGGGCAATGGTAGCTTCTCCTGGGAGGGTTTAGTTTGAGTTACACCAAGATTTTCTTGCAATTTTAATATAACGAGGGAAGAGGGGAAGATAGAGAGAGCGACACTGCTTAGGTGCTGTTGGGTAGAGACATAGCTAAGTATGGAAGGTGTAGGCAGTAGTTGGTGGCTGGAATGGAGGAGTGTGGGGACACCACGACGGTCACCTCTGCTGAACAGCGTGAAGCGTAGCCATCTCCTAAGGCTGGCATAAGATGCAGGACAGCCAGTGAGCCCTGCCTGGTCTGCAGGCAGGGAGGGAACTCCAAAGGGCTCTGCCTTGGGGTGCAGGAGCATGGCACGCAGATGCAGCACGTGCGTGGGCACAACCCCGGCTCTGTCCATGGGGCTGCCTCTGTCTCCACCTGCAGTGAATTTGGCCTAATGACTTAAACACAGATCCTGTTTCCATGCAAACATCCCAAGTGTTCTGTCCCTGGTGGCAGGGAAACTCCTTAAATCAAAGCCGAGCAATCCGATAGCCGGTCCACAGCTATGCACTTTATTGATCACATCTGGGCTGCTGGGCTCCGCCGGGGCTGGGACAGGGCTGCGGCAAACTGTGGGCTGGATCCCCGGGGATACATTTCTTCCCTCCCCACTGCTCCGTAGCCCTGGTCCTGCACAGCCCTTAATGTCAAGTACTGGAAGGAGAGAGGAGAAATGCAGCAAGTCTCTGACAGCACAAGCCTTTCTGAGCATAATACCATGGATTCCTTCTGTTTCTCAAGTTCCCATGAGTGTCTAAGCACATTGAATGGGGTTATTATTGTTTGGTATGGTTTTGTACTAATTCCTTGTTGCCTCTGAGACCTGGGTATAGAAAGACTTGAAAAAAGCAAGAGATTTGAGGAATTTCCCTTCCTCTCCCCTCCAAATGTGATTAAACACAAATATCCCTTTCCCCTCATCTCAGGGCTGCAACCTGCCATGGAGATGGCTGGCAGCACAGCACCGGGGTGGCCAGCCGGGCTTGTGGCTCTGCACTGCGGCTGAGCAGCTTCCCATGATCCCAGGCTCATTCCCAAGCTGTTCCTGGTCACTCCTGGTCATTAATGTGTGGGACGTGCCAGCAATGGCAGGGTCCCACGCATCTGTCCTGCCGCACCGTCTTCCATGGCTCAGTCACTGTCTGGGATGAAGTGTCATGAGTGATGTGTCATCTCCCTGCCTGGGTTTCGATTACATAAGGAAGTTTTTGAGGCAATTGAAAGTTTCACAGCTTATGGTCACCAGTGGCTTGCCAGCACTCACCTTGGGAGGGAGGCAGGGAAAGGCAGGACGGGGGTCTAGATGGGGAAAGCAGGGCAGAAGCTGTGGTTAGCCTGGCCGAGTGAAGGCAAAGTGGTCTGTGCCCATGGCTCTCCCCAGACGCAGGTGCTGCGTGCAGCTGCAGCGCTGGCAGCCCAGAGGCTGCTCAGCACATCCCAGCAGCACCCTGGGGTGCAGGGCAGCCCTGGCTTGGGTGCGAGTCCCAGCACAGCTGGGCAGGACACTTGCAACATCATTTCTGCTGGGACCTCTGTGCTCCCAAGTCCTCCCTCTCCACCTGTCTAGGGCTTCTGATGAGAGGCAAGCAGTGCGGCCCCTCGGGGAGCTGGCAGTCATGTCCCATTTCAGAGGCAGGATTCTTCCTGTCACATTGTTTTGTCTGTAAGCAGGTCACCTCTCGTTTCCATAATATCACATTTCCAGGACAGCGCTGCCCACAGACCTGCCATTCATGCTCGATTGGAGAGCCGTTGTTGCCTGCAAAGAGTGTGCATATAAGTGATGTCTTAATTCATTGCACATTCTTAAATAAAGGAGAGAGAAAGAAAAAGAGCGGCTCAAGGTCAACACTCGTTGCTGAGTGAGATTTCTTCAGCATTGTCTAAAACAGCCTGGAAAAAATAAATAAAAGCAAATTGATGGACACACTATATTGAGGTAATAGGGGGTTGAAGATGAAAGGAGAAGTACCAGTTTGACTGCTAGCTTGGTGTAAGAACAAAACCCTTGCAAAAATATTCTCAATTGGTATTTTAATGGCTGACCTGAATGCTTAAGAAAAAATATAATTGCTGATGTGATTATTGCAGATGCTGAAGCCATTTGTGCTTGGCTAAAGCTCGGAGAATCCTTAAAAAATATTTAATGAATAAAACTCTCAGATTCTTGCTGAAACAGACCAAATTAATTTGAAGTCAAAAGAAACTCTCCGTTACTTCCCTGAGCATTGGATCAGGCCCCCTGAAAGCATTTAGGAGGCTTTTGTTTTGCTTTGTGTTCCATAAAAATCCACATGAGTACTTTGAGGGGGGTTCTTAACTGGAATCTTGGGTAGAAGATGAACTTTGCAGATTGCTGCTGCAATACGTTTGACCAGAAATGCTCTCCAGAAGGAGTCAATTAATCCCAAATTGCTCCTGGTTCCCACTTCGTAGGAAAGTATTCCTTTTGGTGGGGAAAACGATGGCATGGGACAGTGGTGACCAAAGCACAAAGGGAGGCAAAGTCACAGATACCACTAAAGGGACTAATTTGCAAGCTGGTTTTAATATAACAACATAAAGCAGCAGAACAAGCTCAAGAAATGAAATGACGACTGAGAAGCCCCAACTGCCTTTGTTGATACCTCGTATGTGAAGTATAGGGCCATATTCATCGAGTCAGCTATGGACCACACCTTCCTACCTGCAAATACAGCACCCCATGTGCTGGCAGAAACTTACGATGGTTTAACGAGTTGCAGCTATTAGTTATTTTCTTTAAAATAAGCATTAAAAAAAAGATATACTGAAAAAATGGCAAAACATTGGCAGGATGAGATGGAATTATTCAGTAGAAAGTGCAAGTCCACAGCTGACCACCTTGAAAGGAGAACTGGAGCCACGGCATTACTTGATGGAGTTTGATTATCCTTTTCCAAATCACTGGGTCTAGTTTTTCCAGGTGTAAGTGAAGCAGACTTGGGGGAATGCAGAAGGCACCAGACATCCCTCACAGCAGTCTCGGGAGGTGGCTTCCCAGGCTGGAGGAGAGGAGCGGAGGGAGCCTCCTGCCTGTGTCCCCAGCTGGACACCTGCAACCATGTCCCCTCATTTGCTGCTCTGGCTGGTTGTTTCCAGCAAGACAGAGAGACCACAGGTAACGAATGTATGTTATATTCGGGATGTCATGTCATAAACAGTGTCATAAACAATTCCCAGAGCTCATGTGTGACAAACATTAAACATTAGCTGGGTGTACTCTGATGTGACACAGCAGAGAAAACTGAGCTGCCTGAAGAGAGGGGAGAACCAAACTGCTAGAAGAGGCATGTAATGCAATCGGCATATTTTTGTCCAAACATGACTTTCTGGTCAAAAAGAAAATACTGCTGGGGGGGTGGGGGGATAAATAAAAAAAATAAAAAAAAAGATGAGGTAACATGTAGGCAGATGCCTCAGAGGGTATTTCATGAACACAGTGATTACAACTGTGCTGACAGCTTCCTGGTAGCTGAGAGCTACCAAAACTGATAAGACTCAGTGGCAGGGCATGAGAAATGCTGTTATGTACACAGGAATTTCTGACCGTTAAATACCACGGAAGGCGAGCGTCAGTGTCCTGCAGCAGCAGGGCAAGCCAGAGGTAAGTGGGCTGGGAAGAGCACTGAATGCATGCCATGCCTTGGCAAGGTGAATTATGCAGCACTTCTCACACACGAGCAACACTGCAGGAGAACCATTATGGTGGCAGGAACTCAAAACTTGGGAAGTGATGGACTGAAGTAGTCTTTTATGTAAGATCTTCTATCCCGCACCCTCCTTGCAAGTCCCAAGCTGTAATGACAGGATCACATGGATGGGGAGGTTTATGTGACGTCTCTCGTTCAGGGCAGGGCACGCACACAGCTCCACCGACAAGCAGCAGTTTCCCGCCCTGGCTTGTCAGTGCTCAGGGGTAGACGCATTTACTGCATTCCAGCAAAGCAACAGCAAAAACTAAACCTGCGCTGAAGCTGGGTTTGGTCAGTCCTCCCTGGGTTTTCCTCTGGTGCCTGTTCCTGCCCTACCACTGCTTTCACTTCTGTGAAGTGTGAATATTTCCACAACCAATGTGAGTGCCTGCCAGCTCTCCTACTTGCTTAGTGAGAGCTGAAGCACAGATATCACAAGATTAAAAGAATCGGCAATTCTGAGTGCCCAGTTTGAGGCAGCTGATATTTTTGATGGTACTTGGCCTTTTATATAATGCTCTCTATGTTCAAAGCACCACTCCTCACAGCTTCCTTTGAAGGCACAAATGTTTAGTGTTTCTGAAATCAGTTCCCGTGATTTGAGGTTTGAATATCCAAGAAGCAAGGAGCAGATGAGATATTATGTTGCACCGATGAAAATCATGGCTGGGGAGACCAGCCGGCTTCACGGTCCAAGCTGTGGACCAGTCCCCAAAGGAGTGCTCAACTGCCTGAATCCCAAACCCATCCTTCCTTTTCAAGTGTCACAGCCTCTGTCCTGATCAGGATATGGCATTTTCATCGCAAACATACAGGAAATCTTGATGGGTGAAATGCAAGCTGTCATTGCGGGAGGGTCAGCACCTGGCTACGCTTGGTTGTGTTTTCCAGGCAGGAGGACATGAAGGGCGCACTCCAGGCACAAAGACACTCTCCCATTTCTGAAGCTCCTGCTGTAAAGATACCTGATGAAGAGCAAGAGCATCATAAAGACAAGGTTGCCAGAATTCAGCACTTTTTTTTTTTTTTTTTTGAGCCTCATTCTTGGGAACAGATTAAGCTTTTTGGCTGAAACTTGCCAGAACAAGCTAAACTCAAGTTTAGCTTGAGGCAGACACTGGCATGGAAAATTTCATCTCAAACAATTAAAATTCGGCAAAGCCATGAGCAACTGAAAACACAGTCTTGTAATGCGTGGAACGGGATAAGCTCAGTAACCAGCATTGCACCCAGTGCCCCATTTACTCATCTATTTCTGTAATTATTTGCTTAATCACAGAACACTTTTAATACTGTAAGCATAATTAATGTATTATTAAGAGCCATGCAGGCCATAAACCTCCTCATGTCATAAGCAGAATAATTTGCATTTGTGCACATTTTTTCATCCAAAGATCTTAAAGCACTTTCCTGAAGTAGACATCATTAACCCCAGGTTACAGATGGTGAAACTGAGACAGAGCGAATGTAAAGCCGATTGCCTCTTACATTGCTAATGTCCTTGTCTGGCAGATCGCTCAGACGGGGCATCATGCACCGGAATGGACAATTGGCAGGTCCTGCTGCCACCGGGAGGATCCGACGTGTGCTGAGCTGGACCAGAACCTCCCCATGGATAGTCACCCTTTGCTCTGGCTCATGGTTATCCCCACCATTGGAGAGCAACTGCTGGTATCACCTTGGCCAGGGCTGCAGAAGGAGAGGTAAAAGGCTGGCGCTGAGGCAGCAGGGGAGAGCAGAGATCCCGTGTGCCAAGAGGTGCCTGGAGCCTCCATGGCTGGATGGAGCTCTGCTGCCCAGCATCGTGCCCGGAATGGCAGGCGGAGGGGTGGGCAGTGCAGTCTCCATCCATGCAGGCAGCTAAGCGTAGCACCCTGGGAGCCCCCACACTCACCAGTTCAGCAGCAATTTCAGAGGCAAAATTAACATATTTTGGTTTAAGTTGGAATTTGCTTCCATTTATATTTCTTTGGGGAGTGTTTGTGAGCACAAAGCTGCTATGCACTGGCTGTTCCTGGGCATTAGACAAAATGTGTTCCTCACACTGTGCGTCCTCTCAGCTTCATGGGACCCAGCAGCTGCCGTGGGCTGCTTATGAGTCTGGGTCTGGCACAAGGGAACCAGAGATCTGGAGGCACAGACAGGTTGTCCTCTTTGCTCATTTTCTGCTCCACCTTCCAAATTGTAGAGCAGCTTAATGGGCCTCTTCCCTTTCCTTTCCAGAGGGATAGAAGTGGTGGAGGGACAGAGATGCTGTCTGGCCCAGTTTGCTGCGCGAAGCCTCCAGAGCTTCCTGGGACTGGAGCAGAGTGATCCTGAAATGCAAACCTGTGCAGCACCCTTGTTAAGCACACCTGGTACTCCTGTGCCGAGGGAGCCGGGCCAATGGGACAACTTCCCTCCTGAACCCGGGCAACAGGTGGGTGGTGCTTGGCACTCGGCTCTGTCCTTCCAGGCTCTGGATGCCTTGCCAATGGATAACAGAGGATGCACTCACATAATTTCTGTTTACACAGGTGCTAGTTTGAAGAGCAAATGTTATTGTTTATCAAATACTTTGCAAGTCATTTCCTGAAAGAGCGACAGACCAGTGCACCATGGCAAAGCTCAGCGAAGCACCTGCTGCTGGCAGCACCCCGAGGCTGGTCCTCAGCCCATCACCCCTGATGCCCTGCTGTGCCCAAGGGCTGCGGATGGAGCCAGGTGGAGAAGGAGAGGAGCAAATGTCGCCCAGGCCCTGCCTTAGAAAACCTGCTGGAGGGGAGGGCAGTTTTCCTTCCCAAGTAACGTTTTAAGTCTTTCTGGCTAGAGACAGCCAAGACTGCCTGGAAAGAGTAGAGCAAGAGACAACTTGAATTGCTCTCGGCACATCTGCTGTGACACTCGGGGCGGGGGGGGCGGGGGGGGGAGCTTTGCAGCGCGCTCCAGTTTCAGGCTATTCCCCACAATATTTATGCAAAGGGGAGGCAGAGGGGCAGGAGGGGAGCAGCACCCTGCCCTCCGCCGGAGCATGGCCCCGGTCCCTGGGCTGCAGCATCATCAGCTGCCCCATGCCTGCATCTCCGTGCTGTGCTGCGAGCTGTCTCAGGGTCGAGTTGTCTCCCTCAGTCTGTCTGGTTTTGATCAGGCTTTCCGTCCCAGAGCTGAGAGACTTACCCTGATGACAGTTTCGTCAAAACGATTACATTTCGACACAAATCCTCGGTTTTGACAGCTCAACATTTTCTGACAAAAACCAAAACAAAACAAGGCGCTCTTGGAAATTTCTCAACCAGCTGCAGAGTAATGTTGATGAGATTGTACATATTTGGGTGAGAAAAGGAATGGGAAACAACCGTAAGCTTTCCTAGTTTGGTTCCCAAGGATTGTATTTCAAAGAGTGTGACAGACCTGACAAACCCTGGGCCCTTGCAAACAAGGCAAGCTGGGTGAAATACAGCTGCCGTCCATCACGTTAACACCGCACGGGAACCACTTTGGACAGGAGGGAAAGAAAATTACAGTCACAAGAATTTAAGGAGGAAAATAATGGGCTCTTTTCACTGGAGCTTGTTGAGGAGGTTTGCCACGGGAAGAGTGACAGGGCTCCAGTTACTTGACACAGCCAGGAGGTACCGACCAGACCAGCAAGTTTCCATCAGCTCACCCATCACTGGTGCCAATGCACAGTTTAATAGTAATTGGCCAAGAAGTGTCAGCTATTCGAACCTGTCTTGCCTTTTAATACTTTTCCTGTGTAACAGCAACCTGCTTGTCCGAAATTTTAAGGTCCTTCAAGGCTGAGCTGTGTTTACTCCACTTTTTCAACAGTCAGGTCCCTCTTCTGCTCTTTACTTGCCAGCTCTTCAGCTCCTCTGCTCATGCCTCCTTCACTCTTGGTCTGGAAAACAGAGTGGGCTGGAAAAACCCTCAAACATGTTTGTTAGGGATGGAGGTGTTCTTCTGTGTCACAAGTTACATTCTAGAGAGAAAGGAATTTTAAAAATTACTTTTCAGAACTTTATTTTGCTTAAAGAGAAAAGGTAGTATCCATAAAAACTAAACTGTCCTTGGGTTTATTTTTTTTTCTTTATAAACCCCCCAAAATTTATCAAGTCTGTTTGTTTACCTAGACAGACACCAGGATGAGAAGAGGCAGCACTCCCTGAGGCAGTGCTTAGGAAGCCCTTTCCCACTGGAGGAAGGCTAGGATGAGCTGCTGCCAAGGCCAGAGGCTGACGGGAGCAGTGGCTGGGGGTGCCTGGCCCCAGGGATGGATGCTCCTGCAGTGCGAGCAGATGGAGAGGGAGGGAGACACTGCCAGCAGCAATCAAGTCTCTGTAACCTCCCCTGCAACACTGGTTGCTTTTAGGAAAGCTCAAAGTTTGTGCAATAAATTATTTGGTTTCAATTGGCCAATGAAAATTTTAGGGCAATCTCATAGCTAACCCCTGCCACAAAAGATGCTTCTGGATGGGGCGTAGGGATCTGCAAGGACTCTGCTGGTCTTGGGAACTGGTGGCTATGGAGGCTGGTCCTTCCCAGGCCTGTGTCTGGGGAGGGGGTGTGCAGCAGTAAAGCCACACACGACCTACTTCTGAGAGCTGTCTAGAAAGAAAAGGGCAGGCTGGATGGCTTCGGGGGATTATGATAGCTAGAAATACCTGGGCATTAAATGCAACACCAGAAAGAAAAATGAGAATGTAGAAGACAGTGTCTCCCTTTGGGGGAAGATGCTTGAACTTTTCCACTCCCATTTCCAGCAAAAGAAGACTGGAAAAACTAAGCCAGGACCAATCCATATATACAGTGTGGGCTTTTGCACTTCTCTCTGAAAGGCTTTTTGACCAGAGAGGGCCAGGGGTGAAATCCCAGCCCACATGCTGGGTGGAGGGTGAAGGGCTTATGATGGGGTCTGGGCTGCAACATTCTCCAACTCTTTGCAAGCCCTGGAGCCAGACCAGGGTGTGCAGGAGGAAAAGCAGGCACTGCTGAGGGCTGCTTTTCCCATCCCTACAGTGGCAGAGTGAGGTCTGGGGTGTGCACGAGGCCAGCCCGGTATCTCCATGTCCTTCAGCTTCCCGTGCTGCCATGCTTCAGCAAAATTGCTCAGCCTGACCAGGTCCAGGGAGCAGGTGAAAGGAAAACAGGGCTGCACACAAGGATTTCTAGCCATTCAGAAACGCCTGGATTTGCCATGCTTTCTGTGGGAGATTGGAACAGGGAAAAGTGTATGGACAGGGAGGCATCCACCTGGTGTTCCATCCATGTTCCCCTTTCCAGAATTTTGCTGAATCAGGACCACCGCGGAGAGGAAGGGTACAGAAACAGAGACAGCCTGGGTCATGGAGCCATGGTACCTGCACTAGGGAGAAATCTGTGCCCGGTACTCCCCTCTGACCCCTGGCGCTCCCCCTGCTTCACAGTTTCAGTAAGGACAGCACTGACAGCCCAGCTGTGTGCTCTGGTGTGGCTTGGGATGTCACAAGGTAGCTCCTCTGTGGTGCAGAACTGGAGCAGGAAGCAGAGGCTTGATGTTAATTGAGAGCGATGTCTTTGAGATATGAGAATTTGAAAAATGAGACCTTAAACATGGCTGTGCTAGCTATTAGGGAGACTGCAAAGAGATGGAGGAGGGGGTGAAGGGCTTTTCCTTTTTGAAAAATTCTTCTTGCTTCCACAGGATAATCTCAATTTACAAAACAGCTGAGTTTTAAAATGCTGCAATAATCCACTCATTAGCCCTCACTGCAAATCAGTGCCTCTGGGTATTTTAAGCGGAATGTGGAAATGGATGGTATGGGAGGTAATTGCTGCATACACTTAAACCCCTTAGGAGGTGACAGAATCTCTAATTTTGGTGAATTCCTCTGGGCACACAGGCAAATGCCCAGCAGGAGGGCTGTGCCACGCTGTGCTTTGCCATGCCATGCCATGCCATGCCATGCTTTGCTATGCCATGCCTGCAGCATGACTTGAAGCAAGGCAGGTGAGTTCCATGCAGAAGTTCTGCTTGGCTGTGTACCAGCCCTTCAGGCCGGGCATTGACAGCTACCCGAGGAACAGCAGGGTTAGGATACAGGAGTCAGAACACCTGAAGCAGCATTTCTGGCCTTCAGCTGTAGAAACAAAAGGCAGTGCTGGAGCTGGGAAGAGCGCAGAGCTCCCCGGGGAAAGTAATACAGAGAAATCCCACCCCAGTGTTACCTGGAGGAGTCCAGTGCTGGGAGCAAGCCCAAAGCCTGGCAGCCCTCCATCCCCTCTGCTGCCTCAAGCCACCCTCGCTCACGTGCAGGGCTTGGATACGCCAGGATCCTACAGCCCCTGCTGGCATTCAGACCTCCGTCCAGGGGCAGGAATGTGTGACCAACAGATTTTAAACTGTGCAGGAGTTGAGCTTCTGACAAAAGCATGTCTGCTTCCAGAATTACCCACAAATAGTTTGATTTCCCAAGCCCTTTAAACTGTGATATTCTAATAACGTTTCCAGGGGAGAATTTCATACACACAAAAGGTATCGGCGGGCCCGGTTGTCTCTTACTGCTTGCAAGTAATTCCTTTACTGAAAGATTTTTCCTTTCTGTCTGAGCAGCATTTAGAGCGGTGCTGTGGCACCAGCCAACTGCCATAATCTACAATCAGCCCGAAGAAGTGAACCTGATTGCAAACACGATGCCAAACTGACCATCAAGGCTGAAATGCACCCCCCTCTCTCTCCCCAGAGCCCCCTGCCGAGCAGCAGAACAAAGAGGGAAAACACAAGAAGATTTCTTTAAAAAGCTGTTTCCATTTTCCATAGCATTGTTCAGTGGGTATGAAGTAAAGCTATTTCCCCTGGGGTTTAGCCCAGCCTAAAAACAGGCACATCGTCTTTTACCATAACTGGATGTGCCTGCAGAGCCCCATGGCATGGCAGCATCCCAGCACGTGAATTCAGGGGGCTTTTCTAAAGCATGTGGATCATCCCTTGTCCAGGATGGTCCCAAATTTACTTTTGAGCAGTGTGCTTAACCGTTGTGGCAGGAGGAGGCTCCCACCCTCGAGGGGTGCTTGAGGAGATGGGTCTCTGGCAGGGTTCACAGCTGACAAAGGCAGGCAAGCACAGGCTTATTTTAAGCAAAGATTTAAAGGCCACGGAAAATGTTAATGCATCCTTTCAGTTCGGTGCCAAGCAGCAGCCCTGGCTCTAGCCGGCATGCTCTCTCCCGAGTTTGCAAAGCCTTGTGCCTGCATGGGTGACGCAGCCTACGAGTCCTTCAAAATGTCACAGTTCTGGCATCTCTCCTTCACTTCTGTTCTTTCCAGCCGCTCCCCAGCAAGGAGGAGGGAAAACCCATTAGGCTACCCCTGCACACATCCCTCCTTGATGTCTCCATCCTCCCATTAGCTCAGTACCCCCTGTGATGCCCAGCACTGTCAGCGACGGTGTCACCTTTTGCTCCCTTTCATCCACTCTGTGACATTCAGGTGTTGCCATACAGGGCAGGGAAGGATTTCCATTTTGAAGGATGCCGACGAGACCCCAGGGGCTTGCCATTAAAAGGAAGATGAGAATGAGGGGAGAAGAAAAAAGATAAGCCCAGCCATCTCAGCTCTTTCTTTTCCCTTTTTTTACCCCAAGCCAGAAGTTCCTAATTGGTCTGAGCTCTGCGGGTGCCTCGGGGTCCCCGGGGACCGCTGACCCCACATGGCCCAGTGGGACCCCACCACCCACCCCAGCAGATAGGCTATAGGAGGAGAGGCTGGAGCCGCTGCCAGCCTCTGCCTGGCCACCCATCTCCCTCCCACTCACAACAGGGATCTTTATTTCTGCAAAGATGTGACAGAAAAAGATGGAATAAATAACTGTAAAGATCTGAAAAATGTTTTTGTGGTGGGAAATACGTTCAGGGGAAGGTTGAAAAATAAATAAGAGGGAAAGGTTTTGAACTGATGAAGAAAACAGGGTCTCGTCAGAGTATTCCAGAGAGACCCCATTTCCCATTAATGGAGAAAGCCAACTGGAGGCTAATTGCTGGATTTGTAGAGGAGTTTTTACATTGTATGAAACAGGATCTGTGTTATGATTCATGTGTTCTGTGCACCAAGCGAGCAACTTCAGGAAGCATGCTGCTTTAGCAATCAGGCATCACTGGGGTTGCTAATGACAATGATTTCTGAGGCAGTGCATTGCCCCAGCACCAGGAGCGTGCTGGAGGCTGGGTGGGATGGGGCCAGCAGCTCCACTTCCCTGTCACAGGAGAAGGACCCCGGCCCATGGCCAGGGGTGCAAGCCCACCCAGCGCTAGGCTGGAGCATCTTTGCTGTTCTTTCTGTTTGGAGAGAGCAAAGGAATTAAAGGAAGATGAAGAGCAGAAAGGGATGAAGACAGAGGAGGTGTTATCTATTGCCTGGTGGCTGGGTGGACTTCGATTTGGGAGGCTGTAGGGTGTCTCATACATAAACAGCTCATGCAAAGCAGACCCTGGTGCCCGTGGCTCTTGGGGGCTCTTGCTTCAGCATCACGATCGCAGATGTTGCCTTCAAGTCCCGGTGGGAGCCGGACAATCATGCCAGGGAAAGTATTTCAAGAGCCGGCATTTGCAGGCTTGCTGCCCCATGTTTTCCAGCTGGGGAACTGATGAGCAAATTTCAAGGCTCCTGAAAGCAAGACCCAGCTAGAGCATCAGTCAGCAGGTGTTCTGCAGGCTCCCCTCAAAAGCCCACCGAGTTTTTATGCCCGGCAAGTCATTCCCACCCACCCTCCAGCCACCCACTGCTGTCGGTCCCCGGCAGCGGCACTGGGACCGGGACCGGGGAGCTCAGCCTGCTGTAAGCCAGCACAGCATGGCACGCGCGGTGCTGGTGCTGTGGGTGCTGGAGCTGAACACCCCCGCAGCTATTAAGGGAAAAGGAGCAGTGTCACACTCGGTGTCTGGCGTGTCGCTTTGTTACATGGTAACGGGAAAATTTTTTATGCATAAAAAATAATATTTTGGCAAGATTCTTCATACACACTTGTAGGTGCTTATCTCCATGTGGGAGGTGGGATGCTATAGGACTTTGGACATTCATGCTTTTTGCTCTTTGTACAAGGCCTGACCTGATGTAGGTGCTGCCGCAAAGGGAAAAATAGATACTAAAATATGAATAAATACCCTGTTGTCTGCTGCATCCGCCAAACTGTTTCTGTTCCTAAAATAATTGTATATATGTTAAATGCTGACTAATTAATGTGCACATATTTAGAGGAGGATTAACAGCAGCAATGTAATCAATGCAGATCTATTATGGCTAATTATGTATATGTATCTATTACATACCTCCTAATCTTCTATAAATATGGTTTTTATAATCACTTCGTTAGCAGGTATCTAAAGTAATGCAAAGAATTTGCAATACAAGTTAGATCCTGGCTCCATTCCAGCTCAGGTAATTACACCCTGGCCTCACTCAATCTCTCTGCAGCTTCTGCTGGGAATATATTTATTTTTAACTTCCTTTCCAAAAATGTCTAATACTGTCACTGAAAACTGTGTTCCATGTTGCACCCCAAAAGGTGCTGTGGCATCACAGCAGAGGGTGGGGTGAAGGATCTCTGGAGTGAATCTCAGAAGATGCTGTGTATGTTTAGTCCATCAAAAATTGAGATTAGGTTATTATTAGTCCCCACAGAATATCAGTAACAGCTCTGTAGTCTGGGGAAAAGACGCTGTTAAATAATGAGGAGGATCTGAGAGGCTTGTTGGATGAAATCTATCAATCTGTCTGTCTGGGTTCGTACACCACACTCATCACTGCGCTCCACAGCCACTGCTTTCCTCTGGGGACCAATGCTCAAATCCTGCTTATGTTACAGCTCACGCTGGGTCTGATCCACCCTGACATCACAGCAGTGCTTAGAGGAGGAGAGGTTCTGATGCACTTGAACCCTTGTGAAACCCCAGGACTGGGGATGCTCAGCTGCCTGGCCAGCTGTGGGGGTCCTGCGAGCCCAGTGATGGGGGGGGCTCCAGGCTGGGGGGAGGCAGGCCAGGGGCCAGCAGTGGGGTCCAGCAGCTGGGCAAGGGGTGCATCCTTGCCACCTTGCAGTGGCCGTGCTGCCATGCTGCTTCTGGGTTTTGCAAGCACCAATTTCCTGGGGTTTTTTTCTTCTTCTTTTTTTTTTTTTTTTTTTAATTTTTTTTAACAATGACCTTGGGAAGAAGTTGGAGCAGGGGGAGATCTGTCATGCACAGCAAATGGTAAAGAGATGGCAGCTGCATAAACGTCAGGCTGTCCTGAGGGCTCAGGAAGCAAAAAACAACATACATGTTTCACCACAAGTCCAATTACACTGGGGTTAAGTTTGGCACTTCAGTAGTCAAAACATCTTTCAAATGTCTCCTCAGGCTGGAAAACCCCCTCCAATAGCCACAGCAAGGAGGAAGCGTAACCCAATCTGCTGCTTCAGATTATTCAGTGTTCAACCATGTAATTGAGATTAATCACTTCTTCCTGTGATGCCCAAAAATACCTTTCATGTCTGGAGCACTCTTCCCCATTTTGAGAGACTTGAACTTTGAGACTTGCAGGGTGATGCAAAGGGAGGGGGACAGAGCAAGGTGGAGATCCATCAGCCAGGCAGGCACCAGCACGTGCACCAGCAAAGCATGTGCTTGCCAAGCGTCCCATGCTGGTGCACAAGATGAAACACTGCTCATGGAGGAGTCTCGAGGAAGCAGCTCCTCTTCTTCCATCCCATTACTTTGTGCCTCGTCATCCCAGAGGTCCATGTTGTGACAGAGACAAATTACTTAGCTGGCTAATTGGCAAACCCATCTCATGGGAGCTTCCCAGCTCCTGCAGTAGCACCAAGCCAGGCGTGAACCATGCTGGCCCGCTCCTGTACAGCAGACAGCACAACGCAACCTGTCCAGCTCCTCCAAGCAGCTCTGGGAAGGTGAGGAACCCTCTCAGATGCTGGGGTTAGATAAGGCTACTTCCATCAGTAGTGTGAGTGAAGCACTGTGCCGCAGACATGTAGGTTTTCTCTTATAATTGTCTAGGATGTGGTAACATTGATATGCAGTAGCCTGAAAAGCTGTGGTGGTTTCCCAGCCCAGAAAGAGGTAGGAAACTCACTTTAGTCTTCATAAGAAAAGTATGTGTGACCTTGCTTGCCTTTTCATAGAATCATTTAGGTTGGAAAAGACCTTTAAAATCATCAAGCCTAACTGTTAACCCAGGACTGCCAAGTTGACCACTAAACTGTGTCCCTAAGCACCACACCTGTGCATTTACTTCCAGGGATGGTGATTCCGCCACATCCCTCGGCAACCTGTCCCACTGCCTGGCCACCCTTTCAGTGAAGAAATTTTTCCTGAGATCCCACCTAACCCTCCCCTGGCACAGCCTGGGGCCGTTCCCTCTTGTCCTGTCGCTGGTTGCCTGGAAGAGACCGACCCCCCGGCTCCAGCCCCCTCAGGCAGCTGCAGAGCCATGGGGTCCCCTCCGAGCCCCATTTCTCCAGGCTAAGCCCCCCCAGCCACTGCCCACCAGCCAGTGCCCCAGCCCCTTCCCCAGCTCCGTGCCCATCCCTGGACACACTCCAGCACCTTTTCCTTTGTGTTGCTGTGTGTTGGAGCTGATGGTTTTGAAGCACGTCCAGCAACAGAGGCAGAAAAGAAAGGTGCACTGACCCAGGCAGTCTGAGCTGGGTGTTAAGAACATTCCAACCATATGGATGTTGTCACTGCTGGGACACAGTGCACATCCCAGGACCTGGGACCAGTGAAAGCAGCCCAGACAGGATGAGGAACTGAGGTGTGATGGTGAGAGTGCAAAAAGGATTACAGAGGTGCTGGACTGTGCAGCAGCTTGTGCTGCCGGCACACACATGTGTGCGAAGCTTTGCTTTTCCATTTTAACCTGAAGACCCTAAAATATTGTGTTCCAGCTGACAACTAATAAAAGCTGTCGTGTCCCTGTATCACAGCAAACATCTGCCAGCAGTATGGCTCCCAGTGGGATAAAAGCTGCAACGGGAGTTCAGGGTCTTTTTGGGGGGCTAGCTGAAAGAGTGCAGAGGGAGAAACAGGTGTGCATAAGGCAGGGATTTACCTCTGAGCAGAGGTGCTCCCAAGGTCCTCGCGGCCAACCACATAGGAAAAGAAGCTTCAGATGAAGATGGGTCAGACCCCAGAGGGACTGTCCAAAGGTCAGCAGCAGCCCAGCCATGGGAGATGTGTGACACCCACTGCCTGGGTAACTTGAGAAGAAGTTAGTTAAGCTGTTATAAGACAGAGATTTAACGGCATTTCTTCCCCTGCGTTAGGTAACCCACTATATGTTTATTGGTTCTGCTCTCAGGATGGGATAGGCTTGCATATTACCAGAGCTTGCACAGAGCCTCAGAGCCCCTTCTTGGCATCAGCAGTGCTTGGCCTTTTGTGTGCTTTAAAGCTGAGCATATGTGTAGAGCCTAGGCATACGAGTAGAGCCTTGGCAGAAAAGCCCTGTAAGTGATGGGAGGGAGGGAGGGAGGTGCTCAGACCTGTGCTCTTGCATTTTATAAACAAACATCAGTGAAGCAAACTTCTGCCCGTCCCTCCACCTGATCTTGCTGGTTTGCATGGCCGTGTCAGAGTGTGCAGGACATTCACGGGGCAGAGGCACTGGGAAAAGGCAGTTGTGAGAGGAGGGCTGGAGGCCAGGCAGCGTGCTGCACCAGTGCAGCATCAGTGGGGGATGCTGCAGCCCATGGAGGTGGCACGGTGGCTCTGTCCTGCTCCTGGGCAGCACAGCCATGGGGCTGCCTGGCCATCAGCACAACCCAGATGGCACAGGTCCTGATGCAGCAATGGGCGGCAGCTGCCATGGAGAAAAAAACACAGTACCAGGTGAACAAGGGAAACCCAAAGAAAAGCAGTGTGTGGCAGCGCGGCAACTGTGTGCGGAGGAAATGAGTAAAGACCCTACAGGACTCACTAATGGCTTCCACTGCATGCTTCTGTCTCTTACGAGGTCTTCACTGTGCTAGTTTGGACACATCCCATATCCCACAGACCCTCATTATCCTACTTGTGTTCACCACAGTTCTCCATAAATATTTTATGAGCATCCTCTTTGCAAGCCTTTCATTTGGATTTGCCCAGTGAAATTGTCTGCATGGAAAGGAGAAGAGAAGAGAGGGGAAATGAATAATAAGAATGATCATGGAAAAGAGTGGGGGGAGTGGAAGGGATGGCAGGGAAAAGAAATCTCTATCTTTCCTCAGTAACTAGGTTGTCTTGCCTCTGCTGTCGACTGATAATGGGAAAGCAGCTGAGTCCCTTAACCAGGGGATCCTTGCAGAGGGCTTTTTTTCAGGAGTGATGCTCAGCTGCCTCCGGCATTGCCCAGAGGGACAGACCCCAGCCACACCACGCTGTCCTGGAGCAGGCAAAGAGGAGAGCAAGGAGAGAAAACACAGCTCCAGCATCTTCTCTCCTCCCTCTCGGAGACAGGTCTACCTGCTGTGCTGTACATGGCTGTGAGGTTTTCTGGCCAGGAGCTGCTTCACAGTCCCTGAGCAGCCTGACAGATGGGAGTATTTAAGCACACCTGACACTGCACACACCAGCCTGAATGTGAGCCTGCAGCCAGGCAGGGATTCAGGTGTGTAGTCCCCAGGGAGCGCTCCACACAGAGCATCCTCCACAGCCCAGCCCGGGGCAGGGGTTCAGCCCGGGAAGGGCCACAACACAGATGAGGACACCCCTCACTGGTGCAATCTGCTCCTCCACCTGGCTCGGGCACACATGCCCTGACCCTGCTTCGCCTTCAGGAGCTGCCCTCCCTCCTGTTCCATCGCTGGGTGCTGCAGCCCTGGCCATGGGCTTTCTCTGCTATGGTTTCCACAGCACAGTCAGAGTCCTTTCCACCACCGCCTCCACTACGGGAGAGCCTCCTGCAGCATGCCTATCCCTCTGCTTCACAAGCTCCAATCCAGGCCTGGCTGGAAAGCAAGAATTCCATTTAAAGAAAAAAAAAAAAACAAAAACACAACAAAACACTGAGGTTTGGAAATCGGTTTTCATCATCATTTCAAAGAGATGAGCAAAGTGTTGATGACGACAAGCCAGAAAGGGAGCTGCTGGCACTGCTCTTCCCAGCTGCTCGTGGCTGTGGCCATGCACGCCGCCATGGGGTACGAGCCCTGTGGTCGGTCCCGCATCTCCAGCAGATGCAGGACCCAGGGCAGATATCAAACTGTTCCTGGGCTCTCTCCAGAGAGCTTCTGTTATGGACTCCATAAATCTTCTCGGCTGAAGTGCTGTCTGATGTGATAACGTTTCCATTCCACTGGAGAGGCTGTATTGCAAATTCCTCATCAGCAGAAGCATTTCCCAGAAAGGGGCGAGTTGGGGCTGAGGGCCGGCTGAGGCGAGGGGTGACAGGGGGGCTGGAGCTGCCCCATCAGACCAGACCAGTCTCTGCATCTGCAGCCCTAAGGCCAAGAGGGGTCGAGGGTCGCTGCAGCCCCTCTGTAATCAGAAGACATCTATAGTGAAGGAGGGAGGTAAATGCAATAGGTGTCTTCCAGAAGAGCAATGTTATGTAGGAGCCTTAGCAGACCCCACTTCCCTCCTATGGCCATGGAGCCCACACACCCTTGAAGGCTTGTAAAGAGATGTTTATCTTCCAGATTTTCCTTTATAAGACACTTTTTTGAGTTTTGTGTTTAGTGAATGAGGAGTTAGACTTCCATCCTTTCCTTTGCAAAAATACAGTGCTTGTCACTGGGGAATTTTTCCTGCTGAGGTACATTCACAAATAAATAAATAAAGCAGTTAAATAATTTCCTGTCTAATTGGTAAGAGGACGAAATAAGTGACCTAATCAGCGTTTTCTGTCTCTAATTTCTGCCTAACTCTGACATTACTTGCCCCAGCTTGACAGCACAGTAAGTCCAGTGTGTGTGGTAGTTACCCCTGTTTACACAGGAGCAATCATGGGAAGCATCAGGCTCGTAGCCTCTAAGGTTTCCTCAGCTATTGAACCTTACCTGAAGTTGCAGAGGCCATACAGAGCTTTTCTGTGCATCTCTGTTTTCCCTGTACAGCTGTCAGGAGGCAGGCCAGCCTGGATTCTTGTAAAGATGCCCACACAAAGCTTAAAAAGTACCTAACTACACAAAATAAAACTTGTCTCCTGTGACCCAGCACAGCTGATACTGGCTGCCAAAGCACGTGGTCAATATCGGATCCCGGCCGGCACAAGGAAAACTGCTCCAAGATTTATTTGTTACTGAGACAGATGAAAAATGACTAACACTCTCCTAAGGACTGGATTAGGTCCCAGCAAGCAGAAGGAGAAGCAGAGTTAGGCTTCATCCCTGATAGGGAGGAATCTGGTGCTTCACAACTGGCTTTGCTAAAACGGAGCCCCGCCGTCCCCCCTCCCCATTGCCCCCATAACGGCGAAGGGCTGCACTTCTTGCAACTTAAGATTATCTCTTAGTGCATAGAAAGATGGTCTCATCTCTTCCCATAGATGAGTTTCTCACTACTCTGCCTCTCTCTGTTGGATTATTTCCCTGAAATTTATCACCTGTTTTCCTTTCCTCAATCGCATCTTCCTAATTACACATTCTTCTACCTTTCTAAATCATTCCCCTCCCTTCTGCTTGCTGACACCCTTTAAACTAGTTGGAAGTCAATGGCATGACACTTCTCCCCTGCTTTTCTGCCTCCACCACCCCAACATGCCTAAGTTGTGCTCTTCAGACTTTCCCCATGGTATATTCCCCACTGTAAAACTGATCTTTCCCTCCTGGTTTCATGATTGGTCTTCCCAGCACCCGGCTAACAGGCATGAACCAAAAAAGCCTTGAGACAAATTGCTCACCCACACAGAGTAGAGGTTTCCCAGCACAGGGAAGAGCAGTCATGCCAAGACGTTGTCCACAGACAATCCCCACAGGCGAGAACATCTGCCAAACCATCCAGATGGTCATTCTCTTTCTCCTCCTCTTCCTCCTCTCCAGCCCTCCTCATGCAACATTCCTTGGGCTCTCTGCTCTCCCTTTACCTGTCCTCACTCCCTCGTGCTCAACAGCCAAATTCTTCTTCACCGGCTTGGGTTTTTGTGGCGTGTGACCTGAGTCCTGGTTGAACACAGGCAGGCCTGGCCCCTGGGGGAGGCAGGCAGTGAGGGCTCCGTGCCAGGGAAGGAAGCATGCTCCACCACCGCTGCAGGCTGCGCTGCCTGGGTTGCAGCCCCCAGTGAAATTTGTCAATTTAATCCAGTTTGGACATCACTAACTCCTTCATCCTCCCTCCACCAGCGCCATTCCCTCTCTCGGTGCCTTGTGCAGTGACTCCCCCAGACGGCTGGCTTATCTACATGCCATTTATTATTCGTCCTGCATCCACAGTCTGTTGCCGCATGAGACAGGAAAATAAAGTCAGTTCTGGCCTCAGGGGACCCTGGGCTCTGAAAGGAGAGGTACACAGCAGCAAGAGATGCTGGGGACTCAGGAACAGAGACAACATGGGACTTTTAAACTATGGTTTACCTTACCAGCTCATTTCCTATGAATATCACGGAAGGAATAAGAGTGAAAGCAACTGGGATGAGCCAGTGGATGCAGAGAAGGATGTCTGCAAGGAGCAGCATGGGAAAGACAGACTGTCAGCTGCCCTGGGCCATGCTCCTGGTGCCTGCACAACCAGGACAGGTCAGAGTGGCTCTTCTCTGATCCACACCAGAGATTAAAGGCAATGCGATTTCTTTTTTACCAATGGTATAGCAAGGCTAGCACAATGACAAGCTGCTGTGAAAGCTGCCACAGCTCAGCCCAGGACATGCACCTTTGTGCACAGGTCCATGCAAGGTGGTGGGTGCTGGAGACACGGCATCAAGCCCTGCTGAGTGGCTTCTGCTTGGAGGGGCCAGAGGGAACAATCAGGTTTTACCCCATATTAGGAGCTTGGTAATCATCTTGCTGTGTGCCTGTGCTGCCAAGGCACACAAACACAGCTGAGGGCTCCAGGAAAGGCTGAGCCAGGGGCACATCTCAGGGATGACATGCAGCCCCCAACTCCAAAAGCTGCATCCTTGATGCACTAGTGCGAGATGCCCAGGCAGGAGCCATGCAGGGTGCCTCAGGTGCTGGGCTTCTGCCTGGAGATCAAATTGTCCCAGTGCTTTTCCTGCAATTGCCACCCTGACCCTTTAGCTTTAGGGGTTTGTGGGGATATGGTGACATTTGGCTGCAAAGGTAGGAGAGGGCTGCTGCAGCGGGAGAGGAGCCACAGACGTCACTCCCCCAGCCCTTTGGTCTGCACCAGCAGGAGCATGGGAAGCTCTCTGGAGAGCTCAGATGTGCATTTTCACAGCCTGACCCATTTTTCTGCTGTAGTAAGGGTCCTCGCACAGCCCAACGGCTCCAAGAGGAAGCATCTCTGGCCCAAGGTGACATGGTGGCATGTGCTTGCTGTGGCGTTACTCTCCACTGCCGAGGAGAGGCTGGATGAGCTCCCTGCAACTGCTGACTTGCTTGTGAGCTTACATCTCTCACGAAGATGAATTTCAGAGGAGGGACTATTCATCACGCGTTATACCTATATTTATTTTGGTTCAGTCTTTAAGCATTTTTGCTTTTGTGAATTTGCTTTGCGCTGGGGAGAGATGAGCAGGGGGGGGATGAAAGCGCGGGGCCAGGCTGAGGGACCCATCCGTCACAACGCCCGGCATGAGGGCGGCCTCCAAAGGTGCAGGGGGAAGAGAATGGCTGGCAACCAGGACAGGGTTTTCCTGCAGGACTGAAGGTGAACAGACCTGCTGCTACTTATTTAGCACTTCCAACCCACTTAATATTTCCTCCAAGGGGCAATGGCTTAAGGCAGCTTTTAGTATTATCCTTAATAGGAGAAATTTAAGACTAAGGACTGCTGCAAACTGGAAAACAAGTTCCCCAAACATAGAGCAGGCCACAAAGACAAAACAAGCAAGTCGCATTTTCTTTTCTCTGGGAAGTTCACATTTTTTCAGTGAAAAAAAAATTAAAGCAGACAAGTTTTGAGGCTTTTGTTTGTTCAGATTTTGTTATGGTTTTTGTGGGCGTGTGAATGCGCATATGCATGTGTGCATGCGTGGAATCTCTCGCTCCAGCTTTTTTTCCCAAGGGAAGGCAAAGTAGGAAAATAAAACCTAAAGTGTTTTTTTTATCATTGCTGTTCGGAAACTAAACAATTTCAGCTATGCAAGGATCTTTACAGAAGAAGGTAATTGAGATCACAGAGGCCTTTTCACCACACAAGCATTTTGATGAATATTTCTTGATCCACTGGTTTTAAGTACTTTATTTTTAATCTTGTTTCCCAGCTGTACAGCAAAAAGAGTTTCCTCCAAATCAGAGTTTTATGGTACCATTCCCTCCTGCCCAGCTTTTCCCCCGATGACCAGTGATGTACTATGCCCAGGTGACTTGGGTTCAGCCTGTGCCGCAGCCCTAAGTCAGGGAGCATGCATCAAAGCCACTGCTTTAAGTGGCATTGTGTGGCTTGTGATCCGACTGCTGGAGAAGAGAAAAAGAAAGAGAGCTTGGCCAGAAAGTGTAAATAAACAACAACATATGGTTTGTGGGACCCAGGCAGGGAAATATCTAATCAGCTTCTATTTAACGAATTGCCTAAGTAACACTATGAGCTCATGCCTTAGAGACACAGTAACCAGCCCAGCCTCTCAAGGCTGACTGAGGCACTAATAAAACCACAAAAAGGTCTGAGAGCCTTTGCAGATGCTGGTGGCACCACACACCGGGGCAGCCAAAACCCACCCAGCCGGGCTGTGCTGCTGCTGGGACCCTGTGGGTGCCCACCCTGGCCACCGCAGCCAGCACCCTGGCACCACTGCCTCCTGTGGGATGCATGTTCCTACATCCCTGCTCACTTTGCTGCCATCTTCAACCCAACCCAGAAGCCAATCTGGCTGAAAATTGATCCATGGGGATTAATTTCCCACCCTGTTCAGGGGTGGCTCACCCCAGTACCCCGAGCGAAGTGGGATTGGAACCGGGCTCCCTAGCAGCGGGATGAGGGGGCAGAAGCAGCACCCTTATCCCTCCACACTGCCCCACTCCCAACACTTTTTTTCATGTATCCTGCTTATCCCTGGGAGCAGAGCCACAGACGGGCCACAGGACGAGGGGAGAGATAAGGCTCTTCTCACATTACCCGAAGCTGCCTTTCCGCCACTTGATAGCATTAATTATGACTTATTCTAATATAAAAGAAACCCTTCAGAAAGTTTCCCCCTGCTCTGCCTCTACCCCTATGTCCATTATGGGGAACCCGCACCCCTCCTATCTACCCTTCCCTAAGCCCACAGGACTTCCCAGTTTTCAGCAATATGAGATACAGGAGTTTCTTTGAAAATGCTGCACGCTGGCAACTTTCCCACCTAAGTTTCAAATCTCACTGGATAATATTCTCCATATTCCTTTATGGAAACCAGAAATTCTGGCTTTTCTGTATGCTCAACATGGCATTGCTCACCGAGATGCAGCATCAGTGGCTTAAAAGGGCGCCAGGTGAAGGCGGCTCGTCAGCAGGCACAGTCCTTGGTAGCAGCCATTGAATAAAGACACGGGGTGCGATGCTGGGTGAAACTTTTCTGACAAGTAGTTTGTTTGCCAAAAAGTGCAGTTGCAGGTCAACCAAGACGATGCACGAAACGGCAATGATATTGTACCCAAAAGAAAAAAAAAATCAGATAAAATCAGTGAGGCTGAAACATTCTGTTGTGATGGTTTTTCCAGGGAAACTTTCTGAATTTTTGGGGTTTGCTCTGAAATGATGTCTTCAGACAAAATTTGCTGATGTTTAATTCAAACCCACTTAAGAAGCTTTAAAAAAGGAAAGCTTGCATAAGCAAATGGACTGTTTGTTTTACAATTGAACAAAATGTTTTGGTTGACTTGAAACAGGTTTTGGAGGGGGGATTTTTTGTTTTGTTTTTCATTTTGCTGAGTGCAAGCTTGTTTTCTGTCAATGTCTCCAAAGTTTCCTATTACCCCTGTGGAAAGATGGGCTGCCGAGGGCTGTTAAAGCCGCATGCTCAGCGCTGGGATGGTTATTAAAATCATATAGTCCCTAGAATGGCCGTGTGCCTGCAAATAATCAGACAAGTTCTCCAGCTCTCAGGAATTTCCATCCTAAGTAATAAGGGATTATCCTGAAAGGGCACGGTGCTGGGAAGGGCTCTGCTGGGGCAGGATGGGAACACTCCGGGGCTCCCTGGTGCTAGGGTCCTTGCAGAGAAGACTACTTGGAAAACATCAGCTGCAAATGTGCTGAAAACTGATTTTTCTCCTAGGATATCAGTATGGGAAAAACACACATCTGATTTAACCTGGTGCTGCTGGCTGCACCCATGAGCATCTCTCTGAAGTTACAGGAGCAAGGCATGTCCACCCTGTGGGTGCAGAGCGGGAGGATGGGGCCACTCATATTTCCATATAATTTATAAATGGGTCATGTGTTCATGCACAGAGATAACTGGGTCTGATGCTCTCACGCATGGTGGGCAGGGGAGCTATCCCAGGGGAAGAAGCCTTGGCTCTGAGCATTGCAGGAGGGGAAGGGAGCTGAGCAGGGGGGGCAGCAAGAGGGTAAAGTGCCCTGAAATGTGAATTCAGCCTCAGGGCTGGCTCCAGCAGGGCTGCATGAGGGCTGTCCCACCTCAGGAACAGAGATTGGCTGGAGGGAATGGAATTGCATGGCACAGAAAAGGACAATAAAGAACCCTAAAAGAGGGCTCTTTGCCCTAAAGAGCCCTTTAAACCCTTCAAACCATCACAGCTTGAATCTGACTCATGCAGAAGCTGCTTTGCAGCAGCCAAAATGGCAAGCTCGGACTGGAAGGATCGTGCCCAAGGGCAGAAGGTGTAAAACAGCCCTGGGAAAAAGGGACACAGCCCGGGGCCGGGCTGGGGCCAGGGCTGAGGCGCCCATCAAACAGGTGCGTGCAAAGCGAATGTCAACTCAGCTAAATGGAAATGTTCCATTCCAGCCCTCTGAAGTGTAACTGCCAGGCTTCCCGCTGCTCTTAATCTATATCACATTGAGTAGCTAAATATATTCACAGTATAATACAGCAGGGCCTTACTAATCTGCCCTTCATCATTTGGACATACAAAAATGGCTCTCTCCGCATCTCAGCACAGGTTTAATAGCAGAGCCATCACACTGAAGGTCTCCTATTACCAAGACTTCATCGTTTTGGCAAGGGTGACTAGAGCATGCTCACGAGGACACTGTGGAGGGTGCACATCAGTAACTGAAACAAAACTGCAGTTGTCAAAATGAATGAGTGAAGTGTGTTTCCTGCTGTCCTAACCTTGCCCTTTTCTCATTGCATTTGTTTGGGAAACAAATTGCATTTGTTAATTTGCTAAACAATTCTCCCAGTCATTAGTGTAAATCAGGTCCTAATCCCGGGGGTATTATCACTGGAGGGGAACTTGAATCCCCATCCCTGGTGCTGGCTGTGTGGGCTCTGCCGTGGCTCCATCTGCATGGGATCAGGGCTGTTTGGGGAACGGTGCCGAGACCTTCTTTGGGCTGGGTCTTCTGAATCTATTATAGGACAGTGTTCCTGTCCTCGTGCGTGGGAAACCACAGGAAGCCCATCAGTCACTGAATTAATTTACCTGAATTTGTGCTGTAAAAGGGGTGTGCTGCAGGGTTAGACAACTGTCCCTAACCCACACACCAAAAGATCACTGATTTGGAGGCAGCTGGGAGACGGTGGACTCACCATCCCTGGAAGTGTTTAAAAAATGCATAGCTGCAGTGCTTAGGGACATGGTTTAATGATGGACTTGGCAGTGCTGGGTTGATGGTTGGACTTGATGATCTTAAAGGTCTTTTCCAACCTAAATTGTGATTCTATGACTTTAGCCAGGAAACCTGGGCAAGAAATGCTCTTCATGGAGGCTGGGCATAAGCTGGGAGCCCACCTTTGGCATGCGGCAGAGACTACCCTTATTCAGTGTTTGCTTTGTGAGCAGCCTGCTATGACGTCCCCCGGGAAAAAAACAGAAGCCGGGGCCCCACAGTTCCCCTGGACTCTCTTGGCAGGGTAGCCAAGGTGCTGCGTTGTGCTCAGCCACCCGTAGCCAGCCAGCCCCATCTCCCACTCCCTGTGTCTGCATTAGCATTCCCCAAATCCTTTTAATGCAGTGAATCTGATAAGGGATCTGCCCATATTGGATTTTTTTTTTTCTTTGACACATAACCCAGCTGGCTGGGTGGTGGTTCAGGGAGGAATCAAACGTTCAGTAACAAATGAGTAAATCAAGTTACCATTTTACATCTCTTTAAGTTGTTTCCCTCTAAGAGCTCCCCAGATTTTATCTCAGGTAGCTAATTCGAACAGGATAGCAGGGCTCCTGCGAAGCTGGTCAGGCTTACCAAGGGAAGGGCAGCCCCCACCAGGTAGAAGCAAGCTTTGCTGGGGAAGGCTAGCAGAAGGAAAGCTGGAAAGGCAGGGATAATTTATTGTGTCTTGTGGGAAGGTCCAATAAACAGCCAGGAGTCCGAGTCCCCAGGACTGCAGAGTAAACAATGCCAGAGCAGTTCCAGCCCAGCCAGCGGTTTCGGGGGGAGCTGAGGCTCTGCGAGGAGAGGGCAGCTGTGTCTGGGGGGAGCTCTGCTGCCCCACAGCCATCCCGTGTGTGCAGGTGCCCGTTTGCACACTCACCACCACCAGCTTCTTCTGTGCCTCCTGCAGCGCCCTGCCTGTGAGAGCATTTTGCTGAAGGTTTTTGTTCCCCTAGCTCCGGGGTTCAGAGAGGCCAAAGGTTTCACCTTCGTTCAGCCTCAGATTTTGGTGTTCCCTGGGACTAGCTGTCTCTAACCCACAAAGCCATAACGCCCAGGGATTTGTACCTTGAAAGTAGAAGTTGCTCATCCAGGCAGCAGCTGAGCTATTACTGTCAGTAAATAAACACCCGTGGGCGCGTGGGCACTCTTGGTGTCTTGTCTGAGGGTGGCTCCGTGCCTGCTACGACCTCAAGTGAAGTTCATGTCACCTCCCCCGGGCTGTGAATCCTGTGCCTGCTTGCACACTCTGAGTGTGCAGAAACACAGCCCCCTCCTGTGAGCAGAGATACCTTTTCCAGACAGTAGAACCAGGAGAACTGGGCAGCTGCTGCTGAGCTTTGCCATTTTCTTCTCCTGAAGTCTTTCTGTACAGAAATTCACCAAGATTTCCCTAATCTGAGAGATAATAACCTGAGGAATTTCTAGTCAGGCTTCAATGGCCATGGCATTTCACTGCTCTTTCAAAAATCCCTGATGTCTTCCTATCCCAAAACACAACAGAAACAGAAAACAAATCAATCCACATAACAACAGCATGATCAGCTTTTCTCTAGCCCAGGAGAAGGGGGAGAGAGCAAGGGAGGAGAGCAGAGATGGAGTGATAGGGAGAGAAGGGAGAGAAAGTGCAGGGATGAGGAGGGGCAGCATTTATGGACTTGTTGGAAACCATCAATCACTGTTAGTGCAATAGGCTATTTAGAGCTGGCGAGTATTAAATTCCAGCAGAATTTGATGAATAACAGGAGGAAAAACATTCCCACTGTAGAATAAGAAAAACAAGAGTTCCCTCTTCCCCCATGCTGCAATCCCAAGCCAAACATCCCCAACCTGATAGAAAGTACCCTGGGAAAGGCTACACCTCAGGAACCTCAGCAAAGGTGCCAGCAGATAGCAGGGAGTGCGGGGCTGAGAGCAATCATAATGGGGACCTTAAGGACCTCTTTTTCACAACCCAAACTTCCATCCAGGCTGAGAGGGATAGGGGATGTCTCATTTTGCCTTAATTATCACCCAGCCCCATGCTAATTAATAGCAACTGGAGTGAGTCTGCTTAGATGAGATAAGGCTCCAGGATCCCTGGGGTACTGTACTCCTTTGGGGGGGTCAGAGGTGTTCCTCCTGCCTGTGGGCCTCCTGATACTGAACCCGGCACGTCCCTGTCCATAGCATGGCTGTAAGCACCAGTCAGCGCTGCCTATCTCTGCTCTGAAGATCCACACCCTAAAAGCAGGGACCCTGGTGCTTTCCATTGTGTGATAGAGATTGGTATTTGTTGCATCCCCATGGTTGCTCACCAAAAGCAGTCAGCAACAGCATCTCACCTTAATTAGACAGGCTGGTAATGAGAGCTGAGGGCCCTAGAGGCTCGTCTGACATCACCAGGTATTGCTGTCTAGCAGACAGAAAAATGTGCTGAGCTTCAGCCAGAACATCCCTGGAATTAAGGAATTTGTCCTAAAAATGCATGGGCTGATGCTTTCTCTTTGGTATCTCTCAGTAGCGGAGAGACTGATGGGAAGGAGGAAAGGGAAGCATCTTAAGCTAGGCTGATTCAAAAGTCATCAAATAATTGCAATGGGGGCATTTAGTTTTATGATGAAGAATTAATTTGGCATGAGCATAAATGTGAAAGGGAAAGGCTGGTACAGCTCAGGTGACCTTTTCCTGGAGCCATGTGGGTTGTCGCAATGATGAATGGGACACCTGAGTGGTGGCACAAACAGGAATCACCTGAAGGTCATTTTGCTTTGCTAAACAAGAGGGTGGCTGCCCTTTGGGGTGAGAGAACAGATTTTCAAGCTGTTGCATGTGGTGGGACTGAGGCACCCCTGTTTCTGGGTATGGGCTAGAACAGGCCTTTTTGGAGCTGGCCAGACCCCCTCTGGCCCCATTTATCAAAATCCTTCTCCCAGCAGACAGGCAGGGAGCAGCTATGTGCTGGTCCACTCAAGTAGACAACCCCAACCAAAGGTCTGGAGAACATGCCCATGGTCCTTCCCTGGTGCCACTGAGGGCTAGGCCCTGATCTACAGCCCCTCCTGCCTCCAGAAATGCTCCCACAGGAACCAGCTGACCAACGCAGAGGCTCTCCCTGAAGGCTCCCTTCCACCCAGGTACAACCAGCTGGCAAGAGGGCATGGGACCCTCAGCACCCTGTGTGGCACCCGTCACATGGCTAGAGTGGCGGTGGCATGGCGAGAGGCTGGAAGCAGGGGGTCCCCATGGGTCCCTGGTCCTGCCCCCCGCAGGGCACACAGGCGGCATGTGGAGCGTGTCCCTGCCATGTGGCAGCCGGCCCAAGGACCGCTCCGATGGGAGAATGACTCACAGGGACTCCGCTGCGGGTGTGTTTCCTATTAGGGCCGTTAAAGTCTCCACAATTAGGAATGTAACTCAACCAGAGTGTGAATCCTTAATAGGAAACATCCCCCAGATGCACATGAGAGGGCCCCGAGGAAGATGCCAGCCCTTGGAAAGGTCTCTGGGGTTTGTGTGCGAGAGCCGCCGGGATGGCTCCCACATGAGGCGGCATCAAAGGGGGAGGCTGCAGTCCCGGGGTCTCCTTGGCCACTTCTGCCAACTTTGATCAGGGCTTGTCTTCTGACTCTGAAACATTTTTTTCACACTTGTTTCCCAAGTGTGAAGAGCCTGAAGCCATGGTGGAAACTCTGAGACAATTTCAGATTCCTTTGCAACAAAGCCAAGGCCAGGACAATAGGACTTTGATGTTATTGACATGTTGGTTCAGAGTTTCCTTGTTTCCATTTCCCAGCATTAGGACAGAGCATAGGGCTGCTTCTTTGCTCTGTTTAATTAGTTAATGTTTGTACAGTGCTTGGAGAATATAAAGTGCTCAGTAAGTGGAAAGCGTTATCCTTATTATTATGCCTTCCCATATTCACCGGCTGCATTCAGTGGAGCTGCAAAAGCTTTAAAAGAAAAAAAAAAAAAGGTCAAGTGAATTTAGTTTATTTTATTTAAATGTAAAGTAAAATTTTAGTGCTGAGCAGAGGTAATGGACTGGCAGACCCAGGGAGGGAAGGGCTCTGTTTATCTCCAGAGCAGGGACAGTGTAGGCTGTGCCAAACTGAGTCTCCTTGATGTTGTCCCACACTGCCCCACCACTGTGCGTCTCAAGTCTGGCCTGGACAAACCCTTCCCAGAGGCAGAAGAACCCAGTTCAGCGCTTGGCCTCCCTGCTGAAAACTGCTACCAATGGAGTTAATTGGTGCCAGTCATTCAGGACGCTCCTTTATCATGTGGAAATCTGTCAGCTACGGATGGGACTGCTTCCAGGCAGAGGCCACAATGCCACCATTGGGCGGAGCTGAGCTGGAAATGGATGTGTAAGGTCCAGAAACTTGCCACATTCACCAGCCAACTCCCTGCAGTGCTGCCAGGACCCTGCAGCACAGACCTCACGTGCCAGAGCAGGCAGCCCACGGCACAGCATCCCTTATGGTGGCAGAGACCAGGAAAACATTCTGGTCCTGCCATTCTTTATCTCTTTCTCATCGCCAGGTGGTAAGGCACTGTAAGAGGTCCTTGAGGATGTTCTGAGCAGGTGAGAATGGGACACCTCCCGTATTGCCAGCAACGCCAAGGCAGTGACCCAAGCCCAACAGCCCAGAGCAAGGCTGGGAGATGCTCCTGCTGAAGACTGGTCCGCTTGCAAGCAGGGTTGGGGTTGTCTGGGTCTTGTCGGGACTATGTTCCCTTTTCCTTCCCGTTGGGTGAGGTTTACCCTCATTGTGATTCCTCTCCTTGCTGGTGATAAAATGTTTGACGAGCGGCACTAAAGTTCCAGACTTCAGCAGCCCACACCAACCCTCCCGCCCCAGTCTCTCCCCCGCCAAATATGTTTGTATTTTTAACATTTTAGGCAACAATCTTAAACCAAAACAGATGTGACAATGAATATTTATCTGCAGCATCTCAGTATGGGATTTTCTCTTAAACTCGATAAAATAAACTGCTCATGATACAGAACAACATTTCTCCTAATATACAATACACAAGGGGCAGGAGGGGAATTAGCAGATGAACTCAGCATTAAAGCCATTTAAAATCAAAAGAGCAGCAACATTTACATGCGAGGAGAACAGTTGGTTGCTTTCAGTGAGATCCTGGCGTGTTTTCTTTTTAATTCCTTGAGGCATGCAAAAGCTACGCAAAAAGGTTATTGCGAATGCCGAGCAGGGCAGATAAGAAGGGGTCTCTCCCTGCAGGTGGGAAGGGAGCAGGAGCAGTCCCCCCTGCTCCCAAGCGGAGCGGGGCATGGCTCGCTGGGGGTGGTGCGAGCAGCCGGTGAGGTAAGGAGCAAGACAAGGAGGTGAAGGGAGAAGGTGAGCACGTTGCCATGTCTGAGTCCCAGCTTCGTGTCTTTCCGTGGGCTGTGCTGAGGGTGCGTCGCTCTCCTCATTCCTCTCGGGGCACGCTGCCTTACAGGCAAGCCAGCTTCACCCGCGCTGACTTCATTCGCAATTATTTCCATTCTTCAGGCCAGTGGGAGCCAGGGTGAAGCGTTCCCACTCACACCGTGTCTGCGGTTGAGGGGCATTGGATGTTACCTTGCTAGGACTGATGCACATGGGATGTTCCAGGCTCCCTGGACCGGGACCTCTGGGCTTCCAGGGGGGGTATGTGCCTTTTGCCTCGCTCTTTGGCACTTCCCCTGGACCGGAGGGTGGGATGTTGCAGGATCCCCCGTGCCCAGGGGTAGATTGAGCTCCTGTCCCACGGATTCCAGCACAGCGCAGCAGTGCAGAACCAAGTCAGCCGCGTGGTCTGGCACTGTGAGCCCCTTTCCCCTACTCTGCTTTTCCTCAGGGTCTTTTGCCAAGGCCTTGGTTTTGGATCTCAACATGGTAAGTGAATAAAACCTGCTGAAAGCTATGGGAAGATCGCCGACAGCTTGTCCCTCACCCTGCCAGATCCATGAATGCTGCTGCAGGGCAGTGGAACCATGCTGGAGGCGGCACCTTCTCCCCCAGGAGCTGGTGGGTCATTTTCAACCTTCACACGTTTTGCTCAAAGAACCAGGCATAATTCTCCAACCTGCTGTCTCTGACACAAATCCAGAATAATATGTGGATTAAAAATAACAACAACAAAGCTCGACTACCAAGACAAAGCACTGCAACACACGTGTACCTCTGCCCCAAGGACAGAGTGAGGGAGCAGGTGGCACATGGCATCCATGAGTCCAGATGCCTGGTGCATGGGTGGGAGGCTGCAAGGGGGCTGGAGGAGAACCCTGAGGGTCAACCCCATCCCGTGTCTAGGGCTGAGAGGCCAATAACACACCATGTGCTCATTCATTCCTCCACCACTCTGCAAAGGGAGCAATTCAGCATGACCGGGGAGAGCTGTGTGGCGATGGTGACCCTTTGCAACTGTCCCTGGGTGAGCCAAGCCAGTGAGCACAGCACCACACATTGTAATGCCTTACCATCTACCCTCCTGTTCTCTCCCAGAAAGGGATGTGTGTCTCTGGGAGGCACCTAGCACACTCCTGAGGGATCCCCTACATAATGACTCAAAACCACAAAGTCTGTTGGTCTACAGAGACTGCAAATAGGACCCAGAAAAACCACCAATCAAAAAAGCTCAGCAGCTTCCTGAGGAGAGAGGGGAATGACTGCAGCTGGTGGCAATTGACAGTGTCAGGAATGGGATGCTGACCCTTCCAGCCCTGGAGGGACAGCATTTCTTGTGCTGGGAAAGCAAAGCACAAGGCCAGCCTCACACAGGTGAAGCTGCCAGTCACCAGCACATACCCTTGGGCCAGCACAGGGAACAGAGGGCTTTGCAGAGTCCCTGCACTTTAAAAGCAAGGCATGGAGAGGCTCCCAGAGCCCTGTACTGTCCCCCTGCCCAGCTGGCTCAGGACTTCGTGGTCCTGTTGCCCCAGCAAGTGCCGAGCCCTCAGCCTGCCCTGCCAGCACTGCCCAGCACACGCTGCTGACCGTGCAGGGATGTACGTGTCCGTTGTGCTTCGGCCACACGGCTTGGCCACGCTCGGGCTCCCCACCTGCTTTCCTGGGGCATGCGGGAGAGAGGGTTTGATTTCCCAAGCTGTGCCACAGCACAGGGAGCAGTGTGACGTTACCAGCCCACAAGCTGTCCAGCATCCTGAGATGAGTTTGCTTAATTCTCCAAACTATATAAAAGTTACCCGATGTTATGCTGTAGCCACATATCATTCCTTTCCGAGGAAACAAAGTGTCAGTGCCACAGCTGTGAAATACATGCACAGCTCGCTCTGATTCAGAAGCATGCACTGGGCAGAGAGAAGCGCCGGGTTCCTATTTAGGTTTTTGGTTACTGTGTTTGTAAAATATTTATTTTTCTTGGTGTTTCTATCCTAGCCTTTTTTAGAATCTAAATATTAGAACGATGGAGGGGCTGTGGCCAGATCCAGTGCACTGGCTGTGGCGTTCTGCTCGCTGGGTTGCGGTGTGTGTCAGGCATGCTGATGGTCTCCCCTGCACCTGCCTTCAGCCAGCCCTTTCCTTTCTGCCCAAAGATCAGACAGTATTTAAATGCAGTCTCCAGGGGTGGAGAGGGTGGTATGAGGGAACTAAGGAGGGAAAAAAAAAAAAAAAAAAAAAAGAAAAAGGAAAAGAAAAAAAAAAAAAAAGAAAAAAGCCAGGCAGCAGCGTATAAATGAATAAATAATACTAATAAAAAAAGATCATTGGGAAGCAAAGACATTCTTTATGGTGCATTAATGTGTTTTCTCAGCTGCTCTTCTGACTCTCTCGACCATCTCTTGCAGTTCCTGTCCTCAGGACACTGCTGCAAGCAGCAGGCGCAGGGAGGTTTGTGCTCACTTGATTTCCCACTGCACCCTTTGACGCTGCTTGCACTGCGGAGGTCAGCTCTTGTGGGGGACATTGACCCTGCACCCCACCACCACCCACCTTCCCCTGGCCTTGGTGCGCACCTGAGTCTCGTGGGACGTGGCTCTTCAGGAGAAGCTGCCACTTGCAGCAGGAGAGCCCTTCAGGTGGGAAATGCTGGCAGAAACATGGCACATCCTGGCTCCTGGGAGTCCCCCTGGCACTGCCCCCTCCCGCTTTCCCCCAGGTTCCCTGAGTGGATGATTTCTCCCTTCCTGTGTTGTCAGCAGCTTCGTGGGGAAGGGATAGAGCCCAGATGCGCGTGGTGGGACATCAGTCGTACAAGAAACCGGTTCTTATCTGTCTGCTGACAGCACTGTCATCATGCTGTGATGAGTGATGTGGCTGTGGCCCCACCTGCTCCCAACATTGATCACGAGGTGTTGCTGCTGCTATAGAAACACCCAAGTTCTTACATTCACCTCCTTTTCTCTTTCTTTTCTTTTTCCCTTTAGACTCTCAAAAACGCTTCTGAATTCCCTTGCATTTTCAACCAAGAGCCAATGGGCTCTTCACTGCAGTTATGCTCCTGCCAAGGCACAATGACCTGTCGCTGTGACAAGGTGCTGTGATACATTCCCACCTTGCAAAGGGGAAACCCTCGAGAAAGTTGCTTTGTGGGTGCCAAGCCCTCTCCTGTTCATGACAGGGCAGCAGGCTTCATCCCGCAGTGTTTGCAGTGCTCTGTGAGCTTATCAGCTGCTCCAGCAAAGCAAGACAAAGCACTCTGGTGATTTTATTTTGCTGGCTGCTTGTCACCCACTGCTTGTTTTCTGGAGATTTTCTTCTGCTAACCCACTTGGACACCTGCAACTCTGCTGATGACCTGACTTAAAAGCTAAGCTAACTTTGCAAATCTCTTTTATGCATGACTGTGGGGAGAGCAGATGCTTCTCACTTCACTGTGGTTGCAGGGTCCCACATCAGGAGGGCAGAATCCTTCTCATTTCTCTTTTGCAAAGCAGAGACACCTACATGGAAAACCAGTGTGTCCACAAGTCACAGGGGTCTGGACTCATCCAGCAGCATTGTGGCAGATGGACGCTCATGGGGGATCCAGCAAGTCCTTTCCAGGCTCCCTGCCCTCAGGGAGCTGGGTTGATGGTGGCTTTTTTTGGTGTGTGTTGCTCTGGCCAGTCCTCTGTGTACATTCTACAAAGCAAATCAGCTCAACGTAAGAACCAAGGAGACATTTTATTAATGGGATTTGGGCTGAAATTCAACCCTTTCTCACACACAAAAAAAAAAAAAAAAAAAGCAGGAAAAAAAAAAGCTATATTCCCTCAAACCAAAAAGCTATATTCCTTCAAACCAATAAGTTCTAAACAAACCTGACTTGAGAGTCATTTAATACCCTGCCCAGCTTCCCTTCCCACTGCTCCTGGGCTCTGAGAGCCAGTGAGGCTTTCTTGGCTATTGGTGTTTCTCCTGACCTACAGTTCATGAGTGACTGTCCAGCTGCCCATCTTCTCGGCTGTCATGTCTCCACGTGCTGAGCTGGAAAGTGTCCTGAAGGGCTGCTGAGCCTCACCGAGCTCTCCAGGCAATGTTGGCATGACCGCTAAGGGAGAATCACCCTCGTAAATCCTCACTTCCCTGCCTGGTGTGCCGGAAGTCCTCTAGAGCAGGACTGACTTCAGTCATCTACTGATGACTCAGTTGCTATGGCTTAGGGAGCTGCCGAACAATGACACATGCCAAATGCTTTGCCTGAATGTGCTTTCTGTAGTGAATCCCCATCCTCAGGCCTCTGCTACCACTCAGACAAAAAGGAAAAGCACCCAGTAGATGGGTTTCCAGGAATCCCAACATCTCCAGGTCCCTCTGTGGCTTTGCTTCTCCTTTCCTGCCTGTTGCTTCTTCTTCCTGCTGGTCCAGTATTCTAAGTGTGGGAATAAAGGGGGGAAGTCTTCCCCCCAGCCCTGTATTTCTTACACCTTCAACAAATGCATGTGGATTGAGCCCTCTGAAATGTAAATTTTGGTCCAGAGAGGAAATATTTTTCCCTCTTTCTTTCTTGATATTACTGAAGAGGGGTGGCAGGCTCCCGTGAGCAGGAGGAGCACTCTGGGCACACACACCTCGGCAGGGCTGGCTGGTACAAGGCAGGACACAAACCTGCACCCTCGAGCAGCGAGCAGGGCTGTCCCCCTGTCCCCATGGGCTCCCAGCAGTCCTGCCTCACTGTCCTGGCCCACTGTCCCTGCTGCTGTCCCCAGCCCCCTGGGGAGCACACCAGCCACTCCCCACCTCACTTGGGTCTTACAGCAGCTGGTGTTTGGCTGAGGCAGAAAACCTTTACAAAGGCTGGAGGTGGAGATCTGTTCTTCTGCACTGTCCGGCCTGAAAACAAAGTACCCATCATGATGAACCACTGAGTCCACCTGTCCATCCATCCGTCTGTCCTTCCTTCTTCCTTTCCTTCCTTTTGATTTGTCCTGCCCTCTTTTCTTCTTTCCTTCCCCTTTCCCTCTCCCTTCCCCTTCCCCTTTCCCTTCCCCTTCCCCTTCCCCTTCCCCCTTTCCCTTTCCCTTTCCCTTCCCCTTTCCCTTTCCCTTTCCCTTTCCCTCTCCCTTCCCCTTCCCCCTTCCCCTTCCCCTTCCCCTTCCCCTTTCCCTTCCACTCTCCCTTCCCCTTTCCCTTCCCCTTTCCCCTTCCCCTCTCCCTTCCCCTTCCCCTTCCCCTTCCCCTTCCCCTTCCCCCCTTTCCCTTCCCCTTTCCCTTTCCCTTTCCCTTCCCCTTTCCCTTCCCCTTTCCCTTCCCCTTTCCCTTCCCCTTCCCCTTCCCCTTCCCCTTCCCCTTCCCCTTTCCCTCTCCCTTCCCCTCTCCCTTCCCTTTCCCTCTCCCTCTCCCTTCCCCTCTCCCTTCCCCTCTCCCTTCCCCTTCCCCTTCCCCTCCCCCTTCCCCTTCCCCTTCCCCTTCCCCTTCCCCTTCCCCTTCCCCTTCCCCTTCCCCTTTCCCTCTCCCTTCCCCTTCCCCTTTCCCTTCCCCTTCCCCTTCCCCTTCCCCTTTCCCTTTCCCTTTCCCTTCCCCTTTCCCTTTCCCTTCCCCTTCCCCTTTCCCTTTCCCTTCCTCTTTCCCTTCCCCTTCCCCTTCCCCTTCTCCTTCCCCTTCCCCTTCCCCTTCCCCTTCCCCTTTCCCTTCCCCTCTCCCTTCCCCTTTCCCTTCCCCTTTCCCCTTCCCCTCTCCCTTCCCCTTCCCCTTCCCCTTCCCTTCCCCTTCCCCCCTTTCCCTTCCCCTTTCCCTTTCCCTTTCCCTTCCCCTTTCCCTTCCCCTTTCCCTTCCTCTTTCCCTTCCCCTTCCCCTTCCCCTTCCCCTTCCCCTTCCCCTTTCCCCTCTCCCTTCCCCTCTCCCTTCCCCTTTCCCTCTCCCTCTCCCTTCCCCTCTCCCTTCCCCTCTCCCTTCCCCTTCCCCTTCCCCTCCCCCTTCCCCTTCCCCTTCCCCTCCCCCTTCCCCTTCCCCTTCCCCTTCCCCTTCCCCTTCCCCTTCCCCTTCCCTTACCCACCGGCTCCCAGCTCTCCTTAGGCGAGCCCGCTCCCTAGCGGCAGCACAGCGGTAGGGCCTGTGCCGGGTCCCCCGGCCCCCCCGAGCCCCCTCACCGCAGGAGGGGGACACACGGGCACAGCCTGAAGCAGCAGCAGTCGAGGGGGTTGCGGAGGAGAGACCCCGGAGCATGCCCTATCCTGGGCCGGCCCCACGACCCCCCCTGCCCTGCAGACCCCCTGAGGGGCAGCATGCCCACCGCTGCCCAGGCAGGCTTTTTGCCTTTTCCGCGTGCAAAGAGCCCCCCGGGCTCCTCCACCCCCCGGTGACTTTCAGCCGTGAGGGTGCCCCGCCCACAGGCCACCCCATCGCTGCAGCCCCCTGCCCCTGAGTTGGTAGTCCCAAAGCCCTGCAGCTGGGGGTGTGCCTGGCCCCGGGGACCTGCCGTAAGAGCAGCCGGTCAGACCGACCCACACCCAAAATTCCAGCGGCTTCTGCGGCTGGAGCTTCACCCCCACCCTGCTGTGCCCCTGTGCTGGGACCCGTGGGGATGCACCAGGGACGTGGCTGGAGACCCGGGCAGAGCCGGCCGCAGCACAGCGAACTGGGAAGGACCACGCAGTCACACACAGCTGACATCCCAGAAATGTCCTGTCTCAGCTGTGCCCTCGGGGCTCAGCCGTGACCCCGGCCAGCGGGGAAGTCTGGCTCCGGCCTTGCGGCAGCAGCTCCCAGACCAGCTCCCCGGCACAGCGTGAGCTCCTGCAGGAAGGGTTCCTGCCGGCTGCAGGGCATCCTTGCTGGAGAGCGAAGGAAGAAAGGAGAGGGAGGGAAGGGGAAAGGAGAGTGAGACAGAAACAGAAAGAAAAATTAAAAATCCTTGCTTTACATGATGGAAAATACCCCAGCAGTGTTTGCTTTCAAGCCTTATTTTGCTATTCAGGAGCTTGAAAGGCATCTAACTCCCAAGCCCTTTTGGAGCAAGCATAGATTTCACATTATAAAATATAAATAACCTGGGTTTGCCGCTTGGTCCAAGCCATTGCAATCTCTTAAGGTTTTTTTCTGTGGAGATGTGTTACAAACAGCCTGTAATACGCAACTTAATAAACCTGCACTTCAGAAGAAGTGAGGTGAGGCACCAGGTCCCAGGTGCTCGGTCAGCAGGGAAGGGTTGGTGGGGAGCAGCGGGGAGCAGCTGCACACACCGATCCACCTCCCCTCCCCGTTCCTACCGGCAGAAGGGCTGCGAAGAGGCGCTGTCGAGGCCGTGATGCTGATGCCAGGGTGGCAGGGGCATGGGGAGCAGCCACCAGTGCTCAGGAACGTGGGCCCCCAGGGAAACGCTCCATGGTGCTTGATGGCTGGTGCAGGAGCATCAGCCCTGGGGATGGCGAGTGCAGAGATCCAAAAAGCTGCCCATGAGGTCCAGCACTCCTGACAGAAGATGAGCTCAAAAGAAGAAAGTCTGGGCTTTCCCTTCAGTGTGGGGACAAAGGAAGGTGGGGATGCTGTGACAGAGCAAACACACCCTCTTCATCGCCTGGGCTGATGCACTTGGGCATGCTGCCATGCAGACACCCCATTGCTTGACAGCTCCCAGAGCTCACATGCTCTCTGCTAACTGGGGGGGCAGGAGGGGATGGCCGGCACAGGCACCCCCAGCCCCTGCACACCCTTCGGCACAAAGCCATGCTGCGGACCCCTGCTAGACACCCTACTCCAGCCCCCACTGCTGCCATGAGCAGTGCTGGGGGGCAGACCTGCACAAGGAGCAGCAGCAGGATGAAGACATTAAAAGTGCTTTTGGGAGAAAGGAGGGAAGGACAAAGAGAAGCTGAGAAAAGGCTGTCCCCTGATGCATTTCAATAGAAAATAGTCTTGTCTTTTTTTTTTTTTTCTTTCTTTTTTTTTCAGACCCTGTTTTCCATTTCAAATCAGCCCTGACACTTCAGTTACCGTTTGTTTTTTTTTAATAAGCCAGGTTTGGTCTTTAAAATCCATTCATCTGAGCATCACAACCAGTTTCAAAGAAAAATAACATCTGGGGAGAAGGAAGCCCCCCAGTGCCTTGGTGCCCATCAGCCATGGGAGGACATCCAGCCATCTGCCTTTCCCACCACCACGCTGGCATAGACGTGCAAACCCCAGTTGAAACATGCAGCTCAGGGCTGCTCTCTGCAGCCTCCACCCTGTCACTGAAGGTCTTGGGATGGAGCAAAGCCAATCATGGCATCAGGGACCACTGCTGCCAAGCCAGGTGGGCGAAGGGCGCAGGGAAGCAGCAGGCTCAGGGTGCCTTCAGCCTCCCTCACTCCTCCTGGCTCCCAACTGGCCCTGGACAGCACAGCTACTGGAGCAAACCTGCTCTCCGGGATGCTGCCAGGGGATTTCCAGCTCCTCCTGCCTGACCCCAGCACAGAGTCCCCTCGGCGATGTTGGGAGAGCTTCCCAAAATCCCTCCTGAGCAGCTCTTTCCTGCTGGCAGCCCAGCTCAGCCCGGGGCTGGCAGCAGCACAGCCAGCCTCTGCCTGTTCTCTATCCCCGAACCCACTCTGAGCTGTTGCCCCTCCATCCCCGAGAGGCTGGGAGCGTGGGGGAAGGCAGATGGAAAGAAGATCTGGAAGAGAAGGCATCTTGAAGGAAGAAAGTAGCAAACAGAAACACTGAGATAGGGATGAAATGTGACAGAAAAGTTGGCCTGAGGGAAATAACAGGAGCTAAAAATAACCGTCCAAAGGCTGCAATGGGAGAAGAAGGAGAAGTACCGATCTGAAGGAGAAATGGGGTTACACTGCAGTCCTCCCCCATGTGTGCTCCTACTGAGCCCCCCAGCTTTGGTGGGGTGCCCCTGCAGTGAGCCTACAGTGGAGAGGGCTGGGGGGCACTGGGCTTCGGGGCTGTAGTGGGGGCCTCAAACACGGTTTCACAGCTGGGCCACGTGCCGTGGGCCAGTGCTTGCCTGGGGCAGGGCACACAGCATCCTGCAGGGACCAGGCTGCTGGCTGCAGAGCTCCCAGCCCAGCCCAGCTGTGTGTGCCTACGAGCCCATCGCCTTGATTACATTTCTCTGTTTCTTTCCTGACTGGAGCACAGAAAGCCTCTTTGCCATTCATTTACCCAGGGACTTCATTGGTATTTAATAAACTCGATTAAGCAAGCGCCTTAATTTGCTTTCGTAATGAAAACATAATTGTTTCTGCAGTTACAATGCAGGGACACTCCACTGCAAGTGGCGAGTGCTAGGGAGCAGGATAATACAACACAGAAGAGCCCAGAACTCAGGAATTTATTTGTTCTCCCCCTTAGGAAATAAATACATTATCACCTCGCCAGGGCACTGCTGGTACCAGGGAAGAGCAGGGAAGGAAAAGTCACAGGTGTGCAAGGTGCTGCCATGGAAAGATGGGCCAGCTGTCAGATTTAGGGCAATCCTGCTCCCCTTGCCCTGGTCACTGGTGCCACCTCACATTCAGTCCCTCTCCACAAAAACACACAACCACAGAGCATGGGGAATTTTTCATATTCACTCACCTTGCAGCTCCATCAGGCATCCCGCGCAGGATGCATGCATCCCGTGCTTTGTGGTCCCATGCAGGGACACACATGTGATTACACAGGGGCACACCTCTGAGCCTTCTCAGGTATGAATGCACATCAATGCGTGCACACACACGCCAGGCTGTGGGTAGTTGCAATTCTGCACATGGATGCATGCACAGTCCTCAGCACTCAACTGTCTTAAAAGAGGCTGTGCACATCAGCACCCAAGAACATGTTTTGCAGCATCCTCAGTACAAATAAATGGGAAAAGAAGTAACTTTTCAAAGAGTGGGTGTAATGCAAACCCTCAAACTGAGAAACAAATTACCATCTGTATGGTTCGTATGTCATATGAGGTCTCTATAGAGACTAAACAGAAAAAAGCCCTGCTCATTTCATGCAGTTTATGTTGAGATATTTCTCATGATTGATGATTTAGAAAATACTGCAACCACTGCAGACATGGGTGAGCAGCCCAGAGGTCACAGTGGCCAGAAGGAGAAGACCAGAACCCACCTAAGCTCTCTGAGGAAGACTAAGTGGACGAAGGACCCTGCATTTGCGCTGAACGGCAGTCTGACTTCTGCGGAGTGGAAAAACAGGAGCGAGGAAGAGACAGATGGTCCCATTTTGTATGAAAAGGCAGAGAGGGAAGATGTAACTTGGGAATCTCCCCAGAACAAACCATCTGTGAGGTGTAAGGCCTGTGTTGCTGCTGGTATACCAAGGTAGCCAAAATACTGAAGCAGAGAAGGATGGTGTGCTCGATATGAATTGGAACTGCATATCATTATTGCCTTCCCCTTACTTGTGACTTTGAGGTCACGGGTAGTGTAAGCAAGAATTTAATCCTTTTTCTCTTTTTATTTTTTTTTTGCTGTAATGTGTTTGTATTTTTCCTTACCCCTGTCTGATGCTAAGCAGGATCTCTGGGAACGCTTGTGAGTCCAAGAAGATTCCCTTCCCAGATTTAAGGAACCCAAATAAATAAGTGTTGTGGACAAATGCTTTAAAATATTAGAAACTGGTCTGGAAACCTCGCAGGCCAGACTGTGCTTCCCACTGAAGCTCCAGTGATCCATTTAGGAGCTACTGGCATCAAGAGCAGTCGGCACCCAGCTGACCCAGCACCCCCCATCCCTTCCCCAGAGAAACTGCTGCTGGAGGAAATTCCTGTCCTGTCTGAGGCTCCAGAGAGCTGTCACGGTGCCTTGCTCTCTGTGGGAAGTGAGGTGTGGGATGAAGCAAGCTCTTGGGTTATCTTCTGTAGACAATTCATATCTCTGGAGATCTCATTCTCTCTGGAAAGGATGTAGCAGCTTCTGTCCCTTCTGCAGTCCAAAGCCAACCCCACAGACCACCCCTTGCAGATCTTTCCACCTCCAAGTGTGCCACAAGCCAGCGATGCCCCCACACCTGCGGGGTTGGCAGCATGGCATCGGTGCCCCATCCCTGGGCTGTCCCTGTCTCACACCGGGAGCTGCTTGTGAGAGAGGGCAGCGACCTTCCTGCTGCGGGCTCTGCTGCTTCAAAGGTGCCCTCCCCGCAGCTGGCTTCCAATGCTGACAGATAAACAGGGGCATAAATCTGGGCAGGGTCATGGTCTAACCGAGAGCCCACACATGCGCTGGAATGCAAGATACAGCAAAGGCAGAGGAAAGGGACCACCTGATAACATGCTAGCTGGCTTGCTGTGGGTAATGCCCGGTTATTTGATGTCACGGCTGTTTCATTAATCAAGCTGTAAATCAGACAAGCTCCAGCACTCATTCAGCTGGGTGTGATGCCCCAGTGCTGCCATACCAGACTGCTGAACCATCCTCCGCTCTGTCCCTCTGTGGCAGGGCTGGGGGAACAGTTGCACGGGGAACACCTGTGCAGGCTCCAGCAAGACAAAGCTGCAAAGGCAAAATCAGGGTGGGGATTATTTTTTTGTTGTTTGTTTGTTTGCTTTTTTGAGGGGGTGGGCAAGAGAAAGAACGAAAGAAGGCTAAAAAATAAGAGAGACCGCCCCTATAAATCACTAAAATTAAAGCAGCATGAAAGGCCTAGGGTCTTCAGACACAAATAAGCCCTGGATGGGAGTGCAGGAGGCATTGCTGGCCCAGCCATTCAACTCTGCAAATATACATCAGGTCTTCCTGACACATCGTTATTAGCTTTCCTACGCTGAATTGCACAGGGATAAACTTGGGGCTGGGAGAAAAACCGCAGAGATTATTGTCAGCCCTAGTGCTGCCACGTGCTGTGCTTTTTCTCCTTCCCCCCCGCCCGCCTTTTTCAACCAGGAACACAAAGGAAATTCATGGCATTTCTATGGCTAATACCACAGGAAGTGTTGGTGGGCTTGAAAGAGGAGAAAGAATTAGAGGGCTCATCCAGACAGTGGGATGTGGGGGGTGAAGGAGAGCAGGGATGGGGGAGAGCAGAGAGGGAGGGCATAAGAAGATGCTGAGAGCAGCTGATCTCAGTAAAATGATAGTTTGATGCATTGGTCGGAGGAAAAAAAAAAAAGAAACTTCAATAAAACAAATTGAATTTAAATCCTTTGGTAAAGCTGGTTCCCAATGAGTAAGCACAGGGAATGGACGGTTTATGTTACACTTGTACAACCATGTGGCCTCTCGCTGCAGTTTGCTAACGAGGACGCGGGGGCACAGGGGAGCTGGTGCTGCTGCCCGGGGCTGGTGAGGCTCAGGGGCAGCGAGGGGCCAGCAGTCACCCCACTTCACATCCACACCCTCATGCTCTGGATCATCAGTTTAGCCCCTTTGTCTTCCTCACACATCAGAAGAATCCCAAAATGCTGAATCCCTTGCCCCTGCAGCTCCTGCCCAAATTCCCAAAACTCTGGGTCACCCCCACCCTTATTTCACTCCCTCCCAAGTCCCAGACCCCCTGGGCCATTTACAAGCAGCCCCTTGCAGAAACCCAGCTCTCGCTCTGCCCAGCTTTCTTGGCTTCAATAGAGCAGCTCACCCTATCAGTGCTGGAAAGATAAAAGCAAGCCCTTGAGAAGGAGTGCTGGGCACAGGAGGCAAAGGGGCTGCCCACTCTGGGGCAGCCACCCATCTCTGAGCCATCTTGGAGGAGCTGTCCTCCTTGGGAGATCTCTGCAGCCCTCCCTGGGCACCAGTGCCATCTCTGCCCCAGCTTGCCCATCAGCTCCAGTTATCCAGTGATGATCCGTGGAGGTCAATGGACTAAGAGGACAATCCACCATGCTCATTTCCACTTGCCATAAATAGGGCTTGATGTCAGGTCTCCAGAGAGGTGAAAGCCTCCTGCATTAACTCCCCTGCTGCCAAGTTAACTGCCCATAACATTAAAGATACAATCAGCAATAAAGCCTAAAAATATCCCAAAGCAATTGTCAGTGGTGTAAATAAAGATTGGTGAGTGTTGTGGAGTGGGGATAAATACAAAAGATTCACGGCTTATCTCTGTCACAGAGGCAAATGATCATGCCCACGGTGGGTTATCTAGGAGCATCTGTGACTTTGCCGAGCTGGTCGGGGACCTGGGCTCCACCTGTCCCCTGGGAAGGCACAAGGTGCCATTTCTACAGCAGCTCACAGTTTCACTGAATAACCAGGCAATTCTTGTAAGTAATAGCTTATCTAAGAATGGCTCCAAACCCCGTCTGGGCCCATGCAAACACTAAGTAATCTCTGGCAGATAATTTCCCTCATGGCCTCCGAGCACTTTCTGCAGGGAGTATTTCCCTGGGCAGCAGGGTGAGAGCATGCATCTTAAGCTCCTGGTAGGAAGGATTAAAGATCTGAGTCAAGACTACCCTTAGCGGATTGCCCTGGTGAGAGGTTGGTTTTTAGCCTTCATCCACTTGCTACGCTTTCCTATTTAACACGGCAAATCGATCTGCTGTCCCAGCACCTCCTGCCTGGGCTGGGGAAAGGTTTCTGGGAGAAACTCCTGCTGATGGCAGCCAGTTGCAGACAATCCTGCCTAAAACAGGAGGGTGTGGGCAGGGTGGCAGCAGCGGGGGGAGATGCCGTGCAGATGCAATGGGCAAAGAGAGCTGTGCGTGCTGTGCCTGCAAGCAGCAATGCTAAAGCACCTGGCCGGGAGCAAGGGACATGGGGCAGAGCTCCGTGGGGAGCAGAAATGGGCTGTGGCAGAAAGGGATGCTGCAGGACTGAGGGCCGGGGTCAAAGCTGCACAGCACAAGGGACACCGCCCCCACCCCCCAGGTCTTTCATGTGCCCCAGCCTGGGGGGTTGAGCAGCTCTGACCACCCAGAGAAACCCCTTTGCTGCATGAGGCTTGGGTCTCTTTCCTGGACCCACCAGGCTTGCACCGAGTGGGAAGCACCCACATTTTGGAGTGGTGGTGGTGTACCCAGGCAGGAGGGACCCCCGTGTTCTCAGAAGCCAGCCCCCAGGCAGCACCCCGCTCCTCTCTCTGGGGCCGCCAGAGCTGCCAGATTGTCGTGGCACAGGGAGAAATCTGGAAGCTATTGTGCCGGTTTGCCTCTCCAGCGGGAATGCTGTGCCCAGTTCATTTCCTTTAAGGAAACACAACCCGAGGGGATAATTAGAGCTTCTTTGCATACACAATCCCATATTGTTTATCCAACACAAATTAAAAAACGTGGTCCTCAGGAACACGGAGCTGGGGAGATAAAGAAGCGATCGACTCCCAGACGGGTTTCATTACTGTCCCAACATACCGGGCCCCTGGAATCTCTTTGTGTTTCAGGACAATGACAGGAAAGCCATGACCTTCGGAGCATTAGCAGGCTCCAGAGATACACCCGGGGTGCTGTAAATAAATACGTGATGGAAAATCAGATTAATCTTTGCACCAGCATCCATCTCTCTCCCATGGTTTTGTACCTCTCATTTCATGCATTTGGGTCTCAGGCACACACGAACTACGTGAAAGCCTTGCTGGAGATGAGAAATCGCTGAAGACTTCACTGCAGCTCAGGAGGTGCTGAGGGCCAGGCAAATAGGGTGTTTTGTGCTCACCACCTGCTCTGCAGCAGGCAGGAGCAGAGGGTCCCCACCAAGGGTGGTGGCTTTCCCAGCACCAGCACTTAATGGGGAGATTCAATGGACCCTGGAGATGTGAAGAGAAGTGAAGGGTTGTGGGGAAAGGCCACAGAGCCCTGTCCTCAGAGCCCCTGGAGCCAGAGCCACAGCTTGATTACAGCAGGTCTCGCTCCATCACTGTGCTGTGGGCAGGCTGAATGGGGAAAAAAGCCATCTGGGCTCTCACTTGAAAGAGGTTTTACAAGCTATGGGATTTTATTACAAGCAGTCTTGTAATGGTGTGATTTCTGCATTGATCTGTGGTGGAGGGGTAGGGGTTGGGAGCGGGGCTGCCCTCTGCACCCAGAGTGGCACAAGCACATCCGTGGGGGCTGCTCCTGCTGGCAGACCTGGGCCAGAGCCACTGAGGACCCCGGTGCCAGCACAGGAGAAAATCCTTTGCCCCTACTTGAAATCTGGTCTTTCAAGAACCATCCCAGAAGGACATGGGTGGGATTTGAATGCTTTGCTCTGCAGTAAAACAATGGGAACGTGAGAGACCAAAACATCTGGGGACATGTGGGAAGATGCTGGCAGCATCCCTTGGTGCCCATGGACCACACTGTAGGGCTCGGAGGAGTCTGCCACAGGGATGTGGGAAGGGGCTGTGGGTACTGCCATCATGATTGCAGGGCATGGGGCCCTTCGCCCCAAACCCAAGAGCACATGGCAGCGGTGGCATCCTGTTTTAATCACTCCTCCTCCGCACTCGAAGCCAGAGCTCATTATGGGCAACGCTGATTGTTTGTTTTGTTAATCGACACCAAGAGGCCCCATCTGGGCTTGCACTGCTCAGACTTGCTCTTCCAAGCCCCATCTCTGTCCCTGACAGCACGTAATTCGAAGCTAATTTTCCAGTGTGGTTTCTGTGGCCTGGGAATGTATTTCAGGATCCTCATGTGGAGACCTCGATCAAAACTCTTCCGTCGCTCTCCTTGCTCTCCGTCGCTTCTCCCCCTCATGCTACCTGTGACTGAACTGCTCTGCTTGGGCCAACTTCACACACTGTCCCCTTGCAAGCATCTCCTGGGACTGTGGTGCTGGGACAAGGATGGAGGACACCCACTGAGTGACACTGAGCATCCCTGCCCATGTATGGGATGAGCATCTGCAGGAGGTAACAACCAGAGCTGTGCTGGTGCTCACCTGCGTGGCAGCTCCTGCTCTGATGAGGTAAAAAAAGGCTTCTTTGGAGTACGATGCAAAACCCAAATCTCACCTACTCACCTATCACAATGATTCATTTATTAAAACAACCCGTGCATCAGGGCAATGCTGGGAGCCAGGGCTGGGTACCAGCCAGCCTCGCAGCAGGTATCATCGAGATCTCCTGTGGACACCAACGGAGAAGCCACTTTTGAGGCTGGCCTGCTGCTGATCTTGCTGCCTTCTTTGGGGCACACTGGACCCATCTGAACTCTGTCGATGAGGAAACAGACAAACTAGAAAACAACATGCTGCAGTCAAAGAGCGGCAGCCAAAGCAGACACCTTCAGCGGGGACGATGTGCTGTGCAGGCAGGGACACCAGCAGGGACTCCTCTCCCCTGGGAAGTTGTCACGCTGGCAGCTGAGAGTGGATGTGACAAGAAGCCAATGTAAAGCCACAGCTAGTATTTTCTACCGTAAGCCAGCAGTGGAGAGAAGCTGGACTGCTCCCATCACCAGCCTTTCTACCCCCATAACACCTCCTGCCTTTTGCTGGCACAAATGTTTTAGCCAAGCAATGAACAGTTCTGGCTGAGAAAAGCCACATTTTAAACAAAAGCCACCATTGCTTCTTTGGACTGGTTTCTGCTGGCTCCAAACGTGCACCAAGTGGCAGGCTGGTCCTCCTGGCCGGGCGTCATACAGCCTGCTCCCCTCCACGTGTGGGTGCTGTGGGAAGAAGAGTAAAAGCCAATGAAACTTTTCAGGTGAGAAAACCTGATGGAAAAATACGGGGAAAAAAGGCTTTTCTCGACCTCCCTCCACACGTATGTCCAAGGGAGCATCTGGCCTGCTCCATATGATTTAGCCAGTAAGATGGGAAAAGCAAACATGCCACACAAAGGAGGGAAAGCCGTTGGTGTGTTTAGCATTTCTTCCTTCCTAATAACCTTGGGAGGAATCACAGACATGGGTAAAGGGACATGGGGATCTTGGTCTAGCCATCAACCCATTAGCAGCCACCAGTGACCACAGCCAGCTTGTGACAGGGAGGTCCCACAGCCCAGGGGCTGTTGTGCCCTGACCCTGAATGAAATGCTCCCTATCAGGTGAAGAAGAGGATGAAACTAGCTACAGGGGGTTCAGAGACCCCAGCACGCCTTTCCATTCTCTCTTAAGGCTCCGTACATCTTGGCTCCCCCTTCCTGCTCTCTGAGCTCAGGGAACATGTGTCTAGCAGATTTTTATTAACTGCGTAGCCTTCCCTTGCTCACTTTCCGTCTCTCTCTTTTTCTTCTCCCTGCTTGCTTGACAGAATTTAGATTAGACAAAACATGAGATCATTTCTGCCTGCAAAAAAAGGAAACAGAAGAAAAGAAGAAATTGCCTGTCTCTTCTGCACCCCCTCCCTACCGCACCCCATCATCTCCACCTACCCCAGTCCCATCCCTCTCCCAGTGGGCATCTTTTTGACTTTCCAGATGTGATGAAGATCCACAACAGACATGTTGCTTGCCACCACCTCATCCTCAAACCATTCCCCTCTCTGCACCCGATGTTTGCTTTCACCTCCCTGCTGCAGGCTAGCCCTGTTGGCGTCGTCCCAGGGGTGATGTCCTGCCAGGGCAGGGGCTTTATGAAGGGACCTGGCAGTTATACCTCAGGGCTTCGGTGGTTTTGGGCAGCACTTCACCTTCGTGCTGTAAGCTGAAGGCTTTCCCATCCTTCCTTCGCCCCACCCTCTTCAAAGATCCATGGCTCCCAGTGAAATGGAAGCAAGAGCTGAACTGGGGCACACTGGACAGGGCTTTGTGGCAGCAAAAGACTCTTGGTGTTCATAGGGTGATGGCAGGAGCTTGTTGCCCATCTGGAGGGTCTCCTACTTGAAACAGCTTCTAGCTCCCCTCTGCTGAGCTTCTCCTCTTCCCCAGGAAAAGCTGTGGGGAGGGAGCACCGCTGTGGCTTTGGGTTTCTTCCCCTCTCCATGGAGGAATCTGCAACCAGTTTTATGGACACCTGGAGGAACTGGAAAAATGATCTAACACCTCCCAGAGACTTGCAGAAATGGAGGGAGGTGTGAGAGAGGGGAAGGAAGGCAGCTCTGTAGCCATGAGCCATTAGGGTATCTGGGAGGTCGGAGGATTTTCCCCTGTTCCCTGGTTTCCAGAGAAACTTTCTTCTGGGTAGAGAAGAGGAGGTCCCAGGCTCCAGTTAGCACCAGAGCCCAAATACTTGGGAATACCAAGATCATGGTGTCATGGATAGGCTGTCTCCATCACTGTGAGCCCTTCATGGTGTCTCCAGATAGGACTTCCCCATAGCTGTGTTCCCAGGGCACTACCTCCCCTTTATACCCTCCAGTCTCATTCACACTCCCAGGGCATGCACCCCAGCCAATGTGAGGGCAAAGGAATCCAGCCTGCCTGCCTTCCTCCTTTACTTTTTCCCTCCCTCCCCATGGCAGAGCACAGCACGTCTGCCTGCCCTGCTGCCTCTGGAGAGGCATGGGAAGGTGCTGTTCCCTTTAACTGAGAAAATACCTATTGCAGGCTGTAAATGCATCCAGCAGCTGAGGCTCGTACGCTGCCTGCTTCCAGCAGCTTTTGCCTGCCAGTCTCAGGAGGGGTATCCTCTTGCAGGCAGCAAGGCTATAACATTTCATCTCAAGTCCCTAATAAAGACAAGACAATGGCCACATTTTGTCTTCAGCGGCATCAGGAGCTCTTCGCAGCATTAAGCAACACGGCAGGGAGCCGTGGGCTGGCAGGGCTGTGCCAGTCGGATTTGGTTATCGAGAGATCCTGTTCTTGGCAAGCCGGGCAGCGCTCAGTGAGTGCAGCTGTGCCAGGGCTCAGCTGGGATGAGCCAGAGCCGAGCCCCAGCCCCTGTCGGGGGATGCCGAGAGGAGCCAAGGAGCAAAAGGCACAATGTCCCGGGTGCACAAGGTTGTCAGATGTGTGCTCCAAAGGGTCCAGGAGACTCCCGCTACTGTCCTTTTCCAGTGCAGTTCTTGGTCTTGACAGCGCACACGTGGTCGCTCTCTCTCACACACACAGATTGCATTCTCTAAAGCTGCGTGTAACCAGGAGGAGCATGCTTGCATCCCTGGGCACTGCAAAGGATGCATCTGTGTATCTCACAGGCTCTCCTTTGTTTTTCTTCCATTTCCTTTCCTCTGCCTGACCTTCCTGTTGGCCAGGACACCTGTATGACTAACTGGAATTTAATGAAGACAATTGAATAAATAAACACGAGCCCAGATTGCAGCACTGACATCAGCCCATAACGTAGCTGTACCTCCCCAGCACCAGGCGATGTCTGGGGGTGGCTCCAAGCACCACATCCAAACACTGTGCCTACTCCAGAAGAAGGACGAAGCACTGTAGGATTATTAATTGAGAAGCTCAGAAACTTAGCAGTCCTGAAATTTGCTGAGACACATCTGACTCACTTGTGGGTCCTATTTCTAGCACAGGTGACCTCAGAAAGAGGAAACCCAATGGCTGGCCCAGCCTGCAATAGCACTCCTGAGGAAGCAGGGAGGCCCTGGTTTAGGTTAAATGACTTTGTTTAATAACACCACAACGATAATGCAAGAGTTGAGAAGTCAAGGCTAACCTAAAAACAATTTGAAAGAAATCGTAACTTGCAACTCACGGGATGGAGCATGAATGATGGAGTGTCTTCCCTTGCCTTCCAGGGTGTTTTGGATAAACCTTGCTCTTATTTCTCAGATTTTCTTTCCCTGTGGCTGCAAAGTTGTTTTTAAACAAAAGCCTTTATTTCAGGCCTCTGCTTTGCCCAGGACCTGAGGCTTTAAGAAACAAAGCAAAACCCACGAAGTATCTCAAGATAGTGCATTCTTACTGTCCTTTGGATCTCCATCTGCGCATCCTGGTAGCTCCACACACCATTCATGGTGTGGCACGTCAACTCTGGGCAAGTGGAGGCTGCACTAGACCTCTAATTCCCATCCAAAATCCCCCTCACACTGAGAAATATCCTCACCCCAAGGACAAAGCTGTCCCGAGTCCCAGTGGAGCAGGTGTGATGTGCAGCTGAGGTTGCACATCATGCGCAGCTCGATGAGTTATGTCCCACCATGATGTCACAGCACGAAGAAATGCCAAGAGACTGGTACATCATCTCACTAATATAGCAGCGTGAGCTGTTTGCAACAAGAGCAGAACATCTTGAATCCTGAAGTTTCCAATATGCTCCAATTCTTTGGAAACCCAGTAAAATGTCATCTGCTCACTTGCAAGGCAGTGGGACATTGCTGAATGGAAGCCAGCCCCAGCCCTGGTGAAAGCTGGTAGATCCATCCCACAGCTGATGTTTGGGAGGATGTTGCAGCAGTGGTAGGTGTTTTGTGAAAAGGCGGCATGTGTTGACGTGTTGGCTTGGTGGAAAAGGAAAAGCAATCCCCATAGTTTTCAAAGCACCAGATCCAGCTGGAAGAAAACTTGCAGCACCCCACCAGAGGAGTGCCCCCCTTCCCACTGCCACAGCAGGACCATGGCCTGGCCTCCATCCTGGCAGTGGGATCTTCCTATGGAGCAGCTGGGAGGTGTGAGGAACTCACACAGCCTGACCCCCTGGGAGCCATGGGGAAGCACAGGCATGTGCAGAGAGCAAAGAACACCCCAAGCTTTTTACTGGGGTATTTGACATCCTCCTCTCTGCTGGGGTCCAGTGCCTTGGCTGGAAGAAAAAAGATCGCTCCCACCCAAAACAGCATGACAGACAGCCCATCATGGTGCCATGGGGTGTCGTGTGTGTGTCCCCACAACCTGCAGCCCAGTTCCCCCACATACATCTGCTGCAGGCTTTCTACTTCACAGAGCATTGATATCCTTTTATTCCTGGCTGCTCATTTCCCTTCGCCCCATGTTGGCTGGGCAGGCACTCATCCCACTCCGTGCCCACATTCCCCCACGTGGCCCCTACATGCCAGTCCCCATGGTTTTTGGGTCAGGGGGGCCTGGTGCAGCCTGACAAGCTCCGGAGGCGTGCTCAGCCACACACAAGTCTCCTATTATAGCTTATTAGAGGGCTATTATAGACTCACTCATTTAGAGAATTACTCATTTTTTAGGCCTTTCAGGAACTTTAATGAGTTGTTTTAAACACATGCAGCAGATGTGGCCTTGGGATGAGCTCCTTTGAAACCTTCCCTCCCCCAGCCCGTCAGGCAGCACCAAGCACACAGCCGGGACCCCTCGCTGCTCTGGAGGCAGTGGGGTGGGGGGTCCCCCCGCTGCAGTCCTTGTCCTTTCCATACCTGAGCATCCCCAGCCCACCTCTGTACCCACTGCTGCTGGTGCAAAACCAGACACCTCAAGCCAGCCTGGTGCTGTCTCTCTGCTTGTCATCTCACTGCTTTGCTGGACAGAGGATTCCCAGATGATGCAGAAGAGGGGAAAAATACAGGAAAAAGAGAAAGGGAGGAATGAACAGGTGTGTTGGGGCTGCTTGGGGCCAGCTTGGGGTCTGTCTATGGGACCTTCTTTTAGGGAGGGAAACAAGTGTCCGCTGGTGTGTCAGGCTCAAGCATCAAACACTGCTCCAGAAAAGCAAGGAAGGCTCAAAAACAGACAGGAGTTTGGCATGCCAGTTGGCTGATGATAGGTGCAAAAAACTCACATGGCTCCTTATTCCCACCCCTCTCCTTTCCCAGCCTCACCCCTTCCCAAAGCCACCACAAAGGATTAAGTTGTAATTTGCTGAGCTGGTGGATGATGCAAGGCGCTGCCCTGGGAGAAAAGCAGTCTCCGAGAACATGCAGATCCTCGGCCGTGGTCTCTGCCTCCTCCCAGAAATCTCCTCAGAGTTTTTGTTCCTTTTTTCTCTTTTGGATATTCAACAATGTATTTGCAAAACCTGGACCAAATTATGGCCCATTACCCAATCCAGCTCATTCCAAATCCCCTGTATTACTGCAATCAATAAAGGGGAAGCCAGCTCATATCACAGCTGAGACCATGAGCCAAGCATGTCATTCCCAGCCCCACTACAGGTTCCCTCTTACACAGGCAGACTCACTCCTGTTCCCTTGTGCAGTGCAGGACGGCTCATTTCTGCCAACCCGCAGGCCAGAGAAATCAGAATGGAGTTTAACAAGAAGGGGAAAAAAGGAGAGAAAAAGAAAGGGGAAAGGAGAAAGAAAAAGGAAACCAAAGGCTTTGGGTGCAGGGGAAATCTTCAGGCCGTGCTGGAATGCAGATTCTAATTAGAATTTACTTAAACATCCCTGGATTACAGGTTACACATGCAAACCCATTGCATATGCAGGAGGCAAACCCTGAAGACAGGGTGGCAGCAGAGGTGGGGATGGGGAAGCAGCCTCTCTCCTGCTGCACCTAATCGCAGCAGATGAGATGGAGGATGGTGGCAGAGCCCCTCTTCCCCTGCCATCCTGCCCAACACGACAGTGTCTCTCACCAAGGGCCACCACTGAAGTCTTGCAGGGCCTGCAGACATCAGCCACTTGCAAAGACAACCACGTGCAACCATTGACAGTGATTGCTGTATATATATAAGGGGTTTTGTTGTTGTTTGTGGGGTTTTTTTACCTCCCACTGTAATGCCGCTAGAACTAAGGAAACATTTAATCACACCTACCAGCTCTGCTGCAAGAGGGAATTAAAACATAAGGACAAACCAGAACTGCAGAGAGTGTTGATGTCTTTCAGGACTGCCAGGAACAAAGGTGTCAGTTCAAATTGCATTGACAAGAAGTTGCCTTTGGTGTTACCCTGTTGAACCAGCTTTGGTTCACATGGGAGTCAGCAAGCGTGGAAGTGATTGGTTAATAGAGTTAAGTGTTCCCATCTATCCAAGGGAGCTGGAGCTTTACCTGAAGTAGCTGCTGTGCAGTGTGGTCACTAACAGCACCAGTACTGGAACTGCAGTGCCTGGGCAGATGCAGGAGTTAAATAATCCCCCAGAAGCGATCCCCTGCTGCAGACGATGGGAGGAGGTTAGCTTATGGGGCAGGGTGGAGAGGCACTGTACGAGCCAGCTGCAGCTGAGCTGGGAAAGAAATCAATCTCTTTCTGTGATTGCAACATACTTCATCTTTGCACTGAGTTGCTGTGACCTGGCAAAGCATATGAATAAAAGAGTGAGCTCGAGTGGGTGCTTGCTTGGGGGGCTGCTGGCTGGAGTGGGTGCCTGGCTCCCTGCACAGGGCTCCCGTAGGCAGCCAGCAGCTCTGCTGGGGCTGGGGTGCTGCAGTGAGGGAAAGCAAGCCGAGAGACAAGTGTTTTGCAGCAAATCTCATTTTCTGACAAGCTCTGCTTCACCTGGTTTTGTGGCCTTCAGGTTAAGTAACAGCAGCAGTGCGGGCTAGCACTGAAACTCCACGGCCCATTAACCCAGTTCAATGCTCAGCAGAGAGAAGGAGCCGCAGTTTGCCTCGATTCCCCTCAGCAGCAATGTTCCCCCATGCCCCCTGGCTCCCCCTCCCCAGAATCCCTCGCACAGAAAATGCACAGTGCTCTGGGATGTCTGCCAGGAAAACATCATAAAATGTAAACCAAAGCTTGCTCCCTAAAAGCGCAGCTTAGCCCAGTTTCTCTTACATTTCCTTTTCTGTGCTTTCACTTGTTTTTTCTTCCTGCAAGCAGCAGCAAACTGCTCCTTTGGCATTTATCAAACTCTCCGGGTTGGAACTGTAGGGTCTGATGGGGATTGATCTGGTGTGCCCATCACCAGGCCTCGGGGCACAAGGGAGGAGATCAGACCTCCAGGGCTGCAGGATTTCAAAATGCAACCCACGATGAAGTGGTTGCTCCTGACGCCCAGCACATCCCAGCTGCTCCCCCAGCGCTGCATGTGCGAGCCAGGAAAAGAAACAGTTTCCAGGAGGGTAACCATCTCTGCAAGCACCTCTGATGTCACCATGTCACCCCAGCCCCTGCTCCCTCTCCTGCACCTCACGTGCACTTTTCAGAGCCCAACCACCGCAGCTTGTCAGACTCCACCAGGAGAGACAGAGAGGGAGCAGGGAGCTGTACAGAGAGCTGGGAGGTGTGGGAGCATGCGGGAAGGAGCCAGGAAGCAGCTGGAGCTGCAGAGGGGCACACACGTGTCTGGGCTGTGCCACTGTGTCTGGAACAAAGCACTGCTAAATTGCTTTCAGGCTAACGTTACATACCTCAACACATCGAGGAGACAGGATAGGATAGCATGGGATAGCACAGCATGGGATAGGATAGCATAGGATGAGACCAGATGAGACAATGAGATGAGATAGAAAAGAATTAGAATAGAGTAGAATAGAACAGAACTGAACAGAATATTTTCAGTTGGAAGGGACCTACAATGGTCATCTAGTCCAACTGCCTGGGAAATACAAAATGCTTAGCTGATTAGCAGCGTTTTCCTCCAGCCCATGGGAGCCAAGCTGAAGTTCCCAACAAGGGCAGGGGAAAAAGGCTGTGGGTATTTTTTCTTCCTTTCCCTTCTCACAGAGCTGGCAGCACTCCTGCCTCTCTTATCTTTCGCTGAACAGAACAACGAATGATATTTTTCCAGCATGAGAGTTGCAGCTGGAGGCCTATGTGTAAATAATAAATGCATAAACAGCGAAGGAGCAAAGCATGAGGCCATGGAAGAAACCTCCCCGTAATTGAAAAGATGGTGTTCAGCAGACAGGAGGGGAGAGCGTCATTTTAAGTAGAATACAAATAGAGAGTAATACAAATATCTAAAGTGGCCTCATCATTTGCTTTTCCCAGGGAATGAAATTCACCTCATGAGGCTCACTGCTGAACCCTGAAATCATTTGCCTTTTGTGTAAAGGTATCGCACAGTTTCTGCACGCGTTGGGGGATTGCTTTGCTTGTCCCAGAAGTCTCAGGTGTTGTCTACAACCAATGCACAGGCCCTGATTTGTGACTGTGGCTCCGGTTCAGAAGGACTTTTGTTTTCTTGCTGTCACTTCCAGGAGATGAGGCTTTCAGTGGAAGTGGGGAGTGTTATTTTATATCAATGACTGCAAAGATATCTTCCTTTCTTAATGCAATAAACTAATAAAAGTTGACAATAGCATCTGTTCCCAGGGTTTAATCTGCATATAGATCAGGAATGTGGTGATTCCAGCAGAAGGAAACAAGATTTTGATGAAAGAAGATAAGATGGAAAGAACACCATCCGGAAAATAAAGGAAGGAAAGGCCGAGGCTATGACAGTAATGGGAGATTTTTAAAATTACATACTCTAAATCAGACTGATCTGGGATTTTACCTGGGCTGTCTGCCCATTGTATGGGACACAGAGTTTATTCCCTTGTTGTTTGCAGGGGTTGGGGGAGGGGAGGGGGGGGTGTCCCAGCACTATGCTATGCCTGCCTCTATTCCACTTCAGCCTTTGCTCCCCAGTTAGGTCCCCTGAGTGAATGCTGAGGGAGGGGAAACACAGTCTGGTTTATACTGTCTCCAGCTTTGGGTATTTTCTCCTTCTGTGCAGGAAGTTCAGGGGAGGTGTGATATCAGACAGCCCATCTAGGACTTGGGGTGGGGACTTGACACTAAAATATGGCTGGTTTGAGGAGCAGCAGGCAGAGACAGGAGAGCTCTGCAGCAGAAACTGAGAAAGAAAGCACCTATAGATGCTAGAAGGCACAACAGCTACATATCTAGCATCTGTCACAACACTACCAAACTAGCAAGATGCAACAAGGCTTTATTGTTGGTCAGATTCTACTGTCCAGGCTGCTTCTCCTTCCTCCCACAGCCAGACCACCACCCTCCTCCTCCTCCATCCACCCCTCTCCCACACTCCTCAGAGCTATTTAACCACTAAGCAGAAACGAGCTACAGCTGCACATCATCCATGTCAATCAACCCACTGCCTTCCAGGCAAGGCCACAGCTGCATATTATCAGTGTTAATCAACACACTGCCTTCATTCCTATACAAGCATCTATATCTTGGATGGTCTTTTTGCACCAGGCAATCTTGTGAGATGTTTCTGTATTTCTTATTTCATCCCAAAATGGTTTGGATCCCTAGAAAGGCAGGGTAGAAGAAATTTTCTCAGGAAGAGTTTTCTGCAGATCATTGCTGTGCTGATAGTGCACTGCATGAATGCTTGGGTGTAGTGGAGCTTGTTGACCTGTTGTGCGTCAAGAGACCTTGGTTTCCCAGGAGGGTTTAGTGTGACAAGACACATACTGGGAATGGCACATTGCTGCAGCTGGTGGGATCTGTAGGGGCACTGGGAATGGCAGCGTGCTTTAGCCAGAATCTCAGTGAAATCAGGAAGTCTTGCCATAAAGTTAGACCAATTGATCATAGCCTTTTCTGCCTGGTAAGACCCATAGCTAGGGGAGAGGGTGGAGAGTGGCTGGAGATGGGCTGGGATGGAGTGGTCCAGGAAGGAAGGTGTCTGTGTGCCAGCCATCGCTGCATCCCCGCCTGCCGTCCTAGGGAGCTGCCAGGCTGCTCTGGCTGCCCAGCCTGCCGCTCCTGACATCAGAAACGTGCCCCTGAGGCCAATTGCATCATCATGCAGAGGAAATGACCTCATAGGTAGGACAGCAGCAGAAACTGAAACACCAGGTGATGGCTTCAGAAATGTTGCGGTCATTTTCATGCAAATGTCCTCAGTGGTAAAGTAGGAGGGGGGAAAGGAAAGCACAGAGAAAACTGATGTGTCGGCAGAATTGTTTCTATACAGAATATTTTTCAAAGACTTCAATACGGCAACAGCAGCATATGAAAAAGGGAGTACAAACAAAGAAAACACAGCTGCATCTTCATTCATGAAAGGAAAGAGGTTGGGTATGTGGCTATCAATCCCGGCTGGGCGTGGGGTGAAACATCAGGGACAGATTGGGGCAGATAATGTACGCATTTTTCTGCAAATATTTGACGGTTCAGATTAGTTTGCTTTAGCTGCTTCTTCCCCCTTTTGTGTTCCCATTCCACAAACATTATCACTATCAACTTTTACTGGCAAGAGTGCTCTCAGTGGGAGATTTCAACAGCTGATTCATTGAGGATATGCAGGAAACAGAATTTTAAAGGGAAATTTGCATTGTAAGTGCTTTTCACACTCAGCTAATCAAGGCACACAAACAATACTATGAGACTTTTATAGCCAATTACAGCATAGCTCAAATATTGGTGATGGAGCCAAGGGTTAGGAATTCTCCGACAGGCATTCACCCAAGAGATGGGAGCCACAGATGCCTTGAGTTGATGCGGCGGGGCATGATCCTGGGGCCAGAAGGACTCGATGGCTGGGGGGGATGTATCAGGGATGGAGTGGGCTGGCAGGGTGCGTGCTACCAAGAAGAGGAGACAAAGTCTCAAAGTGCTGTGAGTCGGAGTTGATTTGTGTCCTTCGAGCAGATAGCGCTGCGAGTGCTGACAGCCGGACTTGGAGAAGTGCTGACTAGAGACAAGGCAAAAATTTTCAGAGAAGCATCCAGCAGTTCAGATGACTATCTTGAACCCTTTTGATCTTGAACTCACTCTGAAACTATTGCACAAAAGTTCTCCCATGATGTCTGCACCCCATGGTGATTTTTGTTGGATTTGCAGACCCCGAGAATTGGTCCTGGCTTTCCCAGCTCAGTGTTTTCATTTCTCATTCTGGCCCAAACCTGGAGGAACAAAGAGGCCTGGGGGAAGAATATTAAACAGGATCTGCAGACTTCTAAAAATGTCCTCCACTGGAGGTTCGTGACCTATGCAATGGCTCAAGTTCAGGCCTGGCGAGGAAGTTACGAGTCTGACTGTAACTTTCTATCCTTTTTCCTTTACTTTCTGGTTCACATCACCATTCAGGAAAAAGCCTATAATATTTTGCATTTGGTATTTCTGAGGTAACATCCTGGGTTTACACCACATGCTGCTCCATTCTGATGGGGCGCAGCCTGACACAGGCGGGACGCGAACTCTGCCATGGTGAGAGCGCGATGCGAGCCTGGTGCACGGTTCCTGTTTGTTCTCCCAAATTTTTCTTAAATCTTCTGTTTTTCTGCTCCTACTGCACTTTCTTTGTCTTCCTTTATTCACCCAGAACTTTTCTTCTTTGGAGCTATTTAAGACTGAGTTCCAAGGGGTCTGTACCATTTCTTTCAATTAACCTTCATATCAAAGAGATTGCACTGTGTTCAGCAAGTGTTTTTGGAGTAAATGCTAAAAAAAAACCCACTATCCTGATTTTTCTTTCTTTTCTGTTATGCCTGGTGGCATCAACACATGCCCATCAGAGCTCTTTCATTCCTAGAGCAGCTCCATCTCTAACACAGATTTCTTTTTTATTTTTTATTTTTTTAATTTTAATTTTATTGTGCAGCCACTTATGTTTTTCTGCCTCCTTGTTCTGAATTCTTCAAAATATTTTCTCTTTCTAACTTCCTACCCAATGGCAGCAGGACCCTGTCTGTGCTCAGGGGAAACTATTGAATTCTTGTCCTTTACTCTGAAAGCAGGGTGCTCTCTTTGAAGCTGCAGCAGAAATTGTGGTAGAAACTGTGAAATATTTTCTTCTCCAAGTGAATTTAGTGCTGTGGTTTTTAACTCCCACACAGCAACAAAAAGCCCACCCCGCAAGTCCTGCTTGGATGGGGAGGAGCCGTGGGAGGACCTGTGGCGAGAAGGATGCAGGGGTATGTGAAGCCAACATCGGAGGAGAGCCATGGAAGCAGGAGATGTCCGGGACAAGTCCCAGAAAACATCCATTTCTGCAAGGAGGAAACAGGTCTTCTATTTTTTTTTTTATTTTTTTTTTAAGAAAAATGGCAGAAAAATAAGCTGCTGAGCACTTTGGGAAACCTGGCCCCAGCTACCAACCTTGAATAACCAGGTTTAGTTCCTGATGATGGAAATCAAGCACTGTGCATCCCAACCCTAACCCAAAGGACCAGTTGCAAGGGACCTGTTTCCTACATCTTTCTTATGGAGGCCACCAAAAGTCAGCAGTGACTTTGTGATGGATGTCCTACTGAGTTGGAAAATTGATAAAGGTTATCCATACAAATGAATTCTCAGAGCTAATAAGTTGCACGCAACATAATTTCAGATCATGTCAGAAACTTCCTATTTAGGTTTTGCTTCCTTCGTCTTTCTGTCGCAGAGGAAACCATGGCTTCAGGAGGTGGCCCAGGAGCAACAGAAGGTACTTGATTGACCCTCAGTGAGGTCTCCAAGGGGAGGGTGTCCCCAGGGACACGGGCTTTGTGCCACCCGGCACAGCCCGCCCCAGCTCCCGCCGCAGGATCAGAGCCCTTTGCACTTGTGGAGCTTGTTCACAGGGAGCATCCTTCGTGGGGCCAAATAGCCCTAATTATATCTCTTCAAAGGCCTGGGTCTCTGGCCAATTTACTGTGGCAAAATTTTTGGTCTTTTTAATTAAAAGTTTCAAAAAGTTGGGCCTGTTGGGTCAAAGGAATTCTCTGTTGCTCGGGCCCATTGTCTGCTTGGAAATTGTTTACCTGGGCATATTCCACACACCCCCCCCCCCCTTTTAATTAAAAACTGAATTAAAACACAGGTTACTTGAAAGTGGAGATAATGACTATAAAAAACCATTTGCATTTTCTGTGCATGATGGCTGACCGGTGCGCCCTCTGCGGAAGGGTGAGCCCAGCCTGCGGCATGGCACAGGGGCAGCGCTGGGCAGAGGGGACAAGGGGATGGGACAGTGTCCCCCTCAGCTCCGGTCCCCACCTCATCCCCCACCAGCTGCTCACTCCAGGGATTTCATGCTCAGAGGAGGCAGCTGGTGTTCTCACTGCCCCTACAGAGCATTTCTGTATGGGCTGTAGGCAGATCCTACTGCAAAGCAAGCCCCACCATACATAAAGGCACATGGCACCACCGTGTACATGGGGATGCATACAGATTTCTAACGTTGCTCATCTGTTGGAGAAGCAGAGTTAATAGTCTGTACCTTTGTACTCAGTCCCAGACAGTGCCCAAGAAACTGTTGTCATCCCAGTTAAAAAAAAGAAAATAATCATCCTGGTTTAAAAAAAAAAAAAAAAAAAAAAAAAAGAAGGAAAAGAAAACAAAGCCAAAAACAAACACTGAAGAAAGCTAGAACTCTGATAAGGTACTCAGGCCCAAACAGATGTCAAAATGGCAAGCTTTGAAACAGTCTTTTGCTAGTGTGCATGGGATGGTGTCAAGAAGCCACAACCTGCCTTCCTTGCCTGCCTGGGTCTGATCCTGGGTGATGCTGGGTGCTGTGCCCACCCCATCATCACGGGCACCTCCAGCCACAGCTTGCACGGTCACGGTACTACAAGCAGCTGTGTGAGCTCTGGTTTTTAGTGGGGAAAAAAGGCCTCTCAGTTCTTCTTACAATCAAAAATAGCAATTTGTGAGTCCACCCCTGAATTCTGCTAACAATGTGGGATCTCGGGCAGCTTTGGAAAAGTAATTACTTTATTTGGGGTAAAAGGCACATGTGGAAAAAAATTCTGCAAGCAGAGAAAGTGTTTCTGTTGCACTCGCAGAGCATCTCCCCAAATGCAGAACACATCGGCGGCTGCTTTTATTTGCAGTTCTGATCCTGGCGCTTGTGGGAATTAATGGCTGTAGGTTTTGAAATGCAATTATAGGCTTTGCAGTGGTAATTTTGTTTTTATTTCCCACTGTGTTTGCTGTTGCTCTGTGGAGAAGAGAGGCTTTAGTTAAAACTCATGTAACACAAGCGTACCTAGAATTTGTTTGCTTTTTCTAGAAACTTTTTTATTCCCCTTTATGGACTGCTGGTCCATGGGATGTTTTCTTCTGTCTCAACACAAATAAATGTCCAGGTCCTCGATGGCTGGGGACTGGTAATAGGATACAGAAGCTTTCACCTCAAGGTCATTTGCTTAAATCCAAAGCAGCTCAGTCAAAGCCAAAGGCTGTCACAGCCTGACGGCTCATCAGGGGCCAGCGATGGCACGAAATGTTTTGGGTGGCTGAGCCACGCTCACCACGGACCGGGGCTGGCTTCCCACATAACCCCCGGCAGCTTCTCCTGGATGTGAGCAATGCTTCGGAGCATCCAGCAGTGGCAGGGGCTGAAGCCTGGCTTTACGCACTGCCTGTGGCTCGCCACAGAATTACCCTTCTCTAGGAAGTGGATCGAGTTGTTTGATTTTTGGACAAGATTAATGAAAACCAAACCTCTATTGGAGAACATACTTGTTTCAGCACTTTTCCCCAGTATAGTTTACTTGCTCCTTTGTACCACTTGAAAATAAACCTTTTATTTACAGTTTTCACAAACCTGTCCTTGAGAAACAAACTTTTTATTTACAATTTTTCGCAAACCTGTCCTGGAGAAAAGCATAAAAAGTCAGCACCAAAAATGCTAGGAAAACCCAGAATATTATGCCAAAACAGAAGTAAAAGAGTGTCATTCCTGAATGCTTAAAAATCCATCAAGATGGTTTCTTTTAAGGAACTGAAGAAACAGTTTTGTCAGGTCCAAGAAACAGTTGGGGAATTATTAGGTCCAAACTTTGCGGTTGATGAAGATTTCAACTTTTTCATCCCGCTTAAGGATGGGAACTATCTTCAACACCTTCCTCAAAATGTGATTGCAGTTCAGTAACCCTCGCCTGCCCAGTTTGGCATCCGTTACATTGAGACTTCGGTGACCAGCATCAACTGGTGCCATCAGCGCAACTAGACTGAGATGTGCAGGCTGGCAGTGGCAGCCCCTGTGCAGGGCTACCATGGCATTGGCCTGGGGGAGCCCTCAGGGACAGCGCTGGAGCTCAGCCCATTGCAAGCCAAGCTGCAAGCTTAGTGGAGTTGCTTAAATTCAGGCAGAGGCTTAGCATGGCCCGTCACTCAGAGCCTGCATCACTTTCCACCGTGACATCTCTGCAGCGGTTAGAATCATCGAGTCATTTAGGTTGGAAAAGACTTTTAAGATCATCAAGTCCAACAGTTCTCATGGTCTCGCTCGGCAGAAATCAGCGCTGCTGGAGACGTATTGCGGGAAAGCCCCACACGCACGGGGACCCCAGGTAACCCATTCCCCCACCCTGCACACCTCTTTCTCCATCCGGGGAGAGCAGTGGCCCTGTTCCACAACTGGCTGGCCCTTCCTCTGCCACCCCCCTTGGTTAGTGTGCCACGCTGACTGCTGGTCAGGCTCCCCGCAGCACCCCACCGGCTGGCAGGTGCTTTGTGCCGGATTAATCGTGCTCTACTCAAGCAGGAATCTGTGATGGTATTGAACATGCCACAGCCTGGGGAGGCACTGAGAGCACAGCGACTTCATTATGTGTCTCCCCAAGTCAAGCAACTTGGGTTGAAGGGGAAAACGTCTCCCTTGTCCGTGAGTGCCACTGCTCCCCGTGCCTGGCTGGAAAACCAGGAGAGGGAGGGAGCGCAGCAAAGCTCCAATGGGATGGACTCAGCAATAAAGGTTAATGCTCACCTTAAAAGAAAAGCTTGACCTTTCTTTAATTAAATATATAATTATTTTTTTTTATTCAGCCATTTTTTTCTTTCCTTCTTTCAGATGCCAGGGAGCCTCTGAAGTCTCTTCAGGTTTTCAGGAAACAAAACAAAACAAAACAAAAAAACACCAGGAAAAGAAGGGGCTGGGAAGAGAGAGAATGAGGCAGCAATCAGAGCCCAGTGGGGCAGGCAGGGCTCTGCAGCTCCCTTCCATGCTCAGAACATGCTCAGGTGCTATGTCTTCTGCAAAAAGCTCCTCATCTGAACTTCCCAGCCCGTGGCTCATTAACCAGCACCTGCTGGGTACTCCCCTCAAGAGCTGAAGAAAACACAAGTCACAGCTGTAGGGAGAAGCCTAGACTTTTGTGGGAGTGGAGGAGGATGTAAGCCCAGGCACCTCTGTAGCTGGCATGGAGAAGTTCAGAGGCAGAAGGCACGGAGGGGCGCTGGACTGGCTTTGCCCCACGCTGGGGGTGGAAGCCGATGGCACCACCTGGATGTGCAGCCATCCCACCTGCACCTGGCACCTCTTGACCAGGGAGCAGTGCTATGCCAGCATTCCGGATGAATGCCGACAAAATGAATTAAACAGAGAAAAGTGGACCCTTGGAAGACCGAGACAGGGAAAAACATAACTTCTTTGCACCTGATTAGACGTCATAGCATTCATGGGGATAACTAGAGCGGAGCCATCTTCAGCTGCTTGCAGTGAAATGTAGACCAAGGAACATCCGTGGCAGGGCTGTGGGCTGGCATTCCTTTTCAGTGAGGTTTCAAACTGATCACTCATTCTGTCTGATCCCAATACACTCTTATCCTGGCCAGCTTATATGGACTAGTCATTGTCAAGACAATACAACAAGATGACAATATTTAGTCTTTGAACACCAGAAAACTAAAACCAGCCATCACCTTGTACAGGACCTTGCAGTACCCTCCTGCAAGCCATTTTCCACACTCAGCCTGAGCTGCCGCATGTCTGCAAGCTTGGGTGTAGCTGGTGCAATCCCCACTGAGAGGTGTGCTGAGCATGAGTGTGAATATCATGAGGTCCCCTCCAGCACCTTTAAGCATTACTAAAATAAATAAATAAATAAATAAATAAATAAATAGATAGATAGATAGATAGATAGATAGATAAATAAATAAATAAAATATGGAAAGTGGCAGCAACACATATCAAGTTGCAGCATGTAACGATGGGTTACAACATGCAATGGATTTATTAATGATGGGTTACAACATGCAATGGATTTATATATTTTTTTATATACATATACACATATATTTTAATATATATTATATATATATAAAAAAATAAAACTTTTCATTATTTTTTTTAACTAATGCTTAAACACACAGAGGAGATGGCGTGTCTCGGTGTGCCTGTGCTGTAGCCCTTGGTGGGGATTTCCCAGGCTACCCCCAAGGCCACAGATTCCCACATGTGGCCGTTTAGACTGGGAGTGAGAAGATGCTGAAGAGGTGGAAGCAACTGCACAAGGTAATGGTCTTTTTCGTTTCCCAACTCCCAGCTACTAAATACTCTTTTCTTGTTAGTAGTGTCTTGACCACAAAAAAACAACTATCCTTGTTTTGTACAATGCTGCTCCCTTAAGCATGTTACATGGGCTGACACATCGGTCACAGAACTTCCAGCTGGGATGCCCAGGTGGGCAGTAGGGTAATCACCGCCGCTCTGGGGTGATTCCTGTGGTAGGTGTGGGACGGGATGCCCAAGGAACCTGGTCCTTACTTAGAGGGTAGAAACAAGCAGTGTACATTTCTCCAGCCATTGCACTGCCTTCAACTGGTGAGTTTTTAAGGTTCAAAGGCTCTTTTTTTTTCTCTTCTGCTGCTTAAAATAGGGGAGGTCAATGTATACACACTCCTCATAATAATGATAATGGGGGCTGCTGGAGAAACGCAGCCTCCAGATGAACTCAAGACACAGACAATCAACTGGAACTCAGGGGTAATTTTGGTTTCTGATCAATCTAAAATCATTTTGACCCAAGGTATAATTTAAAATGTTCCTACCTCGGTTATTATAGCCCCAGGGCACTCTTGGTTGTTTTCGCACATTTGCCTGCTTGTTCTCTCTCTCTCTGCTTATAAGATCCAAGGAACAGTTTAATGAAAAATGAGTGTGTGGCTGGAGGGGTCAATGGTTAGTCATTTTGGGTCCTTAAAAAAAAATTCGGGTAGGATTTGGTTGTGTTCTTTTAAACAGGGGTTTTCACACTGGAGCAGACTTGCGGAAAGAGAAAAGCATTTATTCACCAGTCAGCTCTTCTGCTGCCTTCATTTCCTTGCTGTGTTTTGCTCATTTTTTGTCACCCCAAAGCATCATGCCCTGGCCAGGGCATCTCCTGGGGGTGTCCCAAAGCTGTCATCCTTATGGGCAAAGGAGCTGCAACCTTTTATGAGCAATAACCAGACCCCTAGTGCCTTGCCCCAGGCCCTGCGGCTCCCCCTTTTCCTCTCCTACCCTGGCCAGTCCTGCTTTCCCAGGGAGACTGTCTTCTGATGGGAAGGCACAGCTCAGTGGAAAATGGGGAAAAAAAGATAAAACAAGGATGTGACTAACAGGAGGCAGTGAAAAATGAATCAGCACAAAGCACGCGGGCAGGCTGGTGCTGGAAGGAATGGTGGATGCTTGGTGGAGGCACAGAGGGTTTAAGGATGTCAGAGTGAGCGGTTGGCAGGATAATTATTGCAGGCGGAAAACAAAAGAGAGTGACAATTTTCCTGTGGATGGATTCAGCCCTCATGCTTCTTAATTCCAGTTGAACAAAGAGCTATAATTGTTCTCAATAGCGAGGAGGGGAAGAACCTAATTTCCAATGTGAGTCAGAGAAGCTTTCAAGCAGAGGGTGGGTGGAAACTATTTATAAAGGACCATTAGGGAAAATCAGATTTCTACGCACAGTAAACAGAACACAGAAAAAAATCTATTTATATTTGAGTCTGGAAAGCATGTCCCATGCAGCACAATGTAACGGCGGCCACAGTGCAGACCCTGAATGCTAACACTGGGGGTTTACCCCTTGGCGTCGCTGAAGGTTATGGTGTATTTCTGTCCTTCGCCGGAGCTGGCAGAACAATGCCTTCCTCCCAGGCACGCGCTTCAGACAGGCAAACAAACAAAATGTGAATTTGCTCCCTCCTTTCTGTGTTGCCTTTAGAAAAAGAAATATATTTAATTGAACAATTGGTTCCATTTGGCCAAAAAATTGTGGAAAACAAATACCCAAATGGTGTGCCAAAGTAGTTGCATGAGATGAGATCTCAGTTTACTCAATACTTGTTTGCACAGGTAAACTTGCATCCTTCTGCAGTCTGTATTCATGCAATATTTACAATCCTTTGTTCCCCGCATAGTAAAAAAGACTCTAGAAATAAATTTTAGTAATGCTGAAGAATACTTAAGACCCCAGTCATCAGTTGTGAGAGGAGAAGGTTGCAACACGGGGTATTTTCCTGGTAATCACCTGGTTCCCTGGGTGTACATGTGAAAAGCATCTTACTGAAGATGTCAGAGCCCTATAGCCAAAGGGAACCTGCTCGAGGCGAGGCAGAGGGTCCTGGCTGTGACTCCAGGACAGGGTAAGCACTGCTTTGGCCATCAGGAGACCCATGAGATGGTGCCTGCAGGCCCAGGGCAGTTCTCCAGACCTGCATGCTCAGTGGGGCACGAGCAGACTTTTCTTGGAAGAAACCCAAAATCTGGCACAGGGCAAAGCTTTCAGGGTTGTCCCTGAGGTAGGGCACTGTGAGCTACAGACCTGGACCATGGCTCTGCTCCGCTGGGGACATGCTCCAGCTGAATGGCCAAGTGTTGAAGTGGCAACCAGCCTTTCCCAAAGCTGCAGGACAGGGCAGTGGGAGTTGTGGCAATACCACATGAGCCTTGGCTCCTCCAGAATTTCCCATGTAACATAAAAGGTTCTTCCCAGTTGGTGGGAAGTACATCAAACCCGGGACGTTTATCTGTGATGTGACTCCACTGAGTCTCGCTAAGCCATGTGTGCACATTTATGAGCTAGAAAGGGAATATATCACTGTGTAGCATCTTAACTAGAAAGCAAAATGTAAGCAAGAAAAATCCTTGTGTCACAGATGAGCAATGTGGGCTTTCTCCTCCCCATGTCTCAGAGCAGGAATTGTCTCCCTGAGCCTAAATCCAGGCTGAGCAAGGCCTCAAGGCTTGGCTGGGGTAACAAGGACATGAAATAATCTGAGTGATAACCTTCTCATTAGTACTGGCTAAGTATAATCTATATAATCTGTTAAGTATCAATTTACAGATATCTGGCACTTTTCCTCTGTTACTTTTGGAGCACTAAACCAATGGGTTTAATGGATTTATTCCTACTTTATGGTTTAGCAAATGGAAACCGCTGAACAGAAGTGACCAGTTATCCCATGAGCCTGTCCCCATGCTGAGGTCTGTGTCTGCCTGCAGCCCTGTCCTTCGTTCTGCCTTTTCTTCTATTAATGTTCATGACTGGATGACATGGACTCTGTGGAGCAAAACCCAGCTAACGGGATGTCTGCCTTCACCATAGAGCTTGTGCTCCCCAGTCTTGGACCATGAAGGAGAGCTGTTCCCTATGTGATGTACTTTATGTGCATGCAGACCTGATTTATATCTCTTCCAACAAGCTGTTCCCTGCTATCATGAGCCAACAGGACCCATAGGGTGTTACAAGACATATTACATGCAGCCAAGAGCTTTAATCCCCCTGGGGGAGTGATTACAAACAACTACACACGTCCCAGAGTTGCTTAATCACTGTTAAGAAATTTCTTTATAATCTGAGTAAATTACTTTAATTACTTGCAACTACCAATTAGCGTTTGAATGCTTCCACTGAGAAGTTTGCAGGCATTAATCTGTTCCCTTGGAATGTTAAATCACCGGCTGGAAGATGGCTTTCGTCTCTGCAGCAGGCAGCAATCTGCCAGGCCAGCACGGCGGCAGCCAGCCCTTACCCGGCATGCCCCGCTGCAGCTGCCTGGCCTTGCCTTTTATTTATTTAGTAGCTTGAAAGGAGATTTCAGTCCTTCAGTGAGTTTTAGCAGCTGGATAAAATTGTCCAAACCTGGGAAAGGGAGGTCCTTCTTTAACCCTGCAGTGGGTGCGGAGGCTCTGTCTCCTGGAGGACCCAGGGCTCCCATACACAGGCACAGCAAAGAGCATCCTTATTCACCCACCTGGCTTTGCAGACCCAGTTCATTTCGTAATTGACAGAGCTCCACAGCACAGGCACCCGATTTCTCAAACAACACATGCTAGATGGGGTGGTTTTTGCTAACTACCAGGTTTGAGCTGAATGTCAGCTTCAGACCTTCAGATGTCAACACTGGTGAGGTCTGGACAAGGATGGCTCCATTTCTCGTTTTCCCACTAGTCCTGACTTATGGTAACTCTCAAACCTTGGAAAGTTAGCATCAAGGTCTGAACTTGCTGTTCTGGATGCTTTCTAGTCTTTGCTGGCATGGATTGGATTCAAACCACATTTTGCTTTGATATTTAGGCCCTGGGTGGCTGCACTCATCTTCTTTTTCTTTGCTTGTCATGAGGAGTGTGCTGGTGTGAGAAGTCTGGGCACAAACCCAAGATGCCCTTGCCTGCAGCCCCGACAGCCCAGAGCCGGAGCAGCTGCCACAGCGGCAGGAGGCAGGTTCACCAGGCAGGGATGCTGTGCAAGGCAGTGGTCCCAGGCAGACCCCTCGCCTTCGTGTTAGCCCAGCGTCGAGTCAGGACCAAGGCTCAGTAGGGCCAGGATACCTTTTAGCAGTGGGTAGCAGAGGTGGAGACAGAGGGAGGCTGCAGCAGTGCCAGAACTGAGGAAGAGCATCAAGAAGAAAGACTTCAAGTTAGGAAAGTGCTGCAAAGTCAGAGGGAAGGGCAGCAGGAGAGAGGACGGGCACAGACTCTGTTTGCCTTCACCTTCTCCTGGATCATGCTCTCTTCCAGAAGGTATCTTTCAGATTTCCACTGGCATCGATGAGAATAGGTTCTCCTCATAGCAAAACACCCACTGAGTCAAATCTGTGTTAGCTGGGAGACCCTGCAGTTCCCACAGCTTGACCTGGGATGTGCAAGTGATGTTGCTGCCTAAGTGTAATTTTAATTTTTTATAAAGCACCAGAGATCCTGGTAATTGGATAAATGCAGTATCTGTGATACTGGTACCCACTAACCTTGGTACCAAGGCAACACTTTGGTTTCTCTGTTTGAAAAGGCATGCTTGATACTGGAAGGAAATATGCAGGTTTGTGAGAACCACTGAAGACTGATTTTCTGCAGTTTGGGGTTCCATCATCTTTTTTTTCTTGGTTTTTTGGGGTTTTTTTTTAGTTTGTTTGTTTTTTGAGATTGGCCAATACCTTCCAAAATTTCTGGGGAAAGAAACAGGATGGGAGGCAGTAGATGATATCATGGCAGAGACTGTTATTGCCTAAGCCTTCTTTTCATGGGAACTCAGGCTAAAAACTGGAGTTTAGAGCCTACAGTAAGGGACTGGGAGTCAAAACTGCGTTTCTTCTGTTCTTCCATTTAGCATAACGTATGGAATGCTTTGAAGACATCATTTGCGTTTATGTATTTCAGTTTCTTCACATACAAACTAGCGTGCTGTCTGCCCACTTTATAAGCCATTTTACACTCTCATATTGGAACTAGCAACACCAAAGCTACAGGCTTTGACCACTTGTGTAGCCCATCACAAGCGCTCCTTTTCTGCGGAGACAAGCTTCTGTTTAGGAACACGAATTTGTTGGTTTTTTTTTCCTTTACAGAGACATGCATGCCCAAATGTATGCATTTCATAGGTGGTAAATAAATAAGCATCACCAGCCCTGAACAGGGAGGGTTGTTTTGCTTGTTTGGATTTAAATAAGACTTTGCAGGATTGATCCATCTTGCAAGGGCTTCATGCAAATCCCTTTCTGAGCCAAATCAATTGAACAGCAAATGACAGTTCGGCTTGCAAGGCATTTAAATCCTGGCTGGGGCTACATCCCTGAACTGCCATCAAGGCTGTGCAGGCAAGGCTGGTCCTGCCTGGGGAGAGAAGCAAGCCAGCTGGTGCCACTGAGGCCAGGGCAATGGGTTGCCCACCTGGCTGCACCTTCTGCCCAGCCCCACCTCTACTCACTACTAAAGTTACTGCTATCTTCCCCCTGCAAATCCTTTCGGGGGGGTCTCTGCCTTTCCTGTCAGAGGCATGTGGAAAATGTCTTGTGGTTGACCAGATGAAGACTTTCATGTGAAGACTGTAAGGTTAGGAAGGCTCTTTCCAGGTCCGGAAGGACATGAGTTGTTGCAGGAGGGTTTTTTCCTCACCTCCAAAGCACAGTCATCCATCATCCAGCTCTGTGGAAACCTTGCTTAGCACCCCAGAGGCATTTCTCACCCAACTGCCAATTCAGTGTTCTGAGCAGTGTCAAAGACCTCAGGATGCATCCCACCGCATCACCTACAAGTCAGCACACACAGGGCTCCATATGCATCGGCACGTTTGGACAAGGCACTTGCATTTGTCCTTGCTGGGCGGCACTGCCAGTCTGTGTGCGGGGAGAGCAGTCACATGCTGTGCTGATGAGCACCTCCCTTGGTGGCACAGAAAGGTTTAGATTGCCAGCTAATTCCAGGTCACTAAAATCAGGGAAGTTTACAGACAAATTGTAGGAAATGGAAGGCAATGACTGAAATAATAACATATACAAATGGAAATCTAGATTAAGTCCCTTGAGCCTTCTTTGAAAGTGGGAAAAATGAATTCTTTTTTTTTTCTTCTTTCTTTTTCTTTGAAGGAGACAACTAGTTATTTTGTGATATTCAGGTGGGAGCAGGTGTGGTTGAAAGCATGTTGGTGTAAAAAACACACCGAGCCTGCTTCCTAACATTCCCACTAGGTCATGGTTGGGCCATTGTCTGCTGCTATGGCTTCCACTGCTCCAGACCAGGTCCCCAGCTACTTTACCAAGTCATTATTGCTTATATGTGCAGATAAAGGTGATGATGAGCCCCAATCCGTTTCACTGATAGCCTAAACTAAGGCCCACAGTAACCATGTTCTTCGATTCAAATACAACATCCCTCCTAGCTCCGTAATAGTCTGCATAGGAGAAAGGGCTGTTTGTAAAATAATAAAATGAATGGGGAACCTAATGCAGGATGTATTGATGTGCAGAAGCCAAGTAGATTATACTGGAGTGCCTAAATGAGATGTATTATTATCCCCTGTTTGGAGACAAAGCTCTGCTGTGGGGAGCTCAGCAGCTGGCAGAAGTGCAAGGAGGCAGCTGCTGAGGTGGAGGAGCTGAGATGGCAGATCCAGTGCTTCCTCCTCCCCGCAGCATCCCCAGCCTCGTGCTCACAGAAGGGGGCTTCCAAAGGGGGTGGGAAGAGCTTTTACCTGATTACACAGGTGTCCTGCCCTCACCTCCATATCCCAGGCACCAAAAAGCAAGTGGGAGATCGACTCACCCTTGCCAGTGCTGGTGGCGAGTCTGGGGATGCAGCACCTAGATGATGGAGGAGCTGTGTGGGAAGAGGGGTCCCTGGCTGTTCCCATCACCTGCTCCTTATCCCATCACCACTTCAATCCTCTACCCAGACCCACCAGCATTCTGCTGGTTAAGGGCAGGAGGTCATGCCAAAGAGCAAAAATATGAGGCAGCACCATGTGAGAAACCTATTTCTTGCTCTCTGTCCAGGGAAGGGCTGGGAGTGGATAGCACCAGCCCCCCCCCCCCCCCCAAAAAAAAAAAAAAGGGCTTGCAGATCGCCAAACAGACCCACAATCTTTGTTTCTGCTCATGAGCATGTGCGATCTCCACAGCAGACCGGCTGGGCTAGCAGTACATGGCTGACAGGCATTTGAAATGCTGCATGGAAGAGGAATTTTACATGACGTGACAAATCCATCCTCCCTGCCACCGCCACACAGTATATCTTCCCACACTGAAGCTCCCTCTGCTTTTGGTCCATATGCCAGATCCCTCCACCCCTCTTTATGACTCTCAAATCTATATCACTCAGAGAATGATATTTTTGTTTCTTCAAATATACCCCTCAGGGTAGATGTCAACTTCATATCAGCTTATGAAGCAGTGGATATAAGCATGGAGGCACACACCATCACACACTGTCTGTCTCTCTGACACGTGTACACACACAGAGTGATCTAAATTTACCCTTGGTGTATTCCTGAGAAAGGCTGAAGCATCTCAGATACTATCAAGCATAATTCCCCTGCATGCCCAGACAGCACATGCACACTCACACATGTACATATAACACAGGCCTGTGCATTTCTGGATGAAAATGTGTTATGTGGGGGACAGAGTCATCCTGCCTGCCAGCCACTGGAAAAATTACTGAAAGTGTCAAGGATCAGTCTGGGAGAGTTGGAGAACAGGAGGTGTGTGACCATGTCCACAGGCCACCTCTCCACACATCTGGGATGGGTACTGGCAGGAGAGCTGTCTTGCAAACTGGAGCATTAGCTTTAGGAGGTAGAAGAAGGATGAGGAGACTGCTGTCTTTCCAATGCAGCCTGGCAGCTGTCAATATCCTCCCTCTGACCATTTGGGAGCAGGCTCAGGTACTTCAGGAAGCTTCTGGTATATGCCCCCTCCCATGCCTGCCCCAGCCCCACCATGGCTGCCTGCTAGGGACAGGACACCTTGCACCTCATGGCCATGGCACAGATGGTCCTTGCAGGATCCCTAGTGGGGACATGTCAGTGAAACACTGACCTGGTGAGCATGGGCTCCCTTAGCAAAGGAATTGCTGGGGAGGGGGAAAGACACCCTGTCCCACAATGTTGTGGGGCTTTGCCATTCCCATGCCCTGCCAGTGCTGTTGTTCACACAGGCTGACTGCAGCCATGTGCCCCAGAGAACCATTATCACCCTGCAACGCTGTACATGGCTGATGAAGCACAGCAGCACAAGCAAGCTATCAGGCTGCAACAAGGCTTTTACCATCAGTCAGCATCTACCATCCATGCTGTTTCTGCTTCCCCCAGAGACAACAACTGCCCCCACACCTCCCATAGTCCTTAGCGCTATTTAACTATTTAGCAGGAATGAGCTACAGCTGCATATTATCAATGCTAATCAACCCATTGCCTTCAGTCCTCTATGATGAGGATGAGGTGTGGATCTGACTCTCAGTGCAGTCACCCAACACAGTCTAACCTTGATATGGTGCAATGACTGATGCTTTTGGAGCTTCATTTGAAAGGACTAGCACTCTTCCCTTCCACATCATGCTATACCAGAAGTATGGGCACTCATCAGACTTGTCAGCCTACACAATGCAACAAGCACAGCTTTCCATAAATGATGGGGTCACTTATGTGGTTCTTTCCCATGGCATTTATACTGCCATGGCTGCTCCTAACACTGCGGGAAGCCCTTGGAGGCTTTCTTTTGCCCAATAACTTGCTCAGCTGAAGAAACTTCTCCCCTGACACCAACTCCTGCCCAGCTGCAGTGAGCAGGACCTGAGAGGCATCAGCAGGTGAGAAGCTATTTTTCTGCAGGTGTGGTCACCGCTTACTCATTCCAACTCGAAGGTACAGTCTCCTCTGGTTTTGTAAAAGGCCCTGCCACAATATGGTCCTTTGGCATCTACTAGGGAATGGCGTGTGGGCCAACCCACCTTCCTGAGGCCATGCCAGACCATGTCCACGGCACTGGCAAGCCATGGCTTATCTAAGCAGAGGGTGAGCTGGTCTTCCCAGCAGAGGTGAGATGTGGCACAAGCTTCAGAGCCCTCTCCCAGGTTGTGTTTATGCATTGTGATACTTTCACATGAGAAACAAATAAAGGCTGATGATATCTCCTGGAACAAAACCCCAAGGTTACTCCCCTGACCTGATTAATGCAAATAAACTGAATGGAGTCCTGTTGCCCGGGGCTTGCAAATTTAATAACTGTTAAACTGATTCATTTCATGCTGTTTTAGCCTCTCGCCCTGTGACTGCAATTACCTCTGACGGTCTCACTGGGCTGTTGGTGCCTGCTTCCCCCCTGTGCCTCATGTGATGCAGTTTGGGTTGGTTCTGTTTGTTTTGTTGTTTTGATTTTTTTTTCTTGTGGTTTAATTTCCTTTGAGTTTATTAATTATGGCTGGGGGGTGGGGTCCAGGAATGTTTAGCTAATGCTTCCTCTTTGCATAGCATGGCACTTCAGCCCTGTAATTCCCCCTTTATTGGCTGCCCCAGGACAGGTCAGGGGAAGCGTTGCCAGCCCCAGCTGCAGGGAACAGGGAGTGAGAACCTCTGTTTTCCCCTTTCCTGCCTGTGGGCCCTGCACCCATCACCCTGCATCACTCCCACCATCTCACCCTGTGTTTCCCATTGTCCTCACTTACACGAAACGATGGCTTTGAGGGAGGTTTGGGAAATGTCTTTCAAACTATTTAATCAGAGTGTCAGGTTGGTGTGCCTTGGACTGGCTCCCCGGAGACAGCAGGCAAAGCTGCACACATCCCCCAGGCCTGGGTGAGCTGAGAGATGCTCTGGATCCAGCACCGGGATCCACCAGCACAACCTCATACAGGGCAAGGAACACATTTTTATTAAATCCCCACCTGCAACAGCTAGGATCTGTATTCATAATTCATTTGAACAGTGAAAATCTCATGAGAGCAACAGGTTTTGTGGAGATGGGATTTCTTTCCCCTGTCTCCCAAGATAAAGTCTTCAGGAGCTCTCAGCCTAAAGCCCGACTGCCTGAGCTGCTGCAGGAAACCCCAGGCTAGTATCGTTTAATTTCTCAGGCTGATATGCCATGGGCTCACCCCAGCCTGGCAGCTCACAGTGCAGTCCCGGGGTGCCTGGGGGTGCAGGAGCTAGAAGCAGCAGAGGTTCAAAGCAGAGACCTCCCAAAGAGAGAAAAAGCAAGAGCGAATGTGTTGTGAGTATGAAAGATAGATGAGGCTAAGGACGTCAGCCAGGTTTCACTTTACTTTTCATCTAATACAACAGTGAGGGAGCACTCAATGAAATTAAAAGGGAAGCCACTTCAAGCAGAGGAAGGACCTGGTATTTTAAAAATACATAGGAAGTTCACCATTGCAGGATATTGCTTAAGCAAAGACTTTGCTGCAGTGAGTAAGGATGAGTTGCACCGATGACAAACATCACCCTCAGTGAGATGCTAAGGTATAGAAGTGGCATCAGCTCTCAGTCCCCTACATGTGCCTGCTCCCTGCAGGGGCATGGGGAGGAGGAGGCGTTGCCTTTCACCCATGGCATGGCACAGGGGCCTGGAGCTGCGGACAGAGCTGCTTCTCCTGGGCAGCTTTGGTGTGGGCCAGGCTGGGGTGATGAGTTCCATGCTCAGGATCCCTGGTGCTTTTTTGAAATGTCTTGCTCCCCAGGAGGAGGAATGACCAGACAGACTCCTTTCTTTCCAGTCCTAGGAAGTGTTTAGGCTGAAAAGTGCAAATAAAAGCCACAACATTAAGTGCCCTCTCTGCAGGCTGGAAAACCATACTGCAAAGGAAAGGGATTGATTTGTCTCCCTACACAAACAATAATAATAAAATTGCCAAGCCACTGTCATAGTGGCCTCATTTGGGATGCTGGACATCAGTGGGGCTGGGTTTCCCCCAAACCTCTGGTCATTCTGTTTGCTCCTCTCTCTTGCTGACTTCTCCAGGGCTGGGATGACCCTCACCACACAGAGCCTCCCTGAGGACGTTGCACCTCCACAGTAACATTGGCCAGGGAGCAAAGCTCTGTTCTGTGCTGCCAGAGAAGGATCTTGAGTGCAGATCTGAGATGTGATGAGGAAAAAAAGAATAACCTGTGGGCTTTGCTCCTTCCTTTGGTCTTCGGAGGTGCCATTTGCAGCAAAACAAAAGTGTGGTGGGAGCCTCTGCCTAGTCGGCATGGAGAGCAGTGGATGGCTGAAGACCTCATATGCCTCATTTATAACATTCACCAAAGCTCCTGAGCCCATGACTTTGGCCGCTGCACCCCCCTGTATCTCCACCCTGCACCCTGCACCCCTGTGCTGCACCCTGCACTCCTGTGCTGCACCCTGCACTGAACGGGTGAGTTCGGGTCCCAAGGCACAGCCAGGTGCGGGTGCCCTCCTGGAATGCTGCTGCTGTGACAGACAGGAGGTGCGGGGGGGGGGGGGGAGGTTATAATCCCTTTACCTGTGCTGTACCTGCACTGAGGATAAACAGAGGCTTCTGTCTCCACAGCTTTCAGCAGCACAAAATTCATTTTAAAGAGAATAAAAGCACATCTATGAATGGCCCTTTATAATTCATGAACAGGACCGCGAATGAAGGCTTGCACCCTTTCTGTTTGCTTACATCTTACTTCAAGTTCAGAGCTGTCAGGGGAAGTGAGAAGAGAAGGGATGCTGGCTTCCTGAGCATGCACACGCACACATGCGAACGTGCTCACCCACACCATTGCACACCCTTCAGTTTATTTTGCATTTCTTGTTTAGTTTCAGGCACTGGAGCTGCCAATCTCAGTGTGTTTTTAGTGCCTCTGTGCCGAGTCTGTCACGATGCCTTAATGGCTGTATCACCTTGTGAAGCTCTCAGACATCCTTAGCTCCTTTCATCAGCAGTGGGAAACCTGCCAGCCTCTGACAGGTTCTTCCAAACAAATCACAGTGCGATTTAAAACGAGAGATGTGACCAGCGATTTGGCAAGCCGCCAGGTGCCCGCGGTGTGTGCATCTCAGCGCAATGCCTCCAGCAGCTCCCAGCTTCAGCCAGGACGGTGCTGGCCTGTGCCATGGGCTCCATGCTCAGCCACCGGTGGGATAAAGCCCAGGCACCAGCATTTTGCAGCTCACAGTAAAGCTCCACTGTTTCCTCCCCAGGTCTGCCCACCTTCGCAAGGCTGCTGTGCTCTGGGAAAGCAGACCGCCGTGCTCTGCAGCACCCCAGGGTGCCCATCCCACAGTGCCTCCAGGCCAGAACTGGTACCCAGTTATCCTGATGTGGTCCTGCCAGAGCCCCAGTCCCTGCTGCAGCATCTGCTCCTCTGCAAGCCTGTGCTACATGGAGCCTCAGAGGTGTTTCTCCAAGCTGATGTGGGCACTTGGGCTTGCCGGGCATCAATCCCAAGATGAGGGGTTCTGCAGAGTGGATTTTTGGCATTTCCCAAGCAGTCTGTGTCACTGGCTGCATGTGCCTCAAGGCCACAGCCCGGAGCTGAGGCTGAAGGGGCTGCTGCAGCAGCAGCAGAAGCTGCTGTACCACACTCAGAGCGAGTCTGCAACGCTTTGGGCTCGAATCAATGGCAGTATCCGGGGCCGGTTACAGCCTCCCCGCCAACACCGATCCCACTGCAAGAGACTGGCCTGGGCGTAGGAGCTGCGGCAGGCTGGATGGAGTGGTTCTAGAAGCAGAAAAGGACATGGTATTTCATCATTTTGGAGCCCAGACTGTCTCTGCTGCACCAACAAGGGAACTATTTGTGTGGTTCAAAGACTTATTCATTCCGTTGCATTTTTTTTGTTGGTTTTTTTTTTTTTTTCTCCCCATACCACCCACTTCAAGTTTTGGGTGAAGGTTCAATTTCATTTTTCTTATTCCCAGCTCATTTGCCCATCCCTAAAACAAACATATTAGAGCAAGCATGTGGGGAAGAGGGTGTATTAATCAAACCAGAGGGTAGGTGAACTTCACGCAAACAGACAATGACAATGCGCTGTGTATTTGCATAATCCAGTGAGAAAGCTTTCTTGCTGAAAAGCCAAAGCTACTGGCATAGAAAAGTATAGGTCTGAACAGGAACTCTGGTCCTGAGCAGTTACAGACATCAGGGGTAATAAATCAGGGAGCTGGGTAAAAACATAGCGGTTCCAGCATGCTTTCCAAACTTTGCATTTCATTTGCTTTGATAGAGGGCCCTATCCTGTGTGCTTTGAAGCTAATGGCCAAGCTGCCTTCGACTGCAGCAGGAACAAGCCCAGGCCTGAAGAACAGGTGCTCAAGTCGGAGTTGCAGTGGAGACTAAACTCATCAACAATCAACGCTGGCTTTATGCAAATGCTTCCAAATGAGGAGAATCGTCTTGCCAGCTGATACAACCAGAACAAAGCCCCAAGCACCAGTAGAGGGTAACATATGCAATTTCAGGGCTAAGAAGTCCAGGGAGGGATTTAATAGCAGTTGGCATTTTACAAAGGAAATAGCTATTTCTGCAAAGGGATGATTAGAGGTATATATTAAAGCGGGGGGGAGGGGGGGGGGGCGGGGAGGAGTTTATGAGTGCATTGGCTGGCATTCCCCACCTCTGGGTGACCTTGGTCAAGTTGTTTCACCTTGCTGTTGCTTGGTTTTCTGCTGAGCTGCTTCCTCAGTGGGATAATTTTCCCTGCTCCACAGATGTGATGCGGCTGCATTTGTTGATATTTGTGAATAGTTTGACATCCCTTAACAGAATATCTTAGACAAAGGGAAGGAAAATAAAGACCCAACTGGGATCCTGCCCTGGCAGGACATGCAGAGGTGGCAAGGTTCTTTAAGGGCTGAGCTGCCACCTGCAGCTTGCCTGCTGGTCCGTGGAGGATGCAGGTAGTGTCAAGGAGGGAGTACAAAGAGCCATCAGGAGGTCTCTGAAGCGCGACCTGTGCTGAAAGACTGGTGTCTGTTTAGTCGAGAGAGGATAGATCTGAGGGGAGACGGAAAGATGAGGTGGTGGTCTTCACATACATAAAAGGAGGCTGAAGAAGAGAGGGATTGAACTGTTCTATCCATTATGGACCTGGAAATAATGGGCTTAAATGGCAGCAAGGAAAAATCAGGGTAGAAATCGGGAAAGCCCACAAGGCTGGCACAGCACAGGGACTGCTGCCTGGGGATGCAGAGTAGCTGCGCAGCTCTGGAGTGAAAGCAGAGCAGGCTGAGCGAGGCTGTCCAGCCTGGCTCCACCTCAAACACAGGTCTGCATCCCAGGATAACCACGAAGCAGCGACGGCCAGTTCCACAGCTGTCAAGGCAGCCCGGTTGGGGACTGTGGGGGGCAGAGCCTCTGAGGCAGTGCTGGGGCGGCCGAGCTGTGGGGGTGGCAGGCAGTGGTAAGGGGTCTCTGCCATGCATTGGGCCTGTGAAACCTGCCTGACCTGACCCTGGTTCCCAGCACGTGCTGCTTTCTGCATGCGAACCAAAGGCGCTACTCACACGAGTAAGCCCAAGCACATGCCTCAGCATTTGCAGTGCTGGAGGTACCTGCCCATCCAGCACACAGTAAGACACAAGTGGGTAATGCCATATGTTTCCTTCCCCTGCAATTTTATGGCTGAAGGTATTTGATCAGACCAGTTATTCACTAACCATCTGTCCCTTGCACAAATACAGCTGATTCTTGTTATAACTCTCTGATGGCAAATGCCCTTCTCTGGCGTGCTCCAGGAACATGCTCAGGTTAACTGCGTTTCAGCCATTTCAGAAAATGCATCTCTTTTTAAGAGCTGGTGCTGTCAAGCATTCACATGAATGGCAGGCGATGTCTGCACTGATTACAGTGGGAGGATATTTAAAGACCATTCTGCAAATCAGTGCCTTGGATACTAATATAAGTAACTTTAAAAAAATAGAAAAAAAGGAAAGCAAGGAGATAAAACCCCCGTCATTTACATTTCTAAGGAATATGAAATTGTGCTTTTGAAAAAAAGCAATTTGTAAACTTTAGATAGCAGCAAATTTCTTGTTTTTTGGATACAATACCAGCTTTGCATATGCGCTGAAAGAAAGAGGGAGAGAAAATAACCCTGAAGCATCCTGCCCACTGCATTAGCTTTTAAAATAAAACCCATTTATATATAAATGTTGGCTTTTTTCCCAGTCTCTGTAGAAAAGCTTTTCTATATTAAATGCTACAATGAATTAAATTAGCCATAATGATTTCTTTGTGAATGGAAACCCTTTTTCCTGTGTGACATGTTTTTGATCATTTTTTTTCCTGGTTACAACAACCCATACTCCTATCAAGTTGAGGATTTTGTTTGTTCTGCTATTTGCACAATGCAATACAATTACTATTTGCACTTCTTGTTCTTAAGAAAAATAAAGCATGGCTATTCTGCATGCTATCTTTCAGCGCAGAGGGGTGGGAGCCCTTTGCCCGACCCACTCTCACCGGCCGGCAGCAGGGTCACAACTGCCCCATTGGCTCCCATGTTCAGATGCCAAGAACAAGCCATCCCAGGGTGACAGGGAAATTGCCTCCTCTTTGCTCCCCCTCTGCACCCCCAGCAGAAGTTGCAGAGCCAAGAGCCAAAATCATTCACCTGCTCCTTCACCTGGGACCTACAGCCACTCCTTCCCCTGAACTCACCACAAAGGGACTCAGCATGGTTCAATTTTTTAATTATTTTTTTTCCCCCCTGCCCTGTTGACTGTGGTGGCCTTTGGCTGTGCTCTCCCCAGGCATCAGGGGCTGCTTTGCTGAAGGCTTGACCATGCACACGGCTGCTGGGTGCTGCAGGGTGCAGAATCAGGCTCGTGGCAGCTGAAGGTCCCAGGATGGGTGGCCAGGTGGTTGCTGCTGAGCAGAGAGCTCTTGCTGGGGGGGGAGGCAGCCTGCACATCACTGGAAAAGAAAATTAGGTCACATTTCTGGTTTGAAGAGTCTGAATAGTGTCCCATTTATTTTGGATTTCTTCTAACCAGTGAGTAGCTCCTATTTTCCTCCCACCTCATTTCCTTGTCTTTTTCTCTCTTTTTTTTTTTTTGTTTTTTTTTTAAGCATTTCTTCTTTCACCTGCCTCTTTTTCCTCAAAAACAGAAGGGGTGGGGGGACAAGCCTAAGGAAATCTGAAGAATTCTGCTGCTTTCTGTGCTCAGCCCAGGACGATACAGGCAAAGCCCTTCCTCAGCCCCGGGGCTGTGACCAGCCTTGGCTGCTTCCTGGGCTGCTCTGTTGCAATCTTGCTGTGCAGGGAAGAGGGCTTCAAAAGTCTGTTAGAGCAACAGGAAAAAAGGAAAAAATCCTTTACATGTCTGTCTGCCCATTCATCCTGGTAAAAGCTACCTCTAGCAAAACTGCTGTTACCGAAGTCAGGCAGCGAGCCCTCATCTCCCTTGCTGAATTGTAGCTGCGGTGCTGGAGTCCTGAAATCCCAAACAGCGATGCCTTAAAGGTGTTGGGAGTTGCATAGGTTCGGCTGGGTGCTGGGCTCTGGAGGGGGCTGCATGCTGGGGATGCCTCCTCAGCAGCTTTGGCATCTTACGGTGTGAGAGATCTGTCCTCCTGCTGCTGCTTCTGGGCATCCCTGGGCTGTGCTGAGCTGAGCCGAGCTAAGCTGAGCCGTGCCAGCAGGGACAGGCCCAGGGGCAGCAGAGCCATCCCCACCTCCTGTGGAAGAGATGTGCAGATTGCAACCAGCACAGGGGCTTTAACTAGGCGAGCCCGAAGACACTGCTAAATTGTTCCTTATTGTCCAAGGCAGCCACCGGCACGGTTTGTCCCGAGTTCATTTGGGAAACGGTTCCAGCTCAACAAGACTCATTGGAAGGATTTTTTTTTTTTTTTTTTTTTCCCTGACATTCATTCCCAATTTGCTTTTGCTGGATTTAATTTCACCACTGCTTTCCAAGCCCCTTGAGCAACGCCTCTCTTTTCTCACTCCGTGTCATCAGATGTTCTTGGGCAACCACAGGACCCTTGTCCCCCTACGCCTCCCTCTGCCCACCCAGGCTCTTCCTGGCCTGGAGACCTCCAGGGCAACTGCATCTCCCTGCAGTTCAGTATGGCCAGTGGCTCAGTACCTAATAAATCAAACCCCGTATTACAAATAAAACAAAAAAACCCCAGTCAAAGCTGGAGGCATTTCAATTTTTTTGTTTTTTTTTTTATGAACTGGCACTAAATGCAGAAGCATGTCTTACTGAGGAAAGACAGAAGAAATTGGTTTCAGAGGTGTGGCCATCTCCATGCATCTTACGTGTGCATGGTCCCCGCGTGAGTACCCGCTTCTCTGCTGAAACGTGAGCTTGAATGTCTGATATGTCATTGCAAAATCTGTGTTTCCTAGGTAATATTTTATCTCTCATCTCAGTGATCAGCATAATGAACATTTTTGTTCCTGCATAAATAGCACCTGAAAGAAACCCCATTTAGTAGAGAATTACCAGATTGAAGGAAAATGCCTGACACCAAGAATCCCCTTAGGACTTTTCCTCGGGATGGGGATTGGCCAACGTTCCTGAAAGGACAGGCTTTCCAGCTCTTGCAGGAGTAATAAGGTAATTGGGGAATGAGTAAGAAACGGTTGCATCAGGTCCTTGGGGGAGCCGTGGATTGCATAGATGGGAATATTTTCGGTTTAGGGTCAGAGCTTCTGCTGCCATTCACGAAGTCTACCTGAACATTCGGAAGTGAGTATGACTTATCCCTCAGAGAGGAAGCAAATAAATACTCTTGCATTTGAAATATGTTTAAAAGAGGGTTAGATGTGACACTGTGGAAATTATTTCTCACCTCGCTGCCAGAGGAGGGATGGGTCTGGGAGGCTGAAAGGAAAAGACAGCCACAAAGAGCAGCTGCTGACAGTGGTTCTCCAGAGCAGACTGTTCTTCTGGTGGTTGTATCTCCAGGGGACCATTTGCAGAGCTCATTGTTTTGCCATTTCTCTTCTTCCCATGTATGACCTCGTGCTCATCAGCTTGTCCCCTGGTTATTTGGGAGAGCTGGCTCGAAGCTGCCACTTGGCTTGTGCTCATCCTGCGGGAGCAGTCGCACATAAAGCGAAAGGACTCGGACAGACAGGCAGACACACACACCTCTGCCAAAGGGCCATTTCAGTGTAGTGTAGGTAACAGCAAGGGCATTTCACCCTTCTGCAGAGTGAGGACGTCCAGTGCACCGAGAGCAAGAAGCTCAGCCTTACTGCCGTCACTAGCGGTAGGCAACTGCAGGCAGAGGAGTGCAGGCAGCTGGAGGATCTCATTGTGGCTCACCACGTGAGACAAGGCCAGAAGTTTCCTGCCACTCGGAGTGTGACAAGTACAACACTGAATACAGCTCAGGCTCCCGCCAGCCCCTGTTGCTAATCCACCAGTGTTCAATGTCCAAGGAGATTTCTGCAGCTCCCCAAAGCTGCTCAGTTCCAGCCAACCCGAGAGAAATGGGTCCCTGCCGAAATCCAGCATCAGGGCTGAAAAAAAAAAAGAGAAGCTGTGGTATTATGATTATTTGCTCTGAGACTGTGGTACTGCACTTTCGTCAGAGTTTTAATTTAGATGATTTAGGGTTCTTTTATTTAGTTTTAGCCCATTTACAATTGTAAAGAGGCTGTGAACCAAGACGCTGCTCTCTGCATTTATCGACAAAGCTGATCAATTGCCAACTTCTAGGGGTACGATGTGGTTAGGCAGGAAAAACCCATATCTTTTTCCCCTCCTAATTAAGTGCTTCATTTGGCTCTGCAGGCACACATGTTTTCAGTGGCAACAGTGACATTTTCCGCTTACCAGGGCAATGACAGGGGAAGTAGAGCATGCTGAGAGCTGGGGGAGGCACGGAATTGGGAAAAAACCCACATTTCCAAGCCACCCCAAACATGATAATCTAAGATGCTATTTAACTGGAGCCTCACCCTGCCGAGGAACCCTGCTGAAAGCTCCTTGCGTTAGCAGCAGGCAGTGTTTCACCTGATTGCTGTCATGGAAAACACCAGGGGTCTGGTCAGTAGCTAACGTGGTGATGTCGGGGAAGGCAGCAGCCACAGTGGAGTCCCACTGCCCTTGCAGCCCTCCGAGTCTTTGCCATTATGCTGAGAGAGAACCAAGGGGGAAAAATCAGCAGAGGAGGCAGGTAGGGACTGGGATGGGAAGATGAAAGCGCAGGGAAGGGGTGGAGAGCTCTGGCATGCACTGGGACCTGACCTGGAAACAGGCAGGGAGGAATCTGTGCATCAGCAAACAGGCAAAAATAATACTGCACCTAAGGAACGCCTGAGCAGAGAGAATGCAACGTGTTTCACGTGGGAAGGTTAGAGGCAAAAATATCAACACAAGCAAGTCAGTTCCATTATTCTCTCCTCCAGACTATCTTAACATCACCTGTGCATCTTTACTTAATTCACTTGATATTACAAGCAGGATATAGAGACCCCCTCACCCACCAGTCCGTGCAGCAGCATCACAGGCTGGAGAAGGCAGAGCCGGGCAGCCTGGCCAGTGAGCCGCGGCACAGCAGCTCTGGGCAGCTCTTCTGCTGCCTATCTGCGTGGCTGGGACAGCTTGTCTGACCCACGGCTTTGTGCCACAAGGGTCTGTGGGAGAGTCAGGGCAATGCTCGGCCACCGCGGCTGACTGAGATGGGGATCCAGGGCCTGTGGGTACCTCTGACAGGCTGGTGTCAGCCGCTGACCTGCGGTGCACACTTGCAATAGTTTTATTTGTTCCTTTCTCTGCTGGATTTTAAATATAAAACGTAGATCTAAGTGCCAGCACCCTTACCATTGTTAGAGTAACCAGGGTCTCTTGCCCAGTCAGACAGGCTTTAGGGACCTGTTTCAGTCTGTTCTGTAATTCCACCTTCCATGAAAGCAGATCCAGAGCCCCCACTGGTTCCACCATGGGGGAGAACGAAGCCTGCTGCAGGGAGTCTGCTGAGCTGCTTCTCCAGGCATCCTCTGCACAGCAGCATGAGCACTCACACCCTGGTAAGAACCTGTGGACTGCAGGGAACCACACAGAGGCATACCTGCTGCTTTGGAGTCGGGATCAGGATGTGCAAGAGTTGGAATCTGTCTGCAATTCCCTGTCTAACTAAACACGGACTTAGCAGTTGCTTTAGCACTGGAATATAGAAATCTTCGGAAAAAGTTTTCAGGCCCTCAGAGAGGACCTCAGAGGAAGATTTCAGTCCAAGAGGAGTTCATTACAGCACGGCCGGCTCTGTGATGGAGCCCTGTCACCCAAATCCGTGAGGGAACAGGCTTGTAGAGCAACTGGGTATCATGCTGCTGCCCACGCTATACATGGAGAGGCTGCTTGTCCCTTCAAGCCCCAGCCCCAGTTTCAACCAGGGTGGAATAACTGGGGGAAGGTTGCTGTCCCGAGGTTACAGGCATCTGCGCCTCCCGGGAGCTGGCTGCTCAAGGGCTGAGGTTAGAGTATGGCTTTCCAAGGTCATCCTCTTTTGGGTACTGGCTGCTCTAAGGCTGTGCTCTGTGAATGGAGGGACACAGTGGGAGGCTGGAGGCTCCGCTGCCTTCAGCCATCCCAAAGTAAGCCATCCTCACAGGTAAAACTCAGCATCTATGACCCACTATAGCAGAGTTAGAGAAGTCAGCAGTGGGAAGTGTTAGAGTCAGCAGAGGCAAAGTGTTATCTGTCTCGTGCTGAAATCTCCCTGGTGATTATTCTGGCTTTATGCAATAACAGAAGCTTTTTGCTAAGTAGTACCAAATGCACCAGATTCTCGCAGCCCCACTGCAGGCTGCTGTCAGCCCAGGCTTCTGACACCCACTGGGGAAACGTATGGGGTCAAGGCAAGGGGAGCACTATCATTCCCCCAACTGCGATCCAGTGGTGAGATACGCTGAAAGGTAGCACACAAGAAGCTGCTGGTGTTGTTGTTCTTGGTTTCCTCTGTTTTTATTTCTTACCATCTTCCAGATGCTGCAGAATCCCCAGATGCAGCCACAACAAAGTTCTTGCATTTTTAACTTTGAAAAACATAATTGGGTAACTGAGAATAATGACTAAACAATGCAATAAATCATGTCTACACCTGGCCTGGAAATGGGGGGAGGGCAGTCCAGGGAGAAGTGTTTCTTCCCTCATTACTGAACAGAGCTGAAACATCGACACAAAATGCTCCCAGAGTCAGCAAATCTGTTCCAGCCCCTGCCGGCGAGCCCCCGCAGGTCCCTGTGCTCCAGCCTTGGGGGCCCGGGGACAGGAGTCACTGTCCCTGGGGCTGGGAGCTGAACCGCCTGGGCAAGAGGGAACCTGTGGTGCTAAACCCCAAAGCCTTCCCTCTGGCCTGGGCAGAATGGCAACCTTAAATAGAAATGTCACCGCTTTAATAGCTGAAGACATTTTTATGTCCCAGCAATAGTTTTTGACTGTGCAGTGCCACTCACCTTTTCTGCTGTATAAACACAGCAAATAATCATTGCTACACTCAAACCACAGCAATTATCTGGAACAGGAAACTGCGATAACTGCACTGAAGTTGTTAATGTTCATTGTATTTGCTCATTTATACAGCTAGCAAGACCTGCAAACCTGCCCCTTGGCACAGAAGTCCCCCATCAGCTGAAGGAGCCAGTGCAGAGATGATGGAGGCAGCTCTGCTGGGGCCGGAGGGCAGAGGAGCAGAGGACAATGCCAGTTTTTCCCTCTCTGTCCATGTTGTGTTCCCTTGGCTTGACTGGGGTTTCAGCAGCCCACCTCTCACTGCACCAAGGCTCCCCCTCTGCCAGTGTGCAGGGCAGAAGGAAGGATTTGGGCTGGTTTTTTCCCCCAGCAGCTTTTGAAAAGAGATGGAAAGAGAGTGGCAGACCCTTCTGCTGCAGGATTAGTGCTTCTCCTGGCTGATAGAGTCCCAGACTGAGCAGCTCCAAATAGAAAAGGACACAAATGGTATCAGGACTGAAGTTTTCTTTTGCTCCTAAAGATGACTTTTGCCTTCTACACACACAAAGCATATGATGGGAGAGGGGAGTGAGGCAACAGCCAGATGAGGGACAGGACAAGACAAGTGGGGAGAGCCATGACATCTTTGTCATGCTAAGAGCTGTGCCCCTCACCCCATCCAGGGGAAGGAGTGGGAACGATGGTGCAGCATGAGGGAAGATGGCTTGCCCAAGTCATCTGCATGGGATGCTGCAGGACAGCCCCCATACTTCTCTAAAGAGACATCTGCATGCCCAGGCTCTGGGACAGGCTTGCTCAGATGCTCTGGCTATATATTCTTCCAAGCTTGTCAGTTTATCTGCTAGTTCAAAGTGGGATGCTTATCTGTTTGAGCCTCTTCAAGTTGACAGATGCTCTTATCTCTGCTGCTTTCCGATTGCTGCAGAGGCTGTGGATTCTGTGGCATAAATGCAGGAAGAAGCTCTGGGTTTGGGAGCTGAAGCCTGAGGGTGCATTCTGGGTCTTTCTCCCTCATTCTTCTTTGTTCAACCCTGCCTGCGCAGAGCCTTAGAGGAACTCGTGGTCATTTCTGTGTTGCATGGGCATGCAAGTGGAGCTCCTTTTCCAGCAGCCTTTATCATGGGACACATTCACCCACATCCCAGCCAGGGCAGAAAAGTGGTCCATGGGCACACAAAGGCCGTAAGGTGATTGGCACAGTAAGGCTGATTAGAGACATGACTAAAAAAACAGCAATGAAAGCTCAAACCTTGGCTGATGGTCACTTAAAGGCCCCTTCATCCACGCTTGCAATTAAATATTTGGTTCTTTGTCAGCTCTGATCTTAGCCTAAGCTCTCCCGCTCCTGTGGCTTTGTCTCCTGACCTTCTCCATCCTCATGCAAACAGCACAGAGAGGCTTGAGTGCATGTGCCCACGTGCAGTTCCCAAAAACTGCAAGGAAAACATAAACATAATTGAAAAAAGTAATTGAAATTTAGGACTGTGTTGATGAGAGAGTTTTTTCCTTGGCCTGCCATTAATCGTCAGGAAATAAATACCTTTATGGCCTCTGTAATTATGGACTGAATGCAAGGGAAAGAAAATTTCTATCATTAAATGTATCCTCAAAGATCTCATGCCTCCACCGGCTTCCCTTAAAAAAAACTTTCCCAGACTTTGTCCATGCAGCAGATGCACAAATAGCTTTCCAAGATGCAAACATCACCTCTAACCTCAAAAAAGTTGAAATTTTCCCATTTCCTCAGCATAGCTTTGCCCCATTAAATCCACCTCACACCACTGTGTCATCCCGCAGCATCTTCATGTCAGGGCAGGCTGCTGTCCCCACCTGCCCACAGCTACCTGGGCACCTGCGTGCCCTACATCACACATTGCAGCTGAGATGCTCGGAACTTGGAGGGGGATGTGTTTCAGTGGCAAGTCTCCAAACATCACAGTCTCACCCAGCTTCCTAGCTGTAGGAAGGAAAGGCGCCGCTTCACCGACCCGCAGAGTGCCAAGAGCCATGGCTAATTCGACATTTTTCTGAAGTTGCTTGAGACCCTTCAGCAACAGTGCTCTTGGAGAGCAACATGTTGCTGTATCTATTGTATTTATAAGCTTGTTAGTTGATTAACCACACTCGAATGCTGGCAGACCAATTGTTTCACTGAGTGGCTTCAGTAAGAGTCTGGAACAATAAGATGCACATAGACAAAGGTTTTAATGGATAATTAATTGTTCCAGCATGTAAAGTTTCTGTGCAAAGATCCTGGTGAATCAGAGTTTCCGATTTCCACCCCCTTTACAATATGTCTAAACAGTAACACAGAAACCATGGACTGGATTGGAAAATGTTTAAAAAGAGAGAGGGCCAGGAATGGGGGAACCACAAGGTCTGGATGTGGGGAGTGGGGGTGCAAGGGGACAGTGGCAGCAGCAGCACAGGTCTTGGGGGGGATTTTGTCTGTGCCAGGTGTGGAATTACATTTTGTAATGCTTATCTCCTCTGAATCTTTACACCCTGTTAGTTTATACCCCCACCTCCAGCTTCCTATTTGCACTAATAACTGTAACAGCCGAAGCGGCACTTTTCAGTTCTGAAACCTGAGTTGTGAGCACAGGATGGCAGTAACAGAATTTATCAGTGCCTTGGGACAGGTTGGGTGTAACGCCAGACCTTGCAGCATTTATGGTCTTTGGAGGGCTCCTGCCAGTGTCTCCTGGACAGTCTCAGCTGCCACTTGCTCAGGAGAAGGGGATTAATTGCTGTTCCCCTGAGCAAGTACAGTGGAGATGCTGTGCTCCAGGAAGGGGCTGCACCGCAAAGACCTGGGCTGTGGGAGAAGCATCCCCAGTTCCCACCTTGCTGGGCTAGCACTGCGGTCCAGCTTTGCTCCGCTCTCCTCGGGGATGGGCCAAAGCAAAGCTGGACCCAGGATGCAACTTCTTAGAGCTTTTCAGATCTGAAATGGGTTGGGGTGATCTGGGCAGGGAGGAAATCTGCCCGGACCTTGGGGAGCACACTGACCACCACGACTCCCACACTTGGGCCCTCACCAGACGAGCAGACAGGGCAGAGGAACACAGTTTGGTCTGTTTTTTTCTTGCCATTCTCCCTGCCTTGCTATCACCGTGTGGGATGATTCAAAATTTCTCTGCAAGCCTACCAAGGGACAGCCAGAGCAGAGGCAGGGTCCTACAAGCTCCCAGGCACGTCTGCTCCCTGCCTGGTGAACCTAAAGTCATGTGGGATTTTTCTCCCAGGGGTGGGATGGGGCCACTGGCTCCCAGGGTCTGCAGGAGTAGTGAGGCTGTAAGCAGCCCTACAGTGAGCACACGGGATGAGTTTGCCATGGAGCAATTTACTTCCTGATCTCTGACAAAAAATAATAAGAATAGTGGCAGAGCAGGCAAAGCAGTGCACCTGCGGACAGCCACGCAGCAGCCAGGGGGGCTCTAATCCCTGCCTGGGAATGGGCTCCTCACAGAAGGTGGACCTGATATCACAGCATCTTCTGAAGTGGCTGGAGTCCAGTCTGGGAGTGTGATTGACCCCATAAGCTCATTTGGTGCGGGGCGTTGTGGTGCATGGTGCTGAGCTCTGTAATTGTCTCCTAATCCAAAAGCAGGCTCGGGGCATCTTGAATGCTCAGAGAAGTCCCTCTTCAAGGAAGGTTAATAAAGTGAAATGAGAGAAAGAGAAGGGACAGTCGAGGCTGCACATCCCTGCAGATGTTGTGCTGTCATGTGTTGTAAAGTGCCAGAGGGGCCGGCCACATTTGCTGTCCCACTGAGCTGCCCTGGCACCACAGGGCTTCTCACCGGCACTACCTGTGAGGGCCCAGCACAGGAGCAGCCCTGTGCCGATGGATCAGCAGGGACAGAGCGCAAACCGCCCTCCCCACAGCATGGGAACTGTGTGCTGCCATGCGACGGGCAGGCAGGAGACACATGCAAATCATGCTCACGTACACCAAGTGTGCCAACACGCATGCCTCATGTTCACTCACAGAGCCCTGGTGTTCACACTGAAATTTCTGCCTGTTTCTTTCTGTCAGGTGCATTTTGACACCTCTAAAGGCACAAGGCGAGGCCCCTACATCCGTGCAGCACCCCCAGCATGTGCAAACGCGTAGCCCCCGGGACACTGCTGCATACACACATGCTCACACATACATTAGCCGCAGACACATGCTAAGCACACACACACATGCATATTAATGACTTTTCTCTGTCTGTATCCCCCTCTCTCTTTTCTAAGCTGTACTTAAAGCCAGAGAGATTAGCTGATCACAGCCAAATGCATGGTACAAAGCAGACTTCAATGGAGTCCAAATATAATGGTAGATTACATTAGAGAGAACAGACAGACGTGTCCTTGTCATCCCAGGTTAATATGACTATAGATTAATGCTGTAGCTGTTGATTGTTATGGAAATCCCCCCATTTAGATCGTTCCTAAAGCATTGACAGTTCTAGCCTTGAATTCCGAGCAGGGGTGGAACTTGTTAATGGATTTCATTTTCCTGCAGGAAGCCAAAGCATTTAAAGGGAGAGGGAACGCAAATTCGCTGACTTTCTGGAAGTGTTCCAGTGTGCATTGAGTCAGTGTGGACATTTAATCCCTTGTTCAGATGCAAAGCAATGCAAAAAGCCATGCTGGTCTTGCCTCTCTAGGAAAAAGGAAGAATTTAGGCTTGGTGAAGTAAGCGTTCATGGGGTTGTTACCTCTTCAAACCTCTCCTGACCTGGGTACCAAATGTCTTGGGCACATCCCTGCTCCCCATACGCAGACACGCATGTCACCGCACCTGCAGCGGATATGTTTCTGCCAAGGTTGGTTGATTGATGCCATCTTGGGGACGGTAGCTGCTGCCATCCCTCTGCTTTGTTGTCAACTTGTAGTTGCAGTGTTTGTTTGCTTGCTTTCCCCTGGCAGGGTGGGAAAACTTCACATCCCAGCAGTGTGGCTCAGCCGTGCCGCTCTCTCCCTTTATAGCATTCCTTCTCTTCCTTGCTTTGCCGCTGTCCCCCTAAGCAACAGGAAAACATCCAACCGCTCCTCAGCAAACACAGAATCTCTCCATACATCCTTACCCTGATGAATTATTTAGGTTTGAAATGGTGACTTATGGGGCAGCAGACACTCACTTCCAAAAGCATGAATGAAGCAGCGCTCTGATGCCAGCATGCAGGGAGCAGAGGGATTGCCAGGGCACAGCCACCTGGAACTAAGTTTTGCTTTACAGGTATTTCTGTTCTGTTTAATAGCAGTGTCGTCTCCGTCTCCCCATCCCTGCTCCTTCTCACTAGGAGGGATAATTAGTCATTGCAAGATCATCCAAGGAGCAGAAAGTTGCTCTTTGACACTTTCAGCATTACTTTTACTGCCTTCTGGGGAAGTTCAGAGATATTTCATCACCAACCAAAAGGGCGCTGGTGCTTGCGATAAGTGATGAAATCCCACCATTTCCCCCCACCCCATTTTGCAGCAGCAAAACAAACAAAATAGAAATGAAGCCAGAAGAAGTGCTGTGGCTTTTTCTCAAGGTGCAGGTGGTTATTCTCAGAGCTGACATTCCATTTTAATACATCCCTTGGTGGGAGTCAGGGCGGCAGTGGGAGGTGGCTGTGAGCCCCCAAAGGCAAAGAGAAAGAAGAGGTTCTTGCTACTTGCTGAAATGCTCTTATCTTTTAGGGAAGCCTGCAGTAAATTCAAACTTACTGAAGCAAGGACCGTGTTTCACAGCAATTTTATACATCCCCGGCATACAGGGTACCTGATCTTGACAGGAGCTTTGGGATGCTGCTGCAGCATGCGCAGTGCATAGTAATAAAGCTAATGAATTCCTCCTTCCCTAATTGGTCCCGGTCCTGGGGGTTGCATGTACTCACTGTCCCAAGCCCTGCTCAGTGCGGTCAGACTGGCTCTTCCCTGTGAACCCCGGTTGTCTCTGCCCCACGGCCTGGGGCGGGGGGTGGGGGGGTGGGGTGGGGGGGTGGGGGGGAGGGGAGGTTGCTGTGGAGATGCCTTGGGGGGTCCCACACTTAGAAGCCTAACTTCAGGTAGAGGAATAAACAGCAGGAACAGCAGATGACAGTCCCAAGAAACAAAGCTGCCCTTCTCATGCAAATGTCTCTGATGGTGACTGGGAGTGTGAGAGGGAAACATAGGGCTCCTATAGCCGATAGAGATGTTGCATTGTTTCTAATTAATTAGCATGTTTTTCAAAGCTTTCCACCAGGCGTTAGCAGCTTTTTAAGGGCGTTTTGCCAAAGAGCATTTAAATGGAAATCCCCCTGAGATACAGTATATTCTTTGCAGGGTGTCACGGGAAGGTAGATTCTTCCCAGGGGAAAACAGTCCCTACCTCCTTGTTTAATTTGTGCGTTTATTTGGCCTTCGGATCTGGAGGATTATCGTGTGCTCCAGTGCAGGGTCAGCATTCCCGACTAGCAGCCCATCTCCTGTGGTGGCTGCTCTGCAGCCCCAGATCCTCTTTCCGCAGGGATGCAGGATGGGTCACCACTACTCGCCTCCATTTGCCTGCATTCACAAGCTGCTACCCTGCAACATTGCTCCCCTGTATGGGCACTGACTTGCCAAGGGGGCAAAATGCTCCTGACCTTGCTGCAAAACGTTGGTGTTGCAGGTTTTTCTCTCTAAACGGGTGGTGTTGTCACCTACTGATGTCCCTCAGACCTCCCCAGGGCTTCATTGGGGCTGTAGTGCATCAGTGTCCCAAAAGCAAACATGACTGAAACTGTGCATTTTAAAGAGTATTGCCATCCCAGCCTAAGCTTCTACCACGGCGGGTGTACATCCACCCCGCAGTGACCCAGAGGGAGCAAACACCAGGAGAGATGTGGTGGCTGTGCTCTTTGCCCAGCGCACGCTGAGTGAAGGAGCTGTGGCTCTGGGCGCTGGGTGGATGGATGCGTTTGTCACCTGCTCTCTTTAATTTGCCTGTGTTCACTCTGACACAAAATGTGTGAAATCAGTCGAGGTGGAAAGAGAGGTCCCAGCTGAGTCTGAAGCAGCACAGCACAAACATTGAACATCGTGAGCGTGCGCAGCAGCAGCACTGGCCCAGCCGTGGCTGGAGAGCCCAAAGCCCAGTGCAAGGCGCTGGATGGCTCCGGGCTGGCGGGGGGTTATCGTGCCTGTGCAATTAGGCAGGCCAGTCACGAGGAATTTTCCTGAAGATTTACAGGCTGAAGCAATCCACCAGCATTTGATAGTCCAAGTTATCAACACCAGGTCCCTAAATCAACATTTGGTGACACAAGTCACCAGATGGTCAGAAGTAATGAGGACCCTGCAGCACCATCCCACCAATCCTCAATCCAGGCAGACACCTTCCCGCAGGCAGCTCTGAAAAGTGTGCGCAGCAACTACAGGTCCCAAGGATGACCAGGCTGGATGCTCTGTCTGGAGTGTAACTTTGTCCTTGCCACTTCATTTTCCAGCCATGTGGCAATTCAGATGTTCCTTTCCAAAAAAGATTACAACTTTCCAAGTTGAAGGTCTCAATGACATGCCCGAAACCAAACTGCTGTATCCAACTCAAAGTCACACATTCTCCTACACAGAGGAAGTTGCAATTTTTCTACTTTCACCAAGGACAAGGAATTTCGTTTTGGTTTATTGTGCAGGCATGTGTTTGTGAGATTTTCATGGCCCTGTGATTTATGCCAGGGCCTGAGTTATAACTCACATTTCTGTTTAAAAGCTAAACACTCTAATAGTGGTGGCTATTACTGTCATCACGTAGCAGCCGCACTTCTGAGATTCAATCTAGCCAAAGCTGGCCTACGTGATATTATCTGTGTATTTGTCTGCCTGATGGAGCTGCCTTTATTTTTTCTCTTTCATATATTGCTGTCTCAAGGACTGTTTTCCAAGCAACAATTCATGTCTCCTTCAGTCATCAGTGAAAACAATCAAGCTCAACTTTATTTTTGGCAGAAATCAAATGCTAAATGAGATCTCGGAATCATAAACAAGAGGGATGTAGACAAATCAGAGAGAATTCAGAGAAAAGCAGCATGGATAATTAAGGGGCAGGAGGGACTGGCTGATGGGTAAAGATTAAAATAAGTAAATACTTACAGCTAGGCTAAGTGAAGACTAATGGGGAACATAACAGCTGTCTAGGAATATCTGAAGGGTGTAAACACTGAAGAGGAAGAAATACTGTTCAGAATGGGCCAAAAGCAGTGGAGGTACGAATAAAGGTGATGAAACTCAACAAATGGAAATTCAGCCTCAACACCAGCATATATTTGTTCTTTTTCTGCTGGTGTGCAGTGCCACGGACTTTCCCAAGGAAAGCAGGATAAAGACTGTTGCTCGAGCGCTTTGAGCCTGCGGAGGAGAACATCCCTTAAATAAATAATTGGCACTGGAACATTTTCAGCTTTATGCTCTCTCTCCTTGTAACTAGCTGAGATGAATGAATAATCCATGATGGATAGCTTACTCAAAGAATTTTGCCGCTGACATTGCTCACAGTTTGCCAGTGAATGGATCACACTTCCCTTCAGTTCATCCAATACTTCAGGTGGTCCCATTCATTTTTTTTGGCAAGCAGTTCTACCCTGCGGACTGAGTGCCCGCAGTGAGCTTGCTGTTTGGTGTGCATTCCCAGGAGCCGTGCTGGACAGCAGCGGTGGGATTGCAAATCATCCTCCTGCTCCGAATTTAGATGAACAGAACTCCTCTGATCAGGAGGACTGGGAGGAGACCACCAGAGGTTTGACTCTGTTGGGAAGAGAGTAAATGAGCAGAAACAAAGTATTTGACAAAACAAAAGACCTTTTCCTTCTGGGTGATGCTGACCTTACTGAGCAAGGGGGAAAAAACCAAAACAACCAAAGCTAAACAAGCTGAATCACTTCACTGCTCTCAGCATTTAGCAGAAAGACACGTTGTTTTTTCTTTGTGTGTATGGCGAGATCCTGCTCTGGCTCGTGCCAATGGGCTCCGGTGACGAGCCTGGTGCTCTGTCCTCCTTTGTTAGGAAGTCACACCCGACCTACACGGCCTGAGTGTGATGGCCCTTCATTTTCCAAGTCATTGGAAGTGAATAATTGGCTGTCAGCCCAGTTTCCATCCCTAGCTCTGTAACAGGCGCTTGGGTCCTTCTCTGGCTTGCTTGCTTAGTTCTCAGAGAGGGCTCTGGAAGCGACTCTTAGAGAAATACTGTATTTGAGCTCAATCAGTCAGTGTCCCATAAAAGTACTGACTGCTTTGATTGTCTAGTAAAACATGCGAGGTGGATAAAAGTAATTGTAATAGCAAGAGGTGGAGAGCCATGGCTGGCCCACAGATGTGTTAGGGCCCAAGGCGTTGCCCAGCTGCTGCCTCCAGCAGGGTTTCTTCTTTCTGAATGCTCTTTTCCTGGTGCAGAACCCACCAGCCACAACAGGAAACAAATCTGGACAGCACAGATTAAAGTTTAAATGCAGCTATAGACCCACAGATTTTTCCTCTCAGGCTTTGGTTAGTATAGCTAATTAAACTGCAGGAACATGAGCTGGTGAACAATTGATGCATGCTTGCTAAGCGCAGCCAAGAAGCAGCACTCCCTCCGCACCATGCAGCCCACTTTGGGGTAAGTCTGACTCAGTTGGGAACATCTCAGCAACACCATAAAACGATTTGGAATAGGAATTGAAGAACATGTCCTAAGGCAGAATGGAGGATGCAATGCATTGCCAAGGACTTGTACATAATCATAGTGAATCATAAACTCAGCTTTATCTCTGAAAAATGATGCTTTGGCTGCTTGGTGGCCTCTGCTGCCCTGTCAGGTGCTGGCTTGGTAATAAGTCAAGAGATGGACAGCCGCTCAATGCCACCAGCAACACCCCTTCAGCAGCTGTGTCCCTCTGAGCACCGATCTCGGTGGCCATGGAGTTGAGCTGGGCAGGCTGGTGGGACCAGGCAGCCTGGCTGGTGCGCAGGACACCCCGTATCTCTGAATGGGTACCCCAGGCTGATCCCAGCTCCTTCATCCCCACACCTTCCACTTCAGTGCACTTCACAGAAAGAGAAAAGCAGAGGGCAGGGGGGAGGCTGGGCTTTAACCACAAGCCGGCAGGAACAGCTTTGAGCTAGGCACTAAAACATCCAGGAGAAATGCTTGTCTAGGGCTTTTCACTAGACCATTTCAAAGGAAACCATAAGTTGCTGAGCTGTGGAAAGGCGATGCTTTGGAGAGGACAGGTCATGATCTACTCTTCCAAACGCAGCTGTAAATCTGGAGCACCATGTCTGAAGTGAATGTAGCTCATTGGGATTTACTGCAGCATGACAGTGAGCAGGGCGCTGCCCCGACGCTCACTGAACTGAACCCGCAAGGTCAACCTGCTCTGGGCAAAACCAGAGGATTTTCAGCAAAGCTGCCAGCCGTAGAAGCACCAGTATCCTTAGAAAGAGAAGTCCCCTGTCCTCTCACTGACAATGCCATCTCTGGGACACAGGGATGCAGAGGGGAGGTTTATCTTTTGAGGGAAGGCTAATCCTAGCTCCAGTTCATGTTAGGTCAGGAGCTCCTGGATTTAAGGTCTGAGCAGGGATGTTCAGTTCATCAGTAAAATGACAGCTGTTTGGATTATTTGAGAATTTGGAAATGGTCTCATTACCTGGCACTGCTGGTCAACAGACAGCCAAAACCCCTGTATCAAATAAACACCAGCCAGGATCCATCTGGAGTCCTGCTATGATGTACAGAGACTTTTTTGGGCCACTTGCTCCAGACAATAACACAGGCAGGTCCCTGGCCTGCCTCTCCAAGCTGTGCCATCTGCTCCAGGCTGGGATGCCGTAAGCCTCTCCGTGGGCTTTGCAAAGGAGCTGCTTTGCCCCACTTCACACTCCTGACCCATCCCTTCCTTTTCCTTTTTCCCAGCAGTTTTATCTTTGCTAGTGCCAGGGTAGCCAGGTTTGAACTTTAGCATCTGTTGCTCTTTCCCTGCTTGCATGGGTGACCCTACAACACTACTTTTCCACCCTATCATGAAAGAAGAAAAAGGAGAGTTGCTCCTTCTTCCCAGCCAACTCCAGCTCCATTTTGTCACTTGCTTTTCTTCCCCGAGTCAGGAACCAAACTGAAGACCCAGAAAGTGGGTCCATGCTGGCAGCACAGCTCAGGAGCACCACAAGCTGCTGCCCTGGGTATTGCCAATCCTGCCCCCACGGGAATCACCGATCCTGCTCCCACATATCCCAGTACCAGTCTCAGACTGCCCCTAATGCCTGGGTGATCCCTTCTGACTTCCAGGCATCTGTGATGATTTGCACATTTTTCTGTGTAAACACAAGTCGGCCACAGCTGCTCACTTCAGCCTCGGCTCTTTGCCACGTGTCATGCTGGTGCTGCGTGGGGATGCTACCGAGCACAGACCTCTCCCCCATGCCTCTCCCAGATGAAGATCGTCCCAAGCAGATGCAGCTGTACGGTGTGTGCCAGGTCCCCCCAAAGACCATCACATTGTTTCTGCTCCCAGAGTGGATGACCTGAAACTTTTAAGGGGAAAGAACAGCAAACAAGGAATAATGAAAATTAAAACTGTCAGCCCATGTTTTGGCCAAATAAACATTGCCATAATGATGACTGGAATGGGTGGGAATCGTGGATCTTCTCAGGGATGAGCATGGGGTGCCTGCGTAGCTGCACTGGCATGCAGGAGCCAGCTCCATGGCCCTGGCTCTGCTCCACAAGAGAGCTGCCTCTACCTGGGGGGGACTGCCATCATGTCTGTCACCTGTACCACCATGGCAACAGCTGTGTTCCCACTGCTCCAGCCTTCGAGATGGCACAGGGAACACAGAGCTGTTTTCCTAATGGTATGGTGCACTGCAGAGCTATGCCAGGGGTATAAGAAGACAGACCAGTGCTGCTGTTAGACCAGATGCAGATATTGTCTTTCCTTTGTCATTCAGGAACGTAGCTGTTTGGCTGGTTTGGGTTGGTTGGTTTTTTTCTTTCTTTCTTCATGACAAATGGAAACTAATTAGCTTTTTTGCAGAAACACATCACCATAAATATTTTCCTGCACAATCCCTCATTCCCTCTGATGCTCTTAAAATATGAGGATGAGAAGAGGACACCTCAGGATGGTCCTGCTCCTTCCATCTAAGTTGGTGGAGAAGGTTGCCTTATTGCTCCTCAGCCACCCCCCTGCCCTAGTAATGGTCCAGGAGGGACACAGTTACCCACCACTAGCCCTAAAAAAAGAGATAAGAACCTCTGGGAGCCACAGGCAGGCTAAACCACCCAACACGTCGGTGAGACTTGAAAGGACAGCCTTTCCTCTCTGCCAGCTCAGGGTTTGGGACATGGTGCTGCTCCTGGCCATCCAGCACCTGTGCTTGGGATGCAGGGTCATGGGATGCCCTGAGCGGGCATATCCTCATGCCCACAGAGGTGACAGCATCAGCTTTCACCTGAGCCCCAAAGCCAGTGGGGTGTCCCGGGCTGGAGAGGGCTCCAGTGCTGCAGGTCCTGCCATGGGCTTGTCCAGGCTGTGCAGCATGGAAATCCAGACCAACACAAATAGGAAACACATTGGGGATTAGTAGGAGAGATAATAGCAAAAGACAGGGCCTGGCCTGGCCTTGATTACTGCAAAATCACAGCAATCGTGGCTGTTTATAATTCCAGCAGAAGCAGTTTTTTTTTATTGTATTTTCTGCTTGATTGTGTTTTGGGTTTTTATCTCCTCCATTGTGGAGTTAAAGGGACCTTGATGTGTAATTTAGGATCAAATCTGGACCTGAGAGGGAATTGCCATAATCTGATTACATGGGAACATCCCCCAGATCTGAAGCGAGTAACTGTTTTAGTTGCACTTGGCCTGTCCTAAAATATTATTCATTTATTTTTATTGAACAAACAGAAATATTTCAGTCTAACATATCTTGGATTATTATTATTAGATAGATTAGGGCCTTGGTCCTGCTGTTGCAGGAATATCCCATAGCAGAGGGCACTTTAGATAACCCATCCTCAAGTACTGCAGTGATTTCTCCCAGGTGGTACCCGCTGGTGGGCAATTGGGGTAATAAAACCAGCAGGATGATACTGGAGGCACTGGCAGAAAACACAGCTGCTCCAGTCAGATGTGAGAGCTTAGGGGGTGAGTTGTGCCCAGGGCTGGCTCTGCACGGCTGCAGCAGGCTGGAGCAGGGCCACACCACCGGGCACAGATGCCACGGGAATGGGCTGCAGCAGCTCCCAGCCTCCTGCTTGGTGCATCTGGCTTCTCCTTTACCCGCCCCCCCCCCCCCCCCCCCCCGCCCCGCATCTGCGTGTGCTCATGTTTCCAGGCTCTGCTGAGCAAACACTAACTGTCACTCAGGGAATGTGATGATTTCTCAAAGGAGCTAAAAATCCTCCGAGCAATTAAGACAACTCCCGGACAAGCTGCTGCTCACTGCAGAGAGCACCCTGGGGGTGGGCGCCGGTCAAGTGGCTCCGCACGGGCAGGCTTGGCTGTGTGCTGCGCTGTGGGGTGGTGGGCACCAACGCTCGCCTGTCTGCTAAAGGCTCTTGTATTTGTTGAGCTGGCAGAGAGCCTGTGGCACAGGCTGGGGATGCCAGCTGGGCTGGCGATCCCAAATGCAGCTGTGGCACTTTTGAACATACCGAAGTTTCACAAGATGGTGAGGGTCGTGGGGCATTCCATCATTTTAGTTGGTTTTAGATGGTTGTCTTCATCTAAAGGTAGAAATAATGAATGCTGTCTTTCTTGAAGAAATGGCCATTACCTGTGCCCAGGGAACAGGGTGAAAAAAAAGAGTTTGGCCAGCTTTCTGTGCAGGAGTTCAGCCTGAGCAGCAGACCCTTTCCTCACTGCCTCTCCAGCCATCCCTTTTGTCCATCTTGATCTGTTTTGATCTTCTGTTAATTCATCTCTATGTTCTTCTCCCCCTCTCTCTGCCTTTCAAATTTCACTCTCCCTTCATACCTGGAAAGACTTGAGTTAGAGGGGTTTGAAAACCACTTTAAAAGACAGCCATCACCCATTGTTTTTCCAATGGCATATGGTGATAATAACAACGCAGCAGCCCCAGACCTCCTGGCTTCAATTACTTTACAGGATCAGCTAATCCCAGTTAAAATTACCTATGTAACTGAAGAATAATTGTAAATCAGGCTCTCTCCTGGACTCTGGTTTTCTGAAAAATCATTGCTGAGTTGTTCCCTGTGCCAAGGCTGCAGAGGGATCAGCAGATGAGTAACAGGCTCTGGGAGATGTTGTCCGAGGAGATTGGTTTCTTTTCCTTTTCAAAGCAAACTCCAAGCAGATGTCCACCTTTTCCCCTATGGCTCTATGGAGTGGATGGGATTGAAGTGACGGAGGGAAGAGGAAACATTTCACAAGTTAGTTTGCCTGGGTAGAGCTCCAAGGATTGAACTTCTCCCAGAATTATTCTAGCTTGGCAGACCCATGACGAGGAAGCTGATGCAGAGGTTTTCTCAGGAGAGGTCTGCTGGTGCAATCCTGCCCTAAAGATGCTCAGAGCCATGTCCCCGGGACAGGTGTGCCACCTGCATCAGTCCAACGGGACAAAACCAGAGAAGAGCCCCAAGTCCAAGTAAACACCATGTGAGGCTTAAGGTAGGATGAGGGACTGCTTTTGTTCATCATCAATTTTAACTCCCTTTGTTGTTCTTAGCCACGACAGGAAAGGTGGAAGAAATATACTGAAACTTATAAATAAGACGGCTCATTCCTCTTAGGTGACCTGATGGGGACTGGGTGCGGCACCCCCAGGAGATCCCTTCTCTTGCTGGAGTCTCCCTGGGCTGGCTGCCGGCTTTGCAGTGTCAGGACATCGCTCTGGTACTTCCACTGAGCAAATCTGCCAGTTATCATGACAAGACATGATTCTTCTTTAGATGGCAGATAAATCTCTCCTGAACCACAGAGCTGTGTTCTGGTTTGATTGCTTTTACCCTTACAGTAATTTCCATGACAGTTTCTGCAAATTGTTCCTTTTAAATCTAAAATTTCCTGGATTTAACCCAGCTCCCAATGAGGTCATCTCCTCACCAGCCATCCCTACAGCCAGCCTTGCCCTGGCATTTGGCATCCTGCATTATTTTACCACCTGCTCCTGAGGAGCAAATGTATTTTCCCTGGCAGTTTTGTTGTAGGCCTTGATGAAGGATCAGGCAGATGCTGACGGCTCAAAGACTCAATAAACTTTATTAACTCCTTGACAAGTCTAACACACTCCTTGCAAGACTCCGTTATAGCCCCAGGTTTCAGGCATTGCTTGGCGCATCCTGCAGAAACCCCCGTTCCTGCTGTTGTTTGGCAAAACTTGTCAACAACTGTAGATCAGATCTCCAAAAAAAAAATATTCAAAAATGAGTCAGGTATATTCCAAGAGATATCGTCTGTTCAGGTACCGCCAAGAATAGCATGCATTTAATCCTAAGCATGGCACATAATTCTCCCAGCCTGCTGTGGCAGATGCTCGCCACTCCCGAGCAGCAAGCTGCGGTGGGGCTGTGTCACCCTTGCAATGCAGATAGCCAGTGCAGATACCATCGAAGTGGTTCTGTGGTTCTGGCTGCCCTCCAGCCTCCCAGCCCAATGACTGAGAACATCTTGACATGCTTGAGTATGCCTCTGTATGGATGGTTATGTTGTTAAGCCAGAAAATCAGTTCTGCCAAGCAGTTCTCGCAGGGAGGGCAGGGCAGCAGAATTTGAGGCTGCTCTTAAATGCAGGGTAAGCAGCAGAGCTGCACCAGCAGCATCCCCCACAGGTCCACCTTCTCTCTGGGGCTCCTGGTCCCCACTTATTTTTTGGTTTTGCAGCCCAGGGTCTCTGGAGCATCAGCCACATGTCCTTGGGGCATTGCAGCACGCACTGTGTTCAATATCCTTCTTCAGGGCAGGGTTGGCATGGTGCTAAAACTGCTCCAAAAGGAGCCCTAGTGCTGGTGCCTGGGATGTTTTCAGGGATAGGTCCTGGACTTTCCCAGCAAGCAGCATCCAGTCCCTTCGTCACAAAATAAAGATTAAATAACACAAGAGGAAAGCATCTCTGCCCCTCTTCCGATAGACCCGCTGCGTGTATGAGATGCGCATTTCTCCCTCCCACGACAAGAGCGTGTCAGTGGAGGGGAGGGGGGAAAGGGGGCCTGCCCAAGCAGTTTACCTAATTAAAACAAGGGTTATCTCTAATAGCATAAGCAGACTCAAAATGTAAAGACCAGCAATACGATGTACTGCATATAATCACATTGCAGTTTAAGTAAAGGTTTGTATTGTCTGGAGTTAGCTGAATACTTTTGCAAAGAAAGATAAAAATGAGAAAACAGTGGCATGATCAATGTTGCTATTTGGTCCTCCTCAAATTGTTTTTCTTCTGTAAGTGTAGCCCAGCATTTCTGTTACCATTATTACTCTCCCCTATTTTTCAGTCTGGTTTATGAAAGCTATTGATCTATCAGATGTTTGAAGATCCAGCTTCCCCGGCTGGGATGTCTCATCTGAGGCCATTATAGACTTTGCACGCTGCAGTGGCTGAGGATCAATACAGTCCTAGGTGCACTCGCATGCTAGCTGAAGTGTGACTTAATTGATATGTTGGTTAGGAGATACTCAGGGATACTCACAGTGCGACCAGTGTATCCGAGGGAAAGGAGAGCGTGTGTCCGCTCGTTTGAATCACTTTGCAAAGTGCAATTCTGACAGCCAGCATCCGGCTCTTAGCCACTAGACTTGCCTTAATGATATTTGATTTGCCTCTTACCAGCAGATAAATAATTGTATAAGGCCAGAAGCTTGCTCAGAGGAAGGATGAGGGCAGAGGTAGAGCAATTTTTTGATTTCCAGTTGCAAACTCGTGATGCTTTTCTGGGAGAGGAGTAAGGCCATGTCTGTGCCGGGGACGGTCTGCCTTCAGCCTGCCAGCCTCATCTTTTTTCTCAGCACCCATCACTGAGTAATTGAGATGTGTAGGTAATTGTAGGGAGGCACAGAGGGGATTTAGAAGTTTTTCACAAGTTATCTGGTATGGATTTACAGGAGTTTGTTTTAAACACAAACCGTAGTATGCTTTAGCTAGTTCTGGGCTGTGCTTTTAGGTGTGAACAAGCTGCAGTTGGTGCAGGCTCTCAGGAGGAAGGGAAAGGTGGCTTCAAGCCATATTTGCCTTGCAATTAGTGTGGGGGGCCTGGGGTAGGGCTTAGGTTGCTCCTAATCCTGCATACCAGAATAACGCTGGTAGGATTGCTGCCGGGGTCCCTGGAGACCTGGCCATCTCCTGCCCCCAGCCACATGCTCCCCCCACCCAGGAATGCCTCTTGTCCCCCAGTGAGGTCAAATCCATACCACTCAGAGCTTTTGTGTCTCCACCTGGTCAGGGTTGTGTCTGTCCTCATGAAAAAAATATTTTGGACATGTGGAATACTTTGTCAAGAGATGGAAGATGGCTCCTCTCCAAGTCCTGCACAGATGAGCAGCTCTTCTCTCTTCCCTGCTTGTCTTCAGATGTTCAGGACTCTCTGAGGGTTTTACAGATGTTTCCTGTGAACATCTCTGTATTTTAAGATGACAAAAGAAATTACTTATGCACTGCCCCATTAGCAGGGACATGCTCTTGACCAGGACTTTGGAACAAACAAAGCAAGACTTACCCAGAAAATACATCTCAGGTTTGCATTTGGTCTCTGCAGTGGGACACAAGACCATGAAGTGCTTTATTTCAGGTGGAGATTGATAGACTGATCTGAGTCCGCATGAGTAGCAAAGTGGATGGCAATCTACTTTCATTTTGGAATTAGTATTAATTCCCAGTAGATGAGGCCAAGCAAGCCACATGCTGGGGTTGTTTGCACAGTAGATTGAAGGCTCGGTGACATAGAGATATCATTGAGCTTTCGTTCCCTTTGCTGCTGCTGCATGGAAGAAAACATTGTCACTGATGGGTCAAATGGAGGCAAGATAAATCTGTGGGTTTGTCACCCGGTTGGTATCTGGGAGAGCTGACTGGCACCTTGGGAAGGACAGGGAGAAAGAGATTGCTTTGCCTGGAAGAGATATTAAGAGCTCAGAAAGGCAGGTGCCTCCTGCCACCCTGGGATTTAGGAAGCTGGTAGCATTTCAGACATAAATGGTCTCTCATCTGCACTGCCATGCTGGTGCTCAGAGGAGCGTGGTGCACATACAAAGGCAGAGAGCTGGAGTAACTTACCGAGACCTCAGTAGCTCGTTGCTGGCACAGAGGAGCTAATGCTTTTTTTGCCTGTGGACTGGCAATATTCTATTCACTGTTGGGGATTTCTAATCGGGTCCCACTCCGTTCTGCTCCCAACCTTTCAAACCAGCAGTGTCCTTTTGTGTGTAGAAAAAGACAAGTGGCTCTGGAGGGAATGCACATTTGTAAGGATCTTTATCGTCCTATTATGTGTGTTCAGGGAGCCCGCAGGAACAGTTGAAGACTTTATGGAATTAGGTTTTCAAGAGGATATATGCCAAGTGGTGGCACCATATTCAGTCTCTCTGCCTAGAGGAAAGGGGAAGGGAGTCCAGACAGGGACCTCTCTCATCCCTTCTACAGAAGTCATCTGAGATCTTGGTGGGTTTAGAGAGAGAGAGTAAAGGACAATCCAATCTCCACTGCAGATCAGCTCAGTAGGTGTGTCATTGCTGGTACAGGCAAGCAGCTATATTAGCACACTGATTAGCAAACAGACAAGGGAAAAAGAGCTCGGGAAGGTCCCAGCCATACCTCCTTCAGTGCTAGGAGCTCACAGCACACGGGCTCCACTCAATGAGTATGCCAAATTTATTTCTTCTTCTCTCTTCCACTTGCACATATGATACATGTATTTTAGATTTGCATGTATGTACATAGGTACAAAAGCTTCCCCATGCTGGCAGCCCAGCAGCAGGTGATTCCAGAGGCTCCTGGGGTCGGGACATGGGGCTGTGCCTGCAGGCACAGGGCACTTACCTGTGCAAGCAGCGGCAGCAGCAGGGCTGTGCTGCCCACAGGTGGGCAGGGGATGCTGCCAGGCGGTAAAGGCACAAGCACAGGCTGCCAGGATGGTCAAGTCAGCTTTTGGTTGTTCTTTCAAATATCCTCATTTTTGTGATGCTTAATAAGAATATTCAAAGCTAAACCAAAGGTCTAATGTACTTTTGGCTGCAGCAGAAATAATTATCCCCTGTACAGCCCGGCTTCTGAAGTCAGTAGCTTGTAACAGCTGCCGAAGGAATTAGTTCCAAATGCGGGAAACTGTACAGGCAGAAGATGGAGATTTTGCTGACCCAAACCATGATGCTGTCCACCCACCAAAGGAGCGAGAGGAACCTCTTTGCACAGAGAGGGTGTCCTGGCATGGGATGGAGCTGGCAGCACCCCAGAGCAGAAGCATCTCTTAGCAGGGCCTGAACCAACATCGGGCAGGGCCTGGGCTAATTCCCCTTTCTGAAATCTTGTTGGGTGCCTGCCCGAAATCCCTACCTTAAATAATCTGAAATGAATGTCAGACTTTATCCACAAATAGAAGAGCATACTGCCAGAAAGCGTTATTTGATTTTATTATTAAAAATAATGGGAAAGTGGGGAAAAAAGGCTTTCAATGCATGGACTGCCCTTGCAGGAGAGCACCATAACCCACTCAGGTCACCACACAGAGCCCCCAAAGGGTGATGCTGATGCATGAGGGGGTAGGCAGACCCTGGAATGAGCCCCCCAGCCAAAAGCAGTGCCTCATGGCTGCCGTGTGTGCCTGGGCAGAGCCAGCCCCTACTCCCAGCATTTGACATTCACACTGCTCAGGGACCAGTCACAGGCCCAGGTATTTTTTTATCTATGTCTTGAATTACATCACCAAAATGGAAAGCTGTTCATAGGCCATTGTCAGTCTGAAAACAAGCAGAATTATTCTATTAAAAAGGTCACTATGAATAATTCAATCATGCTCCAGAGGTAAGGGTGGCATCTATTATGAATATCAGAAGGGTTTTGCTAAAGTGACAAAAGTTTGAGCCATGATTGAGATGAGTGCCCAGAGAGCCCGACCCAGGGACACTGCTGGTGTCGGAGGCAAATTTTTTTCCCTAAACTGCTTGTAGAGATCAAAGTCCTACAGCACCTACAGCAGCTGATCATCTGCTGTCTCTGCTCTCCTGTCCACCCACTGCTGCCCACGGCAGCAGAGCGGACATAGAGTGCATCCCCATCCACCCTGGCAAAGCAGTCAGATTTGGCCAGCTTGCGAGAACCTTATTTTGCAAGGTGGCAATTAAAATTTTATGCTCTGAGTTTTCCCTGAATGATTTTAAAACGTCTTTTCTGATGACTTCCTAGTAGCAAGTCGAGTAAATTAGAATCTGAGTGCAATCAGCATCCTTAATTCAGACGCCAGCCTGGGGTCCATCGGGGAGCTGTGTCTGAGGAAGCTCTGCCTGCCTAAGAAGGTCAAGGGCTGGGTGTCCTCAGAGGCTTTGCCCTTGGAGTATTGTCAGGGAGGAAAAGAAACACTAGAAAGTAGGACACGGTCCCCTAAGTAGCACGAAAATCCCGCCCTGCTCAGCAAACTTTACTTCTTTCCCTCATCTGTATGTTTTCTGTCACATCTTAGAAGATGTGACTTTGATGATATATGAATAAAGGAGCATCCGCCAGCAGCTGTAACAAAATCAGCCCACTCCTGTCTCTGTGGCCCCCGGGGAGCAGGACAGAGGAGCGATGCTCATCACCAGGCGTTGGAACCAAACGTAGTTTCAGGTCATTGCTGCTGGTGGTCGGCCCCTGCAGTGGTCTGGCACAGAGAGCCGGTTCCTTGATTCTGCTCAGACTGCCACAGCATGCCCCGACAGCTCCCACTGCTCCGGGCGGCCCCGGCTCCCCTGCCCACCTGCAATACCTGGGGGTGTCTCCTGCATGGGAATGTATGTATGGGGGCTGTCAGTCTGCAGGCTGTCCACACTCACCTGCATGCTGCAGTGAGGCACCTGGCAGGATCCAGGTCCTGGGTTTTTCTGTGGTAGAGAAAATCAGTATATTCAACCGCCCATGCTTCACCCTGGTGTGAGTATGTGCAGTGCACAGCTGGGGCATGAGGACCTGGAGAAGGACTCATTCCTGGGTGCAGGACCAGCAGAAGACACAGGCTCCAGCATCGGTCACATGTGCACACAGGGATGTGATGTGTCTGCTGGTGCTGGAAAGGCTCCGTCCAGACATCTTCACAAACATGAAGCAGTTGTGAAACTCCCCAGAGCACAGCCCCGAGGTGAAACCTTTGGATGGAGAAAATCCTGTTACACAAGGAGAGGGGTGGGAGAGTTTTTCTTTCTAATTAAAAACTCAGCAGCTCTGATACACTGCAGCTGCAGAGGAGCGGGGTTGTTTCCCCCTTCCCCGGTGTGCACAGGGAAGGCTGGGATGGGCCCAGCATTTAATAAATTATAGTGAAAACAGTGTCAAGAGGTCAGGCCGGTGGCTGCCAGCAGCCTGCGCTCCTCAAAACAGCTTCACACACCTTGCCAGTAAAACTCAGCTTTGCAAACTGTGCTGTTATGTGATTAACAGGGATGGGACCCTCTGCACGGCTGGGCTGCCTGGGAAGGTGCCAGTGAGCACGGGCAGCCACAGCGAGTGACATCCAGGAGATGCCTTGAGCTGTCGACCAAGCTGGGCATTTTCCTGGGGAGGAGGGAGCCAACCTGGAGGAAGGAGCTGGACCCTGGCATGGGAAGAACATGGGGGTCCCCGGGGAAGAGCAGCTCAGCCACCCCAGGGTGGTGGGTGATGGGCATGTGGATGGGAGAGGCGACATGGTGGGTAACTGGGGCCGAGGCGGCTCCATCTCCTGCAGTCCCCTCCGTGAATGAAAGCTGGTTTTGTTTCACCTCCCGCCCCAGAGCTGGAGGTGTGTAAACAGGAAGAGTCACTCCCTGTGCACTGGGAGCAAGGGAAAAACGAGGTGTTGAAAAGATGACAACTGGCTCTGCCAAGGGGTTCACCTGGTAAGGGAAGTAGGGAGAAGGGGGAGATGGGGAGACTGGAGAGGTGGGGGACAGGGAAGGTGGAGTGGGAGAGGGGCTGCAGGAGAAGAGGAGATGCTTGAAAAATTTTATCTTTTATTTCAGGAGCAGAAAATACTCTCCATTACTTCCTGGCATCAAAGGTTTTTCACTTTCTTCTACCTTGAAAAAATAAAGCCAGGACCATCTGCCTGATGAGAGATGGAAGGGCAGCACCGGAGCCGGGGCGGGCAGGAGGATGGGCAGGATGTAGCGTATGAAAAGCGCTCTGTGCAGCTCAACTCTCCTGGGGGCAATAAGGGCTGTTGAAAAGCCCAGAAAGAAGCTTTATCATGGAGTGTTTATCGCTGAGGTCATTTCTGCCCTTCCCCGCTTCCAGCCTCCTCCTCCCTCCCCTGCTTGGGGACCAGCCTTAGGGTTTCCTGATGAGAAAGCCTACCACGTCCTCAGTCCTCCTGGCATCCCCACAGCCCAGGCATCCTGGGGGTGCCTGTTTTGGGGACAGCCACGCTCAGGACACCACTCCATCAGTGGAGCAGTGGGTCAAGGCAGGTGCCATCAAGGCTCTCCACTCTGCACCGCTCTTGCGTGGTGCTCATGCAAAGCCCCTTTTCTCCAAGGGCCATTGGAGAAAATCGACATTTGGTGGCAGGATAAGATCCCTCCATCCTTTGAAACAAGTCCCCCCCATCGCCATGCAATACTCCAGGGAGGATTTATGCCTCATTCTGCTCCCTGGAGATGGATGCCCCAACGCATGGCGATTTCTTTTCTCCTCACCGGTAGCTTCAGAGCAGTTGTCCAAGACCAGGTGGCCTTAGGGGACAGCCAGCTCCTGGTGACATTGCTGAGATACACGTTGTTACCACCTGGTGGCACCAAAAAAATTGTCAGAGGAAGAACTAATTAATACCAGTTGCAGTCCTTGGCTTGGGAAATTCAGTGCAGTTTTTAGGATCGCTGTGGTTTGCTATGCAATTGTTAAACACCAATTCATTTTTTATAGCTGGAGGGTTAATGTTTGTGCACTTCAGCCTTGCAGGAGGGGGATGCAGCTTGAAGTGCACAGTAAAATGAAAGGGGAGGGGGGATGCTCTGCCTATAGAGTTCAACCTCTGTACCCCCCAGCCACCCTCCCCATTGATGCTGGTACGACAATAGCACCATGTGTTCCCCCGGGCAAAGGGTGACTGCTCAAGAGCAGCCTCACTCCCTGTGTGATGGCAGGCAGGTGATCCTGTGGGATCCTAAATCCTTTACAGTAATCCCAAATCTGCCACACCTGGGCTGATTTGTCCTCCTTCCTTTGGGCAAGACAGGAGTGAGGACTGGGGACAGCCGTTTGGACCAGCTGCATCCTGGTGCTTGTCAGCAGGAGAGTTTTGGGGCCAGGGTGGGTTGGTGGGTGGGAAAAACCAGCAGAAATTCCTCCCTAGCCAGGAGGAAGGCTTCAACACCATGGCCCCCAGGGTAGGACCTCCAGGAGAAGAGGCCGGGTCCCTGTGGGGACTGTGTTCACCAGTTGTTGAGAGCAGCTGGCTCACAGGGAGCCTCAAAGTGACCTTAAAACTGTCCAAACAAACCCACATCTCACAGCTTTTCTGGCCAATGTATAATCTAACAGTGGGTCTGCTTTATCGCAGGCAGGGAAGGGTTGAGCATTGCAAAAGCTTAACACAGCTGTGGTGCTACTCCCAGGAGCAGCAAGGGCCAGGGCACAGCTGATGGGAAGAGGGCTTGAGCTCCCCCCATATCATACCATCACATTGACACCCTCATCTGTCCTGCAAAAGCCTTTCTTCATCCTCTGGGAATGGCATGGACAAGCACCCAGGCATGGTGAGGAGAGATGGTGGGACAGTGACTGAGGGACCCAAACAGGGAAGACGGTGTCCTGCTCCAACAGAGTTGGACCCTTGTCTGTACCTGTAAGAGTCACCAGTATCCGCAGTCATCACTCCCTTTGCTGGTGTCTCCCTGCCCTGTAAATGTCCTGTATTTTCCAAGCAGCCTTGCTTCCCTCCTCACTGAGCCAAGCTTGCGTTGCATGAAGACCATCCCAGTTTGCAGGATACCTCTCCAGCTTTCTCCTCCAGAGCCATGAGGTGACCCACAGGCAAAGACTGCTGCCCAAGGCGATGGGGAGGCTGCAGGGATTGACCAGGGCAGTGGGACTCGCCTGGTTGTCTCTGCTCCACATACCACCCAGCCCTGTACAAGGCTGCAGGAGCCTCCCACATCCTTCTTTTCCCTGTGATATTGCTAAGCAGGAGGTAAATTGAAGGCAGGGCAGCTAATGAAAGAGAGTTTAATTGCTTCAGGTTTCATTCAAAAAACATAGCTTAAATAAAGAGGGGTGGAGGGGAGGTAGCAACTCTTGATAGTTTGAGAGATTTATACATATCAGCTGCTCCTGATCAGCCCCGGTCACCTCCAGCTCCCCATCGCATGTTTTCCACCCTTCCAGGGCTGCCCCGTGTGTTGAAATGTTTGGGTGTCTCCAGAGGACTGAGCCTTGGCCCCCATTAATCCCCCCTTGCTAACCCGACAACAGGGAGGAAATTGGCTTCAATTAAACGTGTACGGACTCATTTCCCTTTGAAGTACAGAGCAGCACAAGAGACTGCTCTGGGGAGGTCTGGAGAATAACCAGATAAAACTGGGCCCAAAATCTTAAGACTGGGGAACTGCAAACTAGAGACTAGTCTAAGCCCATGGAGCAGCCCAGTTTCTGTTTTGTCTCCCTTAGGAGAGGACCCACATTTCCAAAGCAGTGCCTGAGCAAGGAACAGCACAGCAGGGAGGGAAAGTGATGCAAAGACACCCGAAGTACTGATGCGTTGGTACCTGTGTGAGGCCAGGGCAAGAGCCACGCAGTGAAGGTCCTTTGCACAGAAGGGTTCATTCGTGGCAGCTTTAGGCTGAGCATCCCCTAACCTGCTTCAGGCACTGTCCAAGGGAAGATAAACTTCCTCTGCTTGGGAACACTTCAGTTTGAGCTCATTTCCTTCAAGGATGTGGAGATGGTACCTGGGCACAGACACCTCCAGAGAGATGGAGAGAAGCACCCAGGTGCCTCTCTGCCTTGGATCGGTCTCCCAGCCTGCGCAGCTTCCTTGCAAGGTGTGTGGGTACGCACAGAGCTGCTGTGCTGCCCTGGCCTTGGGACCTGGCAGTTTCCAAGTGCAGGGAAGGTTTCACTCAGCCTGGAGAGACCCAGTATGCGCTTGCTGAAATGAGATCTAAAAGCACCCAACCACATTTTCTGCATCTTTGGCATGCTGTGGGAATAACAGATCACCAGCTACTGCCTGTCATCCATCCTGCTTATTTCCTGCGCAGAACCTGATTTATGTCTGCACCTCTTTCCTTTATGCCATCAGTACATGCTGATAGATGGCCCCTCTCTCTGCTCTTGCTGTCCCCTTGTGCTACATCAAACCATTAATTCTTTGCCAATGTAAACCTGTCTCGCCTTCAAGACTTTAATTTTGCAAAAGCATAAACACCTTATAATCTGTCTGTCTTTATCTCACTAGCTGGTTCTGGAGCTTTCCCTCCCCTTCTGCTGGCCATAGGTTATCTGGGGTGAGGATGCGGCCACAGAGGCAAGAACAGCAGCAGCAAACATGGCCAGTGTGGCTGCCCCAGTCTCAGTGGCAAGGGGCAGCTGGGAATAAGAGACTCTCACTGTCCTCATGGTTCCTCTGAAGCACAGAACAGCCTGTGCATATTCCTGGAGAGATGTGGGAGGTTCAGCCAGGCCCAATAAACCATTAAATCCAAGGGTCAAGTGCTTGGCAGATGGCTAAGTGGTCTAAGCCCAGCTTCCAGGTCTGAATAACATGCAGAGCTTCTGTGCAGGGACAGTTTTTCATCCTGAATGAATCCTAGCATTTTGTGGGGGGTTAACCCTGATGAAAGACTGAAAATCGAGCTTTGTGATGACCTGAGAACCAGACACTTGCTCCCCACTTTTGCTCTGCCGACAGCCTGGCTTGCGCTCGAGGTGTCAAGCTGATGAACAGATCTGCGGGCAAGAAGAGCTGGGCCATCTGCAGGAGGACTCGTGCTCACTGCTTGGAGGAACCAGGTTACATGCAAGTGCCCCGAGGTTCCCTCCAGCAGTGCAGCCATGGCCAGAAAGAAAAAGAAAACTCCAGTGACGTTGCAAAAAGAAGCTGTGTAAGTCCTGGGGCTGCACTGAGAGACACGTGTGTCACTGCCCTGCTGTATGTCAGTGAAGGCACTGGTTCCAGACAGAGGGACGGAAGGAGCCAGGGTCCAGGCTGCAGCAGCCGGTGCCCCTGCCCAAGTCCCGCAGCAGAGCTCAGCCCCTCAGCCCAGCAGGATGGCAGCGCTGCTGGCAGGACGCGCTGGCCCCGGCGGCAGGGCAGCTCTGCTGCTGACCATCGCCAGCACCGCCCGGCCTCCGCTGCAGCTCCAGTGAGTCCCCGCAGAGTTTTGTCCTTCCTTCCTAACTTTCCTCTCTCCCCTTTTTGATTCTTAGTTGAGTCATTTGTCCCGATCTTTGGCAATTCCTACAGCATATAAAAAATATGTGCCATTTCTCCCTTTGGGGAATGACGTGAATTCAGTTCCATGGCTGTAATCCATTTAGTGCCAGGTTATTAAAATAAAGATATCTTTCAGGACTACAGACCTGTTAATCAGGGGAATGGCTTCAGAGGGCTTTTGTGGGCTCTGTTAATTTGTGCTGCATTGAGCCATGTAGAGCTGAGAGGAGCATTAGGGACGAGAGTGAAGGGAATAAATCAATAAAGTGGATTGAAGAGTGCTCGGCTGGCTTGCTATTCTGTGGCTGCTGTGTTCTGACTTAAACGTTTTACATCCATCACAGCCTGCAGATGTAACTCTGGCTTGCAGGCAACAGGTTTTGTCCTTATCAGTTCAGTGTGTGCTGTGCAGGTTTATCAGCACGTGGAGCAGCCCTGCACAGTGGCCCCTGACTCACCCAGCCATCCGAGCTCCACAGCATCACCTGCTCAGTCTCGTGGGGTCTTCTCCAGCAGCATAACTCAGCAAAGCAGAGAGAAGTGTAGCTTGAAACAGCAGCTGCAGGGTGCTGGGAGGGGACTGAGGAACATTTCACCTTGTGGTCGCTGCTGATTTTGCTCTGCAAACTAAAATGTTGAAGGCTGTCAAGTAGTTTATATTGTATCAAACTGTGTTTGTGGTCTCTGAGCACTCCCTTGGTGTGGCTGGTGCCCGCAGCCGGACACCTTCTGCATGCCCCCTGTTTTCTCAGCCCTTCCTCGTGATGGTGCTGCCCAGCTCAGAGGATGCTCCATGCTGACACTTTGCCCAGAAACAGCCTTTTGCTTTATGCTGGCAGAAACGACCGAGACCAGGTGACGGTGTGCACATGAACGTGAAAACCTGTGCTTCTGCCAGGTTCATCCAAACCAGGGATCTGTGCCAGAGGCTGGCCTCCCTTACAGCTGCTTGGAGAGCATCCCCATAAGGAGCAGCTCCTGAGATGGGGGGATGAGGTCCGTGAGATTTCTGCTGCTTCTGCTCAGCTGTGATGTGTGTGAAGAGGGAAGCTGGCTCCTCTCATCTTTCTGCTTGCATTGCTCACCCACACATAGAAAATTAAAGCTTTGAACACAGACTCTGGGGGAGCCACTATTGCCCTGAAAAAGGAGAAGACGAACTTGCTCCCTTTCCCTGCAGTGCCCTGTCACAGGCTGGGGTTGCCCACAGCAGACTCGGTGTGCCCACAGCCCAGCTATTGCTCTGGGCAAGCAGCCTGCAGGGAAATGCAGTGAAGGCTTGGACATGAGAGCCGGCCGGCACCGTGCGGTGCAATGCTGCCAGCCCTGCGGATGCCCTGGGAAGAAAAGTCTCTGCTCCCACATTCCTTCTGGGAAGCTCCTCTCTGCAAACATCTCTGATGTGAGCACAGGGAGGGAACAGTAACTAAAAATAATCATTAATAGTTAGCACTGCTCCCCCTCCTAGCCTGCACCAATAGGTTGACTTTTAGAAATTCACAACTTCTACTAATTGGGATTTTCCTTTTGTAGCAATGGCATTCTGGCAAACAAAAACACACCGCGCTACCTTCACGTTGCCGGTCTCCCCATGCTTCCAGTGGGAGAATCTCCAGAGCTGTTGTAAATACAACAGGATTAAGTGAAAACCCTCTCTGCAGAAGTACAGCTAGTGTTCTGCCTTTTGGCAGGTCTGATCACTTGTGGTTAATTTGGAGCACATGTCATTCTCTGTCCTCCTTTTGGCTAAGAGAGAGCTCTTGCTTCTGAAGGAAATATTGCGTTTTCATTGGGTTTAATTCTTTAGGAAAAGAAATCATTCATGTCTCCTGACTTTGAAACCTAGAATTCTTATCATCTTGCTATTAATAATGTTCTTTTTTTTTTTTTTTTTTTTTTTCTGAAATGCTACAGAACAGCAGCTCTTAAGTCTTTGCTATGGTCAGACAATGGGAAGATGGCATCAGCTCTGTGAGTGGCTTTAAGGGAATTTGAAGGGAATCATATGCTGGAAGTTAGGCATCAAAAAGATGGATTGGAATTGTTATTGACTCAATAGTGCTGCTTAGAGTAAAATGTCATATAGAGTTATGACCTGCCTTGAGTAGTGGAGTTTGGGTTTTCCTATGCAGAGGCTAGGTGGGGAGTGAAAGCACCAGGGTTAGGTGCAGGAAAGCCGGAGAGGTGTTGGGACCTTGGCATGAGCACAGGTGACAGGGAGCAATCAAGCAGGAGAAAAAGCCTGGCTGGCTTTAGGGATGGTGCATTGCCCAGAGAGCTAACCCCTAAAACTGCATGCTACATCGATACCCACTGGAGTTTTCATATCTCAAAGTTCCACAACAGTAACCTATAATTAACAATCTCGTTTTCCAAAAATTCACTCATTGGCACTCGCTCTCATGGAGAACAACTGGAAAATGCATTTGCGGTGCCCAGACTGAGCTGGCTGAGCTGCGGCACTCCAAAATCGTATTACGAGACTTTCCCCAGCGCAACAAATCTCTCAGCTTTCAGACCCCAAAATCTCCACGTTATCTTTATCTCTTTAACCTCAAACTTTGAAGCAAAAATACCCCAGTTAGAGGACATGACTGAGATAGTTCAGGATGGAAAGTCAGCCTGCCAAGGAATTTGAAAGGTGCACCAGCTGGGCTTACATGGAGAAGTCGGCTCTTGCTGTTACTGGCAAGGCACCAGGACTGGTCTCACAAGAAGTTGAATAAGTGAATAGCTCAGAAATCCTCCCTCTCTCCTGGCAGTTCGACATAAGGACAGAATTATTTACCATCCAGAATACAGGGATAGCTCAGGGAATAACAGGCTGCTTAAGAGGCTTTTACTAAAGCACGTTTTGGCCTCACACCTGCTCCTGGTATCTCACCAAACATTGCACTGGCCGCCCAGTGCCCTCAGACACAAAGAAATTATAGAAATGAAGAATTTTGGTCTTTTTACTGGGTGTGAGTTGATTGATACTCACTGTGAGTCTAGAAGGCAAGTTTTTAGCTTCTGGACACAAATTACACAGGGGGCTGTAGCCTCACCCGGGGCTGCAGTGGTGGGAATTTTGCCCATCCCTGTGAGCGCCAGCACAGCCCCTGGGGGGGCTGAACCCCAGCTGCCTCTGGGACCAACCCTTGCTGTGGGCAATGCAGGAGTGTCCCAGTGGGAGGGAGCACAGGGAGGTGATGGTTTGGGGAGCTGGGGCTGTAGGTCAGGCCCTGCCAGGGGGTCCGGTTTTGTTTTCCCTTTGACTGAGGATGCCGTGGGTGAACCTCTGAAATTTTATTTGGGGTTTTAACCAGTGAAGAAAGCTTGTGGTGCCTTTGGAAGATGTCAATAGCTGGCATGCCTGCAGCCCTGCCCTCTGCCTCCCCCCTGCCCCCCAGCCCCAAGAGAAGGAAGGTGCAGGCATGTGGCGCTGGAACCGAGGTTGTGGAAAATGCTCTTTGTCAGAAGAGGAGAAGAGATTTTCATGCGTTCTGTGTACATTCCTTCTGGGCTAGCTCTTGCTTTGTATTTAAAAATCTCCTGGTAACTCTTTTCCTGTATTCTGCCTTTCAGCTTTGTGGGGGTTCCCCCCCCCCCCTCTTTTTTTTTTCTTTTTTTTCTTTTTTTTTCCCTCCAGGTCAGTTTATCTTGCTTGGGTTTGGTCTTTCCCCTGCCCACTCCTCTGCAGCTGCTCCTCATGCTCTCTGAGTGCTGGCATTGCCATTAGCTATTCCAGAGGCAGTGCCTGGCCGTGGCTGTCAGGTGCAGTGCTCCACCCTGCTCCCCTGAGAAAAGGAGATGCCTCTGCCCATGAGCAGAAGCACATGCTGCAGATCCACCAGGAGATGGGAGAAGTCTCTTATTCCAGTAGATGTGCCATGAATCCCAACACTTGGGCACGGAGCAGCCAGTCTGGGCTGGGTGGTCAAGTACTGGGAACTCTCCTGGCCCTGGATGCAGAGACAAGTTAGGACAGTACACAGGGTTGGAGTGATGCTGCTAAGGCCACATAGCAGGTAGTGACAGAAAAGCAAGCTGAACACAGCAGTCCTTAAGCACAAGGCTAAACCACCTCCTCTGCAACAACAAATCTTCTCTGTCCCAGCTGCAGACCCCAGGGGCTCTTCCTTGTGACTTTGTTGATGGGGAGGTGGGAATCCCACAAGCTTTGTTTCCTACCCCACTCCAAATTCAGTTTGGCAAGTATTTTGAAGTTAACAGCCATCATGGGATATAAAAAAATCAACATCTTCTGTTTCTTTCTTCTAAAGAAAACTGAAATGGAGATACTATCTTCCTGCAGGAAGGCCTGTTTTCAGTGAAATGGTGTCAGGAAGATGATCTAAAACCTTGTTTGCCTACTCTACTGTGCGGGGGGTGGGACAAACAAAAAAACCCCAAACCCAAAAACCTAAACTACCAGAGGCCTAAATGCTTCCATCAGGGAATCACAGAAAACCATAAGGCAGCCCAAGGACTGTCCAGGGCTTCAGCTTCTATCGTCCTTCTGATTCCAGATGTCTCTTGCTCTTCCCCATGCCCCCTATCCCAGCAGGCTCAGTTCTGGCTTTACTGGCAGGATTCAGACCCGCGTGATGCCTGTACCAACAGGAAAAGATGCCTTAATCTTTGCAGTACATCTTCTGCATCATTTTCCATATCGCTGCAGGAGTGTCTCATTCAGGGTTCTCTTTGAAGAAGTTTGCAGCATGGCTTGTGTCCCTTAAGACATCCCTCACTGAGGAACCCCACTGCTTTCCAGTCTGTGGGTAAAGCAGGAAATGTTGGCTTTCCTTTCCCCTCATAGGATTTTACAGACTTCTCTTGTGGGCTCTTGACTCAGCTTTATCCATCTAAACCCTTCTTTTTTCTTTTTTTTTCTTTTTCTTTTTTTTTTCTTTTAAAAAGCAAACTCTCTTCGTATATATGATAAATGCCACCCAAGACTTGGCCATTCTCTTCATGCCATTCACCAGACCGTAACACCAGGCTTCAGCTGCAAAATCCTCTCTGGGTGGTGGCAACCTAGAATTAGCTGTGATGTATGAGAGTCTCCAAAGAGAGATACTGAAAGATAAGTTGCTCAAGAGGTTTAAAAAATGAACTGTGAGGATTCCGGGTAAAGAACGAGCCAGCGTCTGCCAGAAGGGAGGCAAAACCCATGCTGGCTTTAAGAAAGCCCTCTTCATTCAGCCATTCACTTCAGCAACATTAGTCTTAATGTCTGCACAGCTCTGAAAGGAAATTCTGATCAGTTTGGGCCTCTTTTACGACTGCACATAGTGCACTTAATTTGTAGGTCTTATGCAAATAGTGACCACCGTTTTTATTTGTTTTTAAATTCTTATCAGTGGTGATATATTGTTTGTTTTAAAACAAAGAAAGGCTAGTGTTTCAGTGATATTTCTCTCTAATTGGAACTTACTGCGTGGGACAGAGCAGAAAGGGAGTCTCCCTTTTAGCCGAGACCATATGTAAGAGTGCTCTCATTTTAATAAAGCTGAATGCCCACTGGCGGCTCCTAATCTGAAAAAGCAAAGCAAATATTTCAGCATTTAACAGCCTGTTTTCCCCTGCTTCAGAGCTTTGGGGGAAGAATACATTTTCATTATTGTACTTCATAGCAATGCATTTGAATATATTTGGGGGAAAAACAGAAAAGTAGGCTCTGGGAGAGGCACCGGGCTGACGAGGGAGCATGCCGGGGGTGAAGCGCTCCTGCGCCCATGTCTCCCCGCACCGCTGCTCTCCCTGCAGCTGCGGGGCTGCAGCTCCTCAGTGTCACTCCTTGCGGACTCGTTCCTGGGACCCCAGAGTCCACAGGCAGCTCTGCTGTCTCCAGGGATGAATGGGTAGCTGGAGTGCAGAGCAGGAGTGAGGATGCTCATCCCTGCAGACACTGCTGCATGGGCTGGATACGTCCCACATATCCGTTGATCCGCCACTAACACTTACGGGACTGATTGCTTCCTTTTTAATTTTTCTTGGTTTTTTAAAGACTCTATTTTATGTTGTCATTGCATCCCAAGTGGAGAGATGTTTTTTTTTTTAAAAAAAAACAATCAATGGTGCTGGTTGCACAGCCCCACAGTGCTGGGGGTGCAAGGCAGTCCCAGCTCTACACAGCCCCAGCACTGCTTCACTGGCGCTGTGCTCCACCCCGGCATCAGCCCAGGAGGCACGTACATGGGGTCCCAGCGGCTGGGACACAACTCGTGGTCAAAGAAAACACAGTCAGCTCTTGCCAAAACAAGCATCTAGTTCCCAACAGGTGACACAGCCTCACACCCTGCTCAGAGCCCAGGGCAGAGCACGAATCCAGACCCTCGCCCAGCTCCCTGTCTTGGCAGTGCCAGTGTACAAAATCCTAAACTAAATGGAAAGCAGCGCGGGTCAGTGCATGCCTGCACCTTGAGAGAGTGATTTGAAGAATTACTCTTTGCCAGGACACAATGTGATGCTTTGTAAGAGGGAGGGTTGCTGTGTCCCTTCCTCAGGGAAAGCTTTGAGACACTACATGAAAAATGAACATTCAGCAGGTGTTGCTGACAAATGGTGGCGAGGAAGGTGGAGAGGGACTTGGCACCTGGGCGTCTGCAGGCACCTCAGGCACTGGTCTCTGTAGCAAATGGGGAGACTATCAAGACAGAGTCTGTCACAACATGTTTCCAGGGCATGGACTGCAAAGTCCTTGATGTGAGGACACGTCACGGGAATGAAAAGCCCTGCAGCATGCTGGTGGTTGAGGTACATCCCCTTTCGCATGGGTATCATCTTGGGTGGTTCTCCCTATGGTACCATGTGACCATCTCCAGACCTCAAACCATTTTTTTTTTTACTGCATAAAACTTAATTCTAAAGTTAATTTTTCCAGTTGACATAGCTGAGCCCAGTTCTATTAACTTGTAGGCCTTTTGTGAAGCTCATTAGATGTCTGGTGTCTTTCCCTTAAACCTTGAGGCCAAGGGAATAGTCTTGTTAAATAAGATGGCATATTCGCAGCAGAGAAATTTTGCAGTTCGTGCCAATTAACAAATTTGATGTTGCTTTTAGCTTTTCTTTTTGAGTAGCCCAGAGACAGTGGGACAGGCATACACTGTGGAGGCTTGTATGCATTTAGAAAGGGCTGGTTAATAACTAGAATAGCTGCTTCAATATTGGAAAGATTTTGAAGACCCTGGGAAGCTCTGAATGCAGAGGAGTATGGGTATGATGGAGGACATCCTGCAGAGAAAAAGGGAGCTCTGGCCTGCAGGATATCCTGGGATGGGGAAGACTGAAGCAGATTGGCTGTCTGATGGCCTCTGTTGGAAATTGTCATAAAATCTTTAAAGCAAATAAAGTTCCCTTAAACTGAAAAGGTATTATTTGAATGCTCTCGGAAAGAAGAGGTTTGAACAGCATGATCTATTCTGTCTCCAAAATGTCATGAAACATTTATACAGCTGCTCAGTTGGCATTAAAATCTAGGTCTTCTGCAGGAACATGGCAAACAGCTCCAGGTCACTGGGATAAGTCCAAGGCCTCAGGCACGGGGTGGCTGGAGCTCGCCGGCATCCAGCAGCTGCACCGGGAACCTCAGTCCAGCTCCTCCGGTGCAAATGACCCCATGGCCACAGGCAGTGCCACACAGCCACTGCTCCTGATTTTAGCAGAACTGTTGGGAACCAGTTTCCCTACACAATGCTAAGGACTGCTTCCTGAAATACCGTGTCCAGTACAGTAAGTACTGAAAAGGATGGAGTAAAGCAACAAAAGGAGAGGAAAGTGCCAATATGGGCAGAGATGTCCCTGATTCCCATGGCTGTGAGAGTGGGAGAGGAGCTCCCCGGTGAGCACATGGCCTCTCCTGATGGTGGGAGTCAGGAAAACACCATCCAGTCATTTCCAGAGGGCTGGTTATGACGGCAGAAGCATAGATGCTCTTTGCTGATTATTTCCTCTATCCACTTGTGCTCTCCCTCACAGCCTGTCTCACCTTCCTTCTCTCTCACTGCCCCCGCCTCTCCCTCCTTCACATCCCGAGAGGCTGAGCATGCTGCAGACACTTCTTGCTGCCTCCTTTGCCTTGTGCTCTGCTCTGCCACCCAAGCAGCTCTTGCTCTGATGCCTGGAGGCAGTGGCAGGCACTGCTGCCATCTCAATAACTACCGAGAGGAGATGGGAGTGTGATGGGACACGAGATGGGAGGGTGGTGGGACACGTTCATGTCTTCCACCCCCTCAGGAGCTGCCCTGTGTGCTCGCTAACAGCCCGCTGCAAGCACCAGGGTTTTCCTTCAGCTGGAGTGGTAAAGGTCTGTGGCTTTGGGTGAATAGCCTGTCTTTGATCCTTTCTCGTGGCTTGGTTCCTTGTTTACACAGACAACCACAGCTCTTTGTATCTGCACTCATTAACTCTTCTGAAGCATTTTCTGATCACCAAGATAAGGGTCCCAGTGTCTGAGCAGGGCCGAGCCCACATCTCCGCGTTTCCGATCCTGCCCCGACAGATCCCTCTGAACATCTCACCAGTGATTTGGGCATGTTGACGGTGGCAGCCATCCCAGACAAACCCACGGGGGGAATGGAGCTCTCCTCCCTAGGCAAGCACACCTTTTGTTCCCGGAAGGGAAACGTAGGAGACCCACCTTGCGCAGGCTACACAACGGTGAGCCACGGGCAAGAGCCCTGCGGGCAGCGCTCCATGGAGGACATGCCTCAGTGACTGCTTCTGCTTCACGTGCACTAGGGGTTTTTTGGGGTGTTTTGTGTTTTGGTTGGTGGTTGGTTTCTTTTTTCCCTTGCTTTTATCCTCCTAGCCTTTCTGGCAGGCTTTTGAACATACATAATGACTTGGAAGGTGTAGCAAAGGTTCTGGCATCCGTGGAGCATGGTGGGAACAGAGCCAAGACGCGGGCCTGTGCAGCGGTTTCATCCCATTTGCAAACTATAAGGCTGCCTTTGAGCAAAGGGGGGCAGTGCAAAAGAACATGTGCTAAACATCATGTTGGGAAGCTTAGCGCATTAAGGGGAACAGCGTGCTGGCTACGGACAAATGGAAATGGTTTGCGATTTGTTATAGGAAAAGGGGAGGCAAGGAGCAGTCTCTTTTGATTTAGGGTTTAGTGAACAGCTCTGGCAGGGCAGGTAGCATGGTCTTCTCTAGCTGTTTTAGTCAGGCAAGTGTCAGAGTGGCCTAAATCAGCGAGTTTTACCCATGTCTGTCAACCCTTTGAGAAGAACTCCTTGGTATCTGAGATCTTGCACACAAAGGGGAGTATAGACATAAGGTAACGAGACAGAAAGAGAGTCCTTGGGAAAATAAAAACCCAGACACTGACCTGCAACATGTGCTTCAAGCCTGTGCTTCAAGCCTGTGCTCTGAAAAACTTCCCTCAGCCACCTGGGATGGCACAGAGATGAGCTGCTCCTGCTCAGCACTGCTATACCCTTAATGATCTCACATGCAGGTTGTAGGTGCCTCCAACAACTCCCAAGCAATTGAAAGACCAGTTTGTTAGGCATTAATTTAGTCACAGTGTTTGCATAGTTCCCTTCCTGCCACATCAGAGGCCATGACATTTGATGTCCTGTGGCGAACCTTGGTTGACCAGGCTGCTCTCAAAACCAAAATACCTGCAAGGCTGAAAGACTTAATCCGTCATCATGCTACTTGGGATGGTGGTACGGATGGAAGAGTAAACTTCAGAGCTGGAGTTGTGGGTGCTGACAGATGGGATTGGTTTGGTCAGGTTCCCTGGGATTTGGGAGGGAGGTTCAAAGCTGCAGTTAAAAACTGAAATCTCCCCTTCAAAGGAATTCCTATCCATCCCTTACTTTCTTTACCCCAAGCCTGCAGGAGACCGTTTTGACAATGCTGGGACAGTGGGCAGGAGTCTGATGACAGCTGAAGCCAGATGAGAAGCCCCAAGGTCCTGCAGAAACAGAAGTGGTTTTCTAGACCTTTTTAAACTCTGAGCATTCACAAAATGAAATGCCTGGATATCAGTTCTGGGAAAGAAAAAGGATCAAAGAAGCAGAAGGAAAACAGTCTTTGAGCAAATGGAGAAGGGATGTTTGCACTGCCAGGCGGAGGGCAAGCATAAGCACAGAGAGCGGCCTTGCCCACCTCTCACTGTGGACCACAGCCTCAGAGCATCCTCTGAGCCAAGAAGAAAGACCAGCTCAAGGTGACAGCTGGGGAACTGGGCTGTGGCATGCTGGACAAACCACACCTGCCCCCTACCTTGAGGGACAAAGCAGCTGATATGAAAGCACCCAGCATGTATGGGCCCAGAGCCTCTTCCAGCTGCTCCAGAGCCCAGCTGCATGTTGAAGGATCTTGATCTAGGGCTGGACACAGCTTCCCTCTTCCTGGCCTGGTAGATCTCCCCAGTGGTGCTCCATGTGATAGTGCAGAGAGGAAGGTTCTTTGATGGCATCTCAGTGACATTCCCCTGCCTCTGTCCTGCACTGCATGCTGGAGGAGTAACAGGTCCCACACTGATGCTGCATCACTAGGGGCTGGAGAATGCTTTTCCTGGTGCTCATACTCCACCCCAGCATGTGAACAAAGGGATCTAACAACTATCTGTGTAACAACAACCAGCTATTTTTGTGTGGCACCCAGTGCAACAGCTCACCAACCTGCTTTGCAACACTACATATATAAATGTTTAATAACCAACAACACAACACTGGCTGGGTGGTGACATACATCAGACCGTGAGGCATACACCAGTCTGTTCCTGAGCAGGGAAAAGCTCCTTCCCTCTGCATCACTTACAGCTTTAATGGATATAGCAAATAAGTCACACCTGACAAGTATAAAAATGGCATTTCCCCTCTGTGATCTCACTGGGAGGCCAGAGACAGCAGTTCTGACATCACAGCTAATGAAATCAATTTTGCTTTGTGAGGAGGAACCGGCACTGCCCTATATGCTGGGCTGTGTAACTGGAGTCCCAGTCAAACATGGGCACTGGGACGTGGCTGAAGGTACAGACCAGCCCCACTTCACCCCCTTTCCACCAGCAGCTCACTCTGCTCCACCACTACCCCCCCTTTTCTTTTTCCATTTGTTTATTCATTCTTTCTTTATTCTCTGCAATTGTCGTTAATGGAAACAGCATCTCAGCAGAAGTCACCCTGCAGGAAAGCTATAGCACAGAGGGATTTTTGTAGATGGCTTTAATAAAAACATTGAAGGTCTGTTGTTGTTATAGTGCTGTGTGATCCATTAAGTCTATTAAATACAACAGAGGAAAACTGTGAAAAAAGCCAGAGGAGGCCATGATGTCACGAAAAACAAATGAGCCGGGGCTGCTTTCCTGGTCTTCTCCAGTTCAGTGGTACCAGCGCTCTGCCCTGTGCTTTGCTGGCCACGCCAATGGAGCAGGGACGTGCATTTACTCACCCGTCATTTGCCACGTGTGCAGGCGTGTGTGCATTTGGGTTCACATAAATGTGTAGTTTCTAGATATTAAATCCAGAGGATATTAAAGCTGAGGGCCCCAGGAGATCTGCTCTTCCCTGCTGTATACAGACTCCTCCACAGCACACGTGTGCTGGGTAATTGTTTGCTTGTGTGCGTGCACAGGTGTCTCTGGGTGTACATACGCTGCTGGTTTTGGGTGGCCCACATCAGAAACAGGGACTGGCTGTGCACTCTCCTCCCTATAAAACACTCATCAGCTGCAGACAGAGATGGACCTGACGATGTGTGCTCCTCCCCTGCCTGCCAAAGCTCAGGTCTGCCTAGAGGCTTCAACCTGGAGCCTAAACCAGGCTGAAATCCAGCCTGAAGCTCAAGGACAGACTTTCCACCCCACTCAGCACAAGGTTACTGTAAAGGGGTGGAAGGATGACGTGCACAGAGGGCAGCTGCCATTGCAGGGGAGTTGGCTGCATGGTGTGGAATGCCTTCTGCAGAGAGGAGGGGCAGAAGGTGCAGCCAGCAAGGGGGTGGCTGAGAGCAGACGGTGGAGTCACGGCGTGGGATCTCCGCAGCACAGCACCCAGAGCTCCAGAATACCCACACCACCGGGCATCTCACCGTCACAAAACACTCCCCAAACATAAAGGCTGGACTTCCCTGAGTTCTGGCGGTCTGCTTTGCCCTCCAGCAAAGCCATGGGCATCACCACCAAACCTCGCTTGACCATTGCAGTGATTAATGACTGTCTGGAAAGTACAGTGATCCTCTGGTGGAAGACTATATGGATTACATTTGTACTTAGCTCTTTATCTTTTGCATGTCTTTGTGCATTCTGGCTAGATCTTGCTCTGACCCAAGCTTTTATTTATAGAGAAGGGATTTAGCATAGTATTTAGGAGACGAGCAGGGAGACTGGAGGTCCATGTTGTGCTGTTCACCCACAGAGCAGGCAGGAGAAGATGCCTGTGGGTGCATACACAACATGAAGGACTGAAATGTCCCCAGTTGCTTTAGTGTGTAGCCATCATGCATGCAACCAGCTCACAGCCTGGGAAAAGGATTTAGAGGCAGACTGCCCCGCGAGCCCAAGGCAAACAGCAGGGTGGGCTGGAGCCAGCCCCCCGTGGAAAACAAGCCTGGGCCCCCAGCAGCTTTGGGGAGCGCCAGCAGCAGGCAGGCATTCCAGCAATTCCCTGCACAAACAACACAGGATAATCCATCTATTCTGTTTATTTGCACAAGATAATTTTTTTGTTGACATTTGAGAACCTTTTTCCTCTATTCCCCCTTCCCTGGTGTTGCTATAAAATGTTAACCCCCTGGTCTTGCAGCAGCATACCAGAGCCCTCCAAGTGTCAAACCAGGAAAACGGATGAGAGTCGAACAGGCAGCATCCACACTGCGGTTTGAGTCTGGGCATGGGGAGCAAGGAGACCCGCTGCTGCCACGTCTCCAGCCACACTTGCCTGCCTGCAGCATCACATGCCCTCCATAGGGATGCCCTGGCCCCACTGCTGCTCTCCCCTGAGTCACTGCCTGGGTTACGCGGTGCTCGCCTGCTCCCTTCATCCCCATGCCTGCAGCCCGCCGCCCTCCCTGCAAAAGACCCCTTGTTGCTATTAGGGCTGTTAGGCAAAAACATGTTGAACCAAAGAGCATCTAGAGCAGTGTGATGTTCTCAGCCATAGCCAGATGTGGTTTCTCAAGGAAAAGCAGAAGAAATAAGTCATGTACAGAGTGATTTTATCCCTTGTGTATCCTCCCATGTTCTGCCAGGCCATGGTTTATACGTCTGAAGTTGCTTAATAACCCCTGTTGGACCTGTCTTCAAAGAAGGCTTCTAATCCCTTCTGGAAACCCTTTAATACCTTTGGCTACTACACTGCTTTGTGGCAATGAATTACTATGTGACTGGCTGGTCCTTTCACATCGTCAGGCTTTCTGGCCATTTACTGTCCATGATGACTTCAGCTGGGTATGCCGACTTCAAATAGAACCCCCAAAACTGTTATCCCCATGGACCCACCACTCCAGTCACCAGCTAGTGTAACTGTATTTGGTGGCTGCGGCACTTAGGAAGCTACAGAGTATCTGGGAACAAAGCAGCAGAGAAGGTCTCTGAATGCACACCCCAGCATAGAAACAATTTGCAATTCTGCTGCTGTTATTGTGCTAGTACACAAGGGAAACATCACTTTCCCAGGAAGTTGTGCTGCAATGTATTCACAAATATCAGCTTGGACTCCTCAAGTAAAAAGAAGTAAAAGTAAGTATTTCAAAACAAAGGGTGTTCAAAACCTGCCAGGCAAGCTTGGAAGCCTCATGATCAGACTGTGATTTTAAATACCCAGACACCAGGAGTTAGACAAAGGGACCCTTCTCATGTTTGTCGGTTGTGCCTTGTTTTGCTTGGTTTCCTCCTTAGGAGAATTTTTTAGCAGCCGTGCTTTCATCAGTACAGCAACGGGCTGTGAGACATCGGGATGTGCAGCATAACTCACTGATTTTAGCATAAGCCATTCGCTGAGAACCCAAACTGATTCACTTCCTGACTTCTCATGGCTTCAGCTCTTAATCACAGCGTTAAATGGGTGGCAGCATTTTTATTTGAACATGGCACAGAAAGCTTTCCTCAGTCTCCAGGCCTGGCTGTGTGATAGCCGCAGACAGACACATCACTCATTGTGTGAGTACTTCAAGGAAATGTTGGCCAGCCTATTTTTACTCAGTAAATTGAAAGGCTGGAGTGTCTAATTTTGTGCTAAATATACCCCCCGAGCCGAGCCCAGGGATGAAGGGGCAGGCTGTGCAGCCACGATGCCTCCCTGCCGGAGCACCCAGCTCTGCACCCACGGGAGCGCAGCATCCCTGTAGGCTCCCAGCTCCTCTGGCCACCACAGCCCTGCTAGCTGCCTCTGGATGCTGGTGGCCAACAACAGCAACAAAAAACAGAAAACACCCCAACAAAATTCCATATCAGTCTCCAGGAATCAGCCCCACACAGCCACGGAAAATCACTTTCAGTAGAAATGCCGCTGTTTGCTTTTCCTTTTCGAAGTTACCTGCAGAGCACGGGTGGCTGCTTGGCTGGCTCTTAATCCTCAGATTAGGACCTTTTAATCTACAAGGTGTGGTTTTTTTCTCTTTTCCTTAAGATCACTGCAGTGGACAAAATGCAGGTGTCTCTGCGCAGCTCTGACTCAAAGCTAACTCAAGCAAGAGACTTCCTTGATTGCAGAAGAGTGTTGCCAGAATGGGGTCTACATAAAGAAGTCTAGTCTTGGAATAACAATATTCACAGCTATAGACTGCATTATACAATGTACTATAATAAAAGATATTACGGTATTACCAAGAGACAGGAATGCAGAGGGAAGTAAGGAATGGACGTGACAATGATAAATCAATCTGGAGAAGAAACACCAAATGCAATATATTCTTTGTCTCCTTTTGTTTGAGACGCTGATAGATGTTTCCAGGTTCAAATAATAGAGCTCACAGGAACACACTTCTGCTCCTACTCTCCTACTTACACATTAAGCTGATTTTATTAAACCACTCAGTAAACAATCATTGCAATGCATCTTTCCAATTTCCCCCTGCCATCTCTCTGGCAGCTGTTATACAGATGTCCACCACTGTGGAACAGGAGTGGCTGCACTCAGAGGTAAGATAATTCATCTTAAAATTGCTCCTGATGAAGATAATGCGGGAAATAAGGAAGCTGATAATAAAATTGGTTCTAAAAGTTGTCAATTAGAGAGAAAAAGAGGCAAAAAGAGACAGTGGCTTCCTGGCATGGGCAGCTGAGAGCCTGCCGTCTGGCTGGGCTGGAGCAGGCAGCGGGGCTGGGATGCAAACCTCCCCCCACAGTGCTACCCCCCCAAATTACGGAGCAATGCTTTCTGCAGCCAGGAAAAGAAAGCCTTACCTGTCTTGGAGACTGTTTTACTGCCATGGTTATAAAGTAATTTAACTTTTGAGGCCTCCGTTCAGCAAGGGGCTTAATCATCCATCTAATTTCAAACACTTAAGGAAGTCTATTGACTTCAATGATTTTCTTCAAAAGAACAACCCAGATATTTAAAGTGGCAAGCCCTGCTGAATCAGGACCTTGGCTCTCTTCCCAAGTCTTTTCAGCTGGTCTTCAAATTGACCAATCGCTTTTATGTAGGGCTTTTTTTTTTTTTTTTTTTTTTTTTTAATCTTTGATGATGTTAATTTGCTTTTCTTATGACTTTTAACCAGAGGGAACAAGAGGACTGCAATATTTTTTTTTTAAACTGTGGAAATTAGGAGGAAAAGAATGGTGACCTGCGACTTCATCAAAAGGTATTAGGTTGTCATTTCTCATAACATCACCTGGAGTTCTTTGTCTGTCACGCTGTTCTGGCCAGGCATTTTAATATCAGTGTTAAGGAAAATGATGGGATAACTACCAGTGGTTGGAACCGCTATTTTAAGTAACATTAATCCAGCATTACTGCGGTATTCTGGGTGGCTATGGGGCTTCTTTGCACTGTTTTAGAGTGCAGCTGGATGCACGGCGTGCAGCAGGGCTGGGGGCCCAAGGTGAGCTGCAAGCTGCCCTGCTCCTGCCAGCAGCTCGGCATGGGCAGTGCTGCCTGCCTGTCCCTTGGCTGTCCCTCTGCTGTCATACAAATGGGCATTTTGGGGACAGCTAACAGCCAGGGGGAAGATGACCTTAATGGGCTTCGGCTTTTCTTTTTCCTTATTTATATTTACCAGAAAAAGCAACATTTCTTCACTTTTTTTAATGAGCCAAGGGAAAATACGAACAACTGCAGGGGCACCTTGTACTGGTTCCCAGTGGTGATCAGTTAAGCAAGATGAGGAACCGGAGCCCAAAGAACCTGGTCCCTGCTGCCTGCACAGGCTGCGCTCTAGGCAGTGGTACTCACCAGCCAGCATCCCCCCTGCAGGGCCCAGGAGAGCACAGCCGCAGCAGCAGGGGCAAGAGGTGGGCCAGGGACCTGTAACCCATGGCAGGTCCAGCCTGGGGCTCCGGGGCAGACCCTTGCACTCTGCCTTGCAGCAAGTGGGAACACCTCATACACCTCCCCGAACAGCTCAGCTCACCTAGGAGGATGCTCCTCCAGCTTTTCTCCACTCTCAGAAGGAGGGAGGAGAGAAAACCTTGCAGGGACATGTGTCCCGAGACCCCTTCCCTCCACACCATCCCTCTGGCTGATGCAGTACAGTTTCCCACCACCCTCCCATCTCCTGTCTGCTCTTTTCTCTTTCTCTCCTTCTACTTCTGTTTCTACCATGACTTCCCCTCCCTGGCACCTCTACTCATTCCCCGCCTCCCCTTTTTTATCTCTGGATAACAAAGAAGATTAGACTTTCTTTAATTACATATCTGTTTGTTGGTGGTGTCTCCAAGCTTTGCCTAAAAGCCGCGTTGGCTCAGATGTTATGGCGTGCAGGCTTTCTGCTTGGTTACACTTCTTTATTACTCGTTCATTAGCTTTTTTACATTGCTGGAGATCTGAGCCACTCACATGGCAAAGGAGGCTCGAAGTGACAGCAGTAAAAGCCTCTGCTAGTGAGATTATAGCTGCTTGCTGGCTCGGATGGGAGAGATGAAGAGGGCAAGGGGAGAGCACTGCCTTTGTGCTCAGCTGAAAGGCCCCTGTCAGTGTGCGTCAGGCAGCCTCCTGGAAAAAAAGAACTTTCCAAAACCCCATGAGAAACGGTTAAATTAACCCTTTCCCTGGCAGCCACCCCCCAAGAGGCTCCAGGCAGAGGCAGGGGAGCTGCCTGCACCTGGCTCTGGGCCCCACAGTGGGTGGTATGTGTGCCTTCATGGTTGTGCTCAGCACAAACCCTCTCCCTCCTCTTTATGAACAGGCATATTTGTTTCATATCAGGACAGAAACTTCAAAATAATGCAATAAGGACAGAAATGTCAAAATCTTGCAATAAGTCAAGTAGACGATTATCCGTCCACCATCAAAACAGCTCTGCCTTGTCCTTATGGCATTAATTCCCCGAGCTCACTGTCTGTACATGCAGGGCACCCAGCAGACCCCCCTGTGCTGGCCCATCTGATCTGCATCTCTGCAGCCATCCAACGTGGTCCCTTAGTTCTTTTCTGCCCTCGTTCCTCCAAGAGCCTGTGGCAGCAGAGCAGCGAGGTGATGCTGAGCCTTGCCCCACGCATGGTCAGGTTCTTGCTGCAGCTCCAAAGAGTGGCAGTAGAAATCAGTGGAGTATGTTTTGATTAAAACAAAATCCTATTTAATTGCAGAGGAATCCACAATTAATGGAGCAGAGGAAACTAGGTGGTGAAGAGGCTGAATGTTCCTAATTGACTGCTCCACACCAGGTTGTATGAACTACCTGTGGCCAGCCCAAGGACAGCCAGCTGCTGTGCAGAGCAATAGCACCCACTGGAGACACCCCCCCCCCCCGCCTCAGCATCCTCCCATGCTCCCCACTGAGCACAGCCATGGAAAAGCAATGCTTCTCTCTGAAGGCTGCACTCCTTTGACTTGTACCCAGGGTGTGGTGTAGTTTGTTAAGACAGTCGGTGTGTTTGCAGGCAGCTCCAGCAGCCCTGTGGGCACCGGGGAGAAAAGCCCAGATGTCCAGGGTAGTGTTGCAATCACCCAGAGCCGTGCTCCCAGCAAAGGGGCTCACGGTTACTGCGACAGGCATGTTTACACTTAAACATGACAGATGGGCCTGGGCTGTGACTGTTTATACAGCATCTCTGAGAGGAAACCAGAAGGCCCCTGCAAGGTCCCAGCAAGCACGCACCTTGGGCTCCCAGCTGGGCTTCGGGGCTTAGAGCTCTGCGAGCAGGGCAGCATCGTGGCAGGGATGGTGGTGCCCTCCAAATGCCTCCTCAGCTTGTCCCTCCCCGTCAAACACTGCTGGCAGCATGGCTGGGAGACTCAGATGTCACCACTGCCTGCAAAGTCCCCAGTAACCACCACCTGATGTACCTCCAAACCCCTGGGAATGGTGAGGGGAAGGAAGCCCTGGCAGGTGGGGAACAACCTGGACCCATCACCAGCTCCTCTGAAGGGCTGTCACTGCAGAGCTGGCCAGCCATGAGCATCACCATGGGCTGGACCAGGAGGACATTGGTCCACACGGCTGGCAGCCCTGCCCATGGCCTGGGGGGGGAGGGCAGGCGACAGCTATGGGGATGCACCTGCTGCTGGGACACTTGGCATGAGAAGCGATAAACCCCCGCAGAAGCAACATGCCCTGTGCTTTGAGCAGGGGCCATGTGGTGAGGTGCAGTGTGATGTGGCCCCACATAGCAAGATGTAGTGCCGGGTGGCGTGGCATGGTCCCAGCTGGTGTGGTGCCACATGGTGTGACGTAGCAAGGCACGGCATGGTCCTACTGTGGCACAGAGCCACATGCTGTGGCACAGTGCCTCATGGTGCCGTAACCGAGCTGTGGTGCAGGCGGGAGAAGCTGTGGGGCAATGATGGGCTCCCTGCTCGCTGCCAGTCCCAGCCCGCCCCGCTGCAGCAGAGGCTTCTCCCGGCTGCCTGCCATTGCACACACTCCTGTCCCACACATCCAGTGCCTGTCCCCACGACAAGGCCTCTGCAAAAAGCCACATGGACTGGCAGGCTTCTCCATGGCCGCTTGGCAGCCGAGGACCTTTCCCTTAAGTAAAAAAAGAAGTAAGGTGCCAAGAGCACACGACAAGCAGCCCTGACATTTTCTTTCCCAAAGAAGCGTTTTGCTCAGCCTCCCGCCCTTCCCCAGCAGTGGTAGCTCTACTCTAATGAACGCACCCACTAATGGGCTGGAAGGGTTTTAATTGCTTCCTTGCCACCCCCGCTGCCGGAGCCAGCACTCTGGGGAACACGCGTGAGAAAGGTTTCCTTTCACAATTTGCATTGTTCCAAAGGAAGCACATTTTTTCCCAACTCCTAATGAATATTGCAAATTCCAAAGGCTTGAGGAGATGAATCCTGCCAGGCCAGATCGTGCTCTGCAGAAACACTTTGTCACTAGCTGTTCTCATCATGTGCTCTTTAAAAGCCTGATAAAGTCTAACTCATGATTATGGACAGCTAATGTCTTCAAAGCCCGCACTGACAGAGTCTCTGGTTTCAGGTCATGGAAATGCCACTGTCACTTCAATGTCTGAATGTCCCAAACACGTTGTCAATAGGGATGTGAAATGCCCTGAGTCAAGGGAAAGGGAGACAAAGGGAGCGGGGCGGTCAGCTGCTCCCCAGCACACAGCCTGGCTGCACTGGCGCTTCCCTTCCCAGCCCCAAACTGGAAAGTTTAGTGGCTCGCCCGGGTACCTGCTCCTCACCATTACCCCCAAAAAATGGAAAGAAACCCCTCAGTGGTGCAGTGCGGGTGTGTGTTGCTCCACCAAAGCACAGGGAGATGTCCCAGTGCTGCTTCTCCCTCACTGCTGCTTGTCTGTGTTTGTGCCTGTGCACAGGTGTGTGCATGTGGGCTGCTGGCGCACATCTGACACGCATCCCGCATGCATCCAGCACACATCCAACATGCATCCAGAGTACAACTAGCACACATCTGGCATGTATCCAACATGCATCCAGCATGCATCCCACATGCATCAAACACACATCCAACATGCATCCCATATGTATCCAGTATGCTGCCATGATGCACTGGCATTTGGAAATTTTCCTCTGTGCCGCTCTGTGCAGTGACAGTCAGAAGCCAGGGTGATGGGCAGCATCCTGGAAAGCTGTTTAATCTGTACGAGCACAGGCACGCTAATTGCATGGGTGGGATATGAACATAAACACGGGATGAGCACGTTAGTAGTAAAAACAGCCATACATTTAGAACTGGAAGAGCAATTTCTACCCAAGCTAGAGTGATTTTAAGGAAAGCTGAAACAGAGTTGGCAGCACATCAGAGCCCTGTTAAATTAATCACTAGCTGACTTTGCTGCCTTTGTTTTAGCTGAGCTAAATAATAATATCGCTTCATCTCCAGAGGTAAGACGTTTCTCTAAAGAGAAGGGATGCGAAGGAGAAAGCCTGTTGTACCTCACATAAAGGTCAGAATTTACATGACTGGAGTGGGGCTGTGCCGGGGTCACTGTCGGCTGGCAGAGCACAAGCCCTGCTGATGGAAAGGGACCGGGGTGGCATTTTCCCTGGAGCTTTGCTTGTGCAGGCATGTGTGGAAGTAGGGAAAGAAGGAGGGCTGGCAGCCATGGAGCTGGCAACAGAGTGCAGACAGCATTGGGCAGGGCAGGGCTGGGACCAGCCTTGGTGGGAAGCACCACGGTCTCAGCATCCCTGTGGCACCAGTACTGTCACAGCCGCTCCCGCTGCTGCAGCCAGAGCTGTTGCAGATAACACTGCTAGCACCTGGGTAATATTTACCAATAACACTAGTTCATACTTTTTCATAGTGTCAAGATATCACATTTTATGACAAGACATTATCATATTGGATGCGAGCATATTATTTGTTGAACTCGTTTAACATACAACGTATTTACAAATACCAACAGAGCATTAAAGTACATGGTAACATACTCCACATGGCTGGAGGATGCTCCTGTAATGCCATTGATATTTACTAGTAATGTCTACAAATATTTAAACAAGTAAGTCAAACTTTGGCCAAGTGAACCAAATTGTCTTGCCATTGCTGAAGGAAATGTGGAAGGAGACACAAGCTGTGGAGGGTCAGCACCTCTCCATAGTCAGGGAGGGCACAGAAGCAAATCTGAAATATTTACTATTATTATTCTCTAGGAATAATCATCTCTACCATGCTGGCAGGAACAAAGCAGTGAACCCTCCCCGAGTGTCGCTGGAAAGGCAGTGCTCGGGAACTGCTGCGGAGAGCAGCAGAAAGTGCAGCAGGGTGGCTGTCACCAGGCCCTCTCCCTTTTCCTTTTTTTTTTTTTTTTGTTTTGTTTTAATAATTTACACAATAATTTTCTTTTACACATTTCTCTGTATTTTAATCACCTTTAACATCAGGTGCTTCTCGGATAATTTGAATTTTTCAATCTCGCTGCTGTGCACATTCCCCCAGCAGCCTAGCCTTTTGGCTCTGAACAAAACAAACACTAAGATTAAAGTTTATTTTTAATCGCAAGTATTTTTGGTAGTGCTTTTGCACTGCTGTTTCTTATTTCTCCTATCCATTGCATGGTAATCACATCTCAGATAGTTTAAATGCTTTCATTTTGCAAATGCTCTCCCAGGGAAACAGGAGACAGACAAGTTGTTTGAGAACCCTCAGCATTATTCACTTCCCAGTTTTTTGTTGTTTTTTTGTTGTTGTTGTTGTTTATTTGTTTTAAAAGAGTCAGTGCAAAATGAACCACAAAGGAAAGTAGCTGTGGTGGTGGTGAGTGAATAATTATTAAAAAAAAAAAATAACCCAAATTCTTCAGTACAACATAGCAAGAGTGAACTTTTCCATTTCCTGGGCCACGCTGGTCAGAGGGGGTGCCACCTGCACACCCCAGCCCGTCAGGGGCAAGTGCTGAAGCAGCAGCATGTTTTGACATGAGAGCAAGCAGGAAGTCTGCATTGTTTCTATACAAATGGAAAATATTTCACATGTAAAAATTGATCCCAGAAGGAAATATTTAGGCAGCTTCTGTTTCTGAGGACACCCAGGGCACTGTGTCCATGCCCTCCCCAGCATGGCCAGGCAAGCTGCAGGTGCAGGACAGGTGACAGGGCAAAACAACTCCTTAAAAACTGCTTGTTTGACCATCTGAAAACATTTCTCCGAGGCATTCAAAATTTTGTATGGGAGATTCATAACAAAATCCTTCATTTCAATTCTAGTGCAATAAAATTTTAAGGAATGAACAAGATTTTTGGTTTCCTGGTTTGGGATTTTTTTATTATTAAAAGAAAAAAGTGCACAAAGAGTAATAACTGTACACAGCCTCATATAAAAAAGAACAACAAACACTTCAAGTCAGTTCTCTGACTGCAGTTAAACTAGAGCCAGTTCAATTTGTACAGCAGTAGGCACACAGAAAGGCAGCGCAGGGGCTGGTTGCTTGGAAAAAAGTCCACACAGGTTCCCAGCATCAAAGGCATCACTACTTGGTCCCATGTTTGTCACAGGAAATAATTCTGTATTCTTATTCACCTCTTGTGCTTGCATTAAGTGGCCAAGATCACTTTGATCGTAAAAAAGTCCTTGACATCCTTCCGTGGCCTGGTAGAACAAGGTGCTGTTTTCTGCGAGGCTGCAGCAGCTCTGGAGTAAACATGGATAACAATAGTTGTTATTATTGGAAGCAGCAACTAAATGCGAAGAGCTCATGTATTTGTTTTGTTGTGCTCAGCATCATTATTTATAGTGGTCTGCAGACTGAGAGGTGAGAAAAACAGCTTAATTTTACAAAAGCTAACATCCATGAGTGTTACCATCACAGAGTGGAGATGCTGCATTGGTGCCTGCCACAGCATCCTCAGCAGCACAGCCCTCCACGGCTGCTTCAGAGTCCCCGGGGACACAGACCCCCACGCCATGCCCCCCAAAGCCCCTCGCTGCAGGGCGCCAGGCTGCTCCTTTAAGCAGTAAGTAGGTCAGTGATGCGGGTCCCGGTCACCACGCTGACATGATCAGCAGCGATGAGGTTGCTTTTGCACTGCTCCACTCCCACCACACACTTGTCAGAAGCCATTGCTTCCAAGCCAGGGGCCACAAGCCCCATACCGGGGGCCCCAGGGTGTGGGGTGATGAGCTGGTGGATGCAGGGTGCTCTCCCCTCGTGTGTTACCAAACCCACCACTTGTGGGAGTAAATCAAGCCCTTTGCTCATCTCCTTGGCCAGCAACATCACTTCTCCGGTGGGGTGGTTGCCATCCATTCTTCTGCTTCATCTCATTCACTTCTGCTCAGCCGGGGACGTGTTCTAGGTGGGAGCATTTGGGTCAGTGGGTTTCAGCAAGCATTCTCTAAAGATGGCCCAGCACATATTTAGCATTCGGCATTTGGTGTGGGACTGGCCGCCTGGTCCTGTGCCCAGCTTTCTGCATCATCCCAGCTCCAGGAGGGTGCCACAGGGTTCCAGGGAGCCCTCATGCACCCAGGAAGCACACTGGGAGAGGGCTGCAAGGGACAGATAGTGCTGCAACGTTTCTAGTCTCCTCGTGTTTCCTTTTGCACAAGGCTGAATATTTTATCTGGCTGTGTACATCGTCCCTGAACTTAAAAATAGCTGGATTCCTTCCTGCACGAGTGGAGCAGTTTGCTTTTTCTAGATTTATCATGCAGATTTCTCATTCCCCTCACACCCAGTAATTGCTCCCGGAGACAGAAGGGTGAGGGGAGGCTTTTGTGCATGGATTTGCCTGTCCCTGCACACTTGTACGCCGTCAGGCACCAAAGCACTCCCCGTGCCGACACCACCACATCGGCACAGCGGTGTGCAAGCACACGTCTGCCGACGCAGCAGGTTTTGGTGTGTAAATGTTCAACATCTCACTCGGTTCAGTTCGTGATGTTGCTCTGGTTTGATGGGGTGTTCAGCGGCACTGAAGGGAGCAGTGGATCTCAGTCCTGTTCTTTAATAAATCAGCACCCCTGCTGTGAGTAAGCCCAACGGACTGGCACAACTGGGTTGTTAATGGGACACACCGTTCCATGCTCATAGAGTGGGGAAAGGTGCAGCACTCAGTTAAAAATAAATGGAGTTCTGGAAATGTCTCCTGAAGTTTGGTTGACTCTCCTGATTCGTCCCATTCTCCTTGTCTTGCAAATTAGTCCAGGATTTCAGGAGAATAATCCTCTAACTGACATTTCAGGTATTTCCAGGAGTTATCTGTATCACTACCCTTCTCTGAACGTTCCTTACTGCTGTCACCAAGAAGCAGAGGGACTGAGCTCTCTGCAGCCACAGCTGCAGCACTTTGGGTCGGGACCTGCACTGGTTATGTAAAGCACGCTGGAGCATCTCCCTGCTGAGGAGCATCCACGGAGCAGTGGGCCTCCCCCCCCCCCCCCATTAGATAGCTTGCACTGCTGCACCACACAGCCTCAGGACAGCACTCGCCCTAATTGCTCAGCCCTGGAAGGAGTTTCAGCTTTGCAGACAGATTAAGTTTGAGTCCTGGAGCTGCAGGCCAGGCTGGTTGTTTGAACAAAGTAGGATGCAATTTCTCTGTTTCTCTCTCTTGGAGAGGTCGCTGTCATCTGCTAGAGCCATCCATGGTGATCTCCCCCAGAGGGACAGTGAGAAACAAGCACAGAGGGACTTACAGAGACAAAATCTCCCTTCCCTGCTTCTGCGCAGGTGTTAGGGGCAGGGAGGAGGGGGCAGATGGGCTCTCGGGCAGGGGAGCAGAACTGTCTCCAGCAGCTGCATCCTTAGAGTGACTCCCTTCCCTGCCTCACCTCCTGGTTCAGGGTGAGTGAGGAGCAGCAGCCATTAGTCCACAGTGCATTTCCAGAGCTGATGGCACCAGTACACACATGCAGCTCCCTGCCTCTTTCAGCAGCTTTTACAGGACCATCTTGCTGGAAAATGTCCGTGAAGGCAGCAGAGCAGCTTGCAGCCTGAAAGCCAGCATTCTGCAGCGCCTGGGGTGAAGAGGCATTTTGTACCACACAGTCAGGTGCCAACTAGCACCACTTTTGCTTGTGCAGTATAAAAGGTGTTTCTAGAGCACCTAGTTGTCAACGCAGTGTGTGAGCAAACTGGCTGTGCTGTAGTGGCTTCTTTGCAGCCTGGCCCATTCCCACCATCTCAGAGGCAGCTCGCCTCTGTGGCATGCACGCTGTGCTCCCCAGCCCTGCAGCTGCAGCGAGACAGAGATGGGTAAGGACATGTTGATGGAAACACTTGTGAGGACCCACGTGCAATGCCGTTCTGGTAACTGAAAGCGGCATGTGACAGACCCAGTAAAACTCTTGCTGGCTGCACCGCGCTGTTGCTGCCAGAGCTGCTCTGACACATTTGTTGCCCCAGCTTCTATTTTAAAGGAACTTGATATTCTAGCAGTGCAAAAGCCCTCTCCTCAGCTAGAAACGATGGGAAGCCTGGTCTGTAGAGATGCCTCCATAGGAAGACTGCCCCCTTTCCCTGAGGTCCTGGGCTAGCCTGTGCACAGCAAACCTCCGCATCCCAGAGGGGATGGCAGGATGGAGCTGACAGTGCCAGGAGCTGTGCAGCAGCACAACATCTTTCTTTGCCGGTGCCCAGCCATCATGTGAAGTGAAACAAGGTGTCCATGTCCCCTGGCTAAGCCCACACTCACACCTCCTGGGCACATCTTCCTTGACCAAAATGCAGAATTTTTCCCTGTCCATATCACCAAAGGAGCAGCAGCCCTAGCCTGGGTGCAGAGGGGCACAGAACACCTTACCTTGGCAGGGCTAGCCAGCACTCTAGCCTACAGTCTTCAGAGCCTCAGAGACCTAAAACTCAAGCCAGCCCCCTTCCCTTTCTACCCCTTGTCAAGCTTTTGCTCTTGCGTTGCTGGAGTGCTGGATACACGTGAACTTGGGCCCCATTTGTTTACAGGCTGGTGTGTTTACCAGCTGCCAGAGTGTGTTTGTAGAGAGATCCTTGTACGTGCTGCATGTTGGTGAACTTTTCCCTCCCTCTGACTCTCCCATCCTCCCCCCAACATCTCTCCACCATACGGACACAGCTGAGCAGCTACTAGATATTCAGAGCCGTGAAGGTTGATAAACAAAAGTGAGATAGGACATGGCACCAGAAAGACCTCAGCTAATGGAATTTTTAAGCTACTTAATTTGGGGGCTTGTCAACCTTGACAGCAACCCTTTAATAAATGATGTGCTGTAATTCCCACCGATTTCACTAGGTGTGGGGACTGGTGCTGCACAGAGGGGCATCCAGCCGGCTGGAGACCCCAGCACACGTGAACAAACTGTGGCTGCGGGGACGATGCTGAGCAGGGACTCCTGGGTTGTGGCGGGTCTGGCTGAGCCACAGCACTGCCAGCAGCTCTCCCAGTGCTCTCCCAACTGTGACTTTGCCCAGAAAGCATCAGTAGCCATGTCGCCCAGCCTACAGGCTCACCCAGGGGAATGTCGGGTAGTAAATCCAACCCCCTGCCCCAACCTCTGTGCTTTCCTCAAAAAAACCTTGCTGGCAGCCCTCCATGCCAAGGAGTTCAAGTGCCATCCAATGTCTGCTAGCAGGCAGCACCCCCCCTGCCCCATGGCATGGCCCCAGGCCCTGAGTGGGACACAGCCTGAGGAGGGGGTTGTCACCTCATCTGCCTCTCACTGGGGGCTGGGGAAAGGCAGGTACCCAGCCCTGGGCTTCCCCGAGTGCACCGAGTCCTGGGCAGGGGACTGGGAAGAGTGGGTGGGGGTCAATATCACCCACTTCCGTCTGTGGCATGGCCCCCAGTCCCCAGAGGATGCTCTCCTGCAGTGTCCCCACAGAGCCCAGCTAAACCAAAGGGCCAGCAAGCAAATCCCCAGCCCCAGCAAGTGACTGAAAATCAGCTTCTAATCCACCCCCTGGCTGCACCCAGCCCTGGAAGCCCTTTCCCTCTCTCATGGCTGGATGCACCAGCCTGTGAGCTGTCTTAGCACTATGAGGTGGACTGGGACTCCCATCACACGTATCTGTCCTCACTGGACCAGGCTGGGCTAAAGGAGACAAGCACAGTGTGGCCATGCTGTGACACCCATCACCTCCCAACCCCCTCAGCTTCTTTGGAGGTCTTGCTCTGGTTTTGGGTCCCAACGGATCTGTGGGGAATGACCCAGAAGTGAAGCGACAGGAGTAAAGCTGAAAGCAGGAGGTCCAGCAAACACGCTGGGCATTCCTTGAGGGTTTCCCAGGGAAGAGGATGCTGAGGCAGCATTTTGCACAGAAAGCAGCGAGGGGATAGCAAATAGCACTTGCCCCTTGCGAAGGGCAGCCATAAGCCCTGTCCCAGCCAGAGTACAGAGATGAGCCTTGGACTGCTGGAGATTTGGAAATGGCAGCAGAAGGCAGGGCTCCGCATGTGGCAAAGCCACTGAGCCTGGTCAAGAAGCAAGGAAGAAAGTATCCAGGCTGGGAAAGAGCCAGATGGCAGCAGTGGCAGGGAAACATATGGGAGAGGTAAAACATCCTGCGCATCCAAGAGTGCTGAGCCCCCTGGTCCTGTGGCTGTGGGGAGGGACACCCTGCAGCCCCCAGATCTGGGGCCTGTGGAGCTGCCAGGGTCAGCAAGGAACCTGCCCTGGGTCTGGCAAGGCAGGAGACCAAGCGCAGGCTCTGTAGGTCTCCTGCCCATAGCTCTAGGCTCCTTCTGGCACCTCTACCTCCAGCAGCTGTCCTGCTCTGCCATGCCTTTCTCCTGGCAGCTGGCTGTCCTTGGAAAGCCTCTTTGGAAACGGCTTCCTATCCCTTTCCACAGCATCTTTGGGAGGGCAAGTGCTGCTGTGCAGAGTTGCCGGGATGCTCAGCAAGCACAGCATCCAAACCCATCCCCTGGCCCAGGCAGCCCTATCCTGCAGAGCCCCAGGCACTTCGTGATGCTCACATAAGCAAGACCTGCAGAAGACAGCACTGCTCCCGGCTCCCCCTCACCCCCCCAGCCCGCCCCCATCCAAGCAGGGTCCATGGGCTGAGCACGCAGATTGAAACCTAGAAGGCTGAGCTAAGGGATTGGGGAAAGAGCCTGAGTCTTTGAGAGTCCACATGTACAGAGGTGGTGGTGGGGGAAATACAAGCAGGAGGCCTGGCAGAGAGAGGGGATAGACCCAATGAGGTGGTATAAAGCATTTAACTACTAGGACTTGGAAAAAATTGCCCATGTCACACCGAAACTCAGCCACCACCCTGCAGAGCTCCATTCCCATAAGACACAGAGGATGGGCTGGAAAAGGGTCTCCCGTATGCTTGGGAATGACACCCTATACCCCACCCCTTGGGCTGCAGGATGCAAAACTGCCTAGATCTGAAGCGAAAATGTCTCCAACTAGAACTATTCAGCAAAATTAGCTGAAAATCCTGACTAGGTGTGAGACGGCTGAAATCACATTTTAAAGCAAATTTCTCATTTCCCAAACCCCTCTTGCCTGCCTCTAGAAATGTGTGCAGGAGGCCCCTAGTCTTGTGGGAAGAGGGGAATTGATGAAGACCAGAGGACCAGGTGGGATCAGCAGCACTGGGACACACTTCAGGCTGAGGCCAGGGCTGTGGGGCTTGGGTTGACGGGGCCAGATGGTTCCAAACGCCACAGGGTCACACGGCATTGTGGTAGATCCTGCCCAGAGCCGAAACGGCCAGCTGAGCTGAGCACTGAATTGCACTCTCTGGAGCTTTATAGCTAGCAAAATTAATTTTTTAAAAGTCCCTCTATGAGCTCCAGTATCTAGAGTTTGGCTGAGAAGTCAGGTGGTCCCCAGCCATCCAGCCTCACATCCATATGGCAGGGGAAGGCAGGGGGAAACCAGAGCCCGCTCCAGCCAGGCAGGAGGGGGTGATGGGGCCACAGTTAACAGTGTGTGCTGGGAACCCGTGTGAGAGCATGAGCGGAGCAGGACAAGAAATGGTGGGGGCGGACCTGAACTGCTTTGAGCATAAACAGCTTGGACAGCCCAGAGTCTGACCTGCCGCTCGGCTTTTTTGCTTTCCAGCTGTCTGGAAATGGATAAACCCCCTCCTCGCTCCAGTCTTGTGGCAGAGAGCCACTGAGTGCATCAGGGATGGCTTTTGCATGGGAGAGCAGCACCTTGCTGGAGCAGGCAGGAGAGAAGTGAGGAGGAGGAGGAGGAGGAGAAATAGTGCTGAAGCAGGCAGAGAGCACATGGGATGAGCTCAGATAGGAGCCCAGGTGGGCAGCTGGACCAGGCGGGACAGTAAAACCCCGTACATTAGCCACAGCCCTTGTTACCTCTGATTTTCCACAGGGCAAATAGAAGCAGGGAGCCCAGGGAGCTGCAGTCTAGGCTGAGCCCCAGCCAGCTCATTTCATACACACCATTGCAGAAATGCTGGGTGCAGGTGGACGTGCTTGTTGGGAAGGGGCTGCTTAACATCGCAGTGCTCCTCACACAGTGGGTGTGAGACCAGGCAGGGCATTGCCGCCTGCCTGTTGGGAAAAGGGGGAAGGCACTGGGCTGGGCTCCTCCATCCCCTGCGCAGGGGCTGTGCACCCCAGACTGCCTGCAACGCCATGCACAGCCCTACCAAAAGTGTGCTGAGCCTCCTGATGAGCCCCCATCCCTGTCACACCATCCTGCATGGCAGAAACAGGTAGCAAATCTGGCTGGAGCAGGGAATTTGGGATCTGGCATTTTGCTGCCCAGGTTGTGTACTGCCCGCTGACCCAGTGGGGAGGCAGATGCTGCTGGATGAAGGATGCTGCAGCCTGTGGGGACCCCACGGGGCTGGGGAGAGCAGCTGTGGGCGAGCTTCTGTGGATGGGAAACATTAGCAGTGCACTCAAAATAAATCCAAACCCCTCATTATCAATTGCCTCCAACATCCAATTAGGCATTTTCAAATACTTGGGACCAGGGTGGCTTAATTACCAGTTCTCTTATTTCCAAGGCATGGGCACCCAGACGACACAGTGTGTGTCCACAGGCTTCTCTCCAGTGTTCTTTAGGGGCCCCACTCCCCGTGTGTTTGCTTTGCAACCTGCAGCAGCTTTTCTCCTCTTCCTGCTGTTTGACATAAACTCTCTGGAGATGCCTGGTGGACATTGCTTACCTTGCTGGAAGAGGGAAAGTGTGCCTGTGCTTGGGTGACTTGCTGGGCTCCTCTCTTCTGCAGAGAATTTTGCTGGCTCAGCCTGGTGTGGGTCTATCCACAGCCTTCCCGTGGTTGCCCGGATGGATGGCATGTTCGATGAGAAATGCCAGCCTCTGCTTTCCCAGCCACAGCAGGTCAAAGCACCAGGGGAAGCAAAACTTCACCAATCCAAGCAATTACTTGGGATTTTATCATTTGAAACTAAAAACAGAACCTATAAATAACCAGGATCTGTCTTAATAGCTGCATTTCAGCGTAGTTTTAATTATCATTTTATGAATGGGTGCATTAGACTATATTTAAATACCAACTTAGCCATGCTGTTAATGAGGCAGGATTGTTATAGGCCAGGTCTGGCTATATATTACGTTGGTATATACATATGCTTCGACATCACATTTTAAAATTAGCTATTTCAAGCGTAAAATTATAATTGGTTTGACTAATAAAAGGATAAATAAATATCTATTTAACTTCATTACTGTCAAAGGCAGGAGGCTTTTCTCCATTGTCTCCTTAGGGTTTTATGGCAGAAAAGCTAATTAGCTGTAATTGGGTGGATCCGAGGCAAATGAAGCAGGCACAGCAGCAGTGCTGGATGGGAATGGGGCACCAGTGCCTTTCCCGGGCTGGTGCCCCCATCTCTGCAGGGACAGCAGCCCCGCCAACCCCCCAGAGCAGCCCCTGCACCCAGCTCAGGGTATTTCACTGGGACAGGTACCCGTGCAGTGAGGCAGGACCACACGCCGCTTTGCAGGGTCACTGCAGGGTCCACGTATTTTCTTTTATGATCTGATGGTCCCTCTGCCAAATATCCCTCCATCATACCTTGCCCTGAGATGGACCTGGGATCCCAAATCTTGGCCAGGACCTCCTGTCTCAGCCAGGGCTTGTTCACCCCCAGTTTAGGAGAAATCTTGCTCAGCAGCAAGTCCCTCAGTGACAGCCTCATTGGAGTGACCCTGAAGAACCTCTCCAGGCCACAGAGCAGGAGGCCCTGCCCAGCTCACCCCGCTGCCGCTTGCTGGAGGCAGACCTGATCCAGGCAGGGATGCTTTGCAGCGATGCTTCGCTTCGGGCCTCCGCAAGGCTGGTTTGGCAGAGGGTTTGCTGGCTGCAAGGGACGATTTCAACGCCTGCCCTCTGCAGGATCTCGGGTATAAAGCCTAAAGCCTCTCTCCAACCCCACACCAGGGAAAAAGCAGGTTTTTTTACAACTTGCTTTACCTGCTTGCAGGTTCTGGAAGGCTCAGGGGGTCTCACTACACCCCAGTCTCAGCAACCTCATGCTCCAGACCCTCACCCCAGCTGGCAACAGCCACCTGCGTGCTGATAAAAGCACCATCAGCCAGCAGAAGGGATTAAAACGTCCTTTTTGGACAGTTCCTGACCCAAAGGAGGAGCTGCCATCAGCCCTAATAAAACCCCACACAGAGCAGGCTGGCCTGCTGACCCTGGTGGGGTTGCAGCCCCTGTCTGATCCCCAGCTGCTTCTGCTCCCATTCCTTTCACTTCCTTGCTCTCCCACAGCTCACAGCTCAGAAACCTCCCTCCTGGCTGCCTGAAGATGGAAGAAGGTCTTGTTGGCTGGCAAAGGACCGCTGTATACAGCAATGCTTGTGTGCATGCGTATAAATTTCCTTTGCATATGTTATTTGACATGAAGAGAGAGAGAAGCAGGCCTGACACCCGTAGCAAATCACCAAGCTGCCAACAAAATCTTTCCTTTTTTTTTTTTTTTTTTTTAAGAAAGGGAGGAAGATGGAATGTTAATAATTTCACAGCAACCCCCTAATGATGAACACTGGGGTTGGGGAGCGTGCCTGGGAGGGAGGGGGGAGGGTGGGCATTAGCATGGAGGACTTTGTCTGGGTTTTGCTTATCAGTTCTGCTTGTTAAGCGTGTTCCAGGGATGGAAGAAACACCAATAGACAGCGTGGAAAATTAATTTTTAATGCCTTTTATTAGTACTTAAGCCATTCTGAGAGGATGAAATAATTCCTGTTTAGGTGGAGTGGCAAAGGTCTTGGAGGGCTGTCGAAAGACTGAGTCACTCTACCAGCCAAAATTATCCAAATACATCTTCCCAGTCCTCCACAGAGCCTGGAAACCTTGGGAGCCTGATCCCCCGCACACCCTGAGGTCCTGCAGCATCTTCCTGCACAGTCATTCAAAACAGGCAGAAAGTTTTCCTCCCGTGGAAAGGAATGAAGGGTCTTGTCTCTCCCTTTCCCACCCTCTGTCACAAGTTCACATGGCTCTGCCACCATGCCACCTCCCAGCACAGTGACAAGCAGTGGCACCAGGCATACAGGAGTGGTGGCACAGACCTCACTGGGGGCAGGGGCAATTCCCCTGAGCAATCCTTGCAGGTGAGATTAATCCGGCCCCTCCTTGCAATGGGCACCATCTCCTGCATCCTCACTCAGTACCAAAAACCAAACAGAAGGGACAGAGCCATCCCCAGGTCTGCATGTTGTCTCCTCTCTGGAGCCACAGAGACGGACAGACAGGGATGGGAAATTGTTGCTCTATGTCCCCATTCCCAGCAGCCCCAGGGCAGGTGGTGACAGGGAGAGGACCCCATCCCCATCCAGTGCTGGAGCCCAGTCACTGGCAGTGGGCTGGAGGGGCAGCTCTGTGTTGGGACGCTGCCAGAGAAGCAAACCCTGCCAGTGTTTCTCCATTCACCCACCTCTGGTGAAAGTCTCTTAATGAGGAAGGAAAACAAATACATCAAGGCTTAAGGAAGGGAAGGTTTCGAGGGGGAGCAGGATGAGCCAGCAATGGGCAGTTTGTGGCTGTTAAAAATAGGTTAATTTGCCTGGGGCCGGCGCTCACTGGGTGATCTCGGTGATGCCATCTGGCTTCACACTCATTACAGCATCCTCATTAGCATGGCAGGTACCTGTCAGGGCCAGGATCCGGTGGGGACGACTGTGGCCAGCTCTCCCAGGCAAAGCCAGCAGCCATGGTTGGGTGTGCAGAGCATCCCCATGCAGGGGTCCCACTGGCTCCGCAGGGCATCCTCGTCACCAAGAGTATCCAACCAGAGAGCGAGACAGCCGGACCAGACAGCAGCTCCACACCGGGAGCAAGTTCAGCTCACAGATATACCAACCTCTCCTGAACTTCCATTGGAAAATTTCAGCCATTCCCCAGGGTGAGCAGGAAACATTTTTTCTTCCATATTAAAAATTGTTGTATAAGTTCACCGAGGAATTAATGTGCCTCACGCCTGAGAGCTGAGGAGTGCCCTGGCAGAAGGCTGCTCCGGTGTCAGAGATGTGACCCTGCGGGAAGGCCAGCACAGGTTCAGGTAATTAAAACCTGTATCATGACACACGCTCACGAGAGGGCCGAGTTAGACCTGTACAAATGACCCCTTTTGTTCTTGTAATGTATTCTTTTCTGCCATCTACTTGCCTTTCAGTGCATGTATTAAGCACTAGTAATATATTCTCTGCCCATTTCTAATGAATTTTATCTCTGTGCATGCATCTGTATCTATATATATTACATACACATGCAAGCATCTCTCTATATAACATGCATGTGAGGATATATTACACACTTGCCCCAATGCCCAAGTGATCCACCTGAGGCAGGAGAGGATCCAGCCATGCCAGCTTGGCAGCCACCATGGGGCTGAGGTCCCAGGGTGATGCTCTGCGCCTGCTCTTGGCCTGCCTATCCCCGTGTCTCTGGAAGCTATATTAGGGCAAGAGCAATGTGTGTGCCCACCTCGGAGCTGCCCACCGCCCCCAGCATCTCCTCCTGTGTGCCCATCCCAGAGCTGCCCACCTTCCACAGCATCTCCTGGGCCCAGCCAGACATTTGCCCCAGGATGCTGGAGGAGGCAGAGGTCTCTCCCCATGAGGAAGGAAGCTCCGAAGAGTCCCTTCACATGATGAATTTTAACATTTCTTTCCACGTCCGACCCAAGCACGAATCTCTTCAAAGCACCAGCCCAGCGCAGCAGAACTAATTTGAAATGTCACCAAGGTCAAGCCTGGCTTCCCCAGCCATTAACCTGCCTCTCAAGCTACACACTTGGTATTTATTTACATAGTCGCATATTTATTTAAGCCTCAGATCCCAGATATAGGAAGGGACATGGTGTGTTTGTGGAGGTGAGGAAGGTTTCTGCTTGCAGGGCCCTGAGCTACTGCTGCCGGGGGCAGCTCTTCCAAGGGGCTCCACGTCCAGAGTGCGGTGGGGATCTTCAAAGAATCAGTTGTTCCACTTCAGCCTTTCTGGTTGTGCTTTTCTTCAGTTTGCTCCTGTCCAGAAACAGAAAGCGCAGCTTTTCCCCCCCAGCCAGATCTTTCACAGGCATAAATCAGTGTAAATTTAGTCAATAATGCTGATTTAGAGGAGCTTTGGGTCCCCCTATATTTTTCAGCTTTTGCTTCTGCTCCCAGACAGATGAGAAAGGGTAGGGACCGGGGGAATATTTCTGCAGGTGCATTTTCTGTCAAAGTTTGGTCATTTCCCTGTTTTGTGTCCTGCTTCTCAGCCACCCTGATGAACCATGAGACTTGGAGAGCATTCAGACCTAAACTCCACCAGACTCCACCTGATCTCAGTTCCTTTCCCCCTCACCACTGTCCTTAGCATTACTGCAGCTTTGTGCTACCTGTGAATGAAATCAGAATCCTGCTCTGCCCCTCAAAGCCCTCACGCCAGCCTCTCGTGTGCTCTGCTCCCCAGGAACACGGGTCCTGCTTCTCCCCTGGACCAGCCCCACTGGCAGGGATGGGGACAGCCTGATCTGCACTGCACAAGATGGCACAAACACTGCCAACACACACTGTTGTAAGCTGTTTCATGGGAGAAGAACCTCCTGAGAGCATCAGTATCTAAATGCTTTTCCATTAGGAGATACCAATTAGGAGATTAAAACCTCCTGCTGAGACATGCCTGGGACCAGCTGGGACTACTTACATGTGAGTGGGTGTAGAGTGGGTCTCTAGAAAAGGGAGACCCAGACAGTTGCTGTGGTTGCTGGGACTGAGGGAGACTGGGAGGTCTGGCTAAGCTAGCCTGGGCAAGACCAGTGCATCTTTGACCCTGAGCTGTGGTGTGCAGGGGGATGCACCGCACCAAGGCTCTTGCTCTGCCAGGCTTGGGTTTGTGCCCCGCAGGTACTGTGCTGGGGAGTATGGAGGAGGGTGGCTTTTCACCATTTATTCCCCATGTGCTCCCATGTCCTGTTACTCCCTGGAGACCCAGGGGTTTGGGAGGGGTGGGGGTGCTTCCATAGAGCGATCTGTCTCCCCATCTTCCTTCCTGCTGGGCAGTAGCTTGTGTGCATTGTGAAACACAGCCTGACCTTTCATTTTTAAATTTTTGTTCTCATTGCTCACTTGCATGTTTAATTCAGGGCTGTGGAGCTGGCTAGCCTGTGTGTTTTTTTTTTTTTTTTAAAGCTCTGGCAGGGAATTAAAGGAGTTTGTAGTAACTTGAAATTAGCAGGACTATCTGAGACAGATGTTGTGAACAAGGAAAGAGGAACTTGCTGTGTCTCCTTTCTGCTGTTGTTTAAAAGATACTAATTTGATGCTTTTTTCTTAAAAGCAGGCAGCTCTTGGTTAGGATAATGAAAATCCATCACCCTCTTATGATATTCCAGCACCTTCTTCTTGTCTTGCTTTCTTCCCAGAGGGATGCACTGGCTGCACAGAGCATCTTCCTCTTTGCAGGCTGTATTAGTTTGCCTTTCAAGGGTGCCCTGTAATCATAACCTGGCTTCAGAAGAGTAGGGAAGGCAGAGAGGAGGGAGGTGTGAGGCTCTTAATGAGGTTAACCTGCTGCTGCTCCTCTTAAAGGTGGCTGTGACAGGGCAGGTGGAGAGGAGCCCGGAGCAGCTGTGACAGCAGGGAGAGGGATATCAAACCCAACCAGAACAAAAGACAAGACAAAAGGTTTTGAGGGGAAAAAAGAGCTTCTTGTCAGCAAAGCTGTCTGTGAGGGAGATTAAAGAGCACCTGCCATGTTCCCAAAAGGTTGTGCTACCGCTTTCAGAGGTGAGGCAGGAGGGTGCTGTGCAGCGGGGCTGGAAATAGCCTGGCTCACCGGTTGTGTGCTGGGGCTGAAGCAGTGATGCTGTGCTTGTGCTCTTCCTTGCAAACCAGGTCTGTGCTCCCCATGTCCTGCTCTGTTCTTGCCTCCTCCTCCTCTGTACTTTAAAGCTCCTTCCTGTTTGGGTGTTGCAGCCCTGAGCTCTGAACTCATAGCCCACCAGTGCTGTGGGGTGGGCTTGAAAGGGTGCACCAGCTCATAGCCAGCCGGGGGGTCCTGGGTGGAGAAACCTGGAATTTCAGATGCTGTGTAAATTGCTGTGGCCCCGAAAGTGGCAAGCTGGTGTGGAAGCCAGGAGCTACTCCTTAGCACTCTTCTTCTTGGAAGTGCACTGCACCCCTTGGCAGGCTTGCTCTGCAGTCCGGGCTTCGTGCAGAAGGCACGGCTATCTGTGTGTCTGTGTCCGGGGGCATTTTACCCATTACCTCCTAACATCAGATGCTCCAGCATGTCCAGGAAGGTCATGCCTTAGAGAACCTCTGCCAGCTGTGTGCAAATTCAGCCTGACATCATCATCACCAGGACAGCTGGGCTCAGGCTGCTTCAGCTTTTCCAGCTGTTTGGATGGCAAGGTTTCCTGAGGAGGGGGAAGAGAGCATCCTGCTATGGATAGCAGGGCACAGGGGGATGCATATGGGAGGCACGTCATGGAGCAGTGCTGCAGTGTTGCTCAGATATGCTCCAGGGGTTGGATGCTGGGTCTGAGCCATTGCTCTGGTAACACTGGCTGTTATTAAGTAAGCAGGGACTGGAGAGGACCCAGGGCCACTGGCTGGAAATGTGCAGAAGATAATCCAAAAAGGCAAGTGTCTGTCAGCCACTCAGGTGTTAGCAGAAGTTAATGAGAGTCTTGGTGTCTGATCTCTTGCAATCAATTCCACTTCCTATCACTCTGCGAGAGGTGAATATCCATGCTGCTGTGATGTTGTTAACTCTGGGTGATGTGCCCGCTTTCAGCTTTGATGCCAAAGGAAACTGCTGGATAGCATTGCTGTGCTCGAGGCAGGCCTGGGGGAGTAAGATTATTCTCCTGGATAGAAACCTTCCCTTTGAGCTGGGCTATTCAAGGTACAATCATCTAAGAAAACCGTTCCCTCCGCTTCCACAAAATCAAATCGCCCGTTGGTTAGGAGAAAATGTGCCAAGTGATCAGGGAAGATGGATGCAGCAGTGAGCATGTGTGGTGGGGGGACGGGTTGAGCTCATGGCTTGTTTACTAGAAGCAGGAGACCTGCCAGTTTTTCCGCTCTGAGGGCAGGCTTGATTACAGAGCCCTAATGCAAGGAGAGGGACTGTGCCAGGTGAGTATGTAGAGCTAGGTGGGATGTTCCTGCCTAGACAAGTTGCTGCTGGGGCAGATAGGCAGGGCAGACCTTTTTGTGGGGCACTAAAGCCTCTAGAAATCTTCTGTCATGGAAGAAGCAACAGGATGAGGAAGCACCTGTGCCTAAGTTTTCTTTTTGATTATTTTGTCACTAAAACTCTGGAATGGATTTTCATTGCTTGGCATCAGTTACTGCTTTGCCAGCCTTGAAACAGGACCTGCAGGTGCTGTGAAGACAGTCACGTTTAGTTCCTATCTCCTGCTATCAGAGACAGACCCAGTGGGTTAAATTCCTGCAAGTCTCCCTACAGCCGTGGAGGGGTCACTTTATACCATCAGGTGGCAAGGGGAGTAGAGCTGGGAAGCAGAGCAAGGGAACAGCAAGGCACTGATGCAGCATGTTAAGGGACAAACAAGGCCAGTACAACCAAACCCAGTGGGCAAGGAGGGATGGAAATGATGCTCCACGCCATAAGCTGGATGCAAATGTGACAAGCATAGGAGAAGTGCAACATTGCACCTGGCTGCAGGATCCTTCTGAAATGCAAATCCCAACAAGGGGCCCATCAGCACTGACAGCAGCAGAGGCATCACACAAACCAGCATTGATTTACTACTGGTTATGGCTGCAGGTGACACTTGTACCTTTGTTCTGAGGAGGGAAAAGCAGGTGGGTGGCTACTACATCCCTTTTCTGCCCAGCCAGATACTGTGACAGGGCAGCGAGGGGCTGCCCAGGTGGCAGGAAGAGCTGGCAGTGACCAAAAAGTGTTGGTGAGAGCATGTCTATGGAAAACCATCACTCTTTGGGGCATCACTCCAATGTAAAGCTTGTGGTCTGAAAGAAACAGGTGTCCTGTCCCCAGCCAGTCTCATTATTGGAGTTGTTGTCATATGACCCCATCAGGTTTTAGTTACCTTTTTTTTTTTGAGCAAAGTGTTTTTAGTTTAGCCTTTGAGATGTATCCCTCCTGGAAAACCAGCTGAAGAGAACAACTTCTTCTCAAAGCAGGTGACTTTGGCATGTTTGTGCCAGCAGTATTAAACCTTTTGCTGGGGGTGTCTGGAGGGCCCGGTGATGGTGGACGCACTTCCCTTGGAGATGCTGAGGTCTGAAGAAGAGGTATTCCCAGGGACAGGGATAGGCATAGCCCAGCCTGCTCCTGCCTGGGGTTGAGCAGGGAGAGGGTCACTCACAGGTGTCTGACTCCAGCTGTGGGTCCTCCTGGGTTTGCCTGTGAGCTTTGATGGTGGGAAGATGCTACAGGTGGGGCTGGGTGGTGGAGAGGGGACTCCAAAAGGTGCCTTAAACTTCTCATATTATCCACAGCTCAGATTGCATTGGAAGCAATTACCATGCCTGCAGATGGTGCTTTGTTTTTCATTTTGAAAAGTAAAATCCCTGTCTTTAGAGGCAGAGATCCCAAAGATAGCAGGACTGTTGACTTTGCTCCCAAGAGGAAAAAGCTGTTCTCCAAAAAGCTTGAAAAACAATGACAGACAATCCTGACCATTCCCAGGAGACTAGTGCAGGTTCTCACTTACCCTTACATGTCTGGTGACAACAGCAAAGATGTCTCACAGGCAAGAAAGGGAAGGAGTGTGACTTCACTGCTTGCCCTCCCTTTGGGGCTCTGGGGTCCCAGCTGCCTGGGTGGGAGACGGGCTGCTTGGTGGTGGGGAGAAGCTGCAGCCCTGGCTCTGACATGCTGGGACGGAGGCACTACAGCGTTTGGAGCAGCCTGTGACAGTCTCCAGCTTGAGGTTGTCTGAAGCTCCTTGGCCTTCACTTCAGATGGTCACTTGGGGACTGCCCTGCATCAGTCTGTAGATGACAAAGCAGATCCTGGAGGAGGGTTTGCCTCACCCCCTTTCATATATCACATTGGAGATTGTTTAAAAAAAAAAATAATGTTCAGGTAGAAACCAGGCCTGTGACCTCAGGAGGCCCAGGAGGGGGAGCGGGGCTGAGCATGGCCCCCCCAGGTTGGTCTCTGCCAGGGCTGCCCAGCCTCTGCCTGAGCCACCAGGGATGCTGTTCTCTGCTGACTACTGCTGCTCTGCAATGGCTCCTCTGCACTGGCTGGTACCTGGGCATTGGTCAGTGCCAGGGATGGGGCAAAACTGATAGAGGTGGAAAGTTTGGACTTGCAGGATTTTCACTGACCCAAAAAAAAGCTTTAGTTGTAGTCTGCACTTATCCCCTTCTGGTAGCCAGGAGAGGTGTGGGTAGATGCTATGGTCATGAGACAAAGCATCTTCCCTTGGTTCCCCCCAGCCAGGCTTACTCATGATGGCTGCGGAAGGGGTACTCGGAGGAGTTCAGAGCTCATGTCAAGTCCAGTTGTATGTGGGGAGCAATTCCAGAGGGTGTAGGAACTGTTGCATTTTGATTCTTTCAGAAACCTGTTGTTGCAAATCCAGCTCTGTGTGACAGGGAATATGGAGGTGACTGGTGTGACTGCTGGGTCAGATGGCAGAAAGCATCCATCTGCAATGCTGAGCAAAAGAAGAAGCTGTTGCAGTCTGAGCCTTCTGCTGCTTTCGGTGATGTTTCTGATGCCCTTGCTTTCTCGTTGCCTGAAACTTGTACATCTGCTAGACCACTGCTTATCCTCCTGCCCAGGAAAGAACAGGTCAGGCTGCTCCAAGTCTTGTCTTTGCTGTTTTGCTGAGGACTTAAGGGGCAGAGGAAATAGTGGGTTTGTGCGCAGCCTCTGAGCAGCCTAAGGCTTTCTGCTTTGCTTTGCTTTACCCTGCGGGGTCTTGTTCCTCTCGTAAGTGCATGTACTTCTCATAAGGTGCCTCATGGCCTCAGGGCTTGTGTGCTCTCTCATCTCAAGTTGCTGTGGTCTCCTTGAATGAGAGCAGTGAGGTTTGCATTTGAGACACATGCAATGAGCTTCATCTTGCGCTCACTGCTGCACACGAGTTTGTCCCAGGGGTTCCTGCAGCCCCCGCCCCCTTAGTCTGTGTAGTATAAGAAGCTGCAAAATCCTCTTCTCTTTACAAGCACTGCAGACCTGCTCTGCAGAGCCCTGACTGCCTCTTGGAGCCCTGCGATTTGCTCTGGACAGCCCCACATCATTCACTCTTGCTTGCTGAGTGGTTTAATGGAAATCTAGCCTGGATCATTTTTCTGTAGCCACGGGGTATGCGGTACTACCTTAGATGGCACATTCAGTTTCTGCAGGATCCAGCAAAGCCGAACAGCCCTCTGTCAGCTTTAGGAATTTATGAGACCTTTTCATGCCTTGGGGAGCCCAGGGCCAAGCTAACACAAGAGGAAGGGCCAGCAGATATAAATTACCATGAGCTCCACTGCCTTTGTTTTACCAGGAAGGAAGCCAGCCCCTTGGCTTTGCGTTCTTCCCACCAGCCACAAATGAGCATCCCCTGAGCGCTGGTTCTGTTCTGGGCCCATACTGGGTTAGAAAGAAAGCCTGGGAAGCATGTGTGTGCAGAAAAATCTCTAGGTATATATGTGAGATGATATATAGATATATGTGTGTGTGTTTGTAAACACACACATGTTTAGTAAAAGCCAATACCTGATCCAGCACAACCTCCAAGTGTTAATCATAATGAAAGGGAAATAATTACTGTTAATGGAGGGAGGTGTTGTGCCAGTGGGGTGCAAGGTGGTGAGTGGCCAAGCCCCATGTTCGAGCCCCTCCACTCCCTCCCCAGCCCAAAGCCCTCCAGGGCTGCCCCACTGCTGCTTTTGTAGCTCTGGCAGGGATGGCAGCCCCCAGCCGGTGTTTGACCCCCAGCTGCTTCCCATTGCCCCTGCCCTGGGGTGCGCTGCAGCACCAGTGGTGGGTGGGTTGTGCCCATCCTGGTGCATGCAGTGGGTACCTGCCTGCCACCCCTCCCTATCAGCATGGCAGTGAGGGGAAGCATGACCAAGCACTGCCAGAGAGGGCTTAAACATCTCAGTAATTACACCAGCTCCCCAAAGACCATGCTCTCTTGAACTATAGCCGTTACCCAATGATTTGTAAAGACTCTTTGGGGACTTGGAGAGGACCGTTCAGCCATAATTACCTTGGCTGCCTGCCACCGCTGGCCCGCTGTCGGGTGCCAGGGGACCCCATGGCATCGCTCCAATTAAGTGATGGGAAAGCACACTGTGTTTGCTGCTCTCCCTGTGCTGAGATGGGCAGGGAAGCGCAGCCCCAGCTGAGCACCAGCTTGGCCATGCCGTGGGGAGAGGGGGACCTGGGGGGTGGACATGTGTGTTCGTTAGCAGGGAATAGGTGAGAGCCATTTTACAACTCATGCCTATTCCTCACTAACAAAATGCAGAGAATACCTTTTGCTTTTTCCCATTTTGGGCCCATAAAACAGGCGCTGACAGAATTATTTGGCAGGATGCAGGCAGCAGCCCAGGGCTGACTAGGTGGCCCCGTGATGCTGTGCTGTCCTGCCTCATGTCCTGCACGGCCCTGCAGCTCCCCCAGTTATGGGAATGGGAAGAAAGGGTGCCTTGCTCTGTGATAGAGATGTGCAATTTTATCACACATTACAGGGTTTTGCCCTGGAAATTTGTCACTAGCCAGGCTGTTAAAATTCCCCTGAAACATGGGAGATCCATGGCAAATCACTGATTATAGGACAGTGTTGTGGTTTAACCCCAGCCAGCAAAGCCATTGCTCTTCTCCCAGTGAGATGTGGGAAAAAATCAGAAGGATAGAAGTGAGAAAACTCCTGGGCTGAGATAAAGACAGATTAAAAGGCAAAGCAAAAGCTGAAGGAATTCATTCACCAATTCCATCGCAGGCAGGTGCTAAGCCACCCTCAGGACAGCCAGGCTTTGTCATAGGTAATGGGGACTTGGGAAGACAAACAGCATCACTCTAAACGTTGTTCCCCCCCCCTTCCTTCTTCATCCTGCCAGCAGAAGCTGTGCATTGGTCCTATCCCTTCCCCAGTCCTGAACTTTGGGGGGGGGGGGGGGGGGGGGCGGAGCAAGAACAGGGGATGCAAGGGCAAGGGCTGCAAGAACTGCAATGTTTTTGCCTGGCTGTTACACTACATCCCTCCCCACTGTCAAGAAAGGGCATCAACAAGACAGCCAAATGGAACGGCATCAAAAGGGAGAGCGGACCTCTTGGAGATGTTCAAATAAGTCAGGAATAAAAGGCATTTGTGGAAATTCAGTGTTGTTTCATATATTTGACCACACCAATTCTTAACAAAAGAAAACCAGAGCTCATTACATAGAAACATCAAACCAGCCAAGATAATTATCTCTAATTAGTGCTAATTTAAAAGTGAGGTCTGTTTTATAGCTGAATTGTTGCATATTTCATTAGTTCATTAGATGTTGAGCAGACAATGAAGATAAGAGAATCAGTTCATTGAGATGATATAAATTTCACCCTCCCTTCACCAGAAACAGCTTGGGGGTCCTTCTTCACAGCACAAATTATGTGCTGGGCCACACAGCCCAAACCAACCAACCCAAATGACTCAGTGGTTCATCCTCTGGGGAAAGTTCACGGAATATTGCTTTAACTTTGCAGAAATAAAAAAAATAAAAGAGGGAGAGAAACAAGCAGTTTGCCATTCAGTGTTACTATCTTGCTGTCTCTGCAAATATCAATCAATTAATTCCAGAACTATTTCAGTGCCTGGGTGGGGAAGAAGTATGTTGTGCACTTCAGATTCACCCCTGTGAAAGTGAGAAGTCACCCAAGCAGGCAGTGGGCTCTAGCCCAGGAGGTGCCTTGGTTTGTTCTCCCTCCTCCCACAGGCAGTGGGGAGGGGCAGAGCCGCATCCCGGTGGGAAGCGTGCCCCAAGTCACCTTCAGTGAGCCTGGCTGCGCCCACAAAGGTGACTAAACATACATGTAAAGAGGGCACCTCCCATGGGATTTTGGCTGTAGGGGCCAGTGGAGGATTGCCCTCGTGTCAGGGCACGCTGGCCACCACCTCTGCCTCTGCTGCACGGAGCTTTGGCGGAGCTGACTGAGGAAGAGGCTGGTCCCACACTGGGGACCCTGTTTGGCAGGTACCAAGACTCTGGCCTGGCCTCGTCATGGGAAGGAGACTTTGACCCACATGGGTGACCCCTGAGATTTCTGCACACCCGAGGTCTGGATGAAAGCAGGAGACATCAGTCCTGGCTTGCCCCAGACACTGCAAGTCTGTCTGCTCTGGCCCTTTGGATTTCATTCCCTTGATGAGTCTTCTTCATCACCACCTCCATCCCTTGACAGTCTGGTTTGCTCTGAAGTAGGTCCTCCTTCTGGCCACCACTAAACCGCAGCCATCAGCCATGCCCCACATCCCATTGGGAAGCCTCCCAGTGCCAGGCAGGTCCTCTCCCTGTGGAGAAGGGACAGGCAGCCATGAGCCCGGCTCCATGGGTTCACTTCATCTCTAGTTCCCCTCCCCAGTGCAGGGCTTGGCAGCCACTTCTGTTACTGGGGAAACAAACAGCTAGTTGGGAAAACATTGGATTTTCAAACCTCTGCTCAGGTGTACTGTGGAGCTGGTTGCCGTGGAACTTGCAGTCAGCCTGGCGGGATAACTCAGAGTGATTTGTGCAATGATACCAGAAAAGGACCACATAAGAACAGAGATTTCTAACTCAATAGATCTGTGCCTCGTTCAGATCAGTGGCATCATCTTTTGTAATGAACATAAATGCCAGCTCTTCCCTGAAGAGCATCTGGAGGAGATGGTTCCATGATGCTGATGTGCCATGCACCTTCCCCTACCAGCTTCTAGTGCAGAAGTCCCCAGATCAACTCTTCACATCTTGAACCATTTACCTCCTGCCGCAATACTGCCTGTCCTGGAGAAGCTGTGACTTATGAGATGAAGAGCAAAAATTGGCACCTAAGTGATGATGTGTGAGCAGGAATAAAGCATTTGACTTCTAGATCTACTTCAAGATTGCAGGAAAATAACCCTTTCCACTTGAAAACTGTACATGGGCTAGGATCATTGCAAGGCAATAAAATACCCCCTCTCTTTACACTGCAGGTTTTTAATCAGATTAACCTGGCTTTATGGAGCTTGCAGCTGCAGCTGCTGGTGGAGTGAGGGCCCAGCTCAATGCAAGATATTGTCAAGCAAAAGGCAGGGGAACTTTTAATCCTCCAGAAGTTTCTGAGCAGGAATACAGTAATTGAAGAAAGTTACTGCGGGTGTTTGAAGCTATAATTAATCTTTGCAAAAGAGAGGAGAGCTTCAAGTTCTTTGAAGGAGCAAACTCCAGAGCTTTAAAGCATTTCAGAAGAGTAAATTAAATGGGGTTGAAATATGCAAAGGAAGAAATGCTGCCATGAAGTGCAGTTACAGGCCTGTTTGGGGAATCTGGAGAGGAGAGAAGCTGGGACCAGGGGGGCGGTGGGGAAACCCCTCCTGGTAACCTGGCCTGAAGGAAGCCAGCAAGGAAGCACAGTGATGGGAAGCCATGGTAATGGCTGGATGGGGTGGGAGGGCGGCTAATTGAATCATCCGAAAGTGCCACTTATCAGCATGTTCGTTCCAGAGTTGGACCCAAATCCCAGCCTTGATGAGCTGTGAGGTTCCTGATGCTGAAATACTGTTTATTTTCAGAAGCACTGCTGGAAAGGCTGGACACAACTAAATCAGTACCTACAAGACAGGCAACAGGAGATAGCAAGTGAGTCACCGAAAACAGCACCAGAAGAGACCCAGGTACAGTACCCAGAAGAATCAATTAGTTAATGGCTGCCATTACAGACAGACAAGAATTGTGGAGATATAATGAACGGCAATTTTACTTACTGATTAATCAGAAAGCTTTTCATTCTCGCTAATGCTTGCCTTATTAAGCAGGCATCTCCTTCCTGACTGGTCCCTGCTCCCCCTCACTGCTGACTGGTGCAAAGAGCAGGAATTTGGGGAGCAGGAGCTCAGGGAACCAGCACAGTGACAGTGACTTACCCAAGCATCCTCTCAGTCCCATTCCCACAACACTGTCCCAAGGGCTGCCTTGTTCCTTCTGCCTCTGAGTTTCCCCATCTTCCCCAACAGATTACCCAGAAAGCTGCTGCCTCCTATATAGGGGTCTCCTTTACAGCGCTGCCCGGTCTGACATGGGGTCTTTCCTTCACCCTCACATCTAGGAGCCTTCCAGTAGCTGATGAAGCAAAGCTCTACATATGCTCCCTCATCTTTACCCTACGAGCAGATTCACATGTACCAAAATGCTTGATTTCATATAATTATGCTTTAAGCATGGGTATTCTGCGAATGTAATCAGAGAAGTTACACTCTAAGAAGCCACCATTGGTGAGAAGGTGCTCAGGTTTGTGATGGTCCCTTAGATTTTGGGGAAAGAACCACTTCCCAAAACTGCTCTCCATCAGCAGCCCTCTTGCCTTACCAGGTCCAGATTCAGGAAAGCACTCTGCCCGAGCTGGGTCTGGGAAGTGGCCATGCAACGTAACAGCTGGGTGAACCTGTCTGTTGTTCACACATTAATAACACCCAAGCACAAGCCATCAGACCAGCAGAAGAATCCCAAGTCTGGTTCTGATGGGTCTTAACATGAAAACAGTTTGGCTTTACATTATTACTGCTTTGACAGCCAAACATTATTCCCAGCCACCCACCCTGGCCCAAGGAAGGGACACCAGGTACAACCTGGAGAAGGAAACGGCTCCACAACTCATTCCTCCCTCTCTCCTACCATCCTTTAACTGATGGGCTCCTACCTCCTCACAAAACAGTTCCTGTCCAGTGGGTTGATGGCAAAGCTGGTAACAGAGCCCAGGACTTGGGCTTCTGATGTTTGCAACCCTAAAATAATAAAGACAACCTTAAAGATAGTTCAAAATATGGATCTGCATGATGCTCTGCCCTACCCAAAGACACCCATGACTTCGTGTCTCTGTGGTCCCCGTGTCCCTGTTCTTCATCCAGGTGTTCCTGCTCCCCCAGGTACAGTATGAGCCCCCTGTGTGCCCCCCAGTACCCCTCACTGTGTCTCCATCAGCTGTCACCAGAAATAATGTTTAGATTTCATACTCAATATTCTTGATGCAAGTCGAACATCAAAATCTCAGCAGGGTGCCTGGGAAAATCTAAGAGAGAATATCAGAGGAATCTGTTTCTACAAAGCAAAAGAAATCAACAAAGGCTGTGTTTGGGGATTTTTTATTTCATCCTGGACCATACATACAAATAATAAATTTAGACTTAGGGGGTTTTGTTGGGGGGTTTTTTATTATTATTATCACCCTTCCTGATATCAATCTCTCTCCTTTTCATTATAATAAATATTGATTTGTGCTTTGGAAAACAACTTCTCCTATCTGCTGCTTATCTGTCCACAAGCGCAGCAGTGGGGACAGGGACAGCAGGATTCATTGTCCCCAGGAACAACTGTTCTGCTCACACACACACCCCAGCAGCACTGGAGGGACACTGAGCCAGGGGTCTTAGGAGACCTTAAGTTCTGTTTTGGGTTCATCTGTGTGGAGCTGGGCTGCTGAATCACGTCTGTGATCCTGTGTATCTGCAGAGATGGATAAAATAGTCCCCTGAAGTATTGATTCTCTCCTTCACTCTCCTGCTACAAGGCAGGACAAATACCTTTAAAAACTGATGATGATGGTTTTTCTTGTTGGTGAACATTTTCCAGCTCCAAGACATCTTCAGGGCAATAGCCTCATTCCTTTGGTGTGTCTGTATAGTTCCCGGCACAGCTCTTGTGCCACGTTAATTATCTTCCATGTGGAATTTGTTTAATGCCAGCAGAAATGTGCTCAGGTTATTATAAGAAGTAAAATAAAAATAGCTCCTTTTCCCAGAAAAGCTCTCTGGTTATACAAGATTGATAAAAACCCAGAGCAGAGGGAAGGATAATGCCATGGGCTGCCTTGTAAAGTCAGCTCTCCGTGAGCGTCCCAGCAGAAGCTCAGCTGTAATACAGGCGTAGATTTGGGAAAGGGGACAGCTGGGAGAGCCTGGAAAAAAGAGCAGTGGTTGGGCAGAAAGCACCAGCTGGGAGGAGGAAGAGGAGGAAGAGGAGGAGGGGACAAAGGCAGTCAGAGCTGTGTATCGCTGAGCACTGGGCTCGACCTGCAGCCAGGAGAAGCTGTGCCCAGCTCCCATGGGAAAGCCATGGCATTGCTGCTTGGTCATCACCATCCTGCCACCCCCGAAGTGAGGCACCCATAGAGCTGCTTTTATCATGGGATGCTGCAGGTGAGGACCCCCCTTGCCAGAAGTGGAGACCTGAGGAGCCACCCTGCTGCCCAGGCAAAGCCCTTCGGGGCTGGGGATGCTGATGCAGAACACACAGTTACAGCCCAGCAAACCCCTGCGCTGCCTTTGCCAGAGGCTGGGTCGGAGGGGGAGCTAAGAGCTGAGGTTTGACAGTCCAAAGATTTCCAGCCTTTGCTTGGCATAAGGAAAGTATTTACCCTCATCTGTCAGTACTTCCAGATTTAACCATGAGTACAGCCAAAACAATTTTCATGAGATATCAACAAGGTCTACATGAATAAAGTGTAACCATGTTTTCTTCAAGTCCAGAGAGTCCTTTGTAAAGCCGGAGCCTCAGTTCAGAGCACCTGCCAGTCTCAGTGCAAACCACAGGCAATTTCTGCTGTGGGAAAAACCAACAGCCTACTTGTTTCATTACCTGTCTTTGCCCTGAGGCACTCTCAGGCTACACCTGAGCCTGGGGGGGCACGGGGAGGGAAGGAAAACAATTGTGTTGCATTTTATAAAAGCAATTTTTATCAGAAAGCTTTTATTTATCAGCTTTATTAAAGTGCCATCTCCCAGAGTCATGGGGTCAAGAATTAATCTCAGCTTTCAATTAACTGAAAATACATGTTTCTCACTGCTGGAGCAGAGACATTAGCCAAAATGAGAACCCGGCAATGTTTTCTGCTTTCCCCTCTTTGGGGAAGACTGGCTTTGGAGACCTTGCAGCTGATGGCACAAAGTTAGGTGATTGGCTTTAGCTCCCAAGGAAGCTTTTGGCTGCTGTGCTGGCTGCAGGTTCGTGCTTGCTCCTGCAGTACCCAGGTGAGGACATCACCTTGTCCCCCAGCTAAGGGCAATGCCAGCCCTCGGTGGCCTCAGCTGGAGCTCCCAGCAGCCTGGGCAGAGCAGACCAGGCTGTAACAAAGTTAACTGGAGGAATTTTTTCCCCCTGAAAGGAACCCTCTGCCGATGCATTTGAACAGGCATCCCAGCAGGGAAGGCAGCCCCATCCTGGGGCCTCCAGCCCAGCCCCTCGCCTCCCAGGCTGGCGCAGGAGCAGGATTTGTAAGCTGTCGACATGGACATCCTGTGCAGGCCATGGAGGCTTTTCTATGGGAGAGCAGACACCTCCAGCAGATGCTTTCACTAACAGATTTATTATTGCTGGTGAGGAAAATGAAACCATGTGGAGCCGGTGTGCAGAGCCCAGGAAAGAAGCTTGCCACTTGGAGGCAGACAGAAATTTCCTGAAAGGTGAATATGGCAGAGCATTAAAAGACAAATAAATAAAAAAGCCTTGCTTTATTCCTCTGTCTCGGTTGTGCTTCAACTTGCCCCAAAGACCAGATAATACAGGAGCCTAAGAACAACCATAAAGGCCCAGACCAGAGCTGTGCTTAGTCTAAACACCTATCCCTCCCAACCCCCTACCAGATGCTGCAGGGAAGACCTGAGACATCCCATAAAGATCATTGATGGGGCAACTTACACGGATGAGATATTTCCACACAGCTCCAGGGAGTCAGATGATGCTTTAGGAGCTGAGGCAGGAAGGTTTATCTCTCTCATATTTTTCTCCTGTTTGCCTACCTGGCAGTAACACGAGTTCCTGGTGAATCCGTAGCACAACTATTCATAAGTGCCATTATGGTTTTTTATCTCTGAAATGTTTAAGCCTGGAAGCCACAGAGAAGCAGGATCTCACCTCAGCTCACCTCCCTACAGCAAAACAGGGGCCAAGATCCTAGTGGGTCCCTAGCAAAAGAGCCCCCCCCATCCTGCTGAGCCCCCCGGGTGGTGCAAAGAGCTGGCTAGGGCACAGCCATGGCCAGGAGGGTGGGCATGCCCTGTGCTGGGGCTGAGCCTTGCAAACAGACTCTGGCTTGGCAAAGAGGAGAGCTGCCTCATGAATTCCCTGTAGTGACAGTGTTTTTCCTGTGCATACTTCTCCCTGTGATCATCTCTACTCTCACTGCTTCTCCCCCCCCCCCCCCACATTGAGCCCAGATGTCTCCTTTAAAGGGGAACTGCAAAGTTTTGTTTAAAATAACACTATTAAAAAAAAAAAAAAAAAAAAACCAACAACAAAAAACCTTCCAAAATCCCCAGCAATTAATCAACTCTACGTGCAGGCTCCAAACTTGCAAACACATCTGAAAGCAAACTACTTGAAGTTTAGCTTCCCCCAAGCTCACCTGCCAAGCCCCAGCATTACGACTTCGGGTATTCCCTGCCAGAAGCTGATTGTGCTTCACCGAAAGCAGTGAGTCAGACCCATGTCCTAACCCAGGCATGGCTCCAAGTAGATGCAGAGGGAGGATTGCAAGGCGAGGGCTAGTCTGGTCCTGCATTCCTTCAACCCAGAGCTTTAGATGCTTAACTGAGAAAACAGGGAGATCTGAATGTCAGGAGTGGCACAACCTGAGCCTGACTGGCAAAATCCTGCTGTGCTTGACTACAGGATGAATTTTAAGTCTGAACAATGAGAGTTGGGTCTTTTCCCCTTATGCATCGCTAAGTCTAAAGAGAAGTGGCAAAGGCAGGATCAGCAAGCTGGTCTGCAGTCACCAGTCAGCTCACAATTCTGCTCTTGTCCTACAATTACATTACTCTGACAGCTTCCACAGAGCAGCCCTGGTCTGCCAAGGGACTGCTCTGCCTCTGCCTCTCATGTGTCCTCCCTAAAACCAGCGCTGCACACAGCGTGACTGTGGGAGACAGCAGAGAGCTGCAGACCCCTGGGCCCAGGTCCTGCAGGGCTGCCCCAGCATCCTGGTAGGCAAGGTGTGCTTTGCTCCTCATCCTCGTCCCCAAGGGTGAAGGCCCAGGCTCACCAGCTGAAGCTCAATGTCAGCCTGGGACAGCTTCTCAAGCCCAGAATCTCTAAACAACTCCCCTCCTGCCCTGACCTGCTCCCCACCCCCTTGCCCTGAGTTTTAATGTATCAAGAGAATTATTAAAACAGCCATTTCTCAGCTGTCTAACGTTTCAAACCCCTGCTCTCATTCATCTGCTAAATATTTACAGAGCTTGACATTGTCTTCAGCTCATTCCCTTCTGCGCCAAACAATTCCAAACACTCGCTTCCCTTCTCCCACAGCTCACGAAGTGGGACTGCCCACCTCAGCATGAACAGACCCACGTGCCCACACCTGCACCCCTCCTCAGGGACATGTGAGTCGGGGGAATTACACATCTCTCCTCCAGACTTGCCCCCTCTCCTCTGCATGGGCTCCAGCACAATGCCAGGGCTCCAGGGCTGCCAGCTCCTTGTAGGAGTCCCCTGCATGGCCAGCACTGGCTGCTTTGACCCCATCCAACCCCATCAGTGTCACCAGCTTCAGACCACCCACCCGACCCTGCCAGAGCCATCCCCCCAACTCACTTGTGCCGCATCCTCTGATGGGGATTAAGGACTGAGTGCTGCAGGGTCACCACCAAGGGGGATGTTTGCTCCTGGCTGGTCTTTGTTGCACGCCAACACCCGTGCATGCTGGTGCAGGTGTTTCAAGGATGCTGAGCTTAGTGCAAGAGTCTCCAAGCTGCCCGGCTCTGCACAGCAGAGGCATTGCACAGTGACATCTATCACCCACTCGAGTCCATGCGGTTTTCATTTCATTTCACTGGCCTCTCACCCCATGGGTGCTGCATTCCAACATCCACCAGGAAAACAGTAGCCTGCATGAACTTGGGTCTGGGGGGAGCAATGCCTCCCCAAGATCATTCACACCAGCCTGCCCAGCATCCCCACATGTGAGCATGGACTCTCCATGCCTGTGCTTGCCCTTCCGGCAGCCTGGCTGTAAGCCCCATGGAGCACAGAGCTGCCCTTCCCACCTGTCCTAGCACAAGGAAAACAAAATCATCCCTTTCACCTTTTAGGATGGGGTGCCACATCCTTGCTCTGCTGCAGCCTGTCAATCGGCTCAGCAAGTGCTGGAGAAGCCAGGATAAACTGGTGGGAGTGTTTCTTGATCAAGTCTATTTTTGTCTAAACACAGGATTTCATGAGAAGTGAGCACTCTTGTGGAGACGCATTGATTTCGTTGCCATTTTCAACAGGTTAGGTCAAGGACTCTGCAGTCACCTCCAAACAGAGAGAGGGAGGCAGATGCTCAGAAATGAAAACCCCAGTTCTCTGATTTGGAAATGGATGTTTCAACACTATGCCATTCTGCAAGACCTTACAGGAGGTCAGATTTTGTTTCCAGCAGAAAAAACAATCAATTTCAAGCTCTTGAAATTGTTGAGAAGCAGAATTGCTATCCCCTGCCAGTTTGATCATAACACAGTAATTTCTTTCCACGCATTTTTGGGGTTAGAGAGATGAAGTGTCTTCTGCTTTTGCTTCTCAAAACATTTTCACAGGGCCCCATCATGGGTGAGAAGTGCTGAACGGTTGCTCAAGGAGCCTGAGGTCCACAACGATGGGGACATCTCCTTCAAGCCGCACAATGGATTGCTCAGGCAGGCCCAAAAATCCTCCAAGAATCCTACCAAAGTGATCAGATGGTTTTAAAAAATGCACTCATTTTTTAGCAAGGGGGTTGGGTTTTTTTCTATGCAAGCAGGTTTGCTGAAATTCTAATCCTTTCATTCCTGGGACTCTACAGTGATGTCTCTGCAGAATTAGCAATATTTTTTTTTCCCAGCACTGACAAATGGCTGTGCCAGCCTGGGGCTGGGATCTGCCAGGCTGGCAGTGGAATGCCTGCTCCGAGCACGGGGCCAGCCAAGGCAGGAGGTAGCACCCAGGCTCCGGGCTGGGCACATCCAGGCATCATCCCGTGCTCTGTGTGTGTGCGAGCCCAGGGGAGAGAGAACAGGGATGGAGGGAGCAGTACTTCATCGCGTACCCTCTCCTCTGCTAGTGTTTACTGGGGCTAGTTAGCCAATGCAGCCACCCTCCCACACACTGAACCCATGCAGCTGTCTTCACAAGCATGGTTGTCAGCTCATCTACAGGATCCACCATCAGCTCATCCATAGGATTTCCCAACCATACACCAATGCATTTTCCAGTGGGTTAGGGAAAAGAAAGAAGGAGAAGGAGAAGGAGAAGGAGAAGGAGAAGGAGAAGGAGAAGGAGGAAAGGGAGGAGAAGGAGATACCATTTTCTTTGACCCTCTCTTTTCCCACATGTATTGGGCCAAAAGTCAGTCAAGATCTGCAGCAGCAGCAAGGCTGTGATAGCTGGTGCAGGAGACAAAGTGCCTATGTAGGGGCGTTTATGTGAGATTTTTTCCTACGTACTGGAGGGCCTCAGGAGTTTGTGTTTCACTGACCAGCCCCAAGAACCATGGTTCAGAACCCTTGAGATGTGCTGGGATTCTTGCCTGTGTGGATGTCGGGGGCTCCCAGCTGAGCACAGGACAGGGTTCTTGGACTATATTTTCCAGACTTAGGAATAGGAAGTTGGGTTGGATTTTTTTCCAGACATTCATGCATGGTGAATTGTTAGCAGCAAAGCTTAAATTCTCTGCCTTCCCTTACAGTAACTAAATAAATGCCACATGCTGGCAGCTCCCCACAGCCTGGGCATGACATGTGTGTTCATTACAGATTGTCTGGTACTTCTAAGTCACTGAAAGATGAGGGATGTCGAGGAAACCAATGACATTTCACCCAATTTCAGGAATGTGTTCTATTATTAGAAAAACAGAGCATTTTTCATAGGAAAGGATTTCCATTTTGGGATCAGCCTTAGCTGCTCCCTTTTCCAGGGGGAAGGTTACTGCAGAGAGCCCACAAGGCCCCCTTGCTCCCCTCATGCAGGGCTGGTTTCAGCTCTTCTTGCACACACCCCACCTGCTCTCCCTCACAGGATTTGCTGCCTTTTGTCCCACACACAATTTTTCTGGCTAGACACAAGTGGAGTGCTAAAGCCCCTCCATTGCCGTGGCCTGCATTCCTGCCTTATGGCCACCCCTCTCCCTCCATCCCCAGAACCGCCACACTCCTAGCACTCATCTGTGATATGACACAGTGCTAAAAGGACACCTATCGAAACATTGGATGAGAAAGGTAAACCCATATATCAGCATATCATCAGCAAGGTCAGAGCTTTGCCAACAGCCGATGTATTCGCATTGCTCCTCTCCATCTGCCTGGTGTTATACGGTGGTTGCTCTGTTTCCTCTCTGAGAACCTATTTGCTGTGGGGCACAGGGTTTGCAGACATTCATGGCTCCCTTTGCCACCCACTACCAGACTATTTCTGCAGGCAAGGGAGAAGGTAAGAAAAGCTGGAGGACTCATTTGTCAGACACCATGCAAAAGACAAAACCCACCAGGCTTATCCAGCCACTCTGAGGAGCAAACTGTGACATGGCTGAGCCCAGCCAGGTCCCCAGGGAACCCTGCGGGCTCTCGGGGCTGAGTCCCCCCTTCGCAGCCCCCAGCCCCAGCCAGCCTTCACCCAGGATGTTTGCACAAACCTGCCCCTCCGGCTGCTGACGTCTCCTGCGGGCTTCAGTCCAAGGCACGTTGTCCAACACCAGCTCCTGTCATTCTTCCACTGTAATTAACTTCAAATAACATACATAACCCAGTCACTTACACTTACATCCCTCACATTACATCTATCTGTGCGAAAGGCTTGCTTAGCCATGTGATTGACAGCTAACAAGACAACTGTGGAAACAAAGCCATCAATTGATACATACAGTTTTTAACTACAGATTGGTATTTGCAGCACTAAAGTGATGTCTCATTACTCTGCTGTAGTGATCTTGTTAAACACCAATTTAAACCCTGATCACAAAAGACTGGAGCACAAGATTCCAGCCCGAGGAGCGACGTATCGCAGGGAAGAGGAATCTGCAGTCTGCCCTGTAGTCCTTCACTGCGATGCCATGGGGAGAAGTGAAAAAGGCCTTTTTGTCTTCTCACCTACCCTCGGTGGGCCAATACAGGCCTGTGCATTAATCTCCGGGGCTTCCTCCAGTCTAAATATAAATGGCTTAGGGCTTCCATCGCTCCCTTTAGGATACTGTTCTGAAGTCTATGGGGTTACTCTGCTCTGTGAAGTTTCCCTGGGAGTCAGCCTAAATACTTAAATTTCTTCCCCCTTTGTCCTAATTAGAGTTAGCAAAATAATGAGAACATTATTTACAAATTTTTCAAAGCTAAGATTTGCACATAAAAATTCTGTGCAGCTGGAGCACGTTTGTGGGGAGCGCATGTGTGCCATCCACAATATATATGACACTCACATCGATCTATTATTCAGCTGGCCCTCTTCAAGTTCACTCCCTGAGGACCTTCCCAAACTGTTCCGTGCTTACACATTTTCAACCCTTGGACAAACCTTCAGAAATGCCTTTTGAGCCCTCCAGAGGCTTGCGCATCGGCTTGCAAGCAGTGGCCCTGCAGGGCTGAAGCTCCAGGCACCGTCCTAGCCAGCCACCAGGCACACAAGCTCCTTTCCCACGCTCCAAGCACAGGTCTTGTTCAGAGCTGGTCTGTCCTGGCATGTGTCTGGAGCACTGTCCCCTCCGCGCCCACTCCCTCGATGCTCATCCCAGCTGTGCTCCCCTAGAGAGGAAGGGTCCCTGCTGGGGAGCCCACCACAACACCTCCCAGCAGGATGCTACCAGTGAAGGCAGAGCTGTAACACTGCAGGGAGCGATGCATCTGTCTAGAGGGTCATTTTGTCCCTGTCATGGAAAAATGCCTTCAGAAGAGGACCGAGCAGGATATGAACTCATTGCAATCCACCATGTGCTGCCCTTGAGTGGAGAGGGTCTATAGAGACTTCAGTTATAAGCCCCTCTTTCAAAGGGTTTTATTACATACTTAGTCATAAAACTTTGCCTGGGGCTGATTTGGCAAATGGGGCCTCGGCCCGGAAGCCAAACCCTTTTCATTTTTTAATAACATTTCATGAAAATCCATTTGGCCCTTTGTAACATGGACAGGTGGGAAAACAATAGAGCTTTCTATTTCCAGCCCCTCTCCCTGGCCGGGCTGCTTGCCTGGCGGGCTGCGGGCTGTGCAGGGACCGCTGGTGTCCCTGAAGCCGCAGGCGACGATGTTACCGTGCTGGCTCCAGTGACAAGGACTGTTTGGCAAAGCCCCACATTATTAAGGAGTATGTGAGAACTGCACATCACATTCCAGTCCCGAGTCAGTCTGCTGGGAGGCTGGGGCTGTTTTACCCAATCCTAGAGCTGAATGCATGGGGCAGGATGGCTGTTGCCAGCCCACGCTGCCCAGGCGCTTCCCACACTGCCTTTTCCACTACCTCACCACAGTACCAGAGCTGCTGGCACCTCCAGCACCCACCAAGACTCCTGCCTCTGCTTGTCCTCTGCCCAGGTGTCCACATTTTCCCCCAAGCTCTTCCCTCTGAGCTGTGATCCAGACACACACCAACCATCATCCTAGAGTCACTGTCACAAATGCATGAGGTGCTGGTCAGCATGGTCAGGAGCCTGCTCTAGGGAGAGAGGTAAAACCTGAGCCCCTGCCCATCACACTTTCCCCTCCCCTGACAGAAGTTCCCATCTGCAACAGATCAGCAGCTCAGAAAACCTGTCACAGGGGTGAGGAGCTCCCCTGGCACAGTAAAAGCCAGGCTGTTTGCTGGAGAATCCATGCAAGCAACTTTCTGCAACCAACACTAGCCATTGCCAGAGCTTTTGTCCAGTCCTCACCCTCCCATATCCTCCTTTCCCAGGCATCCCCCCTTCCCTCCTGCCCCAAATCCAGCCTTCAGCCAGCTCCTGCCTGCAGGCAGGGTGCCCCAGGCTGCGCTCACCTCCACCCTGCCTCTGCCTGAGATGCATCGCAGGCTGCAGATTGCTGAATCCATGTCCCCGTCCTGACACTTCCCACTTGGGCAATGAGCCCCCCACTCCCCACACCCGCTGGGTCACCCGAGGATTGAGCTGCCCCAGGGAGGCAACAGAGGAAAGACCTGCAGCTGCCGTCAGGCTGACATAAAGTTCAAAGACGTGTTAGATGGGTCTCTTGGCATCAGGCTCTATTTTTACAGCTTGTACACTAATGCTACCAAAGTTTAAACAATTGCAAAGGACCAGCAGCTTTGAAGGACATGAACATGTCAGGCTTACTGCAGCCAGTGCATGCTGAGCCCCGGACGGCAGGATTTCCCAAAAGCCCCGACACACAAGCTCATTGCAGTGGTGTGGTGTGGTGTGGTGCAGTAGGATCCCTTGCTGTCCCAGGAGAGCTGTTGAGAGCAGAGTGGGTGGGCACAGCATGGGGACTGGGACAACACCAGTGTGACCAGGCAGTGCACTGGCACAGCAGGAGAGGCTGTGAGGGACTGCAGGGGGATGCAGCAGCCATGCAAGCTGAGCTGTGCGTGTTCCCCCTGGGGAGGGGGATCTGAGGGTCCCAGAGTGCCTGGGGTTCGGTGCAGCCCCATGCCATGTGAAGAAGCAGCCCCATGCTGAAGAAGGAGCAGACAGTGACTTCAGACGAGCAGAGGGGATAAGCCCTCCATCACCAGCCATCACACCGCACTGCCTGCATCTTCTTTAGTGCTTGCAAAATGCTGTCGCTCGAGTGCTGCTCCTTAGAGGGCTGTAGGGGCAGTTTAATACCAGATCTGTGTTTGAAAGGTTGGAGTTATGAGTCTGTCAGCATTTCCATTACAGGGCCTGATTAATTTGGGGGGTATGGGGCAGAGTTAGGAGTTGTCATTCCAGATGTGAATTTTTGTTTTAATTCCTCTAAAAAAAGAAAAAAGGGTTTAAATCCTCTAACTTTGTGTTTTCTCTTTCAAAGGAAAGAAAATATGTGCCGTCTGGGTCTGTTTTGTTTTTGCTACAGAGCTCCAAATGCTGTTTGCCAGGTTCATAGCCACAAGTGCTTTCATTTGAACCGGGTTCGCTCTCTATCCTTCTTTATAGGATCACCCCAATTTTAGCCTGGGGATCCTAACCAGCATACCAAGGGATCTGCCTGAAAATGGCCCAGGCTCTCAAGAAGGAGCTGCTCAGGCCTCCCGTCACTGGTAGCAGCAGTGTGATGCTGCTGCAGAGCAGCGGGTACCTTTTCCCAGAGGATAAGCTGTGACAGAGGGATGTCAGGTCAGGGGACCCCCACCAGTGCCACAGCCCAGCTATGCTATGAGCAGGGAGCAAAGACAATCTTCTGCAGCATCCAGTGTCAGATGCCTCGACAAGAGCACGGCAAGTCCCATATTAAAGATTTGGGTCTTTGCTGAGCAGCAGCTTGCCAGCACCCCCTGCCCCAGTGGGCAGCAGAGATGGGCTCAGGAGGCAGTGGTGACAAAACTAAAGAAACTAAACCTTTCTGCTAGGGGAATGTTGAAATGTATCAAGTTATCACCAACACTTTAGCATTTCTGAAAAGCAAATTTCCAGCACACTGTTTTCAGGAAAAAAACAAGCTAAAATGAGGGGGTTCCCTTGCCACGGAAATGCAGGTTTTCCCTCATACATGCTCAGCATCTGTGCCTCCTCTCTGGTGGGTGACAGGTGTTTCCATCACCCCAGCAAACTGCTAATTCCCCTGTGACTTCTGCCCTGCTCCCCATCTCACTCATGTGCCAAGTTTCTCATGTTAATTCTGTCCTATATAGGAAGCCTTTTCTGTTAGCACGTACATCTTTCATCCTCCTAAATGCTCCCCAGACACCTTTCACTTGTTTTTACATCACAAGAAAAGATAGGGACTGGTACACCTAATCAAATGTTTATATTTTCTAAAGCACCCTGGACATGGCACATCGGTGCCACGTTCCCCCCCCGCCCCCCCCCCCCCCCCCCGCTAAGCACACGGTGGGGGATTCAGTAAGTCTTGTCAGGTAAAAACTAAAACCAGGGAGGGGGGCTCAGCTCACACCCATGTGCACTGAAGGGGCACTTAAGCAGATAAATACTTTTCTGCAAACCAGAGGACATTCCCCAGCTGCCCTGCTCCACTGGTGTATGGTATCACCATCTGAGCACAGCCCTGGCAGCCTCATTGCACAAGAACTCAAGGAAACTTGTCCCTTTATGGGTTTTGCTGGGAACAAACCCTGTTCCAAGGAAGGGAAGGGACCGGGCAGCACCTGGTGAGGTCCTTTCCATTCCTTTCCCTGCCTACCCAGGACATGCCCCCTCCAGGGATGCCCTCAGTTTGCCTCCACGTGCCATCTGCGAGAGTGGATAGCATCCTTCTGCTTTCCCATTAGCCTCCCTGTAAGAGATACAGGTAAAACTGTATTTCTATCCCACCCACTGCTCTTAAGCATTTCTAATGTATTAACTGCTGTCCTGTTACCTTAGTGGGAAGGCTTGTTAGTTCTCATGATTTAATCATTACAAGGACCTTAACTTTCGATGAAAATGGGTGTGCTAGAGAGATGAGAAGACATTTACTCTGACAAGAAAGCCAAGGCAGAGCATCTCACACACCCGGGAAAAGGGGTCTAAACCCTTCTGGGGTGGGGGGTTGCTCCAAGCTGTTCCATTCTCAGTGGCTCCTGTGCACGTCCGATCCCACTCCCCCAGCCACGTGCTGGAGTGTGACTTGGAGAAAGGATCCCAGCTGCCGTCCCTCCCCGCTGCTGCAGCTTTTAAAGAAAATTAAGAGGTAGCGGACTCAGGATACAAGAAATGGGCACAGAGCTCAGCAAAGATAAAAACAAAAGCACCAGGATTTGCTGCAGCTGCTTGGTGAGATGCGGAGGGGGCTGTGTAATGGTGAATTTCCTTTTATTGCCATCTTTTCACTTGAAAATCTGCCTGGCAGCTTTTCAGCTCTTTGCAGAGAGACTGTTGTTGTTGCTACTGCCGCTGCTGTTGCTGCTGCCAGGAGAAGACTTGCAAATAATCTTCCCATTGAAGCTGACTTGGTATCAAACTTGGTATCAGCATTTTTCACCAAGGGCTTGTGCGGAGGCTGAAGGAGCTGGGCGGCAGGCTCGAGTGGCTGCATCTGTGCCTCACAGCCCGGCATTGTCAGCGCTGCCTGGGCTGGCAGGGATGCTGGGGAGCTGGCAGGAGAGCCTGGCGCCAGCCAGCCCACCAGTGCTCGCTTTCCTTGTTCCACTCTCCCACCACTCGAGCCCTTCTTGAGACCTTGGAAATGTAACGTGTTCTCTGTCTGGAGAGAGAGGCTGGCTGAGGCTGGCATCCCCCACTGTGCCCACCCTGCCTGGGGGCTTTCCCTGCTGTGGGGCCGGTGGGTGCCATTTACTGGGGCTCCTTTGTGAGGATCGCAGTGATGGGGATTTTTCTGTTCTCCTTAAGCAAAGGCTAAGCTGTGATTTCCAAAGCTGCTCTGTAACTGAGCTTATTTTCTTCAAGCACCAAGTGCCACACTCCTTCCTCTTTTGCATCCTGCCACAGACCGAGCTTTCATTTCCTCTCGCAGCCATCAGAGGTGATGCTGTGGGCAGGGTTCATTCCAGGTGAGGCTTCTGGGGCTCCACTGGCCAAATTTACCTCTCCAAGAGCCGTCAGGAGGGAGGCAGGGGAAGTCCTTCCCCATGGCAAAGCCTCAGATCAGAGCTCCACAAAGCAGCCATGGTTTTGCCTCCTCTTCAACCTGCCTCCACGCCAGGGTGGGTAGAGGAGTCATAGACAAGTCACAGCTGGAAAACCCAGGCATCCCAAGGGAGACTAAACCAGCCAGAGATAAAAGACTAGAAAGGAAAAGAGGTGTGAACAGCCCAGGTAGAGCTATCTGATAGATGAGAGGGGGCTGGATGGGGAATGGCTCAGCCTCTCCCGGGAGGACAAGCTGAGCAGCTGGGAGGTCTTGTCCTGCCCTGTCCCTGGCTGCCCTCTGACTGACTGCTGGGGTGGGAGCAGCAGGGATGAACCAGATAAAACACAGTTCCCTGCTGCCCTGCATAAAACTTTGCCTAACAGCAATTAAAATTATTTTTTTAAAACTGTAAAGAAAACAGCTAGAGTCCCAGATGTCACAGCAGCCTTCCCTGCCAGGGTGTTCTGCTGCAAGTGCTGCCTGCACAGAGTGGGCAGTGAGAGTGGCTGCCAGCCGATCCTAAAATTTTCCATCTGTAGGGGCCTGTTTAATCAATAGCTACAAAAATACATTAATAGAATGACACTAATAGGTGAGCAACTATGTAAGTAGCTACCTGCATTCCTAAAAACCTACTGCATAGTAATGCCAAGTCATAACCTCCGTGGTCACATCCATTCCACAAAGTGGTTTCTGTGCTCATGGCAGCATCCTCCCTGCCTGCCCAACAAATCCTCCAGACCCCAGCCCCTCGCATCCCACATGTGCTCCTGCTCAGTTTGCATTTGACACAACTGTTGACTTTCTTCCCAAGGAAATTCATGCTTCCTTATTAGGATCAATAGATTAATTGCTGACATAAAGAAAAACTGCAGGAAAAACACAGTTAAAGAACCAAAGTATGATCAAGGGAAAGGAAAACATTTCCAAACACAGGGTATCTTTGGCAGGGATCTGACACTGCCCCTCACCTTGAAGGCTGCGCCTTTGCCTGTATTTACTGAACGTCCCAGGAGCAGCTGGCCTCAGAGAGGCTGCTTTCCAGAAATGACTGATGATGGATGGGGAGCTCCTGGAGGGCAGGGAGGCAGGAGAGGAAATCTCACCCTGTCATCGAGCCCTGAGCTGGGGTACCACCACACTTGAGCACACCCGCACCCATGCACACAAGTTGCTGTGCTGCAGGAGCTGTCCCCCCACCTCGCTCTGGTCCTTGGTCCTTGTCCCTGGTCCTTGTTCCCAGCCCTGATCCCCGGTCCCTGGTGCAGCATACTCATCTGAGCTGCTCACCATGCAGATGCTCAGTAGCCTGTACCCCGATGCTCCAGCTCTGCTCCCTTTCAAGTGCAAAAGCAATTCACACAGTGATTTTTACAGCTTTTTAAAAATAATTCCTTTAGAGACTATTATTTTATATAATTTAGGAGCCTAACCATGGGAATGAAACAGCCCCAGTACCCATCTTCCCTGAGCACCACGCTGTCCAGCTGACGCTGGCAGGATGCGGTTATAGCTAATGCCATGACCGATGTGTGCCTGGAAAAGAGGTTTAGCAGAGAAGAGCGGTTAGCTCTCAGGATTAGCCCAGGGAGCGCAGGGAGGAGAGCACTGTGAGGGCTGTGGTGAAAGGTGTTTGCTGTTCACTGTGAAATTATACCTGGGCTCTTTGTGGAAGAACAAGGGTGTGAGCAGGCAGCCCCCTCGCTTTTGGGGCCAGCCACAAAGAAAAGCAGGTGAAGATTTGGCTGGATACCGAGGGCTGCCAGAGCTTCACCGTCCTCCATCATCCCCCAGGACCGAGGCATGAGCACAGACCCACATGGGATTTTCCATTCAGGGCCTGGAAAACCCAGCTGGAAGGCAGTGCCAGGCGCAGGGACAGGCCACCACACCAGTGCCTGCAGCTCCTACAGCATGGAGCAAGGCGCCAGCATGGGTCAGGCTTTACGGCACTTTTTTCCAGGTGAATATCACAGCGAACTGGAGCAAGGAGGGGATGCCCCCTGCACTACCACAGCACCCAGCCTTCACGGCAAAGGCTTGAATTTGCAAGTGAGCTCATGTCGGGAGGAAGGTGCCGGGTTGGCGGGCAGGGAGGGGGCGGCCAGGCGTGGGCCAGCAAGGCTTGGGGGCAGCTCCAGCATGCCAGAGCTGATAATCCCAGTTTTACAGAGCAGAGCTTGCACATCGAGGTGACAGAGCCCTAGATAGAAAATGAAATTTCCAACTCGCACCACACATTTTTTCCACAGCTTTTGTGCATTTCCCCATCTTCCTCTCCTTTTTTTTCTGCTTTTTTTCCCCTGCTTTGCTGGCCAGGCCTGGAGTGTGGGGAACAGATGTAGGTGGGAAAGGGTAAAGGGGAGGGGGCTTCTGTGTGCAGATGAAATTAGTCATGGAAACGCAGACAGCATGTGCATTCGCACGTCAGCCTAAAATAAGTGTGTGTTTTTATGGTTCCCAAATGAGGTTGGGAAGTGGACAAATAATTGTTTCAGGGTTTAGGTTTAGTTAATTGATTTATTTTTTTTTTCCTGGCAAATTCTCACGATGTAGGAAGCTGCAGCATCCAGCCAGGTGAGAGGATGCTCAGCAAAGACCATCACCCAAGCCCAGGACGGGAGAAACGCCACGCCAGGGTCTCTTGCAAGCCCATCTCTCCCCTCTCCCCATCACTGTGGTCCCCATGAGATGGACAGGACAAGGCACGTCCCTCTGCCATCCCCAGCTGCCCCACTCTGCCAGCACCACAGCAATGCCCCAGGGACCACGGTGTGTCCTGGTGTGAGAAGGACCATCTGTCACCCTGGGGATGTAGTTGTGACTTCCTTAGAGGAGCACCATTAATTAGCAGGCAGCCCTTGCTGTCAGAGAGCTGCCCACCGCCGGGCAGCATGGGGATGAGGAGGAGGCATCCAGTGAGGGAGAGAGAACGGGTCATTTTTCAAAGTGATGAATGGGAGGAAAAGAAAGTGGAAAGGCAGACAAGGCGAAGAGAAGGGAACTGATTTCCAGATAAAGTTTTCAGGACACTTAAATAAACAGCCAGTGGAGAAATGGATGAGGGGTGGCGGGAGGGACGCGTGTGAGCTGGGCAATGCGGGAAGCATTTCAGCAGGACACTTCAAATAAACAGTATTTAAAAAACCATGCGTGCACTCCGTCCCAGGGGTTTTTCTTCAAGGTTCCCCCTCTGCAGTTTCCACCATGTCGCCAGCTTGGCCCGAAGCTTGCAAGCATTTCCAGTCCCATTTTGCCCCCTCAGCAAGGAGGGGTCCCAGCCACAGGGACCCTTGCCACGGCTGCAGGGTCCTTTCTCTCTTCCAGCCCTCCTCCCCAGTGTAGGGAAGAAAGGCTGCGGGTCCCTGGCTCCTTCATCCCTGGAAAAGGAGTGGAGGAGGCAAAGCCATCCCATCCCGTCACACCCAGCTGCGTACTGCCGCCTCTTCTTCCTTTCAAGAACAAAAGAGCAAAGGGGGAGAGCAGAAATTGCCGAGCCATTAAAAACAAAAATGAAAGCCCATCAATGAATTAATACAGCATTAAATGTTAATAATTAGGGGATCGTAAACATTTATGGGAACAGATTAAAGCCAAGTTCTGCTCCATTAAATTGTTCACGTGGCCTCTGCTTTCCACCCACCTCAAGGGAGGAAGAGAGAAAACAGGAGAAGAGGTTTGGTCCTGAAGGGCTCTTGCTCCCTCCAGTCACATCTCCAGCCCTCAAGGAGCTTGATGCTCTGGGGGTCTCTGGCAGCTCCAGCCCTGCCAGCAGCCCCTGGGGACAACCCTGTGAGCAGGAATGGTGGCTCCCACGCAGGATGCTCTGGGGTGGGCTTAGTCCCACGAGGCAGAGCCCGTGCCCAGTGAGAGCCTGGCAGCTGCTGCGGTGGGCATGCCGGGGTGTGGCAGTCACTCTCTGCCACAGCTCAGGGGACACTCACATTGGAAATGGTGTGTTTTGAGCGTCTGAGCATTGACAATGCTGCAATTTGTCATCCACACTGAGCCCAGAGATCCTTTTTATTTCTTTGTGGTTTTTAGGAAGTGTTTGAAATCAGGTGATCTGAGATGATGCAGTGAAATGTGCTGAACACTGGCAGAGCATCTCTTGGACACCTCAGCTGTGCTTTCATATGTGCCTGCCTGTTGTGGCTCCTTGTCAGGGTCAGTCACCTCTTAACAATAGACAATGAACCAGCTGTGAAACCTTGCACCACAAGGACAATATTTTCCATTTCTGCAGCAATATTTTTTCATTTTTCTGCAAAAAAAATAAATGATTGTGCAGCCTCTTTTTTCCTTGGTTAAGCCTACAGCGGTGCAGTTAGCAACACTTCCAGAGGAAGAGAAGACAAGTTACTGGGAGCGAAATGCTGCCCACCTTTCTCCTCTCCTGTGTTTGCAGCATCCCCGTCCTCACTTTGCAGAGGCAGATGGGCCGGCAGCGGTGCACCCTGGCCCGGCTGGCTCTGGCCTGGCAACTCAAGAAGGTTTGCAGCAGCCCAGGATGAGCTGTTATGCTGGGGGCAATTGCTTGGCTATTTTTCTACCCCACAGAGAATAAAAATGTGTTCTTTTTATCACTGAAGTAATTGTTTCTTAGGAAAAAGTTTCCAATTTTTTCAGGGAATATATTCTTAATGATAATTTTTTTTTCTAACCAGAATTTTTAACATGCAGAATCTTTTCTGTAAGTATGCCTTTTCAAGCACTTTATTTCATTTACCAAAAACATGCTGAAATTGTTGGCAACAACAAAAAAAATTCCGTTTTTCACTAAAATACTTTTTGAACCTGGATTCAAAATATAAGTAGATCTTAGGTGTCTGCTTGGGCTGCCTGGCCCTGAGCTTGCCTCCTTCACACCTGATTTACCTATTCACTGCTCACAACTTCTCCTACAAAAATATCCATCTTTTCAAGCTTGTAACAGGGTCACAGGAAGAGCATGAGGAATCTGTCAAGCATCTCTGCACCACTGGAAACACGTCACAGTGCTCCTCACTCATCGTGGTGCTGCTGGAGCCAGTGCCTGGGGAGCAGGGAGAGCATCTGTGGCTCCATGATGGTTCAGTGGGAGCAGGGCAGCTCTGCCCAGACCCCTGGCCACAGGGAAGCAGCTGGGGAAGGAGGAAGACTCCCCACACCATCACAGCTGGAAAACAACCTATTTCGGGGCCATGGCCATGCTGGTGGGAAGCCACCTCCCAGCCGGGTGGGATGCATGGGGAGCTTGACCACCAGGCTACTGGAGACAGGCAGCTGGTGGCCATTCCATGGGAGCCCAGTCCTGCCCCTCAATACTGCTGCCCACCCTGCAGCCCTGACACTCTCCCAGCAGGCAGGGATGGGAGCGGGCAGCCAGCCCAGCCCTTGGCTTCATCCCTCGGGAAAAACCCTACCTGCAGCTTGCCTGGTTTGCTGAGGGCAGCCCAGAACAATGCGGGTCTGTACAGTCACAGGCAGGCAGCAGGCAGGCAGGGAACACATCTGGCCCCCACAGCCACCCCGCACCCATCCCAGTGGGACGGTGTTGTTGTTGGCCACCCCGCACGGTGCTGCAGGCTGGGGCTGGGGTCCGTGGCGGCGGGGGCCTTTTGCAAGCGAAAGCTTCCTGCTGGGGACCCTTCAAGGGCAGCCCTTGTAGCAGATCTAATTATACAAACAATTTTGTTCTGCTTCTCCAAATAAACACAGCAAGGTCTGCGGGACACGGCACGATGGGAAATTAGAAACGAGAACACTTGCTAATGGGCTCCTTAGCTGCAGGGGTAAACAGATTATTTGAAAAGGCCCCGGCCTCCCCTCCGACAGATCCACTCGCTCCTCTCCTCTCTCCTCCCTACCTCCTCTCTCTCCCCCCTGTTGCACCAAATATTAACAAAGCTTGCAATTCAATCAAATCTCTGAACTGTGAAAGGAGATTTCTGTAGATTCGATTTCAAGGCTTTTCCCTGTTAAGATTTGCATTGAGAAAATTAGATTAAAATCCTGCATGTAAAAGGAAAGGGTAGGAGGGGGGGCGGGGGAGGTGTGGAGGGGAACTGGGGAGGGGGAGGGCGAGGGGGCAAAGAGGGGCCCCAGAGTGGCTGCCAGCTGGCTGAGTCGAGTGGTGACTGGCTATGGAGTGAGGCCAGGGACCCCCTTCTCTCTCCAGTACCCACGAACAGGGACCAGGCTGGGATCCCCCGCTGCACAGCCTCCCACCTGAGCTCTGCTCCGGATCAGGACCCAGCACCCGAGGAGCCGGATTCCTCCTCCACACCTCTTGCAGACAAGTGACTTATTTCGGGCTGGGAATGGGTGACACCAAGGTGTCTGCACTGGTATCAGACTGGTGCTTTGGGTGCAGGGAAACGTGTCGCATCAGTCGTCCAGGCCTGACGACAGCCCCAGATGGGAGGTGTTACCACCCCATCCCACTGCCATGCCCCAAAGGGCTTCAGGGTGTGGATGTCCTCTCCCAGGCTCTGCCCAGCTCCTCTGCCCTGGCATGGGACCCTGACTTGTCCCCAGCCTGGAAATGTCCCACGTGTGGATCACCACAGTGTGATCCTGCACTCCTGATTATTTACGGAGCCTTCACATACATTTCATTAGAGGTTTCTCACAGATGATAAGCCCTGACCTCCAGCAGCAACATTTCGGAGCTACTGGGAGTACAGCCAGGACATCCCCCACCCCGGCCAGCACTGGGGAAGCTGGGTGCCTTGGCGGCACGCCACAGCACTGTGTTTCAGGATACCCAATACCCACAGAGCTCAGAGGATGAGGCGGGTGTGGGAGCTGGAGGGGGGCTCATCTGTTGGTGAGATGGGAGAATCCTGCCCCCATGCAGTGTGATGCTCTCCCTGGGTGGCAGCTGCTGCCAGTATTTGAGTGGAGCTCTCTGGCGCAAATGTGCATCTTGGGACTTGCCAGTGCTACCGGATCCTCATCCCAGGGATGCTGTGGCTCGGCTGGGGAGACCCCGGCACAATCCCACAGCGGCCCCGGCACACGCAGGTTGTCTGCAGCCCTCCCATCATATACACACACAAATGGGGTATATCAACACCCCATCACCGGCGGAAATCGAATGCGAGCCAGAGTCCCTTGATGGCGGCTTGGCAGGAACATGCTGTTGGATGGGACTTTGTTTTCATTACTACTCCATGTAATTTATAATTGTATCAAAACTGAAGAACTAATTGCAATTGCCATCCTGCTCTGTGCCTGCCCGCTGCCCATCCCGGTCCTTGGCAGCAGCAGGATGCAGGAGGGCTCATCCTGTGCTGGGACGTGGGATGGAGCATTGTGGCCAGGGCAGGGCCGGGGTCTCTCCAGGCTCTCCTGCCCACCGGGGTTGGATACATACTGGGATCCAGGGGTCACACAGCACTTGAGCTGCTAATGAAGCCTCTGAGATGAAAAATTATTCTCTTTGAGTAAAAGTTTTTGTCAGCCAACTACACCAGCTCTATGCTTCCTTCATTTGTTTTGGTCACACTGAGCTCTTGAAATTAAATTTTCTTTTTCCAGATTAAGAACCTCCCTTTGACATTTGAACAATGAAATGTGTCAATTTTTCTCTCCAAAATCCTTTCTTTTTAAAACGTCCTTCAATCTTACTTTTTAAAAACTAATGATCCAGAACAAAACAAATATTTCCCTGCAAGTGAAAGGTAACATTTCATTAAACCTGGATCAGTTCCTTTTTCACTCTTTGATTCCCTGAGTATCTTCCAGTGGCAGCTCTCACTGAGGCCCCTCCGCACTGCCTGAAACATCCCAGCGTGGGGAAGATCCAGGGAGAAAAAGGTGTTTGACCTCTCAGGGAATGCAAGAAATCTTTGCATTCAATTCAATTCAGGGAATGCAAGAAATCTTTTCAAAGGAAGCAATGCATTCTTCCTATGCAAGAGCCCGGATGCACACTGGGAAGCCAAACGCTGAGCATCTAAGTTTGCTGTTGCAAGATGAAGTTGCACACTACAATCGCAGATCCATACTCCTGTGACTGAAGTGGGACCCCACCTTGGGGCTCCTGATGCACCACCAGCCAGAACAGCACCTCAGCAGGGTGCCCAGCTCCCGCACCCATCTGGGCAGACCGGTGGACAGGCTTGGCTGTGCAACGGGGCGGATTGAAATGCAGAGCAAACCCTGAACTCCCGAGTGGTGGGATCTAAACGCAGCCCCTGGGGTGATGCTGTGGGACTCCACACAGCAGCTCTGTCTCCAGGAGAGATGGGCATCGTCTCACCACACTAGCAGCCTGTGTTTAAAGTTTTAAACCTCTTGTCACATTAATTCATTTTTTGCCTCACCTTTTGGACCTCATTGCAGCTAACACATCTTCTCTCATCAATTTTGCAAAGCCTGGGATTACACCCACAATGTCTGTTCACTGCCACACATGTTGTGTCCGAGCTGGTCAGCAGCGACTCACTGACAGTGGCACCTTCCAACCCACAGCTTCCCCATGAGAGCTGGGCCGAAGGAGGTGGTCCTTGGGGAAAGAGATGCCAAGGGAATGATGCCCCCAGAAAACTGCAGGGCAACATCTTTGATCAGGGGACTGTCCTTTCTCCTCCACCATACAAGCCACTAAATCCACTGTTTCCAACCGGCAGACCCCCTCCCTCCTGTTCTTGCCTGCAGTCACCCTCCAGGTCTACCCCATCACCTCTCCATGTAAGAGATCCCGCGGCTCCCAGGGCTGTTAAGCCTCCTGGCTGGAGTTGTGGGTCCCTTTGCAACAGCCCCTGGAGGGAAAGCTGCCCATGTCCCAGCTGTTGCTCTCCCTTCATGCCCTGGCAGGGCAGAGGATAGCCCCTCAAGTCTTGGTGTCCTCTCAGTGCCAAGGTCCCTCATCCCTCCAGGCATCAGCTGGAGGGAAGCAGAGATCGGGTACCACTACCCTGGCACCCTCCCTCCTCCTGTATCACCCAGGGCTTTTCTCATTGCCCAGAAGGATGGTTTCTGGTCTCATCTGCTGTCCTGCAACAAACCACCACCTGAAAGCAGCTGGGGGAGGCATGGGGCTTTCCAGATGCACGTGCCAGCAAAATTCAGTGTGGAAAAAAAAAAAAAAAAAAGGCTGAGAGAGGGAAAGAGGAGCTGTTAAAGGAAACCAAATCTGCCGACCACACCAGGGCGGGCGGCTGGACCCGTCTGCATCTGGGGCTATTGAATCACAGAGCTAAGTGGTTTCCTCTCCACCTCACCGGGGAGCGGCTTTTATGTTCCACTGAAAAGGTATCCTGCTCAAACAAGCGGAGACATAATGGGGAGAGCATCCATTAAACAGAAGGAAACGAGGGCATGTTAAACATGAAATATTCATGGGGGTTTTGCCAGCTTGTTAATGCATTTGTGTTTGCAAAATACCTCTGGCTCAGGAGCAGCGGAGGGAGGGATGCGCAGCAGGTCGGAGGGACCCTGGACATGGTGTGGGCAGGAGGAAACTGCGGAGGGGAAGGCTGGAGAGAGGACAAAGGCAATTTGTGCCTGGTAGAATGGTTTGTTCATAAATTACTTGCTTAGTATTGCAGAGGTAAATAAGGGCAGCTAGCAGCTTCTGGTTGGCACAGTCCAGCCCTGTCACTGGGATCTCTGGTGTTGGGGTGCCCTGTGCCCAGCATGAGCACCGGGCTCTGAGGGGCTCTGGCACTGCCTTTGCTTCCATGGCATTTCATGGACAGCAGTGTCCTGGGCTCTGCTGGTCTGTGCACCCCTAAGCCCTGCTGAGAGAACAGCCCACCAGGAAGGCTTTCAAGTATTTCTCCAACTTCATATTACAGGGACCCCATTGCTTCTACAGAACTCACTTCCATATGTTTACTGGGACATTATGAGATAACATCAATAATTAAAAATAAGCTACAACTGTTAAAATGGGTGAACAAAGTGCATCTGATGATGAATTACCCAGGCTATGCAAAACAGTATTTGCTCCGTTGGTTGCTAAGCCATAGATTTCATTAACTTCCAGCAGGCCTCCCAGTTATTTAGTGTAAGTTAGGGAAGTTCTATTTTATTATTTCTATTACTATCATCCTCATCATCATCATTATTATTGTCTTGTAACACAGGCTCATGGGTGAGTGTCACTAGCAAGACCTGCATTCATTCATCTCGAATGAAGAGCTGGCTGAAGGCAGCATGGTGCCATCAGGAGCTGGGAGGGTCCCAGCAGTGCCGGCTCTGGGATGTCCCTGAGCACTGCAGGAGACACCAGCTTGTGAATCTGCCTCTTCCCAGCCTGAGCAGGCTCTCCAGGACAGAGATGAAAGCCATGCATCCTTTCCTTGTTCATTCTATTGCCATCCCTCCGACCCATCTGTCTCAGAAGGGGTTTACTCACCAGACAGGAGTCCATAGATCATGCTGCAGTGCCAAGGGCACATGCTTTTGGTGTTACACTGGGACCAGAACAGCTGGCATCAGCCCTTGGCAAAGCCAATCTCAGCTCCCCTGGAGGGCTCTGTCTGCTGGGCATGTTGTGGTCACGCCAGGCTGCCCACCCCTCCTTTTACCTGGTTTTGGTGCCTCTGTTTGGGGTGGGGCAAGTCCCCAGTCTCCCCCACTGCTCTGCTGCAGGGGAAGGACCTGGGTGGGGAGTAAAAGGGTGGGGGGGACCTGGAAAGGCTCTTCACACAGAATAATTGGATGGAGTGCCAGCAGACAAGAAGGACAGAAGAAAGAGAGCACATTTTGATGAAGAACATTTTTTAATGATTCCTATTTTTCACTACTAATTAATGAAAGCAGGCTTGGGATGGAGAAGCAGAAGCAAGGCAGAAAGGATTAAAGGGGCTTTGTCACAGGTGTTACTGGAACTGGCTGGTGTCTCAGAGCCCAGCAGCAAGGGGGAAGTGATATCTGTTGGGCCTGGGCCGAAAGGAGTGTTTTGCAGCAGAAAAAAATCAGCATGTAACGAAGCTGTAGAAATGTGGTTCGTGCCTTTATAAAAATCTCCCTCTCAGAGAAAGTGGCTGGGGAGGGAGAGGGTTTCACCAAGGAGCAAGGAAGCTGGAGGCTTCCCTGGCTAGAGGCAAGGAATGGCAGACAAAGAGCTGGAAATTTTGCCTAGCACAGTGACAAATCCTTAACAAGTGTGAACTTCTCAGACCTTGAGTCCTGGGGAAATGGGACCAAAGTGTAAAAGGGAAGATGTTGATACAGATCAGGTTTATGCTGTGCAAATACATTCTTACACTGATATTTGGGAAATGCAGTTCGGACTTGGGCAGGGAGGAATTAACAGCAGGGTCAAATGCAGCTTGGGCTGAATATTTTCTCAGAAATTGTTTATTTCTATAATGCCTGTCTTACCCTGCAGCTTTTGCTTTCTAGCCCTCTGCTAGTGGCAGTCTATTGGAGTCCAATGCCATGCACCAGCAGCATTTCCCAGGCTCATACCAGTGCTCACTCTGCCAAAACCCAATTGGAATAAAAACCAGAATGATGAAAATGGTCTGTGGGGTCCTGAGGGACTGAGAGCATTCCCTCCTCCAGCAGGGGATGCTGGGTGGTCCAGCCGTGCTGCAACCCCAGCTGGCTGCAGCACTCACGGGGACTCAAAATCTGGCTCTGAGCATCTCCGGCGGAGCTGAGGGCTCTTTGGGAAACCCAGCCTCAATCGCTTCTTCGGAGCGTGGCCTTTTCTTCAAACATAGCAGCATGCTTGGCCCGACACATAGTTCTGGACTATTAATTCGTCTTCCCATTGCAAACCTCCTAGGACTTGGTTTTCTGAAGGGGAAGTGAGCTGATTATTTCAAATTGATGTTCAGGGTCATCGGCCAAGCTCCTTCCCACAGACAGTAATTCCAGCCAGCTCCCTGCTCACTCCATGATCTCAAATCCCATCAGCAGGATGGGCTCGCATTTAGAGCTTTGACATCATCAGGATGGTTTATCCCTACACTCTGCAATCTTGTGCAGCTCCCCACAGCACAAATGAAGCTTGCTGGAACATCTATTAAAAATTTCTCTTCCTTTTTGAATCCAAATTTCAGGTCAATGAACTCTAAGCAAATTGGCCACAGGTGCCTGGCAGCCCCTGACCTGCAGTGCTGCTGAGTGCAGTCCCTGTACCCTGCTCTGCTCCACTGCAGCTCACCTCCTCTTCTTCCACAAGTTTATCCCAAGGAAAAAGTAAGTTCAGCAACCTCAGTGCATCTGTGGGATTTGCTTCAGCTTTTTTCTTAGTCTTCATGGGAAAAAAAGAAGATTAAACACTCTTTCCCCATCTTTTTAAGAGAATTTATTAATTTCTTTCCCACTTGAAATGGTTATGTGTTTTGCTCTCCCCTCTATTTTATTTTGTCCTTCAAATTATAACACTACTAATAAAATTCAGGAGGAGCTTCTTGCTTGCTACATGAAGAACATTCTAGTTGTGCCCAAACAACACATGATGCAAATGACAACACAAACACCTCCTTAGCTGCTACCCCCTCATCAGCTGTGTGGAGAAAACCCTGGCTGAAAGGCATTAATTCTCCATGCACCCCAAAACTAGGGCTGGCCCTAGCCAGGCAAGAGCTGCTTGCAAGTCCCTGTAGTTTGGTGGTGCTGGAAATGTGCCTGCCCTGCCAAAAGCAGGGACAAGTTATCCCTGGTGTAAACTGTCTTGGTATAAGTGAAAAAATCTCCCCTTCAAACTCTTTTTTTAGTTCTAGAGGGGAGAACCTGGGTTAGGAACTGCCATCACAGGGGCTTTTTGAGTGGGAGGTAACCACACACTGTGGCCAGGTGTGAATCTGTTCTAATTATCTCTGGCTCATTAGCACCAGGGCAAAAGCTGGGAGGTTTCTCCAGCAAAGGGTTCTGCACTGGGAGCTAAGACTGCAAGGCTTTGCCTCTCTGGATGTCCCTTACCCTTCCTGAGTTGCGCCACTCTGGCTACCCTCTATCCAAGCAGCTCCTCTCTGTGACAGCAGCTCCTTTGCCATGGAGGTGAGGACCAGGAGGGATGGAGGAGGGGGATATTACACCTGTGGGACTTGAGGCAGGACTGGTGTGATGGGAAGGCAGCAGAGGACAGGCAGGATGTGGTACCTGCACGTCCCCTGTGTCTAACAGGGATGGTGATGCTGCAGCACAACAAACTTCCCTGAGCTTCAGTCTTTGCATGGTATTTGTGTGCGCTTTCATGGGCTGGAGACCTCCTAGCACTGCAGTGTCCCCATCCAGCCCCAAGACGTGTTCTGAGCTGTCCCCTGCAAGAGCCACCAGCCAGAGACTTGGGGTGCCCAGAGCCCTATGGCTGGACCTTGGATGGGGATTCACTGGGGGGAGCAGGTCCAGGTGTGCCCTCACAGCTCACACCAGTCCCACCCAGGGCCAGTTATTCACCATGGGGTTTGTACTTTCTTCTTCTTTCTCTTCCTTCCTTTTCTTTTCTTCCACTGATATTAAAAGCCTAAAAATAGCCGTGCTTCCCATCTCAGCCAGTAATGTAAAACCAGGTTAACGTAGCTGCAGCGTGCAACAGCAGCCATCTTGCTTGCTCTGAAATCAAATTTATTAAGGCATTAGTCTCTTTCTCTCTCTTCCTAGCACCACCACAGTAAGCACAGTTTTTCACACAGCAATGGCTGCAGATTTGCTCTGAGCAGAAAGCAGAGAGCAATGTCAGGGGGACAGGGCTGTGGCTGGAGCAAGGGGCAGCTGCTGCCGGGGGCTCATGAGCATCGCCCCACAGGCACCCTCGGCCACGGGAAAATGAAGCCTCAGCGCTGGCACCCACACTGTGCCTGATCAGCACAGCCCACGCTGCTTGTCTGTCTGGGGAGAGGGGGCTCTGCACCCCAAGTAACCACCCTAGCTTGTCCCCAGTAACTCCCCAACCTAATCCTTAGTAACTCCCGCAGCCCTGCCCTGATGGGGCTGCTTACAGGGGCAGCTCAGCTCTCAGGAGGAACAATGCACCTTTTCTGCAACCAGGCTGAAGGCTAACAGCCATCAGGAATTAGCTGAGAGCATGCTCTACGTGTAGACACAGCTTCAAATAAATGAACACAAGTGTCAGGCAGCTGGTGAAAGCCAGCACAAGGGGTTCAAGGGCAGGAGGAAGCAGGAATGGGCATGGGGAAGGGGGAGACCACCGAAGTCTTTGTGGATGACCGCTAATGGCAGCACAGTGAAGGCTCCTTGCTGTAGTTGGGGCCAGCCTGCAGCTCTGGCAGAGTCCATCCCTCGGCTGCTGGGACCAACCTGTGGGTAAGGAGATGGATGGAAACAGGTGGGCTGCCTCAGGCAGCAGTGGGGAAGGGGTGAGCGGTGGTGCCTGGCTGGAGCAGCAGAGCTGTGGCCTTCTGCCCGATCCACCTTGGGGCAGGAAGGGGGAGCACATGGCTTAAAATCAAGTGACCCCCAGGCTGGGCAGAGGCAGAAGGCAGCTGGACCCTCCAATGGATGGAAGAGGCTGCGAAAAAAATTTGCTGTTTGCTCCAACCACAGACCAGTGGGATCCTTTATAAATAATGAACCAATATTGATTGCCTTTGCCAGTAAACAGAGTGACCTTTATTAAAAATACACAAAAAACTCACTTAAGCAAACTCACTGACTTCTTGCTACAGAGAGATTTATGCAAAAAGTTGATTTGTGCCACAACAGCCAGAAATGTGGTAAATGAGGCAGGCAAGGGGATCAAGCCACCAGCACAGCAGGCTCTGCATCCCCCTGCCTGTTGCCTGCTCCTGCCCTGCAGCTGTGGACTGGGACGCACTGCACCATCACCCAGCAGAGCAGCCTGCCTGGGGACCCATAGGGTGCCCCAGGGGAGGGGGAAACCCTCAGGACACAAGATGTTGGGATGTGATGTAGTTATTTGAGATAAGAGAGAGCTCAACAGAGGAGGGGGAAAGACAAGATGTTACGCTCCACTTCAGGGCACATCACATCGCACAATAACCCACTCGGGCACTTTTGATGCAGTGGTTTAGAACTGACCCCAATTTGCTTTAAATTGCCCACTCAGCGCCCAGGACTGCACTTGCGGAACACTGAGGGCTGGACACGGATGGCTCCCTCAGCCTAGTGGAAGTGGCTCAAGGCACTGTGTAAACCTGGGAATTTGGCTCGGAGCTGCCCTCTGTCTGATCTCTTGGGGGTTTTGCAACAATTAATTATCTGCTATACAATAGCGAGATCATTTCTCCTGGCCAAGGTTAAACATCCCAGTGCTGCAAAACAGCATTCATGTTAGCTTGAAATAAATCTCTCTTATTCCCTAGGCAATGCTGCTGCTTTTGATTCTTTGCCCATAGATTAGAGAAATGGGCAACAGCGCGGCTCCAGACACTGCGAGGGAGATTAAGTGCTCCTCACCCCTCGGCCACCACTTGAGCTGTGAATTACCACCTGGACCCCTCTGGCTGGCAAATTGTTCATGACCCCATGGCAGTTTTTGCCAGTGTGTGACTCAGTCCACAGCCATTTAGAAATCCCAGGGCTGTCAAGCTTTGTTGCAGGTAGCCTTCGAGCACTGGGTGTTGGGGTGATGTGGTCAGGGATGCAGATGCTGCTTCTGGGCAGATGCTGGGGAGTTGCCAACACAGAGGAGAAGGGGCTGGTGGAGCCCCATATAGCTCAGGCTGTCCTTTGTCAGCAGCGGTGTGATCCTGGCATCAAGGTGAAATAAGTCTCTGAGGTCTAGAGGCTGCACGAAGAAAAACAGGTAGAAATGGCACTAGGTACTCAGATCCCCAGACTTAAAAGCATCTGGTTTTGTTCCCAAAGGAGAGGGGGAATCAGGTGTGTTTGCTGTCTGCTAGATGCTACATCCCGTTTGCCTTCTCACACAGTAATTGCCTGTGTATGCAAAGTGACGGGGAGATATTTCTCTCTTCGAGAGTCATTTACACACAGCACTTTGCCACATGGGAATGTGCCCGCTTGTGCACAAGTACAGGCATTTCCACAAATAAAAGCATTTCAAGTAAAGCACCTTCTTCAAGAAGTGTGTGTAGGACATGTGCAGAGGCGATGAAAGCCCATCCCAGCTGGGATGCAGGGAGCTTGCTGCAGGACTGGCCCGGCTCTGGCTCGGGGGTCTCACCAGCCACAGCAGGGACACAACCCAGCCTCCACTGGCCCTTCTCACTCTGTCACATGAGGGGCTACAGCTGCAGGACCCAAAGCAGGGGGCCATGGGAACCACACCAAGCACCCAGCTCAGGCTTTTACTGAGTATGGGATGCAGGATGCTACCCCACGCTGCTCATGCCTTCCCACCCTGAAAGTCAACACGCCAGGCTCTGTCACAATGGTGGAGGAGCCAGTTCCATTAACCTCTCTGGACTTGTCCAGGCAGCCTTCTTGGGTGCTTTTTCACCGGTGCATCTGCTGGCCTGCCATGTCCGGACATGTGGACTCCCCTGGGGCCAAACAAGAGCAAGAGAAAGTCTCCCTCCATCCCCTCTGATTGCAAGAAGGACCTGCAAAGCATGCAGGCTGCTCTGGCAGGGGTTGCTGGGGAGTGGTCTGGGCTGCACCAGGGCATGTACAATGCTAAAAAGCCAGCATGGACCAGGGCCAAGCGCGCAAAGATTTTATTAATTGGAGTGCATGTGGGTAAGTAGCATTGATCACTACAGTCAAGGGAAGTACATTACTTATGGCTTTGGAACAAATGCTTCTGAAGCAAATGCTTCTAGTTGCTTAGTTGATTTGGGATTTTATTTGTTTTTTCCCTCTCCTCTTTTTGGAGCGGCATGGCTAGGCACTGAGTGTACAGCACCTGCGCTGCATGCCTTACAGGTTTCTTGTATCAGAGTATCCCATTTCACATTCTCATTTCCACCTCCCTTATCACCCTTTAGCTCCCAGGAAAAGATGTGCAAGCCAAAGCCAGTCTGGTATTATGTTTTGTCCCTAAACTGTCTGTTAGACTTACCTGCAAAGGCATCAGATCCCCACACCCGCAACATCTTTCAAATATTCCAGCTGACCTGAGGCAGGGAGCACAACAGCCTTCCCCAGCATGACTCTCCGCTATTTTGTAATTAACTTTGGCACTGCCCAAACAGCATGGCAACACAAGAGCTATGTGCTGAAGCATGCTCTGAGGCCAGGCTGAGCTGTCCTGGTATCCAGCCAGGATCTGGCAGTCGACTGCATTTTTCCTGGGAGGCTGGAGTGGAGGAGCTTTTCCCCAAGCTCTCAGTGGTCCGTCAGCCTGACAAGCACCGCAGCATCCTCCATTACTGCTGCTCACAAGGGGCCACTCCAGACCATGCTCATAACCCAGCCCTGCAGTCCTGTCAACAACAAAACCCATTGCACGGCCAATAAATAATTCATGCCAGCAAACCGGCTCTGCTTGCTGCCACTCGTACAGCTGCTGCCCAGGGTGCCAGGAGAGCCCCAGAAGGGCAGAAATACCCTTCCACAGGGCTGTGGATGGGACACAGCTCCTCCAGCTGCCTTGCCACCCTGTCCTGCTGCTCCTGCTGCCCGTCCCTGACAGGACTGTTGGCTTTGTGCTCGCTAATGCCCGCTTGTTGCCTGCAAGGGCAGCTCTGCCTGGAGCCGGAGCAGCGGCCAGTGAGCTGTCTGCTCCCCGCCAGTGGCTTCTGCTGTTGCCCAGAGAAGCTGGTTAGCCCACAGGATGAGGATGCTATTGCACCAATTCAAAAAGGTCACAGTCTGCAGCAGCTTGTCTGTCCGTCTGCTGTAGTGGGGTGCTGTAGAACCCAGGCTGCCCTACAGGCAGGTTCTGAAAACACAGGTTTGGAGAGGGGCTGTGCTTCCTATCTCATGCTCCAGGAGCCTTCAGGTAGCTCCTTGTCTTAATCCAAACCCCAAAAAGAAGCATTAGCTAAAGGCCAGTGTTGACTCCAGGTCTAAACCACGTTTTTTTCCCTATACACACTGCTCTATTGCTGAGAGCCAGAAGCTGGAATGTTTCTAACCAGCCGAGAAGCAATGCCTTGGGACGGCTTCCCCAGAGAGGCAGCCAGAGCACAAAATCCTCAAGTGAATCTAATCTGAAATTTAATTAATTTATAAATGGAAACACATGGTATCACTGCCTGAGGGAGCAGAGGTCTGCAGCTTATCCAGGCATCCCAGGCCATTGCTCCTGCCACAGGGTATCCTCAGGATGTCCAAGCATCCCAGCCCAGGACTGGGACTGGGGAGCAGGGACAGTCCCACAAACAGACCTGTAAGTTCCCCTCACTTTTTTTAAGATTCTTTTTTCTAACATTAGAGAGAAAATGGGTTTGAGGGCTTGTGGGTGGTTTTTATTCCATACATACAAATACAAAACCAAAGGTAAATAAGCACATAGTTTTAATGATCAATCATTCATTCAATTTGCACTTGCTTTTTCCACCCAACACACTAAGGAGAGATGATCTGAATAAATATGTATCAAAATGATCAGTCTGTTCCCAAAACAGCTCAGGTCTTTAGGAAGGTACAGATACAGGGGGCTGTGTTTGCCTCTCCACCTCTGTCACCTGCACTGTGTTGGGATTTAGAATTGGTATGACAGAGGGACGATATTTGCATTTTGAGAAAATTTCCTCAACTTCCTGCAGAAATCTCTTGATGGAATGGCATTGATAGAAGAAAAAAAAAACCTTTTTCTCTAGAATCCTTGAAATGTTCCATTTTGGAGCAGTCAAAGCAGATTATGAAAGAAAACAGACTCTCCAATCACAGCCCAGGCAGGAAGGCTGGAAACAAGCGGATGCAAGCATGAAATGTGATGTGCAGTGGGATGAGACAAACTCCCTATCTTGTTTTGGCCCATTATGGCATATTATTCATCAAAACACTTTGTTGAAATCAGCTAGCTCCGGGTTTTGTTAATTTTCTCTGTTTCAAAAAAAATCCAACATTGGTGAAAAAGTGCCAAAAATGAACATTTAACTAGCTGCAGCCAAATGGTCCTTGAGTTTAGCCTGTCATCCCAGGTTATTACTTCACTTACATCCCCATGATAATTTGGGAATGGTTTCTCTGAGCCAAGGGTGGGGGAGAGTGGATAACACACTGTCTTGTTAAAACATTCTGGGTATTTTCCTGGATGGCAAGAAACAGCCAGGATTAAGTCCTTATCCTGGTGAGGAGCATTATTACAATATGCCTGGTGAATTCTTTGCACGGACAGAGGGGATCTGTGTGTCCCACAGGAGAGGGGTCCTTCACCCTTCCCCAAAGCTGCTGGACAGAAATTAATAAACCAAGCAAGAAAACCTCGGGTGTCTGAGCATCCTAAGTCCCCCTCATGCAGCGAAGCAGAGATGCTTTCCCAGCAAAGCCTGCTGGTGGTGAAGGGGGCTGGGAGCGGGCTGGGGTCCCGGCACCAGCACCCCGCAGCCCTCCCAAACGTTTCAATGTGCAATCAGGGGCAGAGGAACGAGTGCCACGTTTGAAGGCGCCGTTGATTTTCAAGTACCAGTTGCAGGCTTGTTTTGTTTGGGTAAGTTGGCGCTCGATCGAGTTTCTTAGCAACCCTAATGGGCTGATGCTTTCCTCTCCCCGGAACTACACATGGCAGACAAGCCCCGGCGGCATTTCTATCAAAGCATCCTTTGCACACCTGCCCAGGCAGGCGAGCGGGGCCACTCCTGCTCTGCCACACTGGGGTGCATGAGGCTGGCCCCCTGGGAATGGCATGGTACACCTTGCCTGTCCTTGTGCTGAGGCCAGAAACACCAACATCTCCGCAGTGAATGTAGGGTCCCCCTGCAATCCCCCCAATCTGTATTTCCAACTCCTGCTACATCCAAGCTTGGCCTCTGGAGCGAGGACAACCAAGCAGGGTTGTGCTTTATTTCTCACATTTATTTATTTAAATTTTATAAATCAGTCAAAGCCACATTTGCTGCTACTCATATTTCTTTGCATCAGCCTCAGGGCAAGGGTGGGTAGTTCAGCAGTCCCCTAAAGCAGCTTGGTGTTTTTTACATCACAGTGGAGCAGGAAAAGATCATCAGTGAGGGACCGTACATTGAGCCAATTAAAGGAATCATTGAGATTATAAAGGATGGGCCATGCTCATCCTGGTGCAGTTCTGGACTTTAGAGGGTTTATACAAAACCATGTATTGCTTTTGTATAATTTATCACCCTTCAAGTAATATTATGAAACCAAAGCACCACCCTTTAAGTAGCATTTTGAAACAAAAGCACATACGTTGTTTAATCTTGCTCTGACACCTCAGATGGTTGGGGTTTCACTATTCTCCCCTTTAGGACAGTGACTCCAGGCCAGCTAGTTGCAAGTTCCATTTTTTTATTATTTTTATTGTCCAGTTCTCCCCACTACTAACGTCAGTCAGATCACTGCAAAACAAGCACTGAGCGAGGATCTTTAAGGTGAGGGGGAACTCGCTCTCCACCAAAGTCTGCCCTGTGTCCTGTGCAGGGCATTAAAGGAGAGTCTGGCACAGGTGGGTAGTTTTACCCAGCTGCCCACCTCCCTCCATCGCTGGGGGCAAAGGAGCCCCCTCAAGGACCCCAGTGAAGCCCTCCAGACACCCTGACCCCTCACTGGGCTCCTCAAGGTTCAGTCCCAAGGCCAGATTTGTGAAACTTGAGAGCAAACAATGTCTTTTCCATTAAAGCTCTCCAGCAACACCACCCGGTGTGCTACCACATGCACAATCTGGTGAAAGTCAGCAGGTCTCTGTGCTCAACCATTAACGTCCCTCATTAGTGTGCTAGCACTTAGTCCCTCGGCTTTCCAAAGGGTCCAAAATCTCCAGGCTTTGCAGCATCACTAGTGGAAATCTTTTTCCTCTTTGTGCTTTCTCAGTCCAGGGATGCTCTGGTGCCAGCCATGTCCCCATATGCCACTGCAACAGAGATCAGTATTTCCAAGCTTAGGACAGCAGGTTTGGTTACTTTTGCTCACAAACTCTTTGTGGAACTATTTTAGTTGTGACTTTCAGGATAAACTTGGGCTTCCATGGAGGAAGTGGAGAGGCTGTGGTGTGATGGTGATGATTTGGGTTGATTTGCTGTGACCTTCAGCCATTCCTGACTACAGGAACCACAGATGCCAGCCAAGCCCGGACTTGGGGCAGACCAGGACTTTCATTCAGGCTGAACAGGTCAGGGGAGGTGGACTAGCACATGTGGGCATCAGGCTGGGGCTGAGCCCTGGACACACTGGCATTTCTCTGCACCCCACAGCACCAGGGCAAGGAGATGCCAGCCCCGTTCTTTGTAATTAGGGCACCTGGAGAGGTATAAGAAAAGAGGTATAAGAAAGAACCAACTGGAATATCACCGGGAAAAGGACAAGCCAAAGGGTAAAAATGTAGTGGGCAAGACTTCATGGAAGCCATGTGGGCTCTAAGCCCCCCCCTCCAGATCTTGGCAATGCCTTGATCCACCTTTTTTGGAAACGTATGTGTACATGTTGTGAGGGTGGGCAAAGCTGTGGCAGGGGAACTTGGCCAGCCTGCATCTTTTCTGTCATCTTCTCCCGCTCCCCTCGCAGCACTGGGCAGCTCCCGAGGGCCGCTGGACGTGACAAACCAGCTGAAGCAGCGACTGCGGGATGAAGCCAGCGATCTGGTTTCAATAAAATCAGCAGATTGTTTCATGGCTGGATGGGAAAGTTGTGAGGCTCCAGGATTTTCTCCTCTGACAGCTGGATCCTGTTTGTCCATCGCCGTCTCCCTGGACCACAGCTCTTACCCCACCTCTCTGGAACAGGCTTCCCAGAGAGGTGGTCGATGCCCCAAGCCTGTCAAAGGCATTTGGGCAATACCCTTAACAGCATGCTTTAACTTCTGGTCAGCCCTGAACTGGTCAGCCAGCTGGATTAGATGATCACTGTAGTCCCTTTCAACTGAAAATAATCTACTCCATTCCATTCCGTTCTGTTCTGTTCTGTTCCATTCTCTGGTGGTTGTGCTGGTCGGAGCACAGCGCCTGCCATGGGTCCCAGCACACCCAGAGCCCCAGCCTCCTCTGGAGATGCAAGACAAGACTGTGAAGCAGAAAACAATAGTTAGGTCTGAGAGCTAAATGCTTCTGCTTGTTAGCAGCTTTCAAAGTCTTTGGAAACACAGGCAGGTTGGACAGACTAGAGGGTTTCCAGGGAGAACTGGACTGGCTCCTTGGGCTGCCTCAGGCTCTGGTGCACCAGCCTCTCAGGGCACTCAGTGGCCAGCAAGAGTTGGTAAGCTCTCTGCCCCTCCTGCTTCTGAGGATGCCACTCCTGCAAGCACTGGAGTTACAAACCATGGAGAGGGCTGGACTTCAGGATGAACTCCCCTGTCTTCTCCAAAAAGTGTAGCTGCCCCCCAGCTCAGGGCGTCTGTGGGGTGCAGGAGGCAGAGACATGGGAGCACCTCCTGGCTCCGGCTCAGCAAGGCGCTCCAGTGTGCGGCTTTGATGGGGACATTAAGCATATGCTTAAAGCTGAGCCTGCGCTCCAAGGTGCTGCTCAGCCAGGGACCCAGAGTTAGTTCAGACAGAGGCAGCTGACTGCTTTGAAATATTGGGCAGTTTTCTAGGCTACATTTAGCCTTTCTCTTTACCTTTAAATTCCAAAAGCAATGTGACTTCTAAGGAAAAAAACAAGCCTTTAAAGCAGTAAACAGCTGTTTTTCCTCTTTCTATATAAGAGCAGTCTTAAAAATTTAACAACCTTATTTTTTTTCTAACTTTTTTTTGTGAAGCAAGGCTATTTCAGGGGTCTGTCAAGCATTCTCAGTAACAACGTGACATATCCAGTAACGGCATCACTAATAACCAGCCTGGCCTTCCTCCCTAGCTCAGCTTTATTACAGTCCCTAAACTGGCCCAATAGGAATTTCTGCTCTGTATTTAAATGAACTCACAAGCAGTAAAGGAGCGTGTATAAAGAATGGGGTGCGTATTATGTCAGTTTTGTGTATTGTAACCCCGTTACTTACAGCCCCTACATCTTCTAAATTCTGGCAGGGGCAGAAGCACTAACTTATTCACTCCCACTGTCTCCATCCCCAAAGTGTGCAGTTAATCCCAAATCCAAGGCTGCAATATCAGCTTTCTGTTCTAGCCAGGACAGAAAAAAATCCAGAGCAGGACGGACCAGCTGCATTTAGTGCCCCATCAGCTAAATTTCAGTGAAATCATTTGTATGAATCGTTCAATTTGATGAATTGTTTAGAAAGGGGAAAAAAGCCCCATTAACTGTACATTTGCTGTTAATTAATAGTCTGGTTTTTTTCCTCTCTTTGGCACAACGCTTCCGCACTGTGTCACACTCCGCTATGAGCATCATAGGCACGGCAGCAGCGGATGCTGTGGATGGGTCATCCAGATGGGCATGAGCTGCAGCAAGAGAGTGAGCTGCATCTGTATGACCCTGGGGAGGATGACTTCGCTGAGCTCCATGCCCTGCTCCAGAAAGGATGCCAAAGCCATGCCAAAGCATGAGGAGTGGTAAAAGCTAAGGGCTCCATTCTGCTCCCAAAGCCTCCATGGGGCTGCTCCTGCTTCAGCCCATGGGCAGCTGCAGGGCAGGTGAGATGTTCCTCATCTGCTCTGTTTTATTATTTTTAATACATTTTCTTTTTGTGTATTTATTTTCTGTACATATCTTGTAAATATCTCTGGAATGTTACTCGAGAGGAATGCTGGCCAATATCCCCTAGAAAACAGATGCCGGAACTGCTGTGGGCGATGGGAGCAGGGCATTCCTGTGCGGCTTGGGGCTGGTGGGTGCCCACAGGTCCTGAACCAGGGTGTCAAACCAGTAGCAAACCCACATGGTATACAATTGCAATGAGGGAAAGTCTTGGTAAATCATTTTCATTCATAACAACTGTGCCAATGTGCCCACAGGACATTTCAGGAGTCAAAACAATGGTAGGAGGAGGGAGCAGTTGCACAGCAGAGCATCTGCCCGGCTCCTACCTGGCCCCTCTTGCAGCGAGGCACCAGGTCAGCTGCAGCATCCCCATCCGCAGCCCTCAGCAGCGCAGGCAGCCCTTCAGCAAAGATCTTCATTGCCTGTTTTAGACCAGTTCCCGTGCTCCTACGGCTGCAGGCTGTATTTCACAGCTTCCGTATGAAACTCTTATGATTTTGAAGCCCAGAGGCTGAAGGCTCTCTCTAAGTGGCCCTCTCTCACGAAGTGGCTCTTCTATATGATTCCTCGGGCTTCCCAGCCTTATGTGAGTTAAGATACCCTTCCCCCTGAGACCTCCAGGACAAGTCACCCTGGGAAGAAAGTGTAAAATACCCAGACGGTGCTGAGGCTGGGCCCACAGTCCTGACCAGCCTTGCAGCTCTGTTCAAAACTCTTAATGTGATTCACTAAGTTTTCTGTATTTCATTTTCCGATGTATTTTCTTCCCTGTAATTAATCTAGGAACTTTCATTCAAATTACATTTGAATTTAGGACAAACCAAAGGCTGTAAAAATGCTTTCTTCCAGCCTGCCTGTACCACCAGCACTCAGCCCTGCTAGAGAAGGATAAAAATCCTCAGGAACATGCCTTGTGTTTTATTAATTCCTTTACCTGCGTGTCAGAGAGTGCAACGCCAGCTCCAGCACCTCCAGAGCGGGGCACTTGCCAACAGAAAAGGAACAGATACCTAAGGGTAGAAGGGCTTGTGAGCCTGCAAGTTTCTTTCGCAGCCATGCTGACCCTGCTGACAAGGGGGATGCGCCGCAGCCCCCACCCCACGGCTGCACTTACTGTGGCAGGGGCACTGCGCTCCTTCACCCCCATCCTGGGCCACCGAGCTCCTCTGGCACAGTGCCTGCACCCTGTGCAGGGGCACCCACTGTCCCAGGGAGTTGGACCCTTGGTGGACTGTTGCTCCTCAGACATGTCTGCCCATCACCCTGGGCCAGGACGGGGATCTGTGGGATGCAGGATGCTCGGGGCCAGCCACCTCCCCTGCACAGCGCTGCCCAGTGCAGCACCATGAAACCAGAGCAATGCAGGGAGAGCAAAAGCTGAGCTGGGGCCTGGGGCTGCACCCTGCTCCAGGGGCAGGAACGAGGATGACAGGCACCCCCAGTCCCATTTCCCAAGGCTTTAGCAAAACAGAGAGGGAGGGAGCAGCGTGCAGGGCTGGAGCCAGATCACTCACCTTCAGCAGTGACTTTCCATTCTTTTGAGTGTTTGGGTTTCCTGCAAATATGCTCTGGATTTCCTGGGGCTTTTTTATTCTTCTCAAACTACCGTGGCCTCCAGCTTGTGCTGGCAGATCCCCATGCCTGCACAAAATACTGCTGTTGTCAGCCAGATCTCTGAGTCTGTGCAGGAATCATTACAGGTTTGGGTCTAAAAACTTCCCTGGGGGATTTCTTGCCCTTAATTTTTGACGTGCACACTCAGCCTGGGCTTCACCTTCGGGAAGCGTTTTCTCTGGGTACCCCACAGTGGCAGCAAGCCCTGGTCCTGGCAGGCAAGAGGGGGTCCACCACCCCACTTTGGGTCTCTGGGCTATGAGGTATCAGTGCAATGAGCTGCTACAAAGCCCGGGCTCTGCATCCCTGGAGTCACCACCTCAGCCCAGAGGAAGAAGCTAATCTCCGCCTTTGTATGAAGAACGAGTCATTCACCACCGTGCCACATGCTTAATTATCCTGACTAGAAAGAAGAGCCCTAGTAACATTTGGTCCAAATTAATGATGGTTTGTTTTGAAATGCAAATATTTTTTAATCAGAGGGGGAAAGGTGGAAATAGACACTACTTAGTTTCTAGATTTTAATTTTTTTAATGAAGCCATGCATCTGTGTTTTTTTTTTTTAAATGTATGTTTCTTTTAATATGGAGAATAACTTTTGTGTGGGCTGAATTAGCTCTAAATGAAAGCAAACAAGGCATAATTAGAAACTGGTTCACTTTTTTTCTTCTGTTTCTTTTCCTTTGTAATGGCAGCATTATAATAAGGTGTGCATCTGGGAGGGGAGGGAAAGCACCCCAGCCTAGAGCATGCTTATCTGCAGGGGGCCCTGGCAGTGAGGAGGGCATGGAGGAGGGAGAGGTGCTGCAAAGCATGGTTTGAAGAAGGTGGGCTGAGTAGGGAATGGGCAGATGTTGGGACCCATCCCAGCTGCTTTGGGGCTTCTGGAGGAGCAGGATACAGCCCCCCTCCCCACTGCCAGCCCTGCCAATGGCTGTGTCACACGTGCCCAGACACCCCTGACCGCTGGAAGCTGCTTCTGCTGAGTGGAAGGAGAGGGGCTGGCTTCCAAAGGCAGCTCCACGTGCAAATCTGGGAAGGTCCCATTTGGGAAGTGCATGAGTTTCTCATTTAATATGGTACCATGCTGCATTCTTTCTCTATAAAGAGACCTCATTTAACTTTAGGCATGTTTATACATCTAATTAAAAATTGGTCATATTTAATTGATTGCATATATCATTACTGCCGCCTCATTGCATCCACAAGTACAGTCTAGCAGCAATCACAGAGCTGCTTCCCCGCGCAGCGGCGCAGGCACAGAAACACTGCTAGCTCCCAGCCAGTTCCTCTCTGCTTAATCCTTTTTTTTGCTGTCCGTGTCCATAAGCTGTCCGGTGCTGTCTGCTTCTCAGAGCTCCCACCGCCTGGCTGCTGCAGCCGCTCTCTGGGGAGCACCTGGGCAGAGCGGGGAAGGACACACTTTTCCAGGTGCTCTGTGGCTTCCCTCCAGCACCACAGCGTGCACACCACTCTGGGCTGGTGGTTTCTGAATCCCTTGGGGCCAGGGAGGAGAAAGCCATTTTCAAGGCAAGGCAGAAGCTGGAGAGCCCTCTCCCGTGTCCCTACCATCACTGCACCTGTGCCGAGCGGGGTGCTGGGGCTGGGTTGGGGCCGTGGCTCTACGGCTGGCAGCTGCCTGCCCTCCCCATCACCCTGTGCTTGATGCCCCACACAGTGTCCTGCTCCTGACAGCCCCACCGTGAGAAACACATGGGGTCCTCAGGGTGGGAGTCTGTCCCGCAGCAGCAACATGGGCAAGCACAGGCAGACAGCAGAGAGCATCGCTGTGGGACAGCCACCACCCCGGTTGTCGATGGAGAGCTAAACCTCGCGTGGCATGTACCCCTGGCAGTGAGCACCGCAGCTGCCCCAGCGTGCCGCCCTGGGTGGAAGGCAGCCACTGCGGCAGCGATGGGGCACTGCTCATCCTCCTCCCTGTCACACCTCGCCCAGGTAATTGAATCAAATTGTCAGCAAAGAGGGTATGATGATTCAGCTCCCACCAAAGGCTAGACTATTACCTAGCAGCTTAATAATGAAAACTGTCATCATTCCCGCAATAAGGAAAGATAAATAAGTTATTAAATGCAAGAGCCTGCCACCCTCCCCGGGCAGGGCACCTCGCCAGAGGAATATTAACTTCTGGCCACAGCCTATCTGTTCAGGGAATGGAGGGGGATACCCTGAGCACTCAGAGAGCTCTTTCTCCTCCAGGCGGCTTTGAAAGGGCTTCTGCTTGCCTTGTGCTGCTGCTGCTCTGCTCTTGGTGAACCAAGAGCCGCTGCTCCCCGCTCCTCCTCAAAGGCTGAAAGATAAATACAGTCCCAGAAAGGGAGACAAGTGGGGAAGACTGAGTCTGAGGAGGGACCAGGGCGGGCTCTGAAGATGGGCATTATTCACGCAGGTCTGATGAGCCCTAATATAGAGCAAGGAGCACATTAACCAGAGCTTTACTGAGCAGCTTTGGTGGGACCCTCTGCTGCAAGACAGTTGAGGAGTGACCGATAGACCATCACCTGCAGGCAGCTGCTGCGAGGCTGAATTGGTGTTCAGCATCCACGCTGGACCCAGCTCAGCTCAGCAGCCAAAGTCACCTTCATCTCCCTGACGGCTCCTGCCAGGCTCGCCTGGTTGTGGCTCAATTTAAGCACCTGTCAGTATGTTACAAAATGAAAGGCACATCTGATGTGGGGAGAAAAAGGTGAGAACCAGGAAAGAAAGGAGGAAAGAAGTGACCTTTCTTGTCCAGGTACATTTTACCGGGAAAAAATCCATGAGCTGTTACACGACCTGCTGGGAACTGGAGGGAGTGAGCCCTGGTACTGCTCCGGCTGCAGCTGTGTGCTGTGGAGACCCGTAGATGCTGTTCTGCAGAGCCAGCCATAATAAATGACCTTCATAACACTTTCCCTCTAAAATTCTCCAACTTTCCCGCTAATAAACAATGTGGTTGTCTAGGCAGTCCTATCGTTTTATCTAAAAATTGCTCCTTCCTTCCCTGCTGAACAGTCAAAGCATCTTCCACTGAGCCTACAGCAATACATTCTCTTCTCCTGCCGCTTTCTGGGGATGAGTCCTACCCTGGCCTTCACCCCCTCCTGCTTCCCAGGCTGTGACCCCTTCCCCACTGCTGCTAGCTTCTAGGGGATTAAAAAGAAAAATATTTGCTGATGTGGCACCTCTCTTTCTCTGGGCTACCTCAGTGCCATTTTTAGCCTCAGCACAGCCCCTGGAACCATTTTTTTTAATCACCATGTTTACATGCACCTTCTGGAGGCTGCTAAAGCGTCCTGACAAGCCTCTGAAATCAAAGGCTTGGAGCTGCCCCAGGGGCAGGGACCAAAGACAAACCATCACCTGGGCTCCTGCCGGGATTGCCCGGGAAGTGCTGCAGGAACATGCCTGGCGCAGGCAGGTGGGCTCTCATCCATGCAACCCGCAGCTACCACCCGCCTTCCCACCCAGCCACCCACGGTGGCACAGGTCCTGACACGCCGCGCTCCACTCCCACCCCGGCAGCCCGAGCCCACAGACGCCATCAGAGACCACAGGCAAGTTTCCACACTTGGCCAGAAAAGAATCCATAAAGTTAGTGAACATCTTAAAAATTAAGCATCTAATGAGCCCCATCCTGAAACCAAGGGCTTGGTTCCAGTTTGGCACTGGCTCTGTACCGTGCCCTTCCCATAACGGCAGACAGTTCTGCTTGGCTTCTCTGCTGAATCCCAGAACACCCTCTTGGTGCCTTCTCTGGGGGAGCGGGGTGTGATGGCAGGCAGGTCCTGGGGCACTGCCACCAGTTAGATGGAAAATGAAGGTACGAGGACACTAGGAAAAAGTGGAGAAGACATGACCTGAGTTATGCTTTGGGTTATCTCAGCAGACTCCCTTGCTCTTTGACTCCCAGAAACATTTTACTCCCTGAATATCCATTTTCAGGTCTTGTGCTATAAACAGCTTACGTTCCCTCACCCCATCACCCGTGAGAAGGGGCAGTTCTCTGGCAAGGTCAACCAGCAGTGCCCTCAGGGGACTGCCCATGTTGCAAACACCTCCATGCCATGCATCTTCACTGTCACAGAGCCAGGCCAGCCCCTTTCAGAAACCCAGCAACAGTGAAACCTGCCAGCAGCTCAGAGGGGACCCAAGAACCAGGCTGGAGGCAATTTGTCAAAACCCTTCATAACTCCATGCTTTCCTTGCTACTAACAACACAGCATCAAGCAAGTGGGTGAAAAAGACCTCGAATGTACTTGGGTCTTGTGGAGGGAGGGGACAGCCCCTTCCCAACCAGCAGTGGGGATTTCCTTCGTACATCCCCCCTGGGCAAAGTGAACCAAGGCGGTCCCTCCACTTCAGCTGCCCCTCCTTCCCTCACCAGCCTGCTTTTGGCATCCTGCACCCTGACTCATCCCTCTCGCAGACATCTGGGTACTTCACCCCACCACTCACCCACTCCTGCCCCACTCTGCACTGGACCAGACCCCAGCCCCAGGGTACCTGCCCGCCTTGGGCTGCACCTCTAGAGACTCTTCTCCTACAGCCTTCCTTCTACTGGCCAGCCTTCTGCCATTCCCTGCCCTCTACTGCTCTCCTGCCAGTCATAAAAATATATAGAATATAGTACATTATTTTATGACATACTATAAAAAAAAAATAATCCTGGAACTACAAGACACGTGCCAAACCTCAGCAGCACATGCAGGAATGCCTTTGTTCCAGCTGTTGCTGGATTGCCTGAGCTCTTCCCAGCATAGTTTGAAGGCTTTTCAGGACAGGAATCTTGTTTTCTGGATTTTTATTTTTTTTTTCTGGCATCAGACAGCAGCAGCAGTCATGGCTACAATGGTGATAGCATCTGTCCTTTACATACAGCCTGTTCGTGTCCCATCTCCTGATCCTGTGCCCAGGACTCCCCAAGTCAGAGGCACACGCGGAGTCTGAAGTGTGGGTATAGACCGAGCCTGAAAGTGTGAGGAGGGGTGTGGGGCGGGGACCTCCCATTTCTCACCAAGAATGCTGTCTACATTTATTGCTCCTTATATCTTGCTCCTTCCTCCTGTAAGAGCCCTCTCCCTCCCTCCCCAGGGCTGAGGCTCCCCTCACCCACCAAGAGCTGGTGGACCAGAGCCCCTCAGCGCCACGCCACCCTCAGCTCTCTCTAGGCTTTCACTGAGGTGCGCAGATGCTTTGGGGAACCGGTGAGCCGGGAACCATCTGTGTTTCTTATCAGGGCTCATGCCAGATCTGTAAATCACTGTGAGATGCAGTCCTGCACTGGCACCCCAAGGTGCCAGCCCCATGCCCCGAGGTGCCAGCCCCTGGTCCTTGTTTCCCTTCCCCTCCTGGGCTGGTGAAACTTTCTTATAAAACCTGCAAACCAAGCTCCATAAAACTCCCGATTCATTCTGCAGATATTTCCTGCACTGGGGCTTTCAGCAGCATCTGCTAGTTTGAAGTATGCCTTTTATTCGTCCTGGGGGCACCATTACTTTCTGCTTTAGCAGTTTTGCCTGCTCTGTAGTCTTTGCCAGGCTCCATCCACGGAAGAGAAAATTGGTGAAAGAATAATAATTATGATTGTTATAAATATATATTTCATTGCAGTGGCCATTTGTGCATGTGTTCATCACTGATGAAGAGACCAGAGGGGAGAGTGGGTGATGCTCAGCTCCTAACAGGCTCCTGACAGCAGATGCTGTGTCCTCGCCCAGCCTGGTGGGCAGGTGGACAGATGCCTTCCTCCTCCTTTTCCTCCTCCCCAGGCACCAGCCGGGGCACCCCCAGCTCTTCTCTCCAGAGAGGTTCTGGTGTGTCAGAGGAAGCAGAAGAGCTGGACATCTCTGGAGGTGGGTGCCTGGCCGTCCTGCCTGCAGGGCATGCCCTGGGGCTGGCTGGAGCCACTTCCAAGCTTGTCCATTCATTGGGATGCATGAGCAGGGGGAGAAAGCAGCTGGGTTGGGAATGCTGGGGAAAAACACTTGCAAAGTGGGGCATGGGGGGAAAGCGCATAGTCATGTCTTCTGGACTCTGCCTCAGTTTCTCAATGCATGTCTGCTCTTTTCCAGCTGAGTGGAAACAAAAAGGACTGACAATTCCATCTGTAAATGATTCATATTGGCAACCAGCAGCAAATTTTTCCTCTTATCAGGGAATTATCTGAACGGCGATTTCATGACTGAGTGTAGAGGATCTTTCCCCTTCTCTTAGAAGGAAATCCTTTTCCCTTCTTTCCCCAGCCGTGGACGACCACCTTCTCTTCACATCCTCAACTGCACAGCCCCTGCAGGCTGAGGATGCTCCCCGGGTGAGTGTCCTGGCCCCTCTCTGCCACTCAACCTTCTCTGCTTTCATTTCCTGATGCAGAAAGTTTCAGGTATTTCCTGTAGCCACTTCAAATTTCCTTGAGGGTTTCTTCATTTCATCCTCAGGGGGATGGCCTGAAAGCAGGACAGTAGGAGTCATGCAGAATGGGGTACACAGGAAGACTTTGTACTAATCAGCATTTCTCGGCTAATTTTTCCACTGGCCTTTCCACTCTGAGCAGCTCCCCTCTCCTTGCAGATCAGACTAGATAATTATATATGGTCCCTCCTGGTTTTGAAAATCAGTAAATGCAATTCCATCTGCAAGCAAGTCTAATATTACCACTGTCAGATCTTCCCTACTTGTAGACTGCAGCTCCTGCCAGAGACTGCCCATACCGCGGTGGCTGCCACTGGGGCTTCATTGGAACATACAGAGAGAATGAGCCCGTGGTGGATACTTTTAGCTATAGATGGAAATTCATCTCTGAGGTGCTTGCTCTTCCATAAACTCATTTGCCGTAACTCCTCCAGAGGACCTGGAGCAGGTTGCCATGGTTTGCCAGCAGCAAAATAGAGAAGAGGTGGGAGAAAACCCCCATGCACACACATTTTACCCTAATCTGCTCCCACCCCACAGCAGCACACAACCTGCTTTTGTCTCCCACAGGGGCCTGACGATGGAGCATGGGGAAACCTGGCCACAGAGCACCCTAACCTGGCCAGCAGCATCTCCCCAAGGCCAGGCAGTCCAGGCTGGGCAGCCGCCTTGCACCCGTTCTGCCAGGCACTGGTGGTGAGGAGGGGAAGGGACGATGCCAGGCTGAAGTGAGATGTCTGACACATGCCAAAGTCAGTTTTGGAGACTGGCATTGCCACAGCTGGGATGCGAAGGCAGAGGATCCCAAGTCCAGCTGGGATCCGCTGTAAAACTGCCTTAGGTCTCAGTGCCTTGAGGAGCAGCCGGGCTCTGGCTGACACCGGCTGTCCCCTTCAGAGCCGGCTGCTGCTCTCTCCCACGTCTGACCCTGTCCCAGGGTCTTGCACTGAGGCTCATGTTCGGTCAGCTCAACAGCTCATGCCGAGCAGGTCCAGCGGCTCCTCTGAAGCCAGGCCAGCTGCTTTGGCAAGCTCAGCAGTAAGTCATCAAGCAGGAGCAGAATGGAGTCTCTTTCTGCCTCTCCAGCCCTACATACTGCAGCCCAGGAAGATGGGAGAAAAAGATGAAAATACATCAACAACCAGAGCTTGTACAAACATAGCACTAGATGTAAAACCTGGAACTTGCTTTTCTCTATCTTCTGTAAGACCAATCATAACCTCTGCTGGGAGCCTTCTCCTGGTTTGGCCAAGGGAGGAAGAACTTTCCTGTCCCACCGTGGGGTCACTGGCTCCTTCCCTGCCTCCCGTGTTGCCCCGGTGCATGCATCCTGCAGAGAGGAGCCAGCTCTCTGCAAAGCCAGAGTATCCTGCTGTGGCCACCTCCATACCACGCTTGCCAAAAGAGCCTTTCCAAAAACCCTGATATCTGTCTCCAAATGTAAACAGACATTTCCATGGAAAACCCACAGCTCAGCTCAAACAACAGGTCAGGGATGTTTGCTGAAAGCCTGTTTTCTGAGCCCAGAGAGTCTCAGTTTCCCTTGTTTGCACACAAGGAAGCTGTTTTTTATGGTAATTTGTGCTTCAATAAACTTGAAATAAAATTCATTCTGCCCTTTCCCAGCTGGCGTCATCAGCATTTCCCTCTGTTTATCACATCATAACCATCACCCCGGCAACTGCAGCGTGTCCCAGGCAGGGATGCTGGCTGCAGGTGGGGCAAGTGCCAGCTCCACACCCCTGAAACAAAGGTCCCACTTTCATCTGAGCATCTCCAGTGGCAGACGGAGGGAGGCAGGGAGGTAGATGCCAGTTGGGAGCTAAACGGCTTCTGAAGAGGATGCTCTTGGCAGCAGCAGGTGCCAACCCTAGGCAACATCTATGAGCTGGATCTCTGGAGGCACCTGCCAAGCTGCAGACAGGGGCATCCCCACAGCCTTGCTCCAGCTCCGGGAAGGAGCCACAGAAAAACCCAGCTCAGAAGGGAGGGAGCTTGGGTGCAGTTTGGTGACCTAGTCCTGGTGCAAGTTCATCTCTGCACCCACTCCTGCTCTCCTACCTTGCTGGGGCCCATCCCCTCTCTGTGCCTCCCCCCTGCCCCATCAGGGACTGAGTTCACCCCTTCTAAGCCACAGTCAGGGATCCCTCTTTAGTGGCTGGGGCGTTTCCCCCTTGTAACCCTGTATCGGTTTGATTTCAGAACTCACTTTACAAATGAGGTCGTTACTCTCTGGTGAGCCCCCAGACCCTGCTGCGCGGCTCGCTCCCTCCTCTGCATCCTCCTCTGCTGAGTGGCAGGACGGGCTGGATCTCTGGGAAGCGGAGATGCTCCGCAGGCAGCCCGGCGCAGACCCGGCCGGGCATCCCGCGGTCTCCGCCTGCCCTCCCGCGGCAGCAGCCGGCACCGCGCACGGACCCGCACCCACCCCCGCGCACGGACCCGCACTCGGATCCATGCACAGACCCACACACGGACCCGCTCCCGGCCCCACGCGTGGCCGCAGAGCAGGTGACCTCTGCCGTTGCCGCACCCCACGCAGCACTGGGATAAACCCCCCATTCCCACGCTGCAGCGGCAGGGGGACCACCAGGGCAAGGGGACCACCAGGGCTCCTTGGGGCCTTTAGACGGCTTTGCCTCCACCAGTGGTAATGACATTAACGCTCAGGTGGGCCAGTGGTTCCAGCGCTCTGGCTCACTGTCCCCGAGGGCTGGCCGAAGGTTTTCCTGCTGCGCACTGGCAAATCCTGTTCCTGCACCCTTCTTGCTCCATCACCCAGGCAAAACCAACAGGCCGGCTCCCAATCGGCCAGCCGCCGCTGCACAGCACCAAAACGGGGCGCCCTCCTCAGCACGGTGGGTGCGAGGAGCCGGGCACTTAACTCCAGTTTTGGGGAAAATACCAGGACACATTCTCCCGACAGCTTGTAAACAGTGAGAAGCTAACAAGGCAAGGAAAGCAGTCAACACAGCTTTTTCAAGAGCAAATCATGTCAAGCCAAGCTAGTATTTCTTTTTATGACAGAGCAACAGCCTTCTGGATAGAGAGAAGCAGGAGTTATCCTATATTTTGTCTTTAGTGCGTTTTGATGTTGTCTCTCATGGCACACTCATAATCAAGGGAGAGAAAAACTGAAATGCTTATGAACAGGGTGCTCCCTGCCCGAAACACGCACTCGTGGAGAAGTTACCCAGCGTTCACTGCCAGGCTGCAAGCGTGCACAGAGCAGGGCTTCAGAAGGGCTGGAGCAGGGCTCATGCATTCATTAATGGCTCAGCTGATCGAATGAGCCTGTCTGTTTATTTTGCATATGTGATAGAGCAAGAAGGACACAGGAATAGGATTTGAATTTGAAATGATCTTGAGAAATAGAAGAAATGGTCTTGGGGGAAAAGTGAAGCAGCTCAACAGGCACAGATGGGAAATTCTGCCCTTAGGACTAATCAAGTGCACAGAAGCAGAAGGAGGGGTGAGTGGTGAGGCAGGCTCAGAGAATTGCGGTGGACTTCAAGCTTAGCATGAGTCCACCACTCCACCCTGAGAAAGTCAAAAGTTGCCTTAGGTGCCTAGGCAGTGCCAGCATTTTTGAGACACATGGAATATAAGCTCTCCTCCACTTTGCCCTGGAGACATGTCAGGAAAAGCAGTTTGAGGCATAGAAATTTGAGAAAGATGGGGGAGAAGGCCAGAGAAGAATGATGAGAAGGATCAGAAGGACAGGCTGAACCATCAGGGAGATTTACACAAGAGAGAATACTGGAGAGGGGACATAACTGTCTTCAAAGACGTAAGCTCTGGGGCTCATAACAGCCTGACTCAACCTCACTCCAGGTCCTTTAACTTCATCAATTCATGCCAGCGTGGGTGAGATGAGTCCTACCTGCATTGAGGACGGAACTTTCTGGAGACCTCCAAAGCTGGCCTCAGCCATGCCTGGCCCTGCAGGCAGTTGCCATCTCCCCCTGCCCTGCACCCTGTGAAGCCTGTGGGCACCAGAACACCACTGCCACTTGCCCAGGAAGGACACACAGACTGGTCCAGCAGCCAAGGGAGTGGTTTGGATGCCAAGGTCCCCAGAGGACCCTTGTGCAAGGCTCTCAGCTGCACAGTCAGCAAATGAAGATTAAATAGCCAAGTGAAGTCGCTTTCCCCGTTATCAAAGAGCTGCTGCTCTCCCCTCCACTTGCAATGACTCATGCTCTGCTACAGCACTTTCCCCATCAGCCTCATCTGGGATGTATTACAGCCTTGGACCCCACTCTGCTTCCTTACAGATGTGGATTCTCCTGGAATGTCTGCCTGCTCCTCCTCTCTAGCGTTTCTGCTTCTCAGGCGTTCGCCTGCCCCGCTAAGAAAGCAGTCCCCAAAGCAAAGCTCCTCTTGGCTTGTGCCCAGCTCCTGGGAGCCCTTGTCACACGTGCCCCAGAGCCAGCGCTGGCTGTGCTGCTCACTGCCATCCCTTCCATGGATGTTTCCCCAGGGAGACTCCCCAGGCAAGAGCTCAAACCCTGTGGGGGGAAAGGTGGGTGGGAGCAGGCTGGGCTGGGCCAGGCTGTCTGCCTTCCTGGAGACTGCTCAGGAGCCATGGCTGTACCTGGAAGTGGAAGTTCATCCCGTGAACAGTACAGCTGGAGAGGGAAGCCAAACCAGCCTGGTAAGAGTGAAAAGCAGTCAGGAGACAGTTTGGGACATGACAAGCTTCAGTGATTATATGCATGAAAGGAGAGAGGATTTTAGCCACCAGATCTGATGCTCAGGCACATGAGAGGTGAGGGCCCAGCCATGGTCCCACCTGGAGATGAGTGGGAAACCGCCCCTCCCTGCCCTGAGTACCCACTGCAGCCAGTTCTGCTTTGACAAAGCAGCCCAAGCACCTGGAAAGAGGGTGCTCCCCCTTTCTCAGAAGCTTCAGAGGTCTGTCCTGCCCACTGGCCCCAGCTCTTCCTGTGTGGGTTTCGCTGCAGGTTGCAGAGCCTTCGTCTCCTGGGTCATTTTAATTCTGACCTGCAGAGGGGAAGGAGGAAGACATTCAAATTCAAGGTAGTAAGTGTGGATTCATTGGATCTTCATTACAAGCTGCCAGCTGACATTTCAGAAGAGGTGATCGCATCCCCCTCTGTTTAGTAAGGTTTAATTTAACTGTCTCAGAAGCCCATATGTCTTTCAGTGCCTGGGACAGTGGTGACTCAAGGAGGTAGCAGAGCTAAATCAGATGCCAAATACTGATTCCTCTGCACATCCCCAGGGACCGACAACTGGAGTTACTCTCACCATCTGTCTTTCAGCATGCAGCCCCTGGAGAAGATGCACACTCCTTCAGCTAACAGTGAAGACAGCAAAAGGACAAATGCTTTCATTTCCAAGTGTATGGATTTTCTGTTCAGGTATTTCAGGAATGTGCTGCACTAGGGGAATGTGTTTTGTTCATCTCTGTAATGGGAGGTAGCTGTTGCACTTTGCTGTTGTAACAGGTGTTGCACTGTGCCCATGCTTTACTGCATGTCATGGATGGCTGGCCCAACTCCTCCACATCCCCTGCCAAGGGCATCTTTCAGGGACGTGTAGATGTTTTCCAGAGGTCCCATTCTGTGATTCTGTGTTTGTGCTTTGGGCTCTTTGGAGGAAAAAATGTGTAAAAGGTTGTGTTTATTGTTCTCCTTGTGCTCTCACACTTACACCAGGCAAGCTTAGAGACTGACTGGGTTGGTCAGAAACTTGGGACATATGATAAAAGCATTTTCTTTCTAGATAGGACACATCTTCATGGGAACGAGTCCAGTATTAATAAACTGTCAAGTAGCAGCCAAGTTTGTTGTGTTAACTCAGAAGTAATGAGGTCGTTGTGAATCACAGGGAGCCTGGGACGTAGGGGTAGAAACCAGCTTGGAAAAATACTAGATTAGGCCAAAACCTGGAACTGAACCCTTCTTCTTTCTTTATGATTGAAACTATTTAACAGTTTATATTGTTCACATTAGTTTTCCATTTCAAGCTTCCAAGAAAATGGGAAGGGAAACCCCAGGTACCACAGAAACCAGCCCAGGGGGGTACAGGAGCCAGCAGAGGGGGGGGGGGGGGGCTCAGGCAGGTGCGGCCCCTGCCCCCATAGGCAAAGCCCACCGAGGGGGGTCAGCGCCCTACTCCAGCTTTGCAGGGACCTGTCCCCGAACCACCTGCAAATGGGGCTGTGTGTGATGCGGCTGTGCTGGAGGATCTGAGCTGGGGAGAGAGGGCAGGCTGTGAGCTTTGCTACCCAGCCTGGCCACGGACAGCAGGAGGAGAAGGAGGAGGCTGGGGCCACTTTCACGTTCTCCCCGGCCGCTCACCACTACAGCATCAGTTCCCAAAGGCCTTTTGTTCCTTGAGGGTCACTCGTGGGCAGGGCACTCACGAAATGTGGGAAGAATATCTGTTTGCAAAAGTTTTCCAGGTGTCTGGGGACTTTGGGGAAATAGCTCAGTGGCAGGGTGACATCCGTGTCAGACGAGTTCTCACAGAGAAAGGGAGCTGCGGTGGGAAAAACCCTTCTCCCCAGCTTTGCATATTCATTTATTATGATTAACAGGCTAATCCACTGCCCCTCCCTACACTCTGACAACCTCAATACCCATTTGCACTTTTCCCCTGCAAAGTCTGGCTCTTCCGACCACCCACAGTATTGACAAAAGCTCCTTCTTACCCCCTGCCTTACTGTCTCCTGGGGAGCTCCCTCCCTTCACGCATCACCCTGGGGTGCCAGATTCGGCTAGGAGCAAAGCCCCAGCTCCAAACCCTCCTGTGCTTTGGGGGAGCTCATCCTCAAATACAGACAACCCAGCCTAAGCTTCTCTTTGCTTTTTTGTTTCCACACAGTTCTGCCCTTGCCACAGTCTTCCTCAGTTCTTCTTCCTGTTCTCACTTTCTGACAGGTTTTCTTCATCATCCTCATCCAGCCACCCGGACCTCTCTTCCTCAGGCCCTGCAGATGTGCAAGAGCATCTCTGCACAGGTACACCAGGCAAGGTGGCATCTCATCTTCCTCCCATCGTCCCTGCGGTGCAGCTGCCTCTTGCCCCGTGGCATTGGCATCAAGCCCTGTTCCTCCCAAGGGCAAGTGTGGGTCCCTGACCTTCTCCTGCACTGATCCCGATCCCAGTAGCTCTGCTCCCTGTGCCAGTATTGCCACAAGCTCTAAAGTATCAGCTGCTTGGCTCACTTCACACCTTTATCCACACCTGTAGGGGTCTGACTACATTTTCTTTTAGGCGGTCACACACACGCCCCACCCCATGTATTCAGCTGTGCTATCAGGGCAGCCATGAATCACACAGGCACTGCCCAGACCCTGCAGAAGCTTGCAGACAGGAGCATCCCAAGGGGGTCACAGAGATTGCTGGAAAGGTACTGCCTGGCTGCTGTCAAGCCTCAGGAACTCCTCGTCTTTGCTTGAGAAATGCTCTCTTGCAAAATCTCTGAGCAGGGGAGGTTAATCCATCTTCTTGGGGGTGAAAACTGAAACAGGAAAAGGGATATATAAGCTCTTCCAAACTGTGAGACGCAGCAAACCCATTGGATCAAGGATGCAGAAATGCCCCACTCGGACCATCGATGTTTTATGCAGTACTAATTTGCAAGTCTTTGCATTCAAGATGATATTGAAATTACTCTACTTTCCAACAATGGTAAAATCAGGGCTTAGGCAGACCTAGAGGAAGCTCATCTGCTTCCCTGCCAGCTTGGCTCCCACAGCATTTCTCAGAAGAGCGGAGAACAATTCTGCAAAGAATGAGCTGAAAAGTGACATATTCGCTCTCCTTTGTTTTCACTTCCATCAGCTGCAATCTTCCTCTTCTCTATTTCCTAAAAGGCTCCCATTGTAATTAACTTCTCAGGAGCATGTGAGCAACACGACGCTGCAAGTTCCTCAGCAGCAGAGGCAGCCGAGCAGATAAACCCGCAGGAAGCCACGCGTGCGCTTTGGTAACAGCTGTCCCATGGCTCACGCCTGCCTGGCACCAGCCCGGGCACAGAGCAGTGCTGCTGCTCCCCAGTGCCTCCCTGCCCGCACGGAGCTGGGCTGGTCACAGCCGGGCTGTCGGGAAGAGGGCAGGGGGCTGGCACACACAGCCCCCGAGGTGCCTGCCCACCCCAGAGCCCGCAGGGTTCGTGCCCCCAGCAGCCCCAGCCAGCACCCTGGGCTGAACTGCCTGCTGCTGCTCCCCCATCCCCAGGGTGTTGTTCATTGCAGGTACAATTTTTATTGGATTTTGTTAAATTAAACATATGATCCCATATTATCTGACCCAGCTCTGAAATCTCCCAGGCACAAGTAAGCTCTGCTGTCTCAGCTTTTCATTTACATGTTTATTTACTGCCTTTCAGATCACCCCGTGTACTGTGAGGCACTGTGCAGCCTCTGATGAATAAATAACCAGTGTCCTTGTAGGCCAGATTGATTAAATGTATTTAATTAATGAACCCAGTGCCCCTTGAGGACTCTCCCAACTAAAATACTGAAACCAGCCTTTTATATATGACAGTACCAGGCCCCATTGATTTGCAGCAATATGAAAAAGGAATAATTTAGTAACTTCATTGATGCCGTAACAAGGACATCCCTGAGGATGGGGAAAGGCTGTCAAGCAGCTGGATCACAGGCGGTTCACAGGTGACTTTCTCCCCCTCACCGCTTGGCCACGAAACGCCTACAAATGTCTTTATTTGTGGTGGGGGTGGGTGCTGGCTGCCCCCCCCTCAGCCCACGTGGCTGGAGGGAGCGGGTGCTGCGGAGCCAGAGCTGCTGTCTCACTCCCAGTGGGCATTGGGAGCAACAGGGAAAGAGCAACTGTCCTCTGAGGGAAAAATAATCTGCTGCAGTTCAGAAGTGCTTGCTCCTTTGCTCAGGTGAATTAACAGCAGTTCAGGGAACAGGCAGGGCAGGGCTGTGTGAAAGAATACGGAGACACTGCTGGCAGCCAGGGAAGACACGCTGGAGGAAGGCTCACAGTCTGCCTGAAACCACCACTGGGAAAGGCACGGAGGGAGGACTCCAGCGTGGGCTCACCATCCAAACTGTGCAAAGCAGCATGTGCTGGGAGGGAGCTGCCAAGCTGCGGGTGCAAATGAAGCAGCGTGAAGGTGCCCAGGAGCTGAGGGGAAGGTGGACCGTGGGGCAACCCCAGCCCCACTGCAGGGACAGTGCTGGAGCGGTGGGGTGGCAGCAGGGACATCACCTCCCACACACAGCCAGTCGGGCACGGAGCTCTCTCCTCACACAGCAGGTGTCTGCACCCACATATGCCGTCTCCCCGAAAGGGGAAAGCCCTTTGGTACCTGCCCGCCCAACTCAAAGGATAACCGCTTTCCAGACGGGAGGCAGGGAAGGCAGATGGTGCCCCAGACATCAGACCTGAGAAGCAAGACAAGCACCACACAGAGCTGCAATTCAGGCAAAGGCAGCACTGGTTTCAAGGACAGGGGTTTATGGGGACAATGCTGCCTGCAGTCGGAGGATGAGGCAGACCGCTGCCCAGCCCCTGGGCTCTAGGGAGGGAGGTAGCAGCGGGCAGGATGAGGAAAGGGGTGCAGGGAGGGGTTCTGGCCTGGTGCTTTCTCGCTGACAGATGCCTGACACACAAAAGCTCACTAGCAGCCTTTCTAGAATCTGCCCCTGAATCTTCCGCCCTAATTCTCCATTAGCAAATGTGATGACAGGCAGATATTAAGAGCTCCCCTGGGCCACTCCTCACCAGGCAGGTTGCAGAGACATCACGATCTGGGCATCAAAACCTGCTCTGAGCAGCTCTGTGCACAGACCCGCAGCGATCTGTCCCCGGGGCAGGAGCTGCTGAGCTGATGCTCCCACAGGAGGCTGTGCCAGCTGTTGGAGGCAGTGGGGCTGCAGCGAGCTAGGGGCTCAGGGGGCACAGGGGGTGCTGCAGCCCGGGTGGCAGGGCTTTGCTGGGGGCTGTGTAACGCCACCCGGAGAGGGGACAGCTGGGGCTGGTCCTCACCAAGGTCAGACCTGGAGGTCTGCAGGAGAGGGGAAGCTGGAGCAGGACTGGGGAGCCCACGCTGGGTTGGGGCAGGGAGAGCTGCCCAGGGCCAGCCTAAGCAGCAGTGTGCTGGGGACCACGTAGCTAAAGAGGACAGACTGGCTTCTGCTTGCAGACATGCAGTCAGGGTGTTCAAGCAAGCCACCTCCCCGCTCCCCAGCTTTCCCAGTTTGAAGGCAGATGGCAGGCCCCGCCAGCACCTCACCATGCCACAGACCTCACCCTGCCAGGCTCAGCAGCATCCTGGAGAAGATGCCACATGGGTTTATTAATTAGTCCAATAAATTATTGCTGAAGCTAATTGAGACCCACACATTCCCCCTCCAGCTCCCTCCCCACCGGCCAGCAGCTCGGGCAGGAAGACACAGCATTACAAAGGATCAGTAGCGTGCAGCTAATTAGCTGCCGTTGGGAGCATCCAACGCCAAGTATGCCGCGTGTCCTCCGTGCTGCCTGACACAGATGTCTGCCAGGCTCATCTCGGTGACGATCATCAGGTTTTAATTAGTCTCAAACACGATTCCTGTCACAAACACTCTGCTGGGGGTTGTTTGTTTTAATTTGATCAGGGACAGGCACAGAGAGGGGGAAGAAGGAAGGTAATTAAATTTGACTAAAAATCTTGGAATACCATTAAAGCGGATGTCCTCATTTGCATAACCCGCTACCCGCAGTGCCCAAAACTTCCATCAGATTACTGCGGCTATTTTTGCCCCTGAGCAGACGCGGTGCCACTGCCCGTAGGTGTCGCTGCCCATGGGTGGCACTGCCCGCCCGCAGAAACCTGCAGGGGGCCCACGGACCCAGACACCGGGAGGGTTCACAGGGCAAGAGGGGAGGGGGTCAGTGGGAAAGGATAAAAATAACCCAACCCCACACACACCAAAATCCTGGCTTGCTTTTGGCAAGCTGGAGGGCTGGGCTGCAGGTGGAGTTGTTAGAACCCCAACACCTGGGTGAAGTGGTTGAAGTAGCATCACCTGGGCTGTTCCTCTGCTGCAGCCTGGGGCTTGCTGAGGGTACGTTCCCTGAGGCTTTCCTTGGGTGCTGGCTGGGGGTGCAGGAGCAGTGCGGTGGTGCTGGCAGGACGGCGGGGAAAGCAGCAGCGTGATGAGCTGGCTGGGACTCCAGATCCTGCACTTTGGGAACGCTGCGGTTCTCAGACCTGGGGTGTCAGCCCCCAGCGTGAGGACAGCTGAGCTGCAGGTGGGTGGAAGATCAGACCGGGTGTCTCTCCGCAGCCCTCCCTCCCTTCATGTGGCCTTTTGTCCTTCTGTTTCCCTATTTGTGTTTCCCTGTTTAACATGGAGAAAATACTATTCCTAATTTCCCTACTCGGCTGTCCACAAAACAATTATCTGATAATTATTTCTGCTCATTGGCAAGTTAGTTCTAATGATGTTTGCTAAACATTAGACTATTATTGCAAACACGGCTTTTGCATGTGGAGTCAGGGCTGTGATTGCTGGAGATGGTTTCTGAGAGAAATAGGTTTTACAGGAAGGTGTTTGTTTCATAGAGATGTCACAGTCAGAGCTAGAATTCTGTGGTGCCAATAGGTTTTTCTAGTTATATAGATAAAATAATTAAGGTGATAAGCTTACACTGGGTGACAAACAAGAGTTTAATGATTGATAGAATTAGACAGTAAAAATCCTGGACAGTTTGGGAAGAAACACAGAGAGGAAGAAGGAAGCAGGAGTATTGGGCACAGATGTCCAAGGATGCTCTTTAATACAGTACGCAGCAGAGCCCCAGGAATTTTAAGATAAATCCATAGCTTTGCAAGGCAAGTCCAGACTTGCAGGGGTGAAGCTATCAGCATGGGAAGGCTGGTTTTTCCATGTCTGAAGGACCAGCCACTGGCAAGAGGAAAATTGTGCTGGTGCCCTAGTAAAGCCCAGAACTGGCTTAATCCTTGCCCAGACCTAGTGGCCTTCAGAGAGCCAGTTCTTCTGGGCCTGAAAATCTGAATTTCCCTGCTTCAGTGGCTCCCAAACCTCCTCCTGCAAAGTACTTAAGATGCCTAAAGCAGTGGAGGGTTTAAACCCTAAAAAGCAGCACAGCTCAATATTTATGTCTAAAATGCAACATCAGAACAAGGTGCTGTGATCAAACTTCTTGTCTGCTTTAAGGTTGGCAATTTCACGCAATTTCAGCATGATGACTGGAAAGCAAAGGTCCAGATATTTTCCTGTGACTTATTCTGCAATGATCTGCAAAAGGAAGAAGCATGTAGGTTTGCAGAATATGGAAGAAAACTGCCGAGTGTGCCAGCTTAAACAGCTTTAGCAATTTGTTCCACTGCTTCTTCTCAGCTGTTGTGTAGCCAGGAACAGTCACAGGCTGTTCCACCTCTCCCTTGGTTGGTCACTGATGAAACTGGTTCTGTTCCTCTCTCAGAGTTTAAACCATAAATGAGTGGGGTAATTATTTCACTCCAATATTTACAGCTTTGTTGCCTGCAACAATGTTTCTGCTCAGCTCTAGGACCTGTCTGACAGTGGTGGGTTCGCATGTGCTTCCTCCCTGGCTCTTAGAGTCTGGGTGCGGTGGAAGGTAACCTTGGTAGAAGCCCAAGGGTCAGAGCTGCTTTACAATGCAAATGCTAACTCAAAGCTAATGTTTCTCTTTAGCTTCAACCATATGTTTCCCTTTATGAATTCTAATTTCTTTAGGGAGTCCAACTTTTACAATGGTTCTCTTTTCTACTTGCCAATTCCCTCTCGGTAGCTGTCCTGCTAAGGTCATGTTATGCTTTCACAGGGACTGCCCCACGGCAGAGGCAATCTTGGTGGCAGTGGAGGTGGATCTTAACCCGCCTGGCACCCTGACAGGCAGACTCTGCATGGAGCAGCCCAGCAAGCCCTGCAGCATCTCCTCAGGGAAGCGTGACTGCACTTGCACAGATGCTGCCCAGTACGGGGTGCATGGACAGTGTCTCAGCGTGCATGAAAATGAAAACTACATGCCAAGAGGTGTATTGGACTACCATGACTAGTACTTACCCTATTTCACAGAGCATGTGCAAATGGCAGCCTTTGTGCAGCAGGGAAATGTTATTCAGTTCTGGTTTGTAGCAGTACTCACTAAAATTTCCATTAATGTTGGGGGGTTTCAACCTCAAATGGCTTTGCAGCCCACAGAACAAAATTAGCAGCAGTGAAGCACAGCCACAGCCAGAGCAAGCACACAAACCGCAGAGGGAAGAAGTGCTCAGCTGAGGCTGCAGAGAACAAGCCAGCAGAGCATTTCTTCCCAGCTGGAGCTGACACCCCAGCTAACCTCCTTACATCACCAGCGTTGGAGTTTATTGAAGGCCATGAGTCAGCCAAACCTTGCCTATGAATCTCAGTAAGAAGGACAGGGCTAACATGCCCTTGCTCTTAAGAAAGAGTTTGTCTCCTACTTCTTCCAGTTCCTAGGTCATTCCCCTTGCAGCAGGGACCTGTCTGGCTTCACTGACCTACAGATTTTGGTCAGATTTGTGCAATCTCTTTTTCTCCCAGCAAGATAAAAAATGATAATGCACAGGAGAAGTGTAGAAGAATGTGAAACTCTGTGGGGATTCACACGTGGAAGGCAACAGCTTCCTGCTAGCCCTGCTGTGTTCCCATCAATGCCAGGACATGGCTCTGCTGCGGCAGCAGGGGAAGTCAGGCTAAGGACGGTATGAGCAAGTTCTGGCTCATGCTGTGGCTCAGGCATTTTCACTCAGTCCAGACTGATTTCTCTACAAGCACTGCAGCACTGGTGTAGTCCTCATGGTGTTTGCTGAGAGATTTCTGTCCCCTACCCGTGAAGTAGTGGGCAAAACACAGCCCTGGTGCTGACAGTGAGCTATTGCAAGGTCTGGGTTTTGCTCCACCAGCCCTGTGCGGTGGGAGTCGGGGCCAGAGCCCCTGTCTGCAAGCATCACACTTTGGAGAGAAAACCCGTGGAGCTGTGTGGGAGCAAGAGGCCAAGCCTCAGCAGCAGCAGAGTTCAACACTGCTGTTCATAACAGAGCCTTCCTTTCTGAAGTGCAGCTGTCTGCCACCTTGAGAGCCTTTGGGTGTTCGTTGTAGCCCCCCAGGTCTGGGATGAAGCCAGCCCTCTCCGCAAGTTCAGCTTCAGCTCCTGGATGGACTTGGGAACTGTTTGCTGGCGCTGGAGATTTCTTCTCTGTTGCTGCCATCATGTCATTCTCAGGGCTTTTATCTCCCCACCTGCAAAGCGGGGGACAGCAATTGCTTCTTAACCAGCCATGGAAAAATGAGGTCTTAAATGAGCCTTTGTTATTGCTCCTTCGCCCCAGCCAGAGGGGGCTGCCAATGGGAAAGGTGCTCTAATTCCCAGTCCTGCAGCAGGCAGCGACACCTCAGGCTCTGGCTTACAGGGGATGCTCTCCAGCAGTGATGCAGCTTTCGGTCACTCTAGCGAGGGCTGGCAGAAATTGTCTCTTGCTTGTCCTGGGAGGAAACCCCTGCCCAGCGTATGTACGCACCTCCCTTGGCACCTCCAGGAATATTGTTAGGGTCAGAGCTGAAGTGTTGCAAGCTGCCCAAATGCCTGTGGGCACCTGCCCAGATGTGCAGATCGCACCAGGAGAAGGGCAGCAGAGACTGAGTCTGCTTTTCCTTTAGCTGCGTAGGGCAGCAGTGGAGGCAAAAGTGCTGCTGCTTAGTCCAGGAGGACTTGGCAGGTTAAGGAGAGGCTGCTGGGCTGGATAAGGCCCCCTGCTTTGCTCCAGGCAGTACTGGCAAGGAAGGGAAGGGCAGCTTTGCACCTGTCCGCATGGACCTGCTGCTTCACTCCCACTTATCTGCGCTTTCTAAGATTATACGGAAGAAGAAAATGGGGGGGGGGGGGGGGAGAGGAGAAGATCTAAATATCACCACAAAACCTGCTTTCTACTCCTCTTGGTGTTTTTTATTTTCATGCCAGGTTTTTCAAAGCAGTGCAGCCTCCCAGCTGGGACCAGGACTGCAGCAGCAGCTGCTGGTGGTAGCCAGGCCAGGCAAATCCAGATGTGCCTGCTGGAGAGCAGGCCATGTGTAGGAAGGAAAGTCCTGGTCACGGCATCTCTTTAGGGCAGGAGGGAGCAGAGATTATTTACAGCTGGATCAGAGCAATTGCAGGTTGTAGTATTTCATCGCAGACCAGCTTTGCAGAGAAAGGAGTGGTGGTCTCCCTGCTGCTTCAGTTCCCAGGGGTATCGGATGCTGCTTCCGATTCTCCCTTTGCAGTTTCATGCGAAGTCATCAATTTCCACCTATCTGACATGAAGTTGGTTCTGGGAGCTATTAAGTGGTCCATATTAGAGAAGCAGACAAGGCAATGTAGATGTGTATATGGACTGTCCAGAGGGATAGATTGTATACAGATGTGTGCATTGTTAATTATTACTGTGTTTTCTTCTAGTTCAGCAGGGAAAGGTTTCTCCTGCCCATTTGCTTGTTACTTGGCAGGCTCTCAAACCTGTGACCTTAAACTTGGCACAAATTTTTATTGTATTTGCTGCCTCAGAGAAACAGGTACTTAGGAAAATCAAAAGGAGCAGTCACACATGATGAGTTTGCTTTTGTCCATCTTGCAACACATTAATTTGTTAGAGCAACTGCTTGTGCATGCCCTCTACCAGAGTGCCATGTAGCAAAGCTTTCTGCTGGGTTTTATCCTCCCTTGGGTGGGTGCACCTGCTCAGCTGCCCATTCACACCCACCTGAGCCCCTGGTGCGGGGGCTGGACCTGCTGGCAGAGAGCAGCTCTGTAGGCACCATCCCTGCTCCCTGTAAAGTAGGTTTTGTACGCTGCTGTGGTGCTGGTCTTAGTGTATAAAAATGAATCTTGCAAAATCAATTCCCCTTCCAGCTCAGTTATAATTAACAGGTAGAAATAAAAGATGGCTTTTCCCTTTTCCCCACACCCCCTGGTTTTTGGCAGCAGCCCAGCCCGGTCTGACCAGCTGGGAAGAGGTGGCATGAGTCATGTCATTGCCAGAGGAGATGGCTCCGAGCAAGGTGTTATTCCAGGCACTGGCTTCGTTCCAGGCAAATTGTGTCATGCTGATGGTGACGCTTCTATTGCTTCCCAGCTGGATAGAGGTTAGCAGCTGGAAAGCCCTATTCATTTTGGAGCAATGCAAGCAGGGGAGGCCACACGCAGGGTCATGCACGGCTGGTAGAGACTTGCGCCACACACGCCTGTAGGAGCCGGTGCCAGGGAGCAACACTGGCTGGCTCCATCCAAGGGCACTGCCTACCCTTTTCTCCCTCTCCCTGTTGTATTTCCATAACACCCTCCATTTCAAAGCTGATGCAATCCGGAGAGCACCAGCCCTCACCACACCCCTCTGAGCTTTGGGTGGACAAAAATTTGCTCTTGATGAGTAAGACAGTGTGGCACTAAGCAACTGGCCCATCATCATGCAGGAGATCTGTCTGTATCTGTCCTCTTGGAGAAGTTTGGCTTCATAAAGCAAATCACGCACAGAAGTATTAAAGTCACTGAGTCTCTGCACTAACAGGAGGTCTTGGATGAGGCTGTCTGGTAATGAGCTGCCCGTGGGCAAATTCCCTGGAAAGTGCCACTGGAGCAGGAGCGGCCTGCACCACTCACCAGAGAGAAGCAGCCATGTGCTGGCTCGTGTCTTTCTTGTTTTAGATATATGTGACATTGTCACGGCACCGGCAGGCTGGAAAGGGAAGACCTCCAGCACACGCAGCAGTCCTCACCCACTTGTCTGTCACAGCCTCACCTTGTGGTTGTGTTATCAGAAGGAAATAGATGTTCTTGCTCCCAGCTAAAGAAACAAAAGATTGCACATAAACTAATTTTCAGTGCTAAACCTTTGCAACATTTAATAGCAGGTATGCTTTTTAACATCCCAGGCGGGGAGTAATTTGTTTGACAGTTGTCACACATCTCGGCATTCTGCAGCAGCGTGGGCGATACCCCTGTGAGTTTGGACATGTCTAATACAGAAGTATAGCCACAAGCGTTTATAAAAAATCTAAAATTACCACTTGGTTTCCAAAAAGACTAGCAAAGGCAGGTACTTCCAAAACAGAGGTCTCTGGGAGCCCAATGTACTAAACTAATTGTACCAAGGCTACAACCCAGATTTTTTATTTTGTGGTAAAAGGGACACGGCCCTTTCTGATGGCACAGAGCCCCTGGCACAGGAAGGTCGGGTCAGCCCAAGGGGTCCCCAGCCAGGGATGAAGAGCTGCCCCCTCCCAGCTCCCACACGCTGTCAGGCAGCCACCAGGCAAGGTGATGGTTCAGCCTTTACAACCTTATAGAAATGGGCCTTCCCTTCATGCCCAGTGGCTAGGATGTGGGATCATGGCTGATTCCAGGTGGGAGACAAAGAGCAATGGTATGGGACTGCTAAAAATGCCACTTGGACCTGCTTTATGGCTTCAAGTGGACAGAGGTCCCTTCCAGAGGTGCTTGGGATGGCTCCAGTTTTTAGGAAAGTTTTACAGAGCCACAAAAGACTGCTCCAAATCTTTGAATCATGTTGATTACAGCCACGGGGTTTTGCATGGATTTGGAGTCCTTGTTTTCCCCAGATGCATTGGTAAATCCCAGGATAGGCTTGTAGAACCCCTGGCCAGTCAGAGATGTCTGAGCTGTGCATGCAGTTTATGTCTAGCTCAGCCAGCTATTGCAGAAAGCGGGAATATTTCTAGGCTAATAGAAACTTCCTCAGGTCCAGGCATGACTTGTCTGCAGGAAAACTGCACTGGTGAGGACAGCGCACCCACGATTTGGCTGCCAGACTGGGCAGAGGGGACTGTGTCCATGTGATGCTGCTTGCTGGAGTATTGTGAGTCCCCACCAGTCATCCCTAAATCATACCCCTTTCTGCATCACACAGCAGTGTGTGTGAGTGAGGCAAAGTACTTTTAACTATAGCACACACAATTAGCCATTAATAGCCTGGCAGTTGGAGAAAATCCTGAGCGACAAGCTGGTCCCCCCCAGCCGTGTTCCCCTGGTGCCTGATAGCTGCCACTTCCCAGGGCCCTGATCAAAGAGGGCTGTGTGGAAACGTTTAGCTGGATCTGAAGCATGCCTCTGCTGTGGATAATTGCAGGATATTAACAAACAGGGCTCTGGCTATCTTTGATGGCTCTGATGGAAGGGGCTCAGTAAAAGGAGAGCCAGAGCTGCCAAGACAAGACAGCTTTGCACCCAGGGATGGGGGTGGCCTGGGGGCTGGGGGGAAGAGATGGGGCGGCCGGTTTGTTGGGGCTCTCCTTGCTGAATTTCCACACGCTCCTCAGCCAGACTGCCTCTGCTCAGGTCTCCTGCCTTAAAGGCAGCGTTTTGCCAGCTGAAAATGCTCCCAAAGCAAGGATTTGGATCCCTCTTTTCCCCTGGGGCATGCTCATGCCTCCTCAGCAGTCTCTGGGACCCCATCAGCTCACACTTGTTCTGGCCAGAGTGTGGTCTCACAGGGTGCTGGTGTGGAGGTGCTAGTCCTTGGTGGCAGCAGCACAGGCACCCTTCAGCACCCCTAGCCCTGCACGTCCCCAGAGCTGAGCACAAAGCAGAATGCAACCCCAGGAGTTCAGCTTCCCAAAGATGACAGCATAGCATCTGTGAGGGGTCCAGGGGCAGGAGGCGCTGCCCCAGCACTAAGCACCTCCTCTTCCTCGGGCAGAGCTGTCTCTCACCCACTCCCAGCAGGAGGGCACACATGCCCCTTGGGGCAGCTGCCCTGCGGTGACCTCTCCATTTGCTGCCACCAGCCCTGCACTGCAGCGGGGTGTGGGGCTGTGATAATGGAGCCGATGAGAACCGCAGTCAGCAGCAAGCTCCTCGCAAAGAGGGATGCCCTCAGAGTGAGTAACCCCCAAACCTGGGAATACCAGGATCCACGACCATGAGTGCGCCAGAGCAGACCTTGCTCTTCCCCTGGGAACAGTGACAGCATGAGTGGGTGAACAGTTGGACTTAATGATCTTAAAGGTCTTTTCCAACCGAAATGATTCTATGAGGAATCCCAGATCTGCTTCAGCATCCAGCTCTTGCGTGTTCAGGCCAGCTGGCACAGTAGCTGTGTGTGCCCCCCAGGGAGGAGTTGATCCACCAGGAATTCTCCTGGGCTGGGATGCAGGAAAACCCTTGTTGCTGTAAGTCTGGGACAGTTATTTCTGGGTCGTGGGGGAAAGGCAAAGGAGCAGAGGGGCTCTGCACTGTCAGCCAGGACATGTGGGTTCGGCAGATTTAAACACACAAAGTGAATTCTGTTTTTTTGCACAATACATAGCGCTGTTGTGGAGCTCTTTGCTCAGTGATGTTGAGTCCAGGACTGTAAATGAGTTAGAGACCGGACAAATTCATACCTTCTGGGAGCTGATTAACTGAGTGGCTTGGATGGAGTGTCTGGCTTAGGATATCCTTGAAGCGAGCTAGGTGAGATGCTAGACATGGAGGAAAGAAAATTTTATTGTGACTGTGCCTGCAGACATGCCGCAGGGCTGGATGAATCTGCGTTCTGACCTGGTACAGCCATGGGGCTGGAGCTACTCTGTGATCCAACACCCTCTTCTGAGGCTGCTGGGGTTTTGCTGCACACTGATGTCAATGCACAACAGCTGGTGCCAAGCAGTGGTCCCCATCCTCTGCCTTGCTGCAGCTGACAGCTGCTGGTTGTAGATCTTGGGCAATGTGCTGGCTATGAGGAGCAGCAGGGTGGTGGTGGTGGAAGATGAGGGTGATGCCTGCTGTAAGCCATCCTCCTGGCTGGGCATCCTTCCCCAGCCCATGGGTCTCCCTGCCCTGCACAGGCCCCCTGTGCCCTCTCCAGCACATCCTCACTGCGTGTCTGCAGGGCTGGAGCTCTTCCCAGGGCAGTGCCAGTGCTGGGGAAGGGCTGTAGACTTACTGAGCAGGACCTCACCAGTGTCTCCTGGGTCTCCTTCAACACAATTGGGATGTGAGTAGAAATGGGTACATGCACCCCCTGCCCCGAGAGAGGCACGAGCAGGGCATGTGCTGCCACCTGGCAGGAAAAAAGCTTAAAGGGAAGGAAATAAAATCCCTGGCTTTTACTTGTCCCTGGGTCCAAAGAACCAAAGACCCTTCTCTGCTGAGCTTCAGCTGCTTGCTGCAAGCCTCCCATAACAGCACTGAGCTGGGAGTGGCCATATCCTGCCTGGAGTGGGGACTGGGCAGCCTGCCTCCACTGCCAAGCCTCCAGCCCAGATGCACAGGGTCAGAGACAGACAGCAGATCTGAGGCCTGGGGTACCTTTGCATGCACAAAGCAGAAGCTAGGGAGGGAGGAGAGTGTGGAAACATCATCTGCAGCAAATAAAGCTTGCAGATTGGGAGGGCAATTAGCAATGTAGCTTTAATGAACAGCAGATGCCTTGCATTGTGTTTGTATTGCACAAGAAGAGGAGGTCTAGTCTTCACTGTTTTCATTTGAGAAAGGTCCCTCCTCTGTCCTAGCCTTCTAGCCCTGGGTTTGATGTTTTCCTGCTAGGGACCTGAAGAAAAATAAAACCCATTCTTTGCTGGACAACCAGTTTTGCCGGGTACAGGAGTCTGTAGAAGCTGTGAGTATTGCCACCTTTATCCTGCTCTCTGGCTTCTTTGTGATAAAAGGGGAGAGCGGTGGATGCACGAGCCAGCAATGGCAGGGCTGCATGAAGGGAGCTGGGGCTGTAGGCAGGTTGGAAAGAGCAGCTTTAGCAAAAGCAGGTTTAATCAGCAGCAGTGTCTGAGCAACTCTCCTCCTTTGCACTGCTTCCAGATTCCTTGGCCACAACACGATCACACAGCTGAAACCCCGGGGGTTTGAGGACCTGCATCGCCTCTGGTGGGTGCAAGTTCCTCCTCCAGTCCCAGAGTTTGTGACTGATCCTGACTCTTCCTTGCATTTACCATAATTTAATTTCCTTGATGGGAAAGGAAGGATGTGAGCATGATGGTTTCAGGGTATCTGTATTAACATGCCCATGCTGGGGGCTGTGATGGTGTTGGGCACAATGCCGAGCTGGGTGTCCCCCTCCCCACCTTCCCCACCAGCCCTAGGGACTGGGGTGCAATTGGCCTCTGCTGTGGCTCTTCTGTGAAGCTCCTATTTGAGTTTCCCTCCCCTGTTACTGAGGCCAGGTTTAGCACGGACTGGTCATAGTCTTGTCCAAAACCTCGTTCCAGCTGGCTGGTCCGCGGTCTGGAGCAGCCGCAGCAGCAGCAGGGTGCAGTGATGGGCTTCGCTTAGACAGCCTCAGCTCCCAAGCTGCAATGTCAGTGGTTCGTATATAAAAGGCTTTAGAGTGCACTATTAAACACAGAGACTTGCAGCTTCATCACCTTGAAAAATACATGCCTAAATGTGAAAGTACAGCTAATAACCTTCCTTTCTGCTTATCCTCAGAGGCTGTGTTTGATCTGGGCCCATGCGGTGTGTGGTTTTACAGATGGAGCTTATAAAGGTATTGCTACAGAAGAGAAACCATAAAGGCCGCTTAACAGTATGGTTCATCCCCTTTCTGCGTTTGCAGGAGCAGCTCAGACAGGTCTGCTGCCCCACAGTCTTCCCCCCTCTTACTTGCCCTGGAACCAGCGCAGTGATTCCTTAAACCAAGGAAGGAAAGCAGAGGATGAGCAGCTCGCAGAGGGTGGTCTGTGATGCAAACATGCCAGAAGACTTTTGAGAAGCCAAGCACGGCCCTGAATTCCCCAAATGGTTTCTAATTTATCTTTATTTCACAGCAGAAGAGAGGAAAAATCCAACAGACCCTGACTGTGAAGGAATCCAGACTCCACAGCTGGATCTAATGCTTCAGCCAGGGCTCCTAGGCAGGATTGAAAAGGGGGCTCAGGCTGCAGAGGGGGGCAGCCCCTGCCTGTGGGTGGGTGTCTATGCTGTGCAACAGGATTGCTCATCCTGGTGAGGTTTGCAGGGCTGAAGTCGTTGTGTTTCCTGTAAGTAGGGTTAGGGCAGCCCTCCCGCAGGGTTTGGGGAGACCCCACTCTGGAGGTGTCTGCGTGCTACCTTCTGCGCTGCTTCTCCAGGCAGCTTCCAGCCTTTTCCAGGGCAAGTCAAAAATGCTGTGGCTTCCTCACCCTCCCCAGTGCATGGGGAGTAATGGTACAAGGGAGAAGTGTGTCTCGCTCCCGCACCCAGGAGCTGGCAGGGGGAACCAGCAGGCTTTGCTGGTGCTGCTGCTTCTCTATGCCATCTCCTGCTCTCAGCATGCTCTGATTAGAACTAGTTAATTGCTTTTGCTTGGGACAGGGACAGGCAGGTCCTGGGCAGGTTGGCCTGAGCAGAGCCTCAGAACTTACTGATGAGCAGGATGGGTAGCGATGCCTGTGGTTTGGGTTGCTGACTGCTTTCCTTGGGTCAGTGACTGCAAGCAGGATTGGTTGTTTTCCCAAACTACCACCCTGCTGAAGACCCCCTCGTCTTCACACCAGGTCACCTCAAGCCAAGGGGTTTTTAAGGTCCAGCCATTTCCAAGGTGGGTATACAGAATAAGGAATTTGCTTTAACCACCATAAAAACAATTTTGCAGTCACTGTAAGATGACTTTAACACCTTCTCCATAGTCCAGAATACAGATTGGAAACCTTGGCAGCAGCCTGGAGTCAGCGTTAGGGGAGATGGTTTGGCTGTTACAGTGGAAAAAACACATGCGTGTTTGAGTGCACAGGCGCACGTCCATGCTCACATACCAGGTTTTAGGCTGTATTCCCTGGGTGTACACCTGCAAGCAGAGCACTTCACCTGTGGCTGCTGGTCTGGGCTCGCACCATCTCTGCTGGAGATGTGACTGCTGGAGTTGGCTGTAAAATCCTGAAAGCTGGTTTTGAGGATGTGCAGGACTGGTAACTGCTGTGGCCATGCCTGGGGACAGGGAGGCCGTCGGCACAGGGGGATGGAGGGCAACCAGGGCTGGCACCAGGCTTGGGGAAGAGGGGTTGTGACCCCAAGATTTTGCTCTTCTGCAAAACCTGGGTAGTACTCCGTGTCTGCAGAGCTGTCCTGGCTCTGTCCCCACAGGAGGAGCCGTGCAGGCTGTGGTGGGACAGAGTGCCCTCAGCCACACGTTCCCACCTTGCAGGCAGAGGCACCACTCTGCTTAGTGACGTACTCTGTTTATCCATTATTTTTTTTTAGCAGATCAAGTAATCTAAAACTGCAGTCACAAAACATGCAGTGAGGAACACTGCAGACAGGCATGTGCAGAAGCGCTGGGAAAAACACCAGCAGGAGTTCGGGCTATAAATTTGCTTTTACTGGCTGTGGCTCCAGGGTCACTTGCTGCTGTTTTTATTCACCAGTCTCCCAGTGACCTGCCCGTCACAGCTCACTGGAGAGCATCTCCCACAGCCACCAAATGTGCCCGTATCATTACCTTCTTTTCCAAAGAAGGTGAATGAAGCTCTGCGACACTGTTAACAGCTGCGTGTGCCAAGTCTTTGCCTGGGGTGGTGGTGTCTGAACTTGCTCTGTTGTTCCAGACGGCTGTGGCTGCTCTGCTGGGATGTATGGGAGCCAGTGCAGCCATGCTGCTCTGGGCTGGCTGCACCACTGGCCCTAAGCTTGCCCCCAGGCTTCTGCATGAGCAGCCCGTGCAGTGCAGGTGTCCCCTTGGCTGAGCCCACAGAGCAGCAGAAAGCCCTTGTGAAACACTCTGTTGTCCAGGAGCAGTGACATGACCTGACAATATACAGGGCTGTGACCTGGGGAAACATACAGTGCCATGGGCTCATTTTTCTTTGTTGCCTCCCAGCTAGGTACATGCTGAACAACTCTCTGACTCAAATATCCAGCGCTTCCCTCTGTGAGGAGATGCTGGAGCTTGGCTGGCGGTGAGTACCCTGCCTGTGGATAGGCAGGGGCTGCTGCAGGCGCTGCTCCCACTCCCCAGCCAGGCTCCTGAAGCAGGGAAGGCTTGGAAAGGGCTGGGAGCATCCTGCAGTGGATGGTGATTGGGGGTGTTGGGGGGAGCAAGCAGGAGGTGAGGGATCATGCTGGATGACCCCTGAGCATGGTGGGGATGCATGGGGTGAACCTAGGGAAGCAGCAGTCTGCAGGGACCTGGAAGGGAACAGGGTCCAAGCAGCATGCAGGGCTGTCTTCCAGGAGTGCTGCAGCTTCACGGTGCTGTGAGGACCTTGGGGGTCTGGCTATGGCCTCCGCTTGCCAGTGCAGACCCCATCCCATTGTGGGTGCATGGAAGGGATAGCCAGGGCTCTGCTGGGCCCCGTTTCCCACTGCTCTGGGCCAGATAAGGGGCTGCTGTCTCACATTTAATGGTTTCAGCCCATGTTTGTACACAGCATCAACAGCACAGTCAGCTTCATGAATTTTATATGTATTTTGTAGGGACTTGCTCAGGGCCCCCAGAGCCTTTCCCAGCAGCTGTTGGCTGGAGGATGGCTAGCCCTGCTGCCCAAATCAAATTCATGGGGTGGGAGATAGTGTCAGGACACTGCATGGAAAAACCTTCCCATGGTGTATGAGTGCCAGAGCTTGCAGCCAAACCAGACCCTTCTGCTGGCATCCCAGTCCGCTAAAAATGTCCCTGAGGAAGACCATAAAGCTTGCGAGCCCACTCTCCACATGTCAAATACCATCTGGCTCCGGTCTATTCTGTTCTGCCTGAAGAGCTCCTGCCCCATTCCCTCCTGTCATGGAGGCTGATCCCAGGTGCCCTCCCAGAGCTGACAAGTGCAGAAGATTTGCTCCAGTGATGCATGGGCCTCTCCCAGGGTCTAGTTTTCCTGCATGTCACAGTCATACACATCTCCCAAAGAGAGATATATGGCTCCTGGAGCCACAGGAGAGGAGGACAGGAGACTTGTGCACTGTGCCTGTGTTCTCCATGAGCACAGGGCTGCCAGATGCCACAGGGTGGCAGCAGGAGGGCAGAAGTGGGGTGGGGAATCAAGCCATCCTCCCAGGGGATCTGTTATCATGATTATCTGGAGAGCTGGGAATGCACCATGGGACCCTGTACCAATGCTGCTGGATCAGAGTGAGCTTATCTGGACAGTAGTGATACAGGGCTGGGATGGAATCATCTGTGGCAGGAGCTGCTCTACCCTCTCCTTCCCCAGATATCACTTTCCTGTGAGGCGCAGCAGGGTACACCTCTGCCCCAAGGGCAGATGCAGCAGCAGCAGTGCCCCGGTGTCCTTGCTGCTCCATGCAGGAGCAGTGTACGTGGCCACTAGCAGCAGAGCAAGGGTGTTGGATTCTCTTAGTCTCCCAGCTGCTCCCTCCACTCGTACAGAAGTCTGCAAAATGCTCTTTAATTCCTTGCAGCTCCTGATGGAGGTCCCAGCAGGTGATACAGATGCTGAGCAGTGTGTTTGAAAGTCGTGCTGCCCCAGAGCCTGCCCCAGCTAGTGTCTTCATGAGTCCCCTCTGTCTCTGGCAGCCCCAAACCCAGCCTGGGGCCACTCACAGCATCCCCTGCACTGGTTTCCCTTTTGCAGGGGCTTGCAAGAGCTGGAGAACCCCAGCATCCACAACTTGACCTTCCAGAAGCACCAAGCTTTCCCAGGTGTGATCCACATCTGTGAAGGTGCGCACTACACAGGCAATGTGGGCCAGGCAGACTCTCACGGCCAAGGCATGCACTGGCGCTGAGCTGTGTGCTGGGAGCTGTGATTAAGTGATGCCATCAGAGGCCCTTTTAATTGGGTCTGAAACAACGACCCAAGAACCCCAGAGATGTGCAGATCAACAGGCTGGACAGGAATCACACACAGGATGGAAACAGGACGGCACAGCCAGCTGCGAGTGCTTCAGCTTCTTTTTGTAAGGAAAAAAAAAAAATCATTAATTTTCTCCAGATGCACATTTTAAAGTACCTGTAATGAAAGACAACTGTAGATCTTCCTTTCCGTAATTGGTCTGTTCGCAGTACAAATATGGTACATTTTCTACCTGACTTGCTAATAAGCAATCATTTGCTCTCCTGTTATCTATTAATAAGCAGAAATGAGCTTCACATTGCAGTTTGGTAGTAATTTTCTAATGTGAAGTTTTGCTAAGCTTATACGGGTTGGCTTTTATAAGGCTTCAAAAGATTAATCTAAAATAATATGCAGAGGGGAAAATGTGAATCCCTGTTAATGGAACTTGAAGGATTTGAATAAGGGATTGATTTTTAAATGTTAGTTTGAGAATTGTGGGCTGGAGGAACACACTCTTGTATTTATCAGTTGACAGTGCTGAATAGCGGCAGATTTAAGAGTGTGGCTGTGGCACGTGTTCCAAAGAGCACTGGGGTGCCTCCAGCCAGTTTTGCAAAGGCTTTGGGGTGTTGCTTAGTGTCCAAACCCAGCTGTAGTACTGTGCAAACAGGGAGCTGCCTCGCTCGGCCCCACCAAGCTCTGTGTGTGTCCCCAGATCCCTGCCCTAGTGGTGTCATGGGGAGGGCTGTGTGCTGGCATCACCCTGTCCCCACACCCACCCTGCATTGCAGCTGCCTCTTTCCTCCCCCTAAGCTCCCCATCTCCCTTCCCCTGGTCTGCGCAACTCCCCAGGCTCTTGGCTAGGGAAGCTGGGGGTGGGATCTTCTCTACCCAGACAAGGAAAAATATGGCTGAGAGGCTGGAGGGAGCCAGTGTGAGCAGGCAGGGTTCAGGGTATGGGGCAGGGGTCTGTGAATGCCAGACCGTGTTTGCTCCTGGTCCCAGTGAGAGCCAGGAAACCTTCCCCCTCCAACAGTTAATTCAAAAAGTATCAGTAAACACAGCTACGTGTCCTGTGTGTGCTGCTGCAAGCCCAGCTGTCGTGGCATCTCCTCCTTCGACAACCTCCTCGCCAACATCAACCTGTGCATCTTCATCTGGGTCATCACCTGCCTTGGCACCCTCTTCGTCATCTGCATGCGGTCCTTCATCACCACGGAGCACAGCCAGCACACCATGGCCATCATGTCACTATGCTGTAAGCTGGGTGGCAGAGGGGCAGGGACTGGTGGGGGGTGCAGAGGGAACCAAGGCAGATGAGCTTGCCCACGAGCACTTCCACAGGGAGAGCCCGTCCAGCGGATGCCAGCCCTCCCCCAGTGCAGCTGGGTCCTCTTTGCTGCCATCTTATTCTGTGTGCTGATGGCAGATGGGTTTCTGTGCATCCTTCTGTGCCTGGGGCATCTCAGCCACCACAGGCACTCACAGGCACCTCTTTTCAGTATATGTACACATAAAGGCGACGGCTGCCCGGCACTATGATGGTGTTACAGCTGTGCCGTTAAGGCAAAGGGCTACATTTGCCCACTGGCTTTTTTCTCATGCTTCCTTGTCCATCCGTCCCCAGGTGCAGATGGCCTGATGGGCATCTAACACTTCATCATTGCAGCCTTCTCCCTCAGCATCGTACCCGTGGTGTAAGGAATCCTTTGGGAATTACTGTGGGAGGAATGGGGTGTGCTTCCCACTGCAGTCCAGCCTGGGCAAGCAGCCCAGAGCTTCTTCAGCATCATATACCTCAGGGCTCAGGACCCAGGGACGGGGATGATGTGGGGGAGGATGGGCACTCCTGGTGGGAGCAAGACTGTCTAGCCCACCCTCCACTCCAGGGTGCCACAAGAGCCTGCGCTGCCTCCATTAGTGGGGTCTATGACTCTACAGGGTACTGCCACCCTGCTGGGACCCTGTAAGATGGGATGTCAGCTCTGCCCTCCACCCCGAGCTGGGGAGTGTCGCTGCTCCAGCCTGGCGCTGCGCCCAGCCTCACCCCAGAGCTGGCCATGGGCATGGGCATCACTGGGCTAAGGCTGGATTCGGGACTAGCCAGGGCTTCCGAGATGTCTCTGCCCCCTCTAGTGATAACAGTCGGAGTAGCCCTGCTGCTGGCCGCGCTGCCCATCCTGGCTCGCAAGGGTTGCGCTTTGGTTATGCTCTGAGCGAGATTTCTTCCTCTCCAGGCTTGAATCTTGTGCCCTTCATCACCATCGTCTTCGCTTGCTCCAGCATGTTCTCCATCCACTTCGTTGCATCCAAAACAGTGGAGAGAGGCATCTGCTCCTGGGAAGTCACCACCACAAAGCTGTTTTTCCTCATCGCATTCACCCGTGCTCTCTGCTGGATACCCATCTTCTTCCTCAAGCTGCTCTCCCTCCTGCAGGTGGAAATCCCAGGTGAACCCACATCCCCTGGCAAGGCTGTGAAGCACAGCCCACCGCCGGCTGCTGCCCACTGTGAGTCCCTGGGCTGGGAGGCCTTGAGGTAGATGCTGCTGTGTTTTGATCCCTCTTCACCCCCAAATAGGATGGACAGGGTTAGTGGTTTCCCTGGGCCCCTGGTCTCTCCACAGGGAGCAGCAGCCATGGCCCTCCTGTGGGAGGCTGTCCTTCCAGCCGTGAGCCCACGAACGGCATCGCTCCACTTTACTGCATGGGCTGGAGTGGGTGGGTTACCCCTGGGCAGGGGGCAGCCCCCCTTGGCTGCCTAATGTTGCATTCTTATTGGCACAGGCACCATTGCTTCTTGGGTGGTCATCTTCATCCTCCCCCGCCACAGCAGACTGAACCCCATCCTCTGCACAGTCACCACCACCTCCTTCCAGGAGAAGGTGAAGGGCTGGTTGCTGACCCAGCAGCTGGAGCTGCACAAATCCCGCAGGAGCTTTACCCTGGGGACACTGCAGCACTTGCCCCTCCCTGGCAGCACAAGGATGCCTGTGGCTCCCCAGCCTGCCAGGCAGCTCCACAGCCCCCCAGGAGAGTGCATTGCTCAGCTCTGGGATGCTCCTTTGTTGGAGAATCACTCAGCATGAAGGTTTCCTCATCAGACAGCAGATACCATTAGTATTTTATTAATTACACAGATCGGAAGAGCAGCCCCGATCCAAGTCAAACAATCTGCTGCAGTTGCATATAATACAAAAGTCCCTTAAATATAAAATACACGTCTTTTAAGTGAGCATCACCTCGTGCTGAGCTCTACTGCTAGAGTTATATATTAATATTCCAACTGTACAAGTATTTATAGATAGAAAAAAAATTTAAAATATTAGGAGAAAAATCACTCCCCCAAATGTTAGTTATATTTTTATATATATATAAAATATATATATATAAAAACAAAGAATACAGGCTGAGTTACTTTTTTTCACCAAAAGAGAGACAGATAGGATTCGTTACAGCAAAACTGACACTGGGGAACCACTCCCGTGTGTGGGTCATGTTGCCTTCCAGTTGAAATGGTTGTCTGGTAATTTGGGTCCCTGCCTGAACAGAGAAACCAGGTTAGCTCCCAGGTGCTATTAGCTATGCAAACGGCTTCTCTGTGGAGGAAAGGGAGGGATGGGAAGGGGAATGGTCATCTCTGAGGGAGCAGCGTTAGGGAAGCAGCTCTGCACCCAGGAGGGGCACAGGTTCTGCCACCTGTAGTTCCCACCTTACTGCAGAGGACGGGACTGAGCCTGGCCCAAGCAACTGGCACATGCTTGGCCCAGCTTGGGCTACCATGCTTTGCTGGCATGGTCCCCTCGTCAGCTGGGATGAGCACAGCCCTTTGGTGCACTCACGCTGCCTTGGCCAAAGCTTTCACTCCAGAGCGCTGCCGAGGCTGCTCTGCCCTCCTCCACTCTCCCCAGCACTGGAATATGAACGGGGAGCTGCTGCGCTGGCCGTGTCCCTCCCTCACACATCACCGAACTGCCCTGAGGGGCCACTGCCCCTGCCCAGCTGGTACCCGCCTGCCCAGGCAGCTGCCCTGGGGCTCCTCCGAACAGCTGGTAGGCTGGTTTGAAGGGACAGGTTTGGCTTGGAGCATCGCCCATTCAGCCCCACCAAAACCCCGTGCACAAGAGAGGGCTTTCAGCTGAGCAAAAGCGAGGCACAGGACTGGGGGGCTTTTTCTTCTATGAAATTCAGCACCAAAAGTGCAATAGGTTTTTTTCTACCACTCAAGACATACCTATATATCTCTGTGTAGCCCCCCTCCTCCCAGAACAGCCGCCTCTTCCACTACCAAATTGTGACTCCTGGCGGTCCCCGCTGGGTGACACCACAGCACAATCCACCCCTCGTTTGCCCACCCTTCACTTCCCAACACAGCACTGTGACCTACTGAGCCACGCTGTCCTCCCCGCTCACTTCTCCCATACCCTCCTGCTTTGCTCCACGCACCTTCACCCCCCTCCCAGCTGCTCCCGGCTTGCATGGGGGAACCCAGCTGAACCTGAGCCAGCTGCTTCCCAGCCCTGCCTGTGGGATGCCTTCCTGGGGGTCACCCCCAGAGCCCCTCTCTTTCCCTCTGCTCACCAACCTCCTGCAGAGACCAGGGGCTGCACGGCTTCGCCTCTGCAGACAGCCTGCTACGTGGCACACTTGAGCAAGGGGCAGCTGAAGCAGCAACCAGGACGGTGGGATGCAGAATGCCCAGCCCAGGGGAAAAGGACGCTTATAAATATGTGCCTGCGAGCGTGCCAGCCTCCACCTTCCCCTCCACGACCAGCTGCTCGTGTCACGGTCCCATCCAGGAGCCCCAGCCCAAATCCACCGGCAAGTCCATGTCAGACAGGACAGAGCATCTTCCTGGTGCCTCAGATCTTTGTCTCAGGGCCGTTGGGACTCAGGACTGGGAAAGAGTCTCGGATCCTCACCAGCTCCATGGCACAGAGGTGGCCAAAGACCTTGTTGTACCACTCGGGAGACCGGCCCCTGGAGAAGGGAAGAGGCCGGAGGAGGGTGAGCGGGCAGAAGAGACCCTGGCACAGGCCAAATTGCAGCACGCCACTTCTTGCTTAGGGACAGGCACTTGCCTTGGCTCCAGCTGTGATGGACTATGGGATGATGAACGAGCAGTACATGACACAAAAGGGAACCCACCTCCCTTGCTCCCCACCACAGACATGAAGCAAAATGGGGGAAATCTGTGAGCCAGCCACGCTTGCACCAGCCCAGGGTGGTGACCAGACTGCCCCTTGCATCAGCCCACACCACTAACACCCCAGCACAGCTCATCACAGAGAGGAGAGCATCTACGCTGTGCTTCAGACCCATGTGGGACCCCGGGTTTTCTGCAGAAGCTTTAGGGGACTTGCTGCCACACTCAGAGCCACCAGAGGAATGGCCAGCACTGCAAGACTGAGCTGGTGGCTCCCTTCCCAGTAACCATGTGGCAGCTAAAACGTGGCGCCAGACCAGCATCCTATTCCCTCCCTCTGGGCAGGCAGACACTGTATTGCATGAGCTGCAACCCTGCCTGTGCTGCACGAGCAGAGGGACGAGCAGCTCCTGCACCACACCACTACCTGCTGCTCCACCAACCTCCCCCACGGCTGATGCAGCCGCTGACGCAGTGGCACCAAGGGCCCCATTACCTGAGGTCAGCTCTGCAGATGTGGGTCACTTTGGAGCGGCCCATGGCGCTGGGCTCAATGAGGTACTGGGATGTCAGTACGATGGCTTTGACACCCCCCTCCACCGGCAGCTTGTCGTGTTCCACCGAGATGGAGATGAGCAGGCAGGCTCCCCGTGGCAGGTCCATGCGCCAGCACCTGCAGGACAGCACAGGCCCGCTCAGCTCCTGTCCCTGTGTGCCCACCCACGGGCAGGCCCTGCCTTGACCTCGGGGCCCACACCGGGAGCACAGAGGGAGCGCAGCCCAGGGAGGAGCAGCCAGGGCTGGAGCCAGATGGGTTCCACCAAACCAAGACCAAACTCTCCCGCTCGGGTTTTTCCCCACCCTCACCGGAGCACAACACAGTCCCTGCGCGGGTGCGGTGCCATGCTGTCCGTGACATAGTGGTAGACCTCCATGTTCTTGTCCAGGGCCTCCACAACTTTGCTCTGCAGCAGGTCCTCATCCCAGAGGTGACGCTCCCGAAGCACCCGGTGCAGCACCATGGCAGGAGGGGCCTCGACGTCTGTGGAGACCTTCCACAAGCGCAGAGGGTGCCCATCTCCAACCTGATGGGCCAAGGAAAGGGTCAGGCAGCCTGTCCCATAGGACTCCCAAGTTCCCAATGGCACCCAGTGCTAACCCCCAAGCAGCTTTACCAATAGCTCCCACCACCGTGGAGCAGCACGGTTACATCTGCTGGTTAGTGAGGGATGGGAGGGGATGGGAGCTGCTCAAGCTGCTGGAGAGGCTCTGGCCACGGGCAGCCAGCTCCTCTGCTAACAACAACATGGTAGGCTCCCTCCCAGGACTGCTGGGCACAGGGAACCCTCCATCCCAGAGCTGCCCCTCTCTCAGGCCCTGCTCTAGTAAAGGGTTGCTGATCCCTCCTCACATAAGAGAACAAGCACCACGGGATTGCTAGCAGGTCAGCAGGTGCCCACAGAACCCAGTGGTCACGCCGTGCACACTTCCCTGTGTGATCCCAAGCTCCCCTCCACGCAGTGGCATTTACCTTTTTGCAGGAGAGCTCCGTGTTCAGGGGTCCTGGGGTGCTCAGCCACCCCTTGAATTTCTCTGATGACTCTTTGAGCAGGTTCTGGACACTCTGCTCAAAGTAGGAATGTAAATCCTTGCTTTCCCCCTGACACATGAAGTCAGACAGGGGATGGGGGTAAGCATCTGCAGCCATATAGGAGCTGCTCAGCTGCAGCAAGATGTCATGGGAGACCTACAAGCCAAAAGTACAGAGATCTTCAGCAAGCCAGATGGATGCTACGTGGACTTTGTGAGTGGTCCTGGGTGGCTAGAAAACCATTAACTCCTCATCCCACTAAGGAGGGGGGGAGGGTGGACACAGCCTCGCTGGACATATGTCCTGCAGCTTGTGACCTGTACCACCACGAGACGCAGCTGGGCTTTGCTCAAGGGCTGACCAATTGGTGACAGATGCCCAGCTGAAGGATGTGTGCCCTTATCTCACCCCACACTGACTCCGCAGGACCAGTACCCCACCAGTGAGGTCACATCTGCTGCTGCCAGCACCCAGGGAGGGCAATGCTGGGCTGGACACACCACCACCACCCACCTGGAAGAGTTTCTTGCAGTCGGTGATCATATGCGAGAGCCCCTGCGTCGCAGCCATGTTCTCATTGAGGTCCTTCTGGTCAGGCTTCCCCATGGTGCCCCTCTTGTGTATCACTCTGCAGGGGAGCAGGCATCGCTGGGACTGGGTGGGCATCACCCCTGTCTCTAGTTCCCCATCGCTCTACTTTCTCTACACAGAGCAGCAGACCCCCACTTTGCAAAGCAGAGCGATGGGGGGGCTGTGCAGTTAGCCTGCATGTCCCCCCCATGCCTTACCCTAACCCACTGGCCTCCTACCACAATGGACAGGGAAGGGATGACGGGGAGGCAGGGGCTGCAGGAAGACTGGGGAGGCCAGAGCCAGTCCAATCCTTACCTCGGCGAGGTGCTTTCCTTCTTGGACACATTGAGGTGGAAGATGGAGGGGGCCAGGCACACGGCCAGGTTCCCCGCAGTCATCTGGTTCTCCTCCGCGGAGGCAATGTCACTCAGGAAGTAGAGCAGGGTCTGCAGCACCTCCCGGTTCTCATCCGGCATGAGGATAACGGCTGCCTGCACTGCCTGCAGCCGCTGCTCCTTTGACACAACTGTGAGCACAGGACAAAGCTGACGGTCAGCAGGTCCATCCCTGCGGGCCACCACCTGCCTGCACTGCCTCTGTCCAAATGAATAAAGAGCTGCCTGCTCCCCGGGAGACCCCAACTTTCGTCCCCAGCCCAGCACTTACATTGGTAGATCTGCAGGAAGGTGTCGGTCAGCTTGCTGGTGAAGATGGGCTCTGGCAGGTCACGGAAATACTGCTTCAGCAGGTCAGCCACGTCATATGCTGACTGCCCATCATAGTTGACGTTGTCAGGGCTGGTTTCATTCATGTGACGGAGCGCCTGAATCCGGGACTTCACCCCTGACTTTCGGAAAATGCCAACCTGCCGGGGAAGAGCGGGTTGGTGCCCAAGTGCAGAGCAGGCACCGCGCCAGCAGGCACCCAGCTGGACTCCCATAGCACTGGCAAGGAGACCCCTTCCGCAGCAGCCTCACGCCCCTGCAGCCCAGGGGAGAAACCCGAGTGAGGGACAGCCAAGGAGACACCAGCGGGTGTGGGTTTCCCACAGCCTCACACTCCCATCTCATCACAGCCAAGCACCACATGACCTGAACAAAAAGGACCCCAAAACCTAGGTTTTTTCCCAAATCACAGCACTGCCAGCAATTGTAGCATCACCTGGTCCAGGCACTGGCTGCGGATGTAGCGCATTGCCTGCTGGATGCTCTGGGGCAGTGGCTGCCCTGTCCGCTGCACGTTGATGATGGGTGGCACCCCAAAGACCATCTTGTCCCTGTAGTTGGGGACTTTACTCCGCTTCATGAACTTGGGCACAGTCCTGCGGGGTGGGACAGACAGATGTCAGTACAATGAACAGCTCCCGTGGCACCATGACGCAGAGGGGAGCAGGACCCCAGGTAACGCACATGGACACGTGCTTCTGCCATGTTTTGAATCTAAGCAAGGCAGCTTTTGAGCAGGAACTGCAGCACCTTTTATTAAGCAAAAATGCTTTAATACTTGGCTGCAAAAGGAAACCACTGTCCCACTTTCTTACATTGTTGCAGCCTTTTTAGTGCTCCACAAATGCCAGCAGCCCTCCTGGATGCAGATGATGCTGGGAGCCCAAGTGTCCGCCCCCAGCTCACACTTTCAATGAAGCCCACAGCCATGCAAAGCAAAGCCAGCTCCTGTTTCAGCTTTTTGCCCCCCTCTCCAGCACCTTCACACACTGAAGCTGCCCCAGGCTGCAGGACAAGGGCTGGCAGGCAGCGCCCAGCACAGCACAAAGCTGCAGCCCTTGCCCACCACATGGGCATCATCCCAGTCCCCCTCCCCACCAGCTCACCATGTCCAGGCTTGCTTGTGGGGCACAGAATACTTCTCCATGATGGCCGTGAGACGGAGCAGGGAGCACTTCTGGAGCAGGTTGAGCTGGGCAGAGGACTGGCGGTTGATCTCCAGGGAGGCAGAGTTCAGGCTGGGCCGGTGCGAGTTCTGGAAACTGTGCCAACGCAGCTTCCTATGGGGCAAGGCTGGCGGTGAGATCTGGTGGCCCCAGGGAAGGGTCCTGCCCTGCCCCATGGCACCTGCTGCTTTGTGGGAAGGTGTGGGCACCGCAGCAGCCGGGCTGAGCCCAGGGATCCCAGCGCCAGTGCCACGGGTGCTGCTCCCTCCCTCCTGGCGCTCACAGACCCACTGCCAGAGCGTGCCAGGGGCAGCATGAGAGACACCTTCTCTTGCCTCAAAGGACTGTCCTGTCCCTCAGATTCCCCTGAGACCACCCCTTGCACTTCAGGCGCACTGCACCTGCACCAGCACCCAAGGGCTGCACTGCGCTGCCAGGAGATTTGGGGAGAGCTCAGATGCTCAGGGTGACACCATGCAGAACGATGCTACATCAAAGAGGACATCTACAACACCCTCTTTCTCAAGAAGAAAAGACACCCCAAAAAGGTGGTGCTCTCTTGGGAGCCTGCTAAAAACCTCCCTGAGCCCATGCTGCTCCAGAAAGGCTCCTGCAGTGCTGCTCTACTGCATCCTCAAGCCTAGAACGGCACAAGGGACATCCCTAGCTAACAAAATGCCCCTCCATGCCTGCCTGAAGGCTCATTATCCTCCAGCATCAGCCTAGGAGGAACTAGAAAAGAATTTGGAACGGCTGGAGTTTCCTCAGGGGAAACACAAGGGAGCACTAGCACACTGGAAGCAAGTGCCTCCTTCATTTAAATCTGTTATTAGTACATGAAAAGTCATTTAATTACAGGTGCAGGCAGAAAGGTCGCACCCTATACACAACAGGCAGCAGCTGCAGGCAGCAGGGCTGGCAGCGGTGGCTTGCAGCCGCCAGAGCGCACCAGCAACCCTAGCTGCTTCCCTGCCTCACTGCACCGTACCAGGGTGCCCACCCAGCAGCATCTCCCTCCCTCCACCCGGCTTCTGCCACGAGGGAAAGGGTGATCATTAAGCCCGGGCTTGCAGGGCACCGGCCAGCATCCCTGAGGAACGGCTCCGGTGCTGCTCCCCCTGAGCAGAAGCACCCGTGGATTGGGGGGGATGGGCTCGCAGTGGTCCCCTAGCCAGCAGCACCTCGGCAGCTCCAGGACCAAGCCCTTCCCAGGCACGGCAGAGGGGAGGAGGGTGCAGCCCCAGCCCCGGTCCATGCTCACCTGCAGGGTCTGGTGAGGGATGCTCCCACCCCTGAGTCCCGGCGCTCCCGCATCTCAATCTCTTCGGCCTCATTCAGGGAGTTGCCCGTGCTGTCAAAGTCACTGGCAGAAGTGCCAACATCCGACATGGACCGCTCTTCAAAGTGCAGGTTGGAGGGTTCCCCTCCTGAGTCCGACTCCTCCTCCTCCTCCTCCTCGCCCCCTTCCTCCCCAGCCAGATCAGGGGAGATGGCTTTATACCAGAGCTCCACCTTCTGCTGCAGCCCCCACATGTGCTGCAGTATGTCGTCGAGGTTCTCATAGGTCACCTCCCCGTCCTTGCAGAAGTCCTCGCTGCTGCCGAACTCTGGCACGTTGTCATACACGCTGACCCGGCTGCCCAGGGAGCTGCAGGAGCCCCGCCGGCGGCGGCAGGCAAAGCCCCGTGGGGAGGACAAGCCCTCCACACTGCTGCTGCTGCCACCCCCACTGCCCCCCACCAGCCCGATGGGCACATTCCCTGATTTCCAGTGGGTCAGGGAGCTGCCACCCAAGGGGCACAAGCTCTCAATGGAGAGGGATTTGGGGAAGGTGCCTGGCTTGTGGTCCTGGGGGATGTAGACCAAGCAGTCCCCCCGGCGTGCCTGCCGGTGCTGGCACCCTCCAGCAGCCCAGTCACCGCTGCCTGTCATGGCCATTTCATAGTCCTCCAGGTAGACTCCGCTGCGTTTCGAGTCAGAGCTCACCTTGCTCCCACCTAAGCCTAGCAAGCGGTTAGTCCTGTACGACACCGAGAAGAAGTGTTTTTTGCCATGGAAAGAAGCAGATAACCCTCTTTTAGAGGAGCTGGCCTTGGTGGCTGCAAGGTCCCTGTTACTCTTCAGGGAGCCCCACCCTGGTGTGGCTGCGATGCTGCTGTTTGGGGCCACCTTCTCGTCTGGGCTGGCCTTCTCTTTGTCCTTCCTTCGAAGGGACTCAATTCTCTTCAGGAAGCTGCGAGACCGTCGCTTCTTTGGCTTCTCCTTGGAGCTCTCACTGTGGCTCGAGGGCTGCTCCAGCAAGGAGCGTTCACTCAAGCTGTGGCTGGAGGCGATGATGGCAGCAGCAGTGACATGGATGGGGGACAGGGGCTTGGGTGGTGCATCCCCAATGCCCAGCATGCCACCCGTGCTGCCTATGCTGCCGCTGCTGTGCAAAGACACAGCCTCCGGGTTGGTGCTGAGGTCCGTGAGGACACTCTCACGGCTGGATGCCTGTCGCATGGTGGAGCTCAGGACCTCGGAGCTCTGGGAGAGAACATCGATGGACCCCACCCGGGACCACCTCTTGCTGTCCCTCTGAAAAGCCCACCGGTTGCTGATGGCATACAGGTCTTCCTCTTCGGAGTCTTCATTCTGTGGGTGGTTGAGAACAGGGGACAATCAGTTGGTTGGAGCCACAGAGGGCTGGCATGTCCCCCCAGCCTGCTCTCCTGGGACAAGCACCCCAGAGGTGGGCACAGCCACCAGCAGAGCCCCAGGCAGGGAAGCGAGCAGCGTGCACACCCCCTTAAACCAGCTCCCTTCAGCAACAGAGGGCTCCAGAAGCCACCAGGCATTATCGTGCCATGCCAGAGGGCCATACTGCACTGGAAAGGGGAAGGTGCTGCTTCCAGGCCACCTCTGGAGAGCCCACAAGCAATCCGGACATCCCTGCGGAGCCTCCCCACAACCCCGGGGCCACACACGGCAGCACAGCAAGGGATGCAGGGCTGAATCCTTCCCAAGCCAAAAGAAGGGCAGTCAGAACAAGCAGGGATACACCCAGTAATGATTTCCACATACTAAACACCAAGCTGCCGTGCATTTAAAATGTATTATTCATTAAAGGAAATACAAAAGGTTTTGCTATTAATATGCCAATATTAATTGTTGTTTGTGACATGGGCTGGTTTCACCTATCTCTCCGGGGTCAGGCTTCCTCCTGGAGATGTGCTGCTGGGGGTTCTCACAGCCCAGCTCAGCAGAGATCCCGAGGGTGATGCTGCAGGCTGCAGGCACACAGCCCTGCACAGACCACCCTGGCTGTCCTGGCACGGGTGTAACAGCTCCTGTGGTTTGACTGCTACCACCAGAGCCTTGGAGAGGTGTGGGGGCACAGGGCAAGCACAGGTGCCTGCTAATCCAGCCAGGGCCACATCTGTGCTGGGAGACAGTGAAATAAATGAATGACAGCACCAGGCACGGCTGCACACCTGGGGCAGTCCTGAAGCACGCCGTGTTATTACTGAACACAGGACTGCTGCTCCACCAGTGAGCACGCATTCCCCCGCACCCCTCAGCCCCTCGCCTGCCCTTGAACTTACCCGTTTATGCAGATAGTGAACTTCCAGCTTCATGGAGGCACATGTGTTCAGGGTCATCAGCCTCCTGCAAGGAACCAAGAGAGGTTTTACCCTAGTCCTGGCCCCTGCTCAGGCTGCAGTGCTTGCTTGTTCTTTGTTTTCTTTTTCTGTCTCAGAGCTCTTGCTGTACACTGTCACCTGTCACCCAGCAGCTGCAGCTCCAGGGATCAGAGGGACACATGGAGCCCGGCACAGCTCCAAGCCTAATCCCAGGGGAGTGCCACACCACAAGCTGCACGCCTGCCTGCAGACCTCTGTGGACACCCCACGCCTTCGCCACCTGCCCAGGCACCCAGTCATGTGAACCTTCATCATTGCAGCCAAGGGGTGACACCGCTCGAGCACACAAGTGGCACAAGCCCTTGGTTGCGTGCCAGCAGGGATTTTGCAAATGCAGCCATCAAAGCAGCGCTTCACTCCCTCTGCACAGGCACTGGGATGTCCTGGCCATGCTTAAATGCCTGCAACAACCCCAGCGCCAGTGCTCTCCCACAGCCACAGCATCCAAGGATGCCCATCTCCCACTGCTCATGGCACCCCTGCACTGCTGGGTCCATGCAGCTGCTGGCCACCTCTCAGGCGGTGTTTTCCAGGCATCCCAGCTCCCTCCATCTGCTGAGGGTTTGCTTTGTAAGCGGGCCCACTGACGGCTGTGGTGCAGCCGTGACCCTCACCCTGCTGCCTGCGGACAAGCAGCCCAGCAAGTACCATGTCTCCACAGCCAAAAAACAAACCTCAGCGACATATTACCAAAAATCTGACTCGTGTCCCTTTTGCAGTCCCACTGAGACCCCTGACTGAGAGTGGGGTCTTGTAACGCACCCTGCATCGTGGTTAAACACATGAAGTCTGGCAAAGGGAGCGAGGTGGGAGCACACGTGTGCTAGGCGGGGAGAGAACACCTCCAAGGGATTCATTTTCTTGGAAGAGCTGCCTTTTCAGTGTCCTTCTTGACCTTTTTGTTAGAAAAATGCTGCAATGGGACACCTCAGGGACCCCAGAGACAGCTCAGGGGGTCAGGGTCATCCCTGTCCTGTGTGGCCCACCCAGCTGCACCAGTCGCCTGAGTGGGCTGGGATGAACTGCTCTTGGTTATTAGAGCAAAACAATCTCAGAAGCTCCTGTGACCAGCCAAAGAATGACAAAAGAACCTGAATGCTCAGACAGGGGGCTGGTCAAAGACCTCTCAGCATCTCCCACCCCACTGCCATCACCAGGAGGAAAACCCAGGACCTCGCTGGGCACCCGAGAAGCAGCGCAGGGGATGCCCTCCTGCCTGGCACAGCAGCCTGTCTGTTGGGAAAACAAGTAAGTAACAGACGCTTTTCCCATCCCTTCTCTGTTCTGTTCAGCAGTGGTGTCTGTGGGAGGGACAGCAAGAGTTAAGGCATGGAGTCAGCGCGGGAGCACGGGCGTGATGATGTGGCCCAAAAGCCAAGGCAGGGCTGAGTCACCCACAGCCTGTCCAGACAGACAGACCATCTGGACAGACAAACTAACCAGATGGACCGATGCTGGGGTTGAGCGGTGTCCCTCCTTTTGGGTGTTAGCTCTTGCTCACACTGGCAGCACCAGGAGAGTTCCCCCCATCTCTGAAACACACGCTGCCTCCCTGCAGCAACACACCCTGTGGCATCTCCCGGAGCTATTTTCAGCCCTGCTGCTGCAAGGAGTAGCTGTGTCCTCCTGGAAAATGTATGACCGGGCTGTGTTGCCAGGCACCAGGATGACTAATGTCACACAAAGCCAGTGAGCACTTGTGAACGCAGAAATCCTCTGTTGGAGCAATCGGCCAGGGTTGTTCCAGGGAGGAGGAGGGACCCCCCAGCACAGACTTCACCTGCACGAAGCAAACCACAGCACAAACAGACCGCTCCCGAAGCCCCTAATGACCCACCCAAAGCACTAATTAGCAGCACACGCCTTCCATGGAGCCCCTCGCACTGCACCACAGCTCAGCAAACCCCTCACTGTGTGTTTTCTGTCCTTCACAGGCAGCACGTGCCTGATGACCGAGTGAAACTCCGTCCGTGGACACGATTCCATCTGCAGGTGCTTTGACCTCAGTCTGCCTTATGCCAACAACCAAGCCAGTCTGCTCGCTCTGATGCAGAGATGTGGTTTCCAAGCTCTTTTGCTCTCGGAGACATTACGAAGCAACCTTGCAACACAAAGCAAGATAAAACGTGCCCTGGGCACACAGGGCTCCCTCCCCTTGGGACTGCAGCCCATGAGGTGCCGCCCAGGGCAGCTGGAGGTGGAAGGGGAGCGCATGGGCAGCAGGGACAGCAAAACTGGGTCTCTCTTTGCATCTCTGCTCAGTTTGACAGTTCAGCTCTGAACAAGCCATTTCTAATCGAGTTCTATAAGCCACAGTTACTCAAGCTTGAAATTAAAACACAACCTGAAAGCCACAAAAAGAGAAAAATTATTCCTGGGAGATCTTTCCATTCCCCAGGAGCTCTCTTTGTTCAAAACAATAAGTGCTGCTGTTTCCCCAGCACCACCCAGCAGCCCGCATGCTGTTCTGATCCGGAAAACTAATGCATCCAGACTCCTCACTGCAGAGGGAGCGCCAGCGCCCGGGTGGGCTCCAAGCCGCAGCCAAGGTGCCAGGCAGGCCCCCCACAGACCCCACCGCCCTGTTGGCCCCAGGGACCTCGGGCGGCTGCCCCTCGCCCTCGCCTGGGGCACATCCTCGCGCTGGCTCTGAAGGGGTGCACGGGAGTGTTACCTGCACAGGGATTTGAGGGAGTCCTGGTCCAGGAAGCCGTGGTCCTTCTTCACAGCACTGATGTCAAGAGGGAACAACGAGTCTGGGGAGGAAAGCGAGAGGAAGATCAGCTTCTGTTTCCAAGCCAGCCGCTGCACCAGGCACAAAGGCCAGCAGGGAGCATAGGAGGAGGGAGACACTGCGAGGGGCAAGAGGAGGAGATGCTGATGATGGAGAGCCGAGGATGCGGGAGAGCAGCGAAGAGGAAAGGTGTGGGAGGCTTCTGGGCCATGAGTATGAGTCAGAAGAAGCTGGGAAGGCTGGGGCATTGCTTTGCCACCATGAGCTGCCACCTGTGACAGCCATGGCTGTGGGAGGGGAACCTACAGAGAGGGATGGTTCCACCAAGCTGCCTGGGAAGCAGCTCTCTGCAGGCAGGATTTGACCTGGGCTCCTGGCAGCGGGTCCTCCCAAGGGACCACTTTGTGCCCACAGCTCCAGGAGGCAACCAGCGAACAGCAAGACACAGATGGGGCAGGCATGGAAAGGCCAGGGATGCCCGGGTGCCATGATGGTGAGCGCAAGCCAAGTGCAGAGGTGGGAGGGATGAGTCAGGCAAAGGAGAAGGGTGGAAACCAGCCCCATCGGCCTGGGAGCACAAGGGCTTGCAGCAGCCCAGACACTCAGAGAGGATCACAGTCATGCAACAGTTATCCCTTGCATTGCCTCCACCTCAGTCAGCTTCCCCCTTGCAGGACAAACCACCCTGTCACTGCTCTGGGGACATGCACACCCGGGACAGTTAAAGCCCACAGGAAAGGCTCCTGCTGGGCTGGGGTGCTGGGCTGGCTGTAGCTCATGGAGAGATAAGCAGATTCACAAATAAACACCAGCCCTTTGCAGCGCTTTCACACACCCACACAGGTACCCCTGCACAGCTCTGCTCCCAGGTGAGCACATCTGGAGCCTGGACTGCCGGCAGCACACACTGCAGAAGGGACAGGGACCCCCTTGGCTTCTCCCCTCGGCACCTCACGGTGGTTTTTGGAGAGTGACCATTTCCCTAATGCTGCCCAAGAAACATCTTGCTGTCCCATAACACAATACATTACACATGCATTGAGTGCTCATCAGTGACTCCCTTCTCCCACTGATCCCCCACGGTCAAGAAAGCCTCTCAGATGCCCTGGGAAGAGCTAGGAGCTGCTAAGAGGTCTCCCAAGGGCAAGAAAGCCATACTGGTATGGTGGTACTGTGGATCTAGCATCTCATTCAATCCCCCCACATGCCCCAATGGTCAGGTCTCCACAAGCAGATATGCTAGCTGGCCTCACAGAAGTGGCTGGAGGAGCACCCAGAGATGGTACATGCCCAGGGTCTTTGGGCAGCGCTCTTTCCAGGCAAGTTAGGTGAGGGTGGCAGGCTGCCCAAGGGCCTCCATCCAGTTCCCTCCTCATCTCTGTGCACTTTGAGACAGCTCTGCTGGGATCAGGTACATAAGACCTGGACCATTAACTGAACGTGTCTAATCCTGGCTGTTAATGAAGCTATCGAGTGCAATTACCAAGGGGATGCTAAGCCCTGCCAGCTGGGGAGAAAAACAGAACAAAACACTCTGAGGATGTGGAAAGTTTTGCTCAGAGAGGCTGGAAAAAGGGTTGGTTTATTCATAGACTCCAGCACCCAGCACCCGCTCCTCACCACCCTGGCTGTAAGCACTGTTAGGAGCCAACACCTGGGGCTAGGTCTCCCCTGCAGGAATCTGGCCAGTCCTTACACGTGGCCACACTAAGAGCCTGCCCCCTAAAATAGAAACCAGAAGCAAACAGGCAGCCGGTAAAGCCATTACCTGAGGGGCAAGAGTGTGGCTCCTGCACACGTGTTGCGGGGGGCGGTGGAAGTGCCCTTGCTGAACAATAGCCATCGCTGCGCCTGCTGGAGACCCAGCTTCCCACTATTGTCCCAGCCAGCTGGGGCTGGCTGCAGCCACCACTCCTTGGCACCACCACCCTCCGGCAGGGACCGGCCATCCCACCACCAGTTTGAAGTAAACACAGCTGAGCCAGAGGCGAGAGCCACAAACAGCTCAGGGGTGCGTGGATGAGGAGGTGGGAGTGGGTCTATGGTGGGGGGGGTCTGTCCAACACCTGCACCCTGGGAGCTGTGTGGCATGGGGACCTGGTCGTCCCCAGCATCACTTCCTCCAAAAGCACAGACCCTACCACCTAATAGAACAACGAGGCAGGCCGGGAGACTGCAGGATGCGTTAGCAGGGAGGGAGGAAATGCTCACGCTATGTTACCTACACTGGCTGCCACTGTGCTCCCACCACTGCAAGCGCTCACTGAGCTACTGAAAACCTGATGTCTCTCCAAAGCCGGCCTGCCCTTGACCTCAGCAGCCACCCCGGGGACTCCTCACAGCCCTGCCTAAAGGGGAAAAGTTCAGGAATGCAGAAAAGTTAACAGCATGGCTGGCTCTCCAGGCCATGGCCAAGTTCAAGGGCTTAAAGTTTTAACACGTAATCATATAATTAGCAAACAATCCTCTCTGCCCTATCCCCAGAGCTTTGTGAGCTCTCCCTGCAGCCACCCGCAGTATTTGGTTGAGACACAGGATAGGAGACCAGGTACAGAGCAGGCACTGGGGCCAGCAGGAGCAGCCAGTGCTCACCTTCGTAAAGCTGGGCATACTGAGGGAATCCCGCCGCTCGCAGCCAGTCACAAGCTTTCTTGGCTTCAGTTTCTGAAAGAAAGCAAAGAACCAGCCTGAGCATCCCTGTTCTATCTATCATCCCCAGAGCAGCAGCCTGCTCCCCCCGCTCCCGTGGCACCCGAGCCCCTGTTATATCTGCCCCACGCAGAGGAGGTGATGGGCTGCAGACAGGGGGTCTGGGGAGCCCGGGCTGTGCCAGTGGGCAGGGATGCCCGTGCGCAGGGGCAGCTCTCTGCTTTCTGCTGAGAAACTGCTTGGCTTTAGCCCCTCCGCTAGCACATGACAAGAGGAGGAGGAGGTAACAGGAATGATACGACCATAAGACACAATTTTAACCTTCAGATGAAAACGTTTCGTTTCTGAACCCACCAAACCACATACAATACTTTGCCAGGCAAGTACTGTATGACTGACAGGCAATCACCAGGCAAGAGGAAGATCTTTATTTTTAATAATTAGTTCAGAGCTCCTCAAAGCTTAGAGTCAGTCACTTTTGCAAATATTCTCCAGAAAAGCCTGCCAAAGAAACCTTTCCTTCTTCCTCCTTCCCACCATCCCGGACCACCAAACCTCTTCTTTCAAGCTGGCATTCACCCTGGCAGGTACCAAAACCCTGGTTTTCTACACCACCCGCCTGGCCGGTGTAGAACCCATCTGTCACACACGGTTCAGCTGTCGTCTGGGTGAGCCCATCTGATGGCCAGCACTATTTTTGGGGAAATTTCTCAAATTTAGGGGAAAACAGCCCTAGGTTCACGCAGCCAAAGCAAGCTGCTGCCTGGTGTCAGCAGTATGCCAGTCTGTTGTGATTTATACCTCTGAGGGTGACAAACATTTGACCTCAAGTGTAGAAAATGTGATGGCAGTTTCAGGGTCTCGCCCATCTTCCCCGGAGGCACCTCCCAGCACTGACTGGACTGAGGCTGGATCCACCCAGCAGGCTGCAGTGAAACACCCCAATTTCATCACCATCCACCAAACAGCCTCAGCTGAGAGCTCTGCCTGTATTTCTAATTACATAGCTACAGCAGGGGAAGAGAAAAAAAGCTCAAAACAAGCAGTTCAGTTAAGGACAGGACCAAGCCAGATCCCTGAACCCAAATACTTCAGAAGTTTTTGGAAGAAGTTTTGGAACAAGCATCTGCATCTGGGTTCCAAACCGTGCAGCTGTCCTTGGCTGTGCCATGAGCCCAGCCGAAATCCCAGCACTGACCCCTCCTACCCTCAACAGGGCTCAAACCCAGTAATCCCAGTGGAGACCTCAGCTGTGGAGCTTGACCAGGCCAGCATGGTCCCCGTGGAGCACCGCAGCCCTCCCGTGCTCCCCAGCAACTCCGCAGGGGAAGGCACCCTGTAGCTGTGGCTGTCTGGCCAGGAGGGCACCAACCAAGACTGATGGTCCGTGTGAGCAGTCTTTGGTCATGATGGCTCTAGAGAGCAGATCCCTCCCACATCCCTGGGGCTGGCAGTGCCCAAGGACGGGCATTTCACACAGCCCCCTGGTCAACAAAACTGTCAGACCCCGCTCCTGCTCTGCTCTGCTCCTCTTTTCACTCACAACGAAGTTGCTGGCCATGGGGCTGTCACAGCCAGAGGCTGCAGCTCAGGCTGCCCCCAGCCAAGAAGAGAAACACCAACCTCCCAGCTGCTCCTGCCCCATGACGTGCCGACCCCACACTGCCCACTGCTCCATGTGGGATGGGGCTGGCATCTGCCCCCAGGAGTGCACAGCAGAGGGCAGGGCAGCCAGAAGCAGAGCGGCACACCGAGCTTACCCCGATGGCGGAGGGGCTGAACTGGTAGAAGAGCATGTCCGGGGTGCCGATGGGCACCACTCCGCCGGCCAGGGGACTCGCAGGAGCCGTGTGACACCCAGGGTGGCCGTGGCCACCCCGCCGGGCTGGGGAGCCGCTGGGGACCAGGGCTGCAGTCTGCAGCAGCATGCTCCCGTGCAGGACTGAGCAAGGCCACCCATCGTCCCAGTGGAATCGGAGCACGTTTCCTTCCCCTCCGCCACCTCCTCCCAGCACAGGGCTGGTGCGGGGGGGGGCAGGCAGGAGCATACCTCTGCTCACCCTGTTTTGGAGCCGAGTCCCAGGCTTTGCCTGCTGCAGCAAGTCCTGCATCCGCCCTGGAGCTCCATGCAGTGGGGAGCAAGCCCACCAAGGGCCGGGGGGTTCTGCCCACCCCAGGCAGGAGCCCTCCCTGTGTTGAAGCGCTGGCACAGAAAAGGTTTCCAAGTGTCTGGGTCCCAGATGGAGCCACCAGCCAGCTTCCTCCACCCACCCACCCTTCCCACAGATGTGCTTTCCCAGGGAAGCGCAGGAAGGACGGGCAGGCAAACCCTCCGATGGCACAGGTGGGTGGCAAACGGGCAAGGCCATGGCAGCAGCACCGGAGCCACGGCTAGACACCATGCATGGGGTCACCCATTGCAAGCCATGTCCCCAGACCTCCCCACAACCTGAAGGGGTGATGGGGGACCCAAAGACCCAAACGTTGCACCAGACAGCTGGCAGCACCTGCACCTGTCTGCAGCCTCTGCTGGAAAGGCAGCCCGAGCACCAGGGGCTGCTGCCTCAAGACCCGCCGCTGCCTCAAGCTGGGCAGAACCGTGCTGGCAGAGAAGCCACAAGCAGCAGCAATGGAGGCGGCATCTCCAGGCATGCGGGCTCTCTGATGTCTAGTAAAGGCTCATTGCACACTACACCCACCCCTCAGCAGTGCAGGCGAGAGGGTCTCTTGCCTTCTTTGGTCAGCAAATGCTTTTCCGCAGCTTGTAGCAACATAGTATCTTTGAGATCTGTAGTTTAAATGTGGCAGAAATGATCCCATCCAAGCTGTATTGCAGGATGAGCAGGCACGCAGACACCAAACAGGCAGGCACACAAACACTCACAGAGCCCACACCTCCCTAAAAAGCAAGAGGATAAATCCCATGAAGCCACCTTCCCACCACACACTGAACGCAACTTCAGAGGACCCCAAGAACACCCCGTGCACGGGCACCCGCTGCCGCAGAGCCAGTGTGCAACAGCACAAGTGACCCGTGCCCACCAGGCACCGGGCTGCACAGCTCCCCCGGCTCCTCACCAGGGACCGAGCAGCAGATGAAGACAAGGTGCACAAAGATGTCAGCGCTTTCACCTGGGCACTCACAGGGCTCTGTGCAGGGGAAGAGGGCTGGTGGGTTCCTGGTATTTTCAGCGGGCTTTCCTAAGAAGACTTGTGCAATCTGTCTCTCCTCTGCACGTCTGCATTACACCCACTGCCAGTACCACCACCAACCTGCCAGCCACATCCTCACCCATATCTGACAGGGGAAGTGCAGACACACACATAGAAAGCTGCTAACCGTTTTCACAAATGCAGACAGGGAAGGCGGATGAGTGGTCTCATTACGTCTCCCACTTCTGAGGAAGCTCACCATGTGAGATAAGCCCTTGGCAAGTGCTGGACATCCCCACGGAGGGGAAACCAGCACTAACATGCTCGCTGGAAACAGCTCCCAATGTGCACAGCCCTTACAAGTCACCAGAGAGTCCCCGTCCCCCCCCAGGCAAAGCCTCTGCCCTTCTCCAGCAGCTCTTGAGGCTGGATGGTGTTTCCCAAAGAAAAGGCATCCACAGCCAGTCTCCCCATCTCCTGTACCCAACAAGGAGCACATGCTGTGGCCCAAGTGCCAGTGTGGTCCATCACATATGCCCTGAGTGAGTCCAGTGGGAGCAACTCCACCAGGTTGGCTGCTGCAAAGGGACTCAGGGATGGAGGCGCTGCAGGCAGGTGTGTCCCCAACAGAGTGGGAAACCTGGAACAGACACCCCCCCAGCACCTCCCAGCATGCAGGGGCATGGGGTTGAAAGCAAAAGCGAAGGAAGAGAAGAGTTTCATTTTGTTAGTGAAAGTGGAAGAAAAGGATGAAAACCAACATGAAGGTGGAAAAAAAGGACAATATTCCCCCAGGCACCTTCCTGCACAGTCACTGCACCGTGGCATTTTGGGGTACAGCCACCCCACCCCTGACCTGGAACCGGCATGGATGGGCAAAAGCCTGGGAGATGCAGTAAGAGCTCTAAAATGAGCGAGCTAGAACACCGGAGGCCAACGTAATTACAGGCAGGAAAGCCACTTCCCAGAACCCCAGCTCTGCACTTTTGCTTTAAAAACCAAAAATAAAAAATGAGAAGTCACACCCCAGGATTCTAGCTTCTCACAGCAAGTTTCCAAATTCCCTATAAAAAGTCCCACACAGCCAATTAGTGTGTGAAAAGAAAACCACATCACAAAATTGCCCATACATTACCTAATGGAAAGCCGTGAAACCAGCTGCCTGGCAGCTGAGGGCTGGAGCTCCAAGCCTAAGGCTGTCACACTCCAGCACTAGCGAGGGGAACGCTGCTTCTTCTTTTCGTTTTGGTGTGTTTTCTTTCCATTCTGTCTTAAAATAAACTGTTGCCTACAACAGTGACTATGCAAAAGTGGAGTTCAGCTTCCCCCCCCAGCCTGTAAACAGAAGTAGTTCCCCACTTGTTACAGAAATGACAGAAAATCCTGACATCTCCCAAACCAGGGGTTTGTGCCTTCACTGCTTGAAAAAGCAAGGAGATGAAACAGCAGTTTCCCACGGGGAACACCTATCCCACTGCTGCTGAAGGTACAGGGGCATTGCCAGTGAAAGAGGAATTACCTCTGTCCACACCAACCTGGCCTTTCAGAGCAGGAGAGGCACGCTGAATTTATACAGCCACAGGCATCCCACATCCACACGCAGTTTGGCACACAGCACCGATAAATCCCAGTTATGTGCTTCCAGCCCAGCCAGCTCCCAGCACCATCCAGCAAACCGCAGAGATTTCAAAGCTACCAGCACGGACAGGGCACACAGATAGGAATGAGAAACGCAGCTGGACATTCTCCCAGATGCAGTGGGTTTCCATAATTAACCTTCATGCAGTAAATAGGTCTCACAAGTTTTGGGAACTGCTCCTTGCTACATTGCCAACAAGGAATTGTTTAAATGCCCCCACCACCTCCAGCCCTGAAATGCCCTGTCTGCTCCCAGGGGCATCGCTCCCCTGGCGATGACACCACACCAGGGGTGACAGCACCGCGGGGGCACCGACTGCCCGGCGCATACCAGAGCCGGCTGCTGTCACGTCCACGTCCCAGACAGCTGCTGTGTGGTGCACACGAACACGAGGGAAATCCAGAGGTAAAAATGATTCTAGAAGTAGCACAGAAATACCTGGCCAGTGTCTGCGTAGGTGTCAGTCCCCAAGAACCGGCTGGGACAACCTGGGCAAGAAGCCCTCTGGTCACCCATGAGGAGGGCCATTGGGTTTCTGCATCACCTCGTGCACCACACTCAAAGCTCACTCCAAGCTTCTCTGCTCCCAGCTGCCCTCCAGCCACTGCCCGGGTGCCCCCCTTTCCTTCCCCATCGCCCCCAGGCAGTACCTGGCTTCGGCAATGCTCACAGCCCCCCTACCCTGCCCTGGAGGGCAGCAAGGCTGGAAACCCCAGCTGGCCAGCAACCCCTCCGGAGGACAGCAGAGAGGAAGGAAGGGCCCTGGGATGCCAGACAAATTGCTGTTCTATTGTCAAAGCAAAGATTCCAGGTAATAAAACAGGCTCTGCTCCAGTGGGTGCCCCCAGCGCAGGGCAGAGGTGGTGCTGTGCAGGGCTGCTCCAGGCAGCAGGGCAGCAGTCACCCCCGGGAGCGCTCCCCCCACCTTATCTCTGCCCTGCTCATATCTTGGCTCAGCTCCAGGGTTGCATGTAACTACACTTATCAACTAGATGTGACAGGTTTGGTTTCCTTTCCTGCAACTAGCCTAACAGTAGTCTTGTGCCGTTCTAAAGAAAGTTAAAAACACAGCCCTTTGCACCCAAAGTGAGTAGAACCTTGTGCTCTGTGGTGCACACCACAGCCGTGAGGAAGCCCAAGGGAGCTCAGCTCTGCACCATACCCAGCAAGAAAGCAGCTTCTCCCCTTGCAGGCTGGCACCCAAGACAGGAGCTGCACCCCATCTGCACAGGGAACACTGCCACTTCCATAAACATCACCTTGAGCAATTTAAACTCATGTTTGCAGCTTTTTTGCCTATTAATAAAGATTGCAAGATAGCACTGAAGTAGCCACATCAGTCCCAAACGAATGAGGCTTCGTCAGACCTTTGCAACATGCAAACACATTTGTTACCTTCTTTATTTAGAAAAGGGAGAAAACTCCTCTCCTTTCGGTACTCACTCCCCTGGGACCACAAAGCCTAACAGTCACCTCCAGAGAAGCCAACTTCTGCAGCAGCGAAGGGTCTCCTCCTCTCGTGGGGTGTTACTGTAGACTCAACAAGGCAGGGCTGAACGAACACCTGACCCATACCCAAGAGGCATAGGCTGCACGAGCTGCTGGAGAGGAGAAACCAGTTGGGCTGCTGGCCACACTGTCCGCTGGACGTGGCTGCAGGATGAGGTGGGGTGGCAGAGACAGACTGGGCCAGGGTGTCCCTGCCACCAGCGTGACAGTTTGCCTTTGCAAGGCAGCGCTGCTCCTGCCTCTGGCTAAGCAAGCTGGAGGAAGGAGGCTGCGGCCAGTGCCCTGGAGCTGGTGGCTGCTCCTTTCCGCGGTTTCAGGTCACAGGCAGCACAGCAGACTGGACAAGGGCAGGTGGGGGTGTCCCACAGGATGTTATAGGTGCCTGCTCCCTACAGGCATCTCCACTCCTAAGAGTTTTGCAGCACCTTTGGCCACCTCAGGACCCCTCCTGCTGGCCCTTGGCTTTAGACTGTCCCTGGGAGTTCAGGGGTTAAACATCCTGCATTTGAGTGCTGCAGCTGCAGAGCAGATGTCTGGTGGGAAGAAGGGGATGGAAAGGGCATCAATAGGAACAGAAACAAAGGGCCAGGAAGGTGAAGACCCTGATCCATCCTCCTTGTCTCCCCCACCTGCATTTTTGCAGCTGCTCTGACCCCAGAGGAACAACAAATGGGGCAGGAACCCATCCCCTCGAGTGCAGCAGCAAGCCACCTTCATGCGGGACAAGGGAGCCCAGCAGGAACCTTGGTTTCCATATCTGAAGAAGACAATGGCAAAGCAAGCTCAGGGGAGAGAGGGCCTCTGGCTCCAGTCCACCCTATGCACCACCCCAAGAAGGTCCACCAGCGCCAGCACAGCTGATGGCTCTCCTCTGCCCCAGTCTAGACTTGGGGTGAAGTTACTGTCTTCTCTTTGGCATCGGTTACATTATTCCTTTCCTCGGTTTCAGGCTGCTATTTACTCTGCTGAGCTGCCTGTATCTCTACAAACATGCGCCTGTGCACATGGGACAGGGAGAAGCTTCCCAGTGGAAATGAGTTGGAAAGAAGTTGGAAAGTCCTTGCGAGGCTGAAGCACCCAACAGGAACAGTGATGCTGGTAAGAGTGACTGCACTGCAGCAGCGGGATCTGTCTGCCCATCACTACACTTTACCAAGTGAAGAGCACCAAGACACCCCAGTACAACCCCAAAAAGCTGAAAGAAAAAGATGGCACCCAGCTGTGGAATGAAAAGAGAGCTTTGCAGGTTCGCCTGCCTCCCCCTTCCACACGTTTGTGTTGCAACAGCCCTGCGCCTGCAGCCAGCGAGCAAGCACTCACCAGTAAAGGGTAGCCCGCCCCATCCAAAGGCAATTGCTGTGTACGTGGAAAGCACTGAATGTTTATATGTTGGCATATGTATATGCATTTCTGCTGTTCAGGTGGCCATGCTGGCTGGCTGCTCTCATCTCTGCTACTGGAAATCCAGGAGAGAAGCAAGATGAAAACTGCTACTCAGATGCTGAAGAAAATTAATCTGTCTTGCCTATCCTGTATCCCACCCCTTCTAAACTTGCACTGTTGTTTTCCTGTTGATAGTCCCATGGATCTCACACACACTTTGTTTGGACTTAGCAGATACTGTCCCTCCGAGGGCAGCCAGCGGTGCCAGAGCTCCCCACCTGACCGCTTCGGTAGCACCAGGGCACAGCCAGCACCCACCAGCTGCCGTAGGTACTGCCCAAAACCGCACCTCCCTGATGAGGAAGGATCACATCATGCGTTTTTTTACACAAACATAAAGTGTCCATCTTTCTGCTGCTTGGAAGAGCATTAGACCCAGCACCAAGAAAACGATGCACCCATAGCCTACCCCCACCTCCAGCATGCTCTAAGGTTCAGCTCCACAGAGCTGCATCCCAGTGCTGCTTCCACCACAGCATTTACACTGCATGCAGTGCAAGACCCTACACAAGCCATCCCCAAAGGCCCAGGAAGGTCAAGGCAAAGAAAAATTACAATAGTTTTGCTGAAGAGAATCAGCAGCAGCTCTCACCTTTGCAGAGCTCTCAGCTCCACAGTGCAGCACGTGCTGTAGGCTCGCATCTCCAGTCAATGCAACCCGTGGCAGTTGCACTACACGCTTAGGAACTATCCTCAGCTCCCACTTTTAAATCCAGGCATTAAAAAAAAAATATTTACTTGTCTAATACATGAGAGAATTTCCTCCTACTTCTGTGCATTTATTTAGAATAGACACTAGGGTGTGTTACCAGAGGAACCCCACAAAGCAGCATTCCCTTGTGGTCTTTCTGCAGCTTTTTCTGTGTCATACGGAATTATAAACCCATCCGGTTCCCAGCTGAAGAATGCACAGGCTCCTGTGGCCTTGGGTGGGAGTGCTGTGAGCCCCTGGGCACATTGAGTCCAGAGCCAGAGCTGTCACACCTGATCCGCTGGCTGCCTAAGCCAATGGCCAGGCACTGCCACAGCCCTGGCACAGAAACCCGTCCTTGCAGGAAGAAACGGGCACTAAATGCTCAACAGAGGCACAAAGAGTTGCTTTAGGGCTCTTTTCTTCCCTTTTTAAAGGCTGCAATACAAAACTAAGCCAGAATCAAGTACTTCCCCAGCTCTGTGCAATAATCCTCCTCACCAGTCCCCTATTGCAGACTCATGTTGACTCCACAGTCATGCCCCCTCCTGCCCGCCAGCCACACGCCCTCCGCCAGCAGCCCACTGGTGTTTGCTTCAGTCAGGCTCCGTCACCTGGTCCCTGCATTTGCTGCAGCTCCATGGGGAGCCCCGCAAGCAAAGGCACTCTGATGCCTGCACATGCTAACTTGTGAAAATCCTACCTCCTGTCAGAAAGATCTCTGGACAACTCAGGTTTTTAATACCACAGGGTCCCACAGATGCAGATGGCCCCGATCTCACCCCTCAGCCCACAAACGGCATGCTGGAGGTTCACTGGCAGAACGGCCCCCAGGGTCTGCAGGGCAGCCTCCACCAGACAGGCACATCTCCCTGCAGCCCTTCCAGAGTAACTAGAAATCGAGGCATAAAACAGATTAAAAAAAAACAAAACAACAACAACCAACCAACCAAACAAACAAACAGGAAAAACAAATAAAAAACCAGGAAAACCAAATAAAAAACCAGGAAAAACAAACAGAAAACCACCACCACAACAACAAAGCCCAAAATGTAAGTTTCAAGCAGCCGAGTAACTTTCACTGACCATTCTGTGCTCTCTCCTGCAAAGGCAGCTGTGTGCGCAGGGGCAGGAGGCTGGTCCCGCTACGGGGTCCCTGCCGGCTGAGGGGCTCGGGCTGGGGACGGGGCTGGGGATGGCACCACCACCGCTGGGCATTGCTCACAGCGCAGCTGCCGCGGCGGCACTGCCCTCCCCACGCCGCGGCGTGCCCCCGCGGGCAGCCCTCGCCCGGCTCCCCGCGCCCTCCTTGTCTCTTGCTACAGCCGCTTTGAAGCAAACCAGCGCGGGCCGGTGGTGATGGCACACGGCACGGCTGGCACCGCGCACATGCCTGGCACGGGGGTCAGGCTCCTGGGGAGGTATTTTGGCTTGGGCTCAGGAAAGAACCGAAGATTAAGAGGAGCTGGCATGCCGTGTGGCCACCGCGCTTTCACCAGCCTGGCTGACTCTGTGAGAAATAAGCCCAGATATTAAAAAGGCTGCAGATCTATCACACCCACTGCATCTTAAGAAGGGAGCACAGAGGGGCTGAAAGAAAAGCCACACACAGCACAACTGACACCAGCCTGAAGTCTGTCACATACATTTCTCCTCTCCTTCCTACCATGCACAGCCACACCCTCGGCACTAGTGCCTTGTTTCATCAGGGCTCAGGGCTCACACCACACCTAACTGCAGCCCCTCTCCCAGGATGCACACTCCCATCAGGACAGAAGCTACAGACCATTTCAAGGGAAAAAAGAAAAAAAGAAGAAAAAATACCCCCCCCCCCCAAAAAAAAAGGAAAAAGAAAAGAAAAGAAAAAAGGAAAAAGGAAAAAGAAAATTTAAAAAAAGGAAAAGGAAAAGGAAAAAGAAAAGAAAAGAAAAGAAAAGGAAAAAAGAAATATGGTAAAGGAAAATCTGGTCTGTTTTTCAAGAAAAGAAATCACAAAAGAAAAGCTTAACAACAAAACAAATCATACCTCCTAACCCTTCCCTCACCCTGCTGCATAAAAGCCAAAGCAAACTGACTTGCTGCAAAGGAAACACTGTTTTCAAGAAATCTCTGACAAGAATAAAAGGTCACTTCACAGACTTTCCCATCTCCCCCAAGAGTGTGTTTGCTGGCTGAAAGCTCCAAATACAAATACAAAGCTGGGACACAAGGAGACTCACCATGGCAGGAGCTGTTAATCCTGGCTTTGTTCATTGGAAACCGTGGATTAAATGCAGAAAAAAATACCAGCATGACCACTGGCCTCCTTGATCCCCCACCTCAGCCACCCCAGCACCATTCACCCCAGGCAACAGCACTCCTGGCCAAAGACCTTCCCGCAGGCGGTCAGCTGGAGAGCTCCGATTTTTCCATGCGGGACGACTGTACCGAGCTAATAAAATTGACCCTGTCTGCCCAGGCAGCCATCTAATTTCTCGGCAGAAGCAAACAGGACATCCCCGGCGGTGCAAAGGCTGAGCTGTTCCAGCAGCGGGGGTGGGAGCAGGCGGGGAGCACACATGCACGCAGACACGCTGCTTAACTGTTTCCAGCTCTCCGCCAGCGCTGCCCGAGCAGCCGGACACACTTGCTTCCCCCAGAGCAGCCAGTCCGGTGGCCGGGGACGTCCCCTGGAGCAGGGACACCAGGGAAGCCTGTCCTAGCTGCGGCCGGCCAGCCACGGGGTGCCCATTGCAGCCAGGTGGGTTGCACCTTTCAATTATAATTGAAAAAAATATGTACCCAGATGCTCAAGTGTGAAACTTGGCGCAGGGCTGCGCTTTGCTGGCACCAGGCTCGGGAAGCAGGACCCACCGGGAGTGCACGGCACTGCCCTGCTGGGAGCAAGCAGAGCGACGCCACCAAAGCCCCCTTTCTCAGCCCATCAGACAGCCACTAGCCAAACCACTGACTGTAAAGCCGAGCTGAGGGCTTCCCTTGGCCGGCTGTTTGCCAACAGCGGGAGCCACCCGCCGCTCACAGCCAGGCAGGCCAGCGCGTGTGGATGCAGCCTTTCCCAAGCAGAGGTGACGGGAAGGCTGGGGAACCCAAAAGCATCCATCATAAATTCCCCAGTCCCCCAAGATACCAATGAGGACTAAAAGCTCTGGAAGAAGACGGTTGAGGGACATGAACAGGAGCACCTGCTATCCAAGATACCTAGACTGAGCTGCCTTGTTTTCTACAAATTCATGGTCTGCGCTCAACCCACGGGTGCTCCACCTGGCCCTGGGAGGGCTCCTTCCCTCCATCCAGGCAGGACTCACCCCATGTTTTCAGGCAGACCGAAGCTGAGGAAACAGCAGGGTCCAAGCAAGAAGCTGTGACTGACACAGGATTAGCCTCTGTAACAAGAGTACACTGCAACCGCACCCCCGAGCCGGGGCTTTTGGCGTAAACAGTTTACAGAATGAGCTGTGAGATCCCCTTGGCTGAGCAGGACCCGGCAGGGGAGACCCTCGGTCCAAAGTGCAGGAGGGGACAGTTGAGAGGAGCAGGCTGGTAAACACATCTGCCAGCAAACCTTGGAAAGGAGCGGGATGAAAACACCCGCACACATGACAGCAAGGGCATCCAGCTGACAACAGCGATCACCCGGCAGATGGGGAGGCGTCTCAGTGGCCATCCAAGTTACCAGCGTCCATGTGTAAAATATCCACCAACGCAGGAGGAGTCAAAAGCCGCTTCCAAATGTGATCTCACATCCCAGCGATGTAGGGAAGTACCGTGCCTCAGAGACAGCAGCGCTGCTGCCCTTCAGCGTGCTTGAACGGAGGGTGCCTTGGCTGTTGCCCACTCCAGCTCACAATATGCACTCCGCCAAAGCTGCTCAGGGATCCCACAAAGCTATTCTGACGTAGCAGGTTAATGAAATCCCTGAACTGAGAGGTCTTGATCCTCTTGGGACTGAAAGCAAGCACTCCTCTTGCAAAGAGAGTATTGCTAAAAGCCAGCAGTGGATTTAGCCAACCAGTAACAAATAAAAACCGCATTTCACAGTGCAGAAGACCTTTCTGTGTGCATGTGACAGTGGACACCAAACCCAGCTGATGCCGCAGGTGCAGGCTGGAGCTGCGGGATGGCGGTGGCCAAGGCTGGCTCTCTGCAGGGGACATGCCACCCACACTCATGCCAGCGATGGGGCTGAGTCCCAGCCAGGGCAAGGCGTGCAGGGAGGCACAGGCAGGTGCCACACACACATCCTGCCCGCTGCAGCACCCTCCCCCTCAGCAAGTGGAATTTGGTCTGATTCTCCCCAGGAAAAACCTCTTCCACCACTATCACTGGTGGGACCTTCCTGCAATTAATGCTACCGTGGCGCCACAGAAGGAAACCAGACCATTAATTTCCAGCTGCAGCAAAAGAACAGCAGCTGCCTCCTGGGTCTCCAGTCCGCCAACATCTGTAGGTGGGAGAGAAGGGAGGAGAGAGCCTTTGCTGGCTCCAAAGCGATGGGAGAGACAGCCGGGCATCCCCTTACCCAAAGCAAACTGCAATGCTGCCCAGGAGAGGAGGCTGAAAGGGTCCCTGAACTTATAGCTCCTTCTGAGTCACAGAGAAGGTCCCAGTGCCACTGTCCCCTTCACCCCTGGGAGAAAGGCGGAGCTGGCATACCCCATCCAAGGGGCTCCCTGTATGTCCTGGAGAGCTGCTGCCTGGAGAAGCAATGGAAGGGGGCCCCAGGAGAATACCTGGCACAGGGACCTGCAGGTTGGCTTACTAGCTCACGCTTCTCCTTCTCAAGTTGGTCTCCTCCTGGTCTCTCCAAAGGCAGGCTGCAGGATGACTGAAGGAGGGCTGACGTGTTTCCCAGACATAACCTGATGCAGCTGGTAACAAGCTGTATTGATTCAAGCCAAGCTCTCCACTAGGTCGCACCATGGGCTTCAACACCAGGTTCGTTCTTTCTCACCTTGTTTCTTACTCCCAGCGGGAAACAGGATCTGTCTCTCATCCCCTATCAAGGGATACAGCATTGCAAAACATCCCACCCACCCCTCAGCTTGCTTCCTTACACAATGGTAGGTAAGACAGAAAAGGCCAGCGCTAGAGGCAGGACACCAACACAAGGACCACTGTGGTGGCTTCTGCCTTCAAACACAGTTCTGCTCCAAACCCAGGACCCTCCAGACTGAGCTGTCCACACGGGCTGCAGCAGTGATGAAAGCACAGCTAACAAGCCCATAATCATCACAAAGATGTGGAGGTCAGAGTGAAACCTTAGGACAAGGGTGGAACCAGATAGCATGGACCTGAGGTTTACGGAGGTCACCCATGTCAAACAGGAGTCCATGACCCTTGCTCTCTCTTTTTTTCCCTTTCTTCCCATTGGAAGGAGATGGTGTTGGGGCTGGAGTCAAAGCTCAAGGCTTCCTTTTCTTTATGAAGCTAACAGAAGCTGCTGCAGAGAGCAGGCCAAGGGACTTTTTGAGAAGTAGTTTTAAAAGATGTCACAGTTGTGCAAAAAGACAAAGGAATATTAAAAAAAAAAAAAAAAATCACACAGAAGTTTCCTTGCCAGGAATGTGGGGAATGTCAGGGAATATTACAAAACAGGATGCAAAAGCTGGCCTCAAGCAATGTAATAGACTCATATGCTGGCCTGACAGTCAAGATGCTGAATCCCGATGGAAGACAAACCACGGGAATGACAGACTTGACTTACCTGGCTTGGTCCCCTCTGTCTGTCTCCTGCCAGAGAAGCCAGCACAGCCACCTCTGCCAGCCAGCCCTGTGCCCCTTTCCACGGACATGCCTGCCCACATCCTGCACGCAGCCTCAGACGTGGCCCTGCGTGTGTAGCACAGCATCTCCTGAGGAGCCAAGGTGAGCAAAGCCCCAGGGACACAGCCCAGGGGCGCGCTCACACTGCGGCGGGGGGGCTAAGGATGCACGGGGGGAACTGGACTGGTCTGCAGCCAAAGGATAGTCCTGAATCTCAGACCTCTGCTGTAAGCAATACAAAACGCTTCTCAGAGATGGTTAAAATCACCCTCTGCTTCAGTTCTGTTAATTAACCAAGTACTTCCCAGACTTCCAAGGCATTTAACAGGCACATGAGCTCACACCCCCCTGCACAGCTATTCTGGCTCAAGGGAAGCGATGACGCTGAGTGCATCCGAGTCACTGCTTGCGGCTGCAGACAGCAAGGTCAGAAGCAGAGGAGGACCTCCCCCGGGTCAGGCCAAGGAGAAGCCCATGGGTTACAAGACAGCAGGAAGCCCTAATTGAACACACCAACTGTTGCAGCAGCAGCATTAAGAAAACAGGCCAGTTACTGGCAAAGCAGCGCCTTTTTGCAGGAACAGGCATGTTTTTTTCCAGCTTCCCTTCCACATGAAAGCCCCTGTGGAAGTGAAAAAAGCATTGTCACAGCAAGACCTACTTGGGGGTTTTCTTGCCTGACTGAATATCGCCCCAACAGCACAATGGTCTCGCTTGTGCTCGCAGCTGGACACAGCAAGGATGAGCCTGCTGCTAACGGGAAACAAATTCCCCTCCTGATGATGGGCTTATGCACAGGGCTGATGGAGGCTCCAGCCCGCATCTGATGCTTTCTAGGTGTTACACTAGGAAAACTTTGCCCTACAGACAATTGTACTGGAATATTCACCTGTGATCACACATGGAGGAAACTCTCCAACAAAACTTCTGCTGCAGGGCCATGCAGGCTGCAGGAACCCCAGTCTCCCCATCACTGTGGAGCAGGAGGACCAAAGCAAAGGCTGTCCTCATGGTGCTCATCCAGGTCTTCTTGGCCAGCAGGAAACCAGCCAGGAAGAGCCCTCCCCAGGGCTCAAAACCCGTACAGCCATGTGTTGCAGGGTGAGGGACCTCAGCAGCATCATCCCCCTCCCTGCACCTCAGAGGGGCTGCCCATTCCCGGGGCCCCTCAGGACCGCCTCAGTCCCACGCTTAAGATGCTTTGCACGGCAGTATTTTACACATGTAAACTTCCCCAGCAGTCATCTTTGCATCCTTCAGAACAACTCTTCAAAATGTTTATGTCTTCTTGAGCAAGCATTACTTTTCAGTCTCACTAGCGTGCGGCAATTCTCCTGTTGACGTTTCTCAGGCAACCTTTGCCTCAGAAAACCTCTACCTTAGAGCTGAGGTTAGCGTCATTTGTGGTAAATCAATCGGCTCACATCCTTCTAAACCTCATCTATGTCTATTTTTATGAGTCATTGATTTTGAACTCGCACATGCCATGTTTTCTGAAGGGACTCAAAGCCCTTAATTAACACTCGGCTTTTACCAGTGGTTAGAAAAACCAAGTGCTGAGTTGCTTTGAAACAGCAGGCTGTGAAAGCCTCTAGTCCCATCCCTTTGCAACAGGCTAGCCCGGCACACCAGCCATCCTGGTCAGCATCTTCAGGGGGCAGGCAGCACCCGCCCACCAGCCACCACAGCCTTTTGCTATCCAGCCCCATCTGAGCCAGCCTGTACCTTGCTCTTGCCCCCAAAAAATGCATGTTCCAGTGCCTGGATTCATGGATGCATGGCTGCTCACCTACGCGCCGCTGAGCGAGCTAAAGCGGCATGCACACAGACAGGCATGCTCCAAGATCCTGCCCGGCAGGCAGGATGGCACGCACGGACGCACACACATGTGCAGGGTGATATGACCCATGACCGCTGCACTGAAGGACTCACTGCTCTTGCCTGCCAGCTGCTCACGGAGCATTCTGTCCCTACCTGCCAGCAGCCTGCCTGCAGAGCTGCGGAGGGTCACAATGTGCCTCCTGGCTAAGACCACCAAGCCAGAGCAGAGGAGCTGATCTTTGCTCTCCCTGGCTTTCCAGAGCATTCCTGGACAGAGGCGTGGGATATGGCATCTCCTCCCACTTCCACTGCAGAATGCTGGTGTGCCCATCCCCACGCCGGGACCTGCCGCTGGCACCAGAGGGACGCACAGGACTGCTTGGCACAGGCAGGTGGGGCTTTCTCTGCCATCCCCACCTGCACTCCTGGGAAGCAGCACACAGCACCCTTCCCACCCTGCACCTGCCGAGGTGGAGAGGGCTGGAGATGAGCAGAATCCCTTTCTGCCCTTCATTTTCCCCCACACAACCTGCAGCTTGCACACTCACAGTTTTTTTGCCCCAAGAAGGGTCTAAGGTGTACCAAGTGCTGGTTCAGGCCATCCCTCAAAACTGCACTGCTGAAGGTCTCAATGCAGCCCCCCCCTCACCCTGCCAGAGGATGCCATCCCAACGCAAGAGGGTAGGATTAGTGGTTGGTCTCCTGCTCTCTGCCACAACCTTGACTACTGATTTACACCACCAGCATCGTCAGGCAGGTCAAGCCACGCTTGCCAGGCTCAGTTTCCCTGATATGCTCTCCTTCTCTGCAAGCCCTGCCTGCTGTTGCTCTTTTCCCCTCTGTACAAGGAGCCATTACCAGATAAATTACATGTGCCCACCGGCTGGGCCAGAGAGATAACAAGGCAGTAACCAGGAGGGAGGTGCTGGCAGCCACTGGCAGCAGGCAGGATATGCCCTACCAGCTGCTGGCACCTCTGCACCACGGCAGGGCCATGGCACCGACCCTGGGCAGGAAAGCAGCTGCAGCGGCCGTGGGCAGGAACTCACTGGCAGCCCATGGTTCCCCCTGCCCACAGCCAGCACAGCCTGGCTCCAGGCAAAGCCAGAGATGGGAGCAAGGGGAGCGGCCACTAGTGCATCGTTTAATGCCCCGGTGGGCTCAGGAGCCTGGCCAAGAAACAAGAGTGCCTCAATAATCCACAAAACACAGACTTACACAACATCGAGTTGTATTTATCCATGCTATCTCCACGCTGCCAGGAGCCATTTACAAGCACAGCTCCTGTTCAAGGAGTGGCACATGTACCCCCAGACAGCAGGTGAAGCAGTTGGGCAGGTGTAGCCCAAGGACACTGGAGATCTCCGTGTTCATTTGCAATACGGAGGCTTCAAGGCCCAAAAGGTGCCCCATCCTGACCCAGAGCTGGGCACCTGGGGAAGGCTGGCCCTGCCAAGACAGATGTTTGCAATTCGCCATGTTTTCCTCCTCACTATGGAGACAAAAGATAAAGTGTCGGTGAACTTATCAGATACTATTCATTGAGACTTCTGACCTCATTACCCTCTGCCTTCTCTGATGGCCGTGGCCAAAGAAATAGAGGTGCGAGGCATGGGCTCCTTTCACAGGACCCTGCCTGAGCAACCTCAGCCCGCCACCTCAAAGCGAGAGGTGCCACCCCAAAGCACAGCTCTGATGGGGCAGGGAAGAAGGGGCAGAGGTATAGGCTGCCATCACAGAGTGAAGGGCTCACTCAGGGTTTGCATAGCTGAGAAGGGGGCAGGAAGGAAAAACGTCAAACCGCAGAGCTCTGCCAAGTGCTTGGTGCTGCTTCCGCCAGTATTTTGCAGAACTTAATTAATGAGCAAACATCTGTGGCTCCACATCCCGTAAAGAATATTCACAAAAAAAACTCCACTTAGGAAAAAAAAAATTAATTAAAAAGAAATAAATCACTGCTTCTCAAGCAGGTGGGAAAGCTGTGGAGAACAAGAGCAGGAGAGGCAGGCATCGCTGGCACGGGCTGCAGTGGCAGCAGGATGGCTGTGCCTGAGCTCCAGGGACAGCATGACCCCCGCCACGGCTTCCTGCGCTGGAGGAAGAGGTCTGGGGCACACCCAGCTCCTCTCAAAACAGGCTCTACGGAAAGAGAAAGGCAATCCACCAAAAATTCACCTTCAGCCAAGTCCCAGCCTGCCTGCACCCTCCTGATGCCCAGAACCCTTCAACCACTCGCAGCCTGCTCATGCTGCAGGCCACGTACCGCGCTCTGCCAAGTTCAAGGTCACGGCTAACAGCACCCATGCGCCCAGGGAATGGAGCATGAGGCACAAAAGCTTCAGCTTATCAGCAAGCTCTGACTTTCCTCTTTCTTGAGCACATCAATTCCATGCTACATGTCCTATCATCACCACAGGGATCTCTCCCAGCGCCTGGGGACTGATCAAGGAGGGCAGGATGGGGAATGACATGAGCACCTCACCCATCTCTTTGAACCTGCATGCCAGAGCAGGAGCGTGCTTTCCACTAGACACAAACACCCTCACTCAAGCCCTTCAGCTGCAAGAGCACCCCTAATAACTACCCACCTTCATCTCAGCATCACTTCTGGTGGTAAGGCACCCAGAGGACAGCAGCAGAAGAGCAGAGGACCATGCGGACCTCTTCACTTCCTCCTGCTCCTCTGTGTGGGTAACTGACTGCAGGCTCGGTGGCTCTCCACCAAACAGCCCCAGGTCTCCCATTCCCGGTGACAACTGAACATCTTTAATAAAATAAATGAAACAATTCCATTCTTTCCAATGCTTCCCATGTCATGTTTTGCAGAAATACCCTGCACCAGTGCAAGGAATGCCTGTGGCTGCGGAGATGAGCCCTCGGTGGGCTCTCCATCCAGCCCCCACAGCCCACCACAGCAGCACCCTCTGGCAGGCACCTGCAGGTACATCTACAAACCCTCTCTCTCTGCCGTGCCTATGAAAGACTTAAAAGTTACACCACTTCTTTTGTGTGGGAGTAACCCTCATCACACCAACCAGCACCACCTGATGTTATTTACCTTCTCCTCCCTGGCTCCTTCCCCTTTTGCAGTCTGGATGCCAACCATCAGACCAGCACCTGTCTTTGTACCTGGCCTGGCACAAGATGATGCTGGATTGCAGCTGAAATTTGAAAGAGTGGTGCTGGTAACAGTGTTGTATTTTGCAACTGCTCTCCATGCTGAGTATCATCTCCATTTCAACAGCAGGCACCCGGTCACACGCCCCAGGGGCTGAATCCCATTCAAACATATGGGATCCTACTGGCACGTATCAGCAAGGTGGGTATCTGGAGCATGTACTTGATGTGTGTTCAAGCAGAAACGGTACCAACTGGATGCTCCAGACAGAGTCTTGCTGGAAGAGTGGGCACATACTGGAAAACCAGAGCATCCCTTGCTGGAGCAGCAGCCATCCAAGCCAACACCCCAGCAGCAGCCTCACAGCAAGCACGCTGCCTTGTTAACCTGTGCAAAGAGGCAGCCTCCAGCCAGCCCCACAAACACTTTTGGAGGCTATCTACAGAATACCAGTGTTCCCAGTTCAGCTTTTTCAGACTGCCTCATAGTCAGCAGCATTTTGTGGCTGGGACCACCGCTCCTCGGGTTGCCGGAGCAGAGCGACACTACCAGTGGCCCCAACAGAGATGGGGCTGGGAGCCAAGGCGAAACAATGGAAACCATTTACAGAGCAGGAAGCTGCATCTGCTGGATGAAACGCTATCTTCAAACAAGACGTGTTTGGATAACTCCAGTTTCATAACTCGTTTCTTCCAATGTTAGGAAATCACAGTAATAAAAAGAAAACAAAATAGGGGAGAAGAAACTTGGCAGGGGGAACAACGGAAGAACAGCTTCAACCACAGTGCTGCCTCGGAGGTGAGCCCACAGGGGCGGCGGGGCTCCAAGGACCTTGCACAAGAACCAAGGTCTGATCAAATATCAACAGGAAAAGAGTTAAACCTGCACTACAGGCATCAAGAGCACAGTAAATTTTCATTATTTTCTCTATTACCACATCTCCTTGATTGTTTTTGGTTTTAATGGGACTCAGCCACCTTGGGAGAGGGAACAGAATTAACCAAAGGTCAGAATTTGGGGTCCAGCAGCACTTAATCTTCATCATCTTAAAGGTAATGGAAGGGATGGTCTTAAAGGGGTGGAAGGGGATGACATCACCTTTTCTTGGCATTGACCACTTCTCGGGCACAGACAGACAGCTGTTTTCTGGTGTTAGCAGTGCTGAATCACAGCAAAGATCAACCTGCCTGCTCCTTAAATTCCTAATGCTAACCTAAAAACCCTACAGACACTAGAAAAGGACTTAACAGTGTTTTAGTAGGTCACTACTTAGCAGGGAGAAGCAACAAGAGGGAAGACAAACACAAAGCTGCTTAGCTCCAAGCCCAAGGCAGCTGCTCTCTGACCCAGCACAACATAAATTCCCACCAGAGCTGCTGCCTGAGCAGATGACTCGGATCCTTACCCCAAATCCTGCTCCCAGCTCGGGGCAGCTTAATTTCCAGAGCATGCAGCTCCTCTCTGATGTTTTTTGCAGACAAAGGAACAGCCAACACTCACTCTCCATCACCCCGCGAGGTGGAGGGGAGCAGCCAGCCCGTGCTGGGGTGCATCACCCCGTGGTTCAGCTGCACCACAGCAGCTGGCACAGCACAGCACCCAAGCACATCCCCGAGCAGAGAATCCCCCTGCATGGGAACCACATTTTGCAGAGGAACAGGGTGCACCCACTTGGCCACCTGCCCTGTGCAGCCCCCACGCTGGGCACTAGCCCCTGGCTCCCAAATGCACTGAGGGGGCACACCAGCCACAAGAACAAGGCGGGGGATCGGTAATGGGATTTTGTTCTTATATTTAAACACTGAGGCTTTAATGTAAAGCAGGGCTTGCTGCACCACTGACAGCTTCATGCCCTCCTCTTCACTCCGAGCCATCAGTGCAAACAGGTGTTTTGGGTCCCTGACACCCCGCACACGCCGGCAGAGCTGCCAGGGGCCAGGAACCCACTCCTCGCTTGCTCCGACGGCTGGTCCCACGGCCACTGCTCCCATGGCTGGCACCTCAAACAATTTGGGACAAGGAGCCAAAAGCTGAGGTCACTCGGCTCAGGCTACCAGACCCCTCCTCAGCACCCACCTCCTCTCCCCACCCTCCCCAGTCCAAATATAAACTTGCTTACAGGAAATGCCTTAAAGAAAAGGCACCTCCCTGAGTCCCGGAGAATGCCCAGAAAATAAACTGTCTCTGGACATGAAGGAAATGACTTTTTTTTAAAAAAAAAAAATCACACTGCAAAGCAGCTTTAACCTTTTCAGTCCCTGCTGCAAACTCAGCCACCCTCATGCCTCAGGGAATTTCGAGGTGTGTGTGCTCCGGATTGGCAACATGAGAGGAGACTCCTGCCAGAGGTCCCTGTGTCCTTGCAGCATGACCAGGTCTTGAGCAAAAATGGTCCAAAACCCATAATCCAAATGCAAACTCTTTTCTGATATGGAGAGCACTGGACCCTCAGAACAGGCTCATAGCCTGGGACCTACTCTTAATTTCCACAGAATCACAGGATGGTCAGGGTGGGAAGGGACCTCTCGAGACCATCTAGTCCAACCCCCTGCTAAAGCAGGTTCTCCTAGAGCAGGCTGCACAGGATCGTGTCCAGACCAGCCCCCACATTCCCGGCAACACCAGCCTCCACACCCAGCAACTCCTGCCCCATGCAGGCATAGCACTGCATCTGGTCCAGCCGGGCTGGGGAGCAAAGCGACATACGGAGGCTTAGGAAGTAAAATACTGGTTTCATACCAACACCCCTACACAAAATACAAGAAAGAAAAAAGAGAAGAAAGTCAGGAAATCCAGGACACAGAGAGGTGTCTGTCTCAAAACAGTCAGTCAAGGAGGCTCCAAAGCAAACAGCCCAGTGCAGGGAGAAGAGCTCACCCTCCCGGTCCCTCCTGGGGACCCAGGACAGTGCTGCAGCAGAGGGAGCATCTGGCATCCCGGGAAAGCCCTCCGACCAACGCGCTGCCACAGCACTGCCATGGGCACAGGCACTGCCAGGGCTGCCAGAGCGGAAGTGTTATGGGGCAGGAGCAATACATAAAACTCAGTGGCAGGATTCAGTAGTGTCCGATATTCAGAGGTCACAATCTGCAGAGAAGGCAATTCTGTTCTCTCTCTTCTACAGAGGAGACAGCTGAGGCAAAGCCTCTCCTGAAGCAGTGTCAGGAGCAAAGCCAAGAGCACGGCACAGCTCCCTGCATTCACAAAAGCCCTTCCCTTGTCATTGGACTGCAATGCCTCCCTAAGAGTGCCCCTTAAAAAATGTATACTCAGGGCTTTAAGTCTCAGATGCACGAAGTAGTTTGATACAATTCAGCTGCTGCTGCAAAATGCCTAAAATACTTGTTGTGGTTTTTGTTGGGGGTTTTTTGGTTGGTTTTTTTTTGAATGGCAGCAGCATTGGAAAAGTCATGCTGCAGAGGTGTGTGCAGGCCCTGGGCGTGGGAAAGGAAAGCAGCAGGGTCAGCTTCCACTTGGCTGGAAAGCAAGCGTCCGTCCGGAGCACAAGTCAAAGGTTCAGCAGGAGATCACACTTGCCTCCTGAGAAGAGGGTCAATTTCTGCTCAGCCCCTGGGCTTTTTGCCTGGTGTATTGAGGTACCCAGTGTGAATAACCCTGATGCCCACAGGAGGAGAGCCTGCATGAGCTGGCAGTCATCCTGGAGAGCAGCAACAAGTGCTTTGGAGAGCTCTGCAGCAGAAGGATGCTTCTGCAAACAGGGTCCAGGAGAGCAGGGTTGTTACTCTGGCTCTGCCAAGACAAGCTGTGCAAGGCAATCCAGAGATCAAGTAAGCATTTTGGTACCTAAAGCCTCTGGAGATGCCCCCACAGAAGGTGTTAGGAAGAGCAAATCAGACAGCAGATGTTGGCAGTTTCTAGGATGGATGTCTCAGGCAGCTGAAATCTGCAATATCTGCTGGACAAACCAGCGGAGCTCCCCAGCGCTCTCACCGCTGTGCTGTGCCTGGTATGCATTTAACTGGGACAAAAAAAGCCCCTCTCAATTGAAGTGGTCTTCACAGCAAAACCACTGCATGTGCTGGTCACTGCTGCCAGCAGCAACATGGCAGGTGGGGTTTCACCTCCCTCAGCCTTCAGGGATGGGGAGCTGCGGCATCGGCCGAGAGCCCCCACTGCTGCCACAGGGATTTGGGATGCTGCTGCCGCTGCCCCATCACTAACCGCTTGGCCCCACATCCCCGGCATCCCAGCACCCGCATTGCCAGCACACACCCTGCACCTCAGCCAAGCAGCTCGGGCATCTCACCAGCAGGGACCCACACCAGCAGGGACCTTTGCCAGCCGCGGGCTCCGTGCCACACACGGGTACCCCTGCCAAGGGACAGCAACTCCCATCAGATGGTGCGAGCGGCCGGGGAGGAAACACTGCAACGTCCTACAGCAGCTCTTGTAAATCATTTATTTGGATATCAGCTTAATTTCTGCAGCCCACCTGCCACACTCCCGGTCCCATTTCAGGATGGCCACAACACAGCACTCATCCATCCTGCTGACAGGATGAGGCCCTGGGAAGACACAGCAAACACGCAGGTACCTTCCTCTGCGACTCCCAGGCAGCTACTGCCAAGCTGGCCATAGACAGAAGATTTATGCACCACAGAAACTAACGAGGCCATGTAACTGTCCAGCGAGAAACATTTCCTGCTCCAAATTAGCAACAAAAGATCAGAATCGGAAGCATTTGTAATGGAAGATAAAAAGATTTGGAGATGGGCGCAAGGATGCTGAATGAAACCAAGAGGGGGGATAAAACGCTGGCTTTGCTGCGACCCATGAAAGGCAATGCTCAGTCTCCCATTGGCAGGAGAAGCGTCCCTGGGCCGGAGGGGAACAGGAGGTGGCTGAGGGGACCCAGGCAGGGAAATGGGGCACCCCAGCACATGGCAGGTACCGACGACCTGTTTTCTCATACACACAATCTCAAGCACATCTAAGTGCTTCAAACATTGGGTTTTTTAGAAGCCCTGCATTTTAAGCTGGGAAAGAACCACTGCTTCCTAAATTCTTGCTGCTCCTGAGACAGCACCACAGCTCCCAGGACTTCATCCCAGGAGAAATCACACAGACAGTTCATGCACAGCCCCAGGCACTGAGGCTGGTGCATGCCCGAGCCCAGGAGGCTCACAGCAGCAGCTCTCACCAGCCAGCAGCCTCCCCAGGAGGTTTGCTCAGGAAGGCATCTAGCAGCCATGTGGCAATTCTCTGCCTGGGAAAACACAGCTGAAACACTGGCCCTGGCTGCCCAGATGTCCTGCTCTTGCCCAATGACACTGACGAAACAAGATCAAGTGTGCTCTGAGTCACTCTTGAGTGTCACTGTCCCACAGCCTTGTGACACCTTTGCCTGCAGCCATTTCCAGTTTCACTGGGAGCAGCAGACGGACCCCCAGCTGCCCCTCACCAGACCCCCGCCCCTCAAGCAAACCAGTGCCAGCAGCCCCAGGACCTTCCTCCCCAGCCCGACCTGCTGCCCACAAGCCCAGCCTTTAGCTTGCAGCTATGCTTCATCCTCTTCAGTCCTTTCCTTTTTTTCCTTCCTTTTTTCTTCAAACGCTCACTTTCTTGTCATCTCTACCTCTGCTTCCTGCCCCAGCCCCAGGCCGAGCTGCCAGCTGCCAGCCACCCCATTCCGCAGACACGCGTCCTGGGTGGGAAGGCAGGAGGGGCAGGAGGAAGGGGGACAAGTCCCCCAGCCCCTCTGCTTCAACCCTGCACTGCCCACAGTCGCAGGGGAAGCTCACAGCTCAGGGACGGATCCCTCCACACCTGCAGATTTATTGCCCCTGCTCCACAAACACCCGCCTTCCAGCTGGCAGCCGTTGGTTTGACCCCCAAAACATCTGGCAGCACCGCAGCTGGAGCACCCGGCGAGGGGTGCAGAGGGAGCGTTCCATTGCCATTCCTAGAAGGAATGGGGGGAGAGCATGACTCCTCTGTGCTGCACCAGGGAAACAGGCCATTCAGAGACTGAACTTGTGCCCTGCACAGCACCAAAAACACTCTTACAAAATTGGGGGGGGGGGTGGGCAGAGAAGGGGAATAGGAACCCCATCATGATGTACCTTTGCAAATAAATTGTCAGTGAGCAGTGACGGACTTGCGGGTCCAAAGCACTCTCTCCCACTGCCACCCACCCACACTCACCTGCACAGGCAGCGTGGGGTCCTTAAATAGTGATATTAATCACTTGTGCCCCAACGAGCTTTGAAGGCTGGCATCACAGCCAGCTCCCAAGGGGCACAGCAAGCCCGTGACCAGCCCAGGAGGAGCAGGCTCCCTGCAGGTCCCGCATGCACATGTTGCCATCAGATGCTTTTCACTCCCAGATAAAGGGCAGGAAATCCCCCGGCACATCCGGGCCTGGGCTGGGCCCCTCGGTTCAGAGCCACCATACTCCTGCTCCCAATTAAGCAACGGGAGGCCCAGGCCTTGGCTGCAGGGTCCATGGAAATCCAGATGTTCACACAAGACCACGCTGCCTGCCCCGGGAGCCAGCTGTTCTGGGATTTATCCTGGCCACCCATCAGCCTGGGCACTATCATCACATTGGATGGCAATGGCAGAGCACAAGCACACCTTGCTGAAGGCTTGTCCCCTCCTGCAGCATCCTGGGCTGTGACACTGTGCACCTCTGCCCAGGTGTCCCAAGGCAGGCAGCCTGGCTGGGGCAAAAACAGCGCTTCATGAGGCTGAGCAGAGACCCCTCACTGCTGCTGTGGGGCTCAGCCCCCAGCTGCTGCCCCTGCTCCTGCTCTCACTTCACACACAGGTCAGTGGACCCGGGGTTGGCATCACACCTATCTCGATGACTGCCCCAAACTCTCACTGCTGTCCCTGCTCCGAGCACAGTGTTTGCAGTCGCAGCAGTGAGAGGTTTCTCGCTGGCTGAGTTCCCTGCAAAGCCTGCACGACTGCTAGACCCAGCTCAGAGAGACTCTGCTAGGGACCAGCCTGCACCTCAGCAGCTGCATCTCACGTACACCAGCTGTGACACCAAACCACAGCCAGGACCTGCCTGGCCAGTGGGTTTTGGTAGCCCCGAGCTCCCCCTGACCAGCAGCAACAATCTGTGACACAGACCAGGACATCTCAGGGGGACCTGCGAGACAGACACTGGGGAAGCCACAGTAGGGGACAGCTGAGCTCAGCCATGGGACAGCACAAGGAACCCAAGCTGGATATGTGCCTCCATGCAGCAGGACACCAAACAGCTGAGCCCACTGGGGAAGGTCCCCCAAGATGCTGCGCTCATTAAGGCCAGTTCCCAGCACCAGCCGTTAACATCTACTCACTGTAACCGGCACTGGGGAACAAGTGCCCTTTTCTGATAAGGGATCCTTCAACTGGCTCGACAAACAGCTCTGCGCTGGGCAAGCATGCCCACATGGCGCGCGGACCCTGTCAATTATTAACCAAGCGGCAGAGGGAAGAGCAGCGGGCTGGTGAGACAGCCACCATGGGCATCATGACTAAGCAGACAGGGGCTGGGTGCTCCTGGACCCAGCAGTAGCTGCATCCCACAAGCCCAGGGATGGCATCCAAGTCATCCCCAGAGGAGTATGAGATAGAGGAGGGATGAGCCTGGAGCATGGCAGAGCAAGGCCAGTGCAGCCCCGCACCGCCAGCAATCCCTTGTGCAGAACCATGTCAAATTAACCGGAAAGCAAACAGACAATGAGCACCTGCAAGCCATCACCTCCTGCACCTAAAAAAGAACTTAGTGCTGCAAATGTAGGAAAAGACCCTGTCTCTTTAAATTTCCACGCCCAGCCCCAGCAGCCTGGAAAAGTTAATGTAAGTATCCGGAGATGACTTTCAGAAAGGCTCGAACAAGAAGGGTTATTGTGGCTCAATCATTAACTGGGCGGGAGACCCCCGGCCTTGCTGGAATGTGGCTGCACGCTGCTGGTCCTCCCTGGAGCACACAGGAGCTCGGCACAAAGGTTACCGGACGGCTCCTCCACGCTCGCCACTGGCCCTGGGAAGGCTCCAACCGCTTTCCAGTGCAGCCTTTCTTCCAGCGCTAAATCCAATCAAACATCTCCTTCACACTTCCCAGCGGGGCTGGAAGAGCTTGTGGGCAAAGGGAAGTTGAGAAATGAGAAGACTCCAGTTCCATGCAGATGTTCCCGCTGCCGCACATGCCTCAGCTCCTGCCTCAGCTGGCCCCGGGCAGTTTCGGCAGCACCCATGGCTCAGGGTGCTGCTGCTCCAGGCAGCTCCTCTCGCCTCAGCATGCCACTGCTGTGCCACCAGCACGGGCACGGCATGGGGCGGGCAGCCTCGCAAAACCAACATCATCCCAGCCTTTGCAGCCCACATGCTGCCCCTGAAAGCCTTTTATACTGCAAAACCAGCTCAGCTTTCATCCCTGGGCTCTGGCAGTAGCATGCTTCACCAAATCTGGTGGGCAGAGGAATGGAGCAACACCTCCATTATCAGGCTGGCGGAGATGGAAGGAGATACTCGTGTTATGTGATACAACACTGGGCTGGGCAGCCCCGGGGAAGGTCCCACTGTCCCACAGGACCCTCGCAGCTCCCTGGCACTGACCATGCCAGGAGGCATTTCTCGCCCCCACAGCCTCCCCGCCAACACACTGCCTGTATTTGGAGGATTAAACTCCCACATACCTCCGAACATAAAAGCTCTTCCAAAAACACGCAAAGTGCAAATAAATGCAAGCCTGCAAACCCCTGCAACAGGCAAACCGTTTCAGGGTCTTCAAGCAATGAACAGCTTAAGGAAGAAGACTTGGTTCTCCTCTCTACTGGGGGATGATTTACCGGGTTCACCAGGCAAGCAAAGCCAGGGCAGCACCTGGCTTCCAGCAGCTCCCCTTCTGCTTCCCCACCACCACTGCCAGGCTCCACTGTGGCACAGAGGGGCCAGGCGACCTGCTCTCGGCACTGCCTGCAGCACCTGTGGGGCTCGGTGCCAGCCAACTTGCCAGCTTGTTCCTTCGGTGCAAAGTCATGCAGCAACCTCTGCTACACCCTCAGGGAAAGGGCAACCTATCTTTCCCCTGCCTGACTTCAAGTGACTTTGAGAACCTTCAAATCTTTTTGAAATTATTACAAAAACCAAGAGGAAGTACTGAAGCACCCTTAGGCATAACCATATTTTTTTATCTTACAAAACTAAACTGCTGGCACCCTGTCCCATGCATATGCTCAGTTTTGGACATTTGAGGCAATGCAGATGAGGAATGTTTAAGAGAAGCACTGGATTTTTTCAGCCAGTCTTTCATTAGAAAAGTATTTCCAGAGGAAGCACGAGTACATGAAGTGAATGTGAGTGCCGCCTCAGAAGCCAGGTTTGATACTTGCTCTGCACTGGGACTTGATGCTTTGTCACATACCAAAATTACTGACGAGCTTTTGGCATAAGGACGGGAGCTAATTTTTTTCCCTACAAGAATGGAGCGAGGCTGATGGGGTTCACCATGCTCCCTGACCAGCTCACGGCGAGAAGCAGGCCCGCTGGGACATGTGTGCAGAGCAGCGAGTGGCTGCTGTGCCTGCTCCAGCAGCACTGCTACCTCTCTTAACTGCGTTTCTGTTAAAATGTAAACAGAAAAAAGCATATTCATTGATAAGAATTCAAGTATGCACATGGAAAAGAATGCAAACTCCTGCCAATAACATCACGATACGTGCTGGGACATCCTGGGACCATACGAAGCTCTTTAAAAGAAGAGGTTCCTCTGCCCTCTGCACCAAGAAGCTGTTCCAAAACACAAACCACAAGACCAAACGCACAAAGAGATGGTGTTTAAGTTAGTCACGATCAAAGAACCCCTGATAAAACAGCATCTCACCTTGGCAGCACGCTCCGACAGATCAGTGCTAGCTCACAACGTGACAAACTATGCACACACAGCAAACCTGCCCATTTCTACTGAAGGTCTCCAAGAGAGACGATTGACTGGGAACACATGCCCACAGTGCCAGGAGCCTGCACGCCGAGTCCAGCCTCCCCCCGCTATAGCGAAAGGGCCGGATCCGAAGCCTCCTGACTGACGTCAATGCAGTTTTTCCATGAACTCACTGACTTTCTGGATCAGATGGAAAATCCGTGCTTCTCCAATCACCGCTTTAATTGTCAGTAATCCCAGCTAGAGGAGGGGGAAGAGTAGCCCTGAGAAACTCCAGACAGCCCAAAACCCACAGCCAGCCTGTCACCGACATCGGCAAAAAGAAAACACCTTAACACCAACGTAGCATTGGGAAGCGGCATTCCTGTATTGCAGCACTGGATGCATCCCACCGAATGTGCATCCAGTGCTGCAATATTAGGAATGCCTGCTTCTCAGTGCTACGTTTTTCAAGGAGCTTTCTTATCCCCGACTTTGGCGACAAGCCCACCCGCACCCCCCATTCGCAGAGCACTGGGGTGCTGGCAGCGGACAGGCCAGTCACAGAACAAGCAGCTCCAGTGGAAGCTGCGGATTCTGGCCCCGCACGCTGCTGAGATTCCCGGGAATGACGGGGATCCAACTAACAGCTCCAGGATATCAGGGAACACACCAGCTCCCAGCTTCCCCGGCTACAGCAAGAGCCCCCTCGCACCGGACCGTGTCTGCGCAGACACGCGGTGCCCAGCCACAGGTAACAGCCCCGCCGCGGCCGGCAGCGGCTCCATCTGCGGCGGAGCCCCCCGCAGCCGCCCCCCGCAGCCCGCCGGATGCCCCCCCAAACCCACCCCCGCACACGGGCCCCCCGCCCGCACCAGGCGCGGGTGCGCATTTACCGTCAGGCTGTGCTGCGCCGCCGTCAAACCGCGGGGCGGGCGGGGAGCTGAGCCCCGGCGAGCCGGAGGGTTGGGGGGGGGGGGGGGGGGAGGGGGAGGGGGAGGGGGAGGATGGGGGGCCGGACCCCTTGTCCCTGGCGCCGCCGCCGGGGGGGTGTCGGGCTGTGCCTGCCGCGGCTCCGGCTGTTGTCGGTGTGAGCGCGGCCGCGGCAGGTGCGGGGCTCGGTCCGCCCCCGCGATCCGCCCGCCCCCGCGATCCCGCCGCCCCCCCGGGGCCAGCCCGGCCCAGCGACGCGGTGGCGCTGCCGAGCCAAGAGGGGTCCCAGTGCCGGTCCCTAGTGCCGGTCCCCAGCAGCGAGGCTGAAGGTCCCAGGGCTGCGCCAGGCGCGCGGGGACAAGCCAAACCCCGGAGCCGCAGCCGCTGCAGGCTGGGGAGGGGGCTGCCCACACCCCCCCGCCCCTTCAGCCATCGCCCTCCCTCCCCTCCCAGACTGGCAGCGGCAACTGCAGGGCCTGGCCTGGCCTCCCCTGGAGCGGGCTGGGGGCTCTAGAGCAAGGACACCAAAGAGCTGCAGCCCAATTGCGCTCCCACGAGGGTCCCTCAGGCTGCTCCCCCAGGACAGTTCCTGGACGGATGCCCAGTTGTTCCTAGCCCTCCCTGCTCATCAAAGCAAGCAGGTGGCAAAAGCCACAGCAAGGCACCAAGAGGCTGCTCTCACCAGACTTGTTTTCCCAAAAATCCGCACCCCCCCTGCTGCGGGGGATTTCCTTGCTGGGCAGGTACCGCCTCAGCAGCCCAGGGTGAGGGAGATCCCCCACGGTGCACGCCATGCAGCCTGGCTTCTGGGTGCCAGATGTCAGGCAGGACCAGCCACTGACTATTTGCAGGAAGGCAAAGGAGAAAACGGGGATAGGGTCTGGAACAGGGGGAGCTAAGAGGTGGAAAAAACATTGTTTAAGGTGGACATGAAGGAAGAAAATTCAGGCAAAAGGGCTGAAGGTCAGGAAGCACCAGCCCGAGTGTGGAGGGAGAAGCAGAGAGGAGGGAGAGTGTGGGGGGAAGTGACAGGACGCTGAGCAAGAGGCTTGATCGTGAACAAAGATGCAACACAGGGAGAGACAGGCAGTGATTTGGCATGGGGTGACCAGAAAAGCAAGAGAGAGAGCAGGTACATTGCCACAAACCAGCTTTTCTCTTTAAATTACTTATTGGAGTGCTGCCCAAGCACCCTAACGTGTGAGGATCAAGACAAGAAAACCAGGCTTTTTCCATTGTTTTGATAGTCTGAGAGGCTTTTGATGTACATCTCCTTCTTGCCTTCCTGAGCCCCAAGCTCCTGACCCTCCTCCCACCAACCTCCCAACTGCCTCTGCTCCCCCCCCCCAGCCCTGTAGAGCCATCTGCACACCACAGCCCTCGCCTCCGCAGGGAAGGGGCTCTCGGCAGCAGCCCTCTCAATGAGGCCCTTGTTGACTTGGACGTCTCCATACAGCTTTGTGTGAGGGAGCCTCTTGCCAGCCAGAGGCTGGGCAGTGGGCAGGGGGTCCAAGGGCTCCTGCCGCTGAGGAGTGAGGAGCCAGTGCCACCGCCACAGTCAGCCCTGGCAAAGGGAGAGGCCGTCGATCGGTGCTGGTGGACATCAGTGGGAGGTCACTAAAAGCAATGAAGGCTGCAAGCACCCTGCTACAGAGCTGTAGGCAGACAAGGGGTCAGAGGGGGGGGTCAGGTTACGAGGAACCCAGCTGAGCCTTGACCCCCAGAAGTAACCAACATCCACATGTGCTGCTCCCAGCTGCTGGGGAAGGTGACAGAAAGGGATGGAGGGTGAGCAAAACCTCTGGATGGGTGCACAGCCTTGGGGTGCTGACCACCAAGCCAGCACCCCAGGGGCTGGCCGAGATTGCTATTTCACTCTGGCCATGTAAGTGGGAAAGGGGCAGAGGCAGAAAGACACAGCAGCATTCCCAGTGCAGGGAGCGTGGCTGGGCAAGGGCAGAGCTCACAACCCTTCATGCTGCCAGGGGCTGCCTCTCGCCTGACACCGCGGTGGGTCAGAGCCGGTGGCCCCAAGCAGCACAGTGATGGCCAGTGGAAAAAGCGCTCAGCACAAAGGAGGATTTCAAGCATTCTTCCACTCATTTCCTCATGCAGAGCAGGAACAGGGAGGGTGTGGGGGCAGAAAGGCAGGAAACCTCCCGGAGACAGTGAACTATGAACAAAGAGGGCAGGACTGAAGCGCCGGGTGCCCACTCGTCCCGCTGACGCTTGGAAAGCCGAGGCTGTGCTGCCGGGACGGATGCTGGGAGGAGCAGAAATCGCGCATACTGCATGCTCCTCCCGTGCCGCCCCATGAATGAGCCACATTCACGCCTGGCGATATTAATAGTTCCCAGCATATTGCCGAGGAATGGCAGAGCGCCTGCAGGCTGCCCCGCCGCCTGCACAAGGTGCCCAGTGTGCGCCTGTGCACACGTGTCCGCTCACCCGGGTGCCTGGCAAAGGCATTAATGCAGGGGGACTGAAGGGATAGAAGAGCCTGGAGCGGGATGCTCGGGGGGGCTGGAGGTGCCCTGCCCAGCACCTGGACAGCCACCACCAGCAAGAAGAGAGAGGCTGTTTAGGATGGTCCAAAGGGTGTTGCTGAGAAGGGACAAGAAAAAAATTCAACAATGGCCTTTTGGGGCTGGCTGGATACTAGGAAAAAATACCAGGAAGGGTGAACAGGCTGGGGAGCTGCCTCTTCCTCCTCCCAGCAGGGAGGGCAGGAGCCACCCAGCTGCTCGGGACACCCAGACCTAAACCTGGGAAAGCTCCAGTAATGGGCTCAAAGGAGTAACCCTGGCCTGGCCCTTAGAGGGGACCATAAACGGGACCCCAGAAGAGCTGTGCCTACCCCAAGGCAGCCCCCCCCAGCCACACGCACTCAGCAAAAGCCAGGTTCAGTCCTGAGCTACCAGGGAAGGCAGCACACAGATGCAGCCCAGCCCAAGCCACAGGTCAAGACATTTTTGGGAATCCATTCATGCTGCCCGCACTGCAGCCTGGCTTCTGCTGCCCATGCTGCCCACTCGCCTGCCAGCACTCAAACCCTCCCCTGCTATGGGTGAGATCCAGCGGGAAAACTGGCCAGGCCACGCTGCAGCTATGGGTGAAGGCTTATTCTGAGGAACAGATCACACCGAGAGATGCACACTGAACATTTCTGCCACGGCTGGGAAGCTCAGACAATATGGTGCTGAAAAAGACGGATTATTGGGCCAGATCCACAGTTCCCCGAATTAAACACTCCCCAGCAGCTGAGGACAGAGCATCTCAGGTTGTGAAGGGCACAGGCGCAGATAGCTTATCCTGCCCAGATGGGGAGGAGGGCAAAGGGGGTGCTTCCACCCCCAGGGGGCTTCTGCCGGCTCCAGTGGGAAACCCAGGCTCAGCTGATAGGAGCTCACAGGGGCAAAGATGCTCAGAGACCCTCCCGGCTCTGCTACAGCACCTGCACAGGTCACATCAAGTGGCAAACCCTGTGAGGGGGGAGCCCGGGAGTGGGGCACGGGAGGGTCTGTCACAGGTAAGCAGCAATTTCAGTAATTTCAGAAAGCCCGGCCCCTGGCAGCGCACCCCCACGCATGACACCTCCCATGCGTGACACCTCCCACGCGCGACAAATTCCATGCGTGACACCTCCCACACGAGACAAATTCTACGTGTGACAAATTCCATGTGTGACAAATTCCACTAGGAATTTGCCAGGGGAAGGTCCCGCCGGGAGCGGGTCCTGCCGGGGGGTGGGGGGGTGGGGTGGGTCCCGCGTGGAGGGGGGTTGTCTCACAGGGGGGGTCCCCCACCGGGGGAGGGTCATGCGTGGGGGGGGTGTGTGTGTATGTGTGTCACGCGCGGGGGGTGAGTCCCGCCGGGGAAGGGTCCCACCGGGGAGGGGTGTCACACGTGGAATTTGTCACACGTGGGAGGTGGCCACGCGTGGAATTCGTCACACGTGGAATGTGTCACGTGTGACACCTTCCATGCATGACCATCTCCCACGTGTGACAAATTCCACATGTGACACCTCCCACGAGTGACAAATTCCCACACGTGACAAATTCCCACATGTGACAACCTCATGCCTGGCTGCCCTGAAAGAAGCCATTAGCTCAGTCCCTGTCCCTCAGCAGCTAGAGGCAGCCACTACTTAATGACATTTGCAGAGCATGCTCCCGATCCTACTTCTGGAGAGGCCTGATGCTGCTGTCAGCAGGGATTTATTTGGAGGATGCCTTTTTCACCTTAATGGCTGGTCTGCAAGCCTTTCCTTTCTGCTTTGTCCAGAACAATACACGGGAAATGAGTATCAGAGAGGAAGCGGAGGGTTGGGAAATCCATGGAAATCTGGCCCCAGCTGGGACTGCTCAGCCGTCCCACACAGCCTGGGGTTGCCTGCAGGAGGGGACCACATGGCAGTGCGAGGTGGGGTCCTGCCACTGCATGGGTAGCCTACTGTACAGCTTTGGCTGGTTTGTCTCAAAAATCAAAGTCCTGGGATTTTTCCTTCGATGCAAACTGTCTGAGAGACTGTGACTGCCCGTGGAGGTGGGTTACGGGTGACAACTGTCCACCAGCTCCCTTGGCACTCGCTGCTGGCACAGGCATTGGCGATGCCCCTCTGGGCTGGCAGCCGCTGCCAGGAGGAGACCGAGTCCCCATGTCCTCCAGCTGAAATGTTACCTCCAAGAAGGCAGATGACATCCAAGTTGTTTTCCACTGGGGAGCTGAGCACAGCATACCCAGCTATTTTAATAACAGTGGGAAGCTGCAGCGACTTCATACAGCTGGCATTCAGGGAAGGGGCCGTGGCAGCACAGCCCTAGCTCCCGGCTGCTCCAGGCAGGGACGGAGCCTGGGCGCTGGGAACGGTTCTGGCTGTACCTTGGGCAGCAGCTCCGGAGCTTGCTGGGTGTCCTGGGAGAGCCGCGCTACCATAGGGGGAATCAGGGCCAGGCTCTGGGAAGCAATGGAAAAGCCAGGAGAGGCACGTTCCCAACAGTTACCAGGACAAACACAGAACCAACTCCATCCGGCCTCATGCCATTGTGTTGAGAGCTGAGGTCCTCTGGGCACCCACCCCAAGGAGACTAAAAAGTCATCAGGGAAGGGAATGATGTCTCCTGAGACCACTGTCTGAATGTTTCCTTAAGTGACCCATTTGTCAGAACATCTTCTAGGGACAATCAGCTAAGAGGACAGCAAGCAACTGCACTGGCCTCTTCTCAGAGCTTCAAAAACCCCAGCAGAGGGTATGAACTGACCGCAGGTTGGCTCCAAGTCCAGCATGATTCATGTGAAAGGCAGAGCTTCAACCACACTCCACCAGGCACCGTGCTGTCGTGGACTGCAGTGATGCAGAGCAGCCTGCTACGGCTCCAGCCGATGCATCGAATCACAGGTGATAAATCCCTCAGCATAAAACCACGCAGCTGCTCACATACACAAGGGGTCCTGCTTCTCCTGCCCTCAGACCCCTACACAAGCCTGACACCGTGACGGCTGAGCATCCCTCCAGCAGCATGGAGCTCATCAGGCTGGGATGTGGACAAGTGGCCAAGACGGTGTCAGCTGGGTTTGTTGTGAATGTTGCTGAGCCTTCACTAGGAGAAACTTAGATTTTACAGGCAGTTTTAACCAAGGGGAAAAAAACCTGTAATCACTTTTCTCCCCAGAAGCCTAGCCGTAGATGTGATCTGTAGGAGTCTTCCCTGCCCATTCCCTTGCACAGGGCTCTTTAACCCTTTTTAACAAGCTCTTGATTCTTAATCACTCTGGTGAAAGGGCAAGAGAGACCACCCAGGATTACCTCTGGAGCTCTGTTCACAAAGCACCTCTTGTTGCCCAGAGCTTTCCTGTGCTCCTGGGCTCCTGTGCTCACCTCACCCTTATGTGGGTGAAAAACATTGCCCTCTGATTAGGGGAACTGCTCGGAGATCCCCGGGCACATCCCACAGGCTCCCTGTAAGGCGGCATTTCCCTTTTCACAGCACTGGAGGCTCTGGCCAGCAGCATGGGCAGCACCGCTCCTCCCTTCGCCACCAAGAGCCATCGGCTTCGGGGGCTGCTCTGAGCTCTGTGCCCGCAGCAGAGGAGCCAGCGCAGGGCAGAGGAGCACTCCAGGGTCCCTCCGCTTCCAGAGCTGCTGAGAGCCAGTGACACAAGCTGACTGTAGGGCTGGGCCAGGATTACTTCTGAAGATGACACTGAGCAAAGACTCTCCATGCCACCAAGCAGTGACGTTATAAAATACAGGACCTCTACCCATCTTTCCCACGAGCTGGGCCACGCTTGGCAGCACGGCTGTTTCTCCAGGGTGGAACACAAGGACAAAACAAGATCCAGAGCATTTCTTTGCAGTCGGCAAAGCAGCAGCCAGGACCGGCAGCACCGTTTCAGACACGCTTGGCAGTGGCTGCCCTGCAGTGTTCTTAAAACAAGCAGCTGGCTGTGCTCCATCTGGGAGCCCATAGCCCCGTCCCCATCCCTGGTCCCCAACCTCACAGGCACACACCTCCTCCTCTTCCTCCCGCAGACTACCAGCCCCCAGCCTCGCCAGCACCCACAAGCCTCCCATGGCAGGGTGGGCCCCGACCCCCAGCCTTTCCTCCCACCTTTGCAGAGGGATAGTTAGGGCAGAAGCAGCCCATGGACACATGCACAATAACCATGGATCAGTCCAGCTGTCACTGGTGAGACATCTCAATCACACAAAGCTGAGGTGGCTGCAAGCCAGGGGAGACCCTCCTCCTTCCTATGGCATGGCAGTTTCCACGCTCTGCAACTCCTAATGAGATTATCTGTGGAGCACAAAGTTGTTCACCCACAAAGAAGAGAAGAATTGAAAAGGAAAGAGAAAGGAGCAGAGCTGCTGCCGGGCTGTGCTGTGCTTGTTGAACAGCTCACCACGTCGGCACAGCTATGACAGCGCACGCACGCCAGCAAGGGGGCTCATGCCTCTCTGCAGGACTCCCCTGCACACACAGCAACTGGGATTTCATGCCACTACCTGGTGATTACTGCAACATATGGCCAAGCCGCAGTTTCAGCCAGAGTGGGGAAGGGATGGGGCAAAAGAGGGGCTGGGCATGTCTTGTGGGGGTGCCTGCTGGGGACCGAGCTGGGGCTGGGTGGGTGCCCTGGCTGGCAGTGCCTCACACCTATTGCCTTTGCTACCCCTTTGAAAAATAGAAGTTTAGGGGGAAAATCATAGCACTGGCAGAATAATCCGGTAGCCCAGCAAGGGGACAGACCTCTTCCCGTAACCCCTGCCCACCCCAAAGCAAAGGCATTCCTACCCCAAAAAACATTGTCGCAGCTTACCTGCATCTTTTTTATCTTCTAGCAATGTGAAGCACTGTGAAAACAAAGAAAAAAAGCACAGAAATAATTTTGTTATCCTTTTGATTTTCACATTCATGGACTCCTACCACTCACACTTATGTTCAGTCCCCACTCCAGCCTCCCCTCTGCCAGGAGAGGGGCTGCCACTGGCGGTGGTTGCTGCAGCTCTAAGGATAAGCAGAGTTCTAGCAAAGGCCACAGCACTGGGCAAATGCAGTGTGCCCAGCATGCGTCCACCACCATGGCTCCTGGCCTCCTGGAAGCCATCGGAGGAGGAACGGCAGCCAGGACTAGGAGATCTGCATCCATGGGGCAGGCGAGGGAGCCAGGGAGAGAGATGGGGCTGGAGAGATGGACCTTTCTGCCTGACAGCTTCACAAGGATGCTGCAAAGCTGCCAGAGAAGAGACAGGGCTGTCAGACCCACAGCAAGGGATAAAAACAGAGGTTGGAGGACGCAGTCTTTTCCTCCAAAAGCATGGACCGTGGTGCTCTGCTCTGCACCATAGGTGACACCCTTGAGCCACCCACAGCCCATGCACCGCGCACCGTGCATCACACCCATGTCCGCTCCTATGCTGGAGCTGGGCCTGGCTCTGGACCCTCTGATGGCGAAGCTGTGGGGCAGACCCTCACTCTGGTGGAGGAAGCACTGGGCTGGCGTCCCCCCGAACATGTCCCTTGGTACCTGTGCAGCTGCACAGATGGCAGTGGAGATGTCCATATTTTAATCGCAGCAGGTCTGGAAGCAGAGCATACAAAGGTGCCTGCAGGCACGGAAAGGCAACAATAAAGAAAGGAGGAAAATAAAAAAAAGAAAAGCTGAAAGCAGGCTGGCCTCTCGCTCCCCAGGCCTCTTCATGGGCACAGCACCCAGGGTGGGGAAGGGGCCACCAGCACCATGCACAGGGGCTGCCTCTTGCCTGGGGATAGTTTATGTGGGGGCAAAGCCAAGGGAAATGGGATTTACAGACAGCAGAGCCTCGCCAGCACATGGGAGGTGACAGCAATTTGCACGGAGGTGGAGGTGGCGGAGGGTCCTGGCACTGCCCAGGTCCCAAGGCAAGCGCAGAGCCTGGCAACCTCCCCACGCCCCTCCCCAGACCCTGGCGAGCCCCCCACAGCACAGCCGCAGCCCTGCCGCGCAGGGCCAGAGGTGCCGGCAGGGCAGCGGGATCGCTGCAGGAATGCAGCACTGCTGAGCCGGCCTTTCCCACGGGCCACCCGGGAACCCTCTTCCTGCCCGGGCAGCAGGGCTGGGGATGACCTGGGGCGGGGGGGCTTAACCATCTCCCTGCTGCCAGGCTTCTGCCACAGCACCTGCCCAAGAGGTGCCCATCAACAGGACCAGGGTTACCACTGCAACCTCACAGCATGCCCGCGTTTGCATGGGGAGGCCACCGGTGTCCTGTGGCTCGTTTGGCATCGCTGAATCTGTTCCCACTGGGGAGGAGTGCAGGGAGCCATGGCTCCAGCGGTGTGCTCGGCTCTGTCCTCCTCAGCAAGCGCCTGGGCAGACGCCTGAGCCCCAACCTGGCAGCATGTGGGCACCTGGAGAGCATCAGGGCTGAAAATGTTTGGACAGGGAGATGATCACTGGGACACCTATCATGTCTCTTATCACAAGCTCTGAAAACATCAGCCTTGCAGCCAGCACATGCAGTTGATGCCCACGGAGTGGGAGCAGGGCTGGCAGGGGATGAGGTAGGGCTGCTCTCCCAGCCCACAGCAAGGGCAGGGATAGCTGGTCCCAGTGCTAAGGCTGCTATGGGGAGCCGTCTCTCCCTTGCTGTCATGTCTTAGCCCTAATGCCTTTTTCCCATGAAATCTTTCACCAGCCACAGCTCCACCTCATTTAACCTGGAAAGCTTTAATCCCACAGACAGAGCCCTGCATGTTTCTCCCTCTCCAAGAAATTCCTCCGCTGTTCAGGGCAAGTAGCTGAGCAACACTGGCACGGGGAGGAAAACGGGAAACCAGGCTGAAGCAGAAGCCTCAGCTGCATGCGAGACCATCAGTGCTCACCAAGGGAAATCAGAAAGGTGGTGTTCTCTGTCCCTTCGGCTTCCTGGGGGGCCAGCTGGCCCCGAAGCCCACCCAGCTGCTCGGGCCTGGGAGCAGCTCTTGGCTCCAGATGGGTAGAGCCGCTCCCCAGCTGCTCCTCTCCCAAAGCCTCCTAGTGGCTTGTCCAGCACTTGTGGGACCCAGGCAGGCATCAGCCAGGTCTTGTTTGCTTGTGGGGGGCGGCTGCTGTAGAATTGAAGTGGAAATATGGAAACAGAAGTCTGCCAATAGAAGAAGAGAGAAATGAAGTGTCCACCAGACTTGTGTTGCTGCAGGCAGAGCAACGGGAAGCTTAAAACCAGCACGGGGAACTGCACGAAGAGCACAACCACTCCCGAACTTAGGAAGAAGACTCCTGTAACATCTAACAGGGAGACCCTTAGCTCCATTTATCTGGGGTTTTGTGATGCCATGTTTGACAAGAGCCTCATGGGCTGAGATAACGAGGGAGCACAAAAATCAGAAACATCATTTTGGCCCTCGCCTCTGAGCATCAGGGAAGCTGCCATCCAGGAAGAGTCCCCATCCTTCACTGCTGGGCCACCAGTCCAAGGGAAGCACCACTTTGCCTACACTTACTGAAACAGATTTATTTTTTTTCCCCATGGCAGGTAGCTGGAGGTGGTGAGCTAAGGGGCTTGCACCCTTGTTCTGCTCGGGTGGAGTGTAAAGGCCACCTATCTCATGGCAAAGAGTCAAGTACCAAATACCTCCTGGAGCCTCTGATTGCCTAGTGTTTCCCTTGTCACAGTCCCCTGGCCATGATACCGCAGTGCCTGGGGTGACAGTGAGGAGGAACTGCCCCAGACTCAAAGGACAAATTTACTCCCAGACCCATGAATGACTTTTGCCCACACTCAGTCCCCACACTGCTCCAGGCATCCTGCAAAAGTACAAATATCAGCTTAATTAGTAAATTCGGAATGTTCAGATGGGCAAGTATCCTCAGACAGGGAGGGAGGCCAGGAATGTGTCGGGGTGGGGAGATGCCCTGTGTGCTGCCCGGGGCTGCAGCCAGAGGAGCAGCTGCAGCCGGGGGCGGGGGGGGATGGGGTGGGGGGGGCGGGGGGATGGGGACAGCGAGGGCAGAAGCCATGTCACAGTTATCAGCAGCTCTCTGCCACCTCCCTGCCACCCATGCCCACTCGGCCCCTGGCCCCTTGTCCGGCTTGAGGTGACAGGCTGAAGCCAGCCATCTGCTGGTTGCCTTCAACTTCACCAAAGTCAGCGGGTGTAAGGCACCCCAGCGCGGGCCAGGCTGGACCCTTTGGGGGCTGCAGCTCTGCAAGGTGGGATGCAGGACCCGGGCTCCATCTCCGTGCTACCATGAGTACGCTGGCAGTGACAACACGCAGCTCGTGGGGACAAGGAGGGTTAACAAGGACTTGCTAAACTCTCTGGAGACAGCTGGGACAAGACAGCTACTAATATTATTAATGAATTTCACAAATGTCATTTTTAGATGTAACTATTTTAAGCTTTGCTTGAAACCCCGGGGGAACAGCGTGCATTCCACATTGATTTCACCATGGCAGATCCACTTGCTTGACACAGCCTGGTGCACAGCGCGGCTTGTAAAGGGATTTTACTGCTTTTTCCAGTCTGAAGCTCCTGAGACCCATACTCACACCACCTCCAAAATCTACCTAGCCCACGTACCACCACATGGAACAGGCTGTGATACAATGAAGCCAACACAGCAAACAAGGGCAGTCAGAGAGAGTTGCACACTACTAAGGCGACAGATGAGGAATTAAACCCAAATGAAAAATACCAGATGCCGCAAGAACCACTGCTGCAGGAAATTAAAAACTCAAGGCCTCCAGTCTCGCTGTTCCTTTGTCATCCCACTCGCAGCTGCCCTATCCCTCCAGGTCAGCAAAGCCCAGTGTGGTCCTGCTGTCATGCCAGCAGCCTCCAGGTGAGCCCCCGTTTGCAGGGGTGCCCCCAGCCCAGCTGCACCACCCAAGCTGTGCCGTGGCAGGACCCAGCCTGGCCTGTGCTGACCATGCCAGGCGGCTGGCAGCACACACAGCCCACTGATAATTGCATTATAACCATGGCACCCATGCACACACCGGTGTTTGGCCAGGTGCAGCACCCTGCCTGCCCTCAGCGCTGCTCATGCCGGGGCACGGGTAACCTGGCTGGTGGGTAGTGGGTGAGCATATAGCGTGCATGGACCAATGCATCACATGCAGCCCATCCAAAATTAACCTTTCACATTGCGTGTGGGGCATCAACACGACATCCCTCTGGAGCAGATGTCAAAAGCACTGTAAGCAAGCCCCAGCCCCTCCAGAGATGCCTCCCCTGCTGTCCCTTCTGGCAGCTTCTCCTGAAATTAGGAGGCTGTCAGAAAGATGGACACCATTCAAATAGACAGTCGCTTACCTTGGCTCTTTTGAAGCAAGCCCAGAAAAAATCCAGCAATGGCATGATGGGCTGGGCAGGGGGTGGCAAGCACAGAGCCCCCCTAGACCGCAGCCCCAGGGAGAGCCCACGCCGGCACTCCCATGGGTGCTGCCTGCGGCAGGCAGCGGGCAGAGCCCAGCGCGGGCAGAGCTGGCGCAGGCAGGGCGGAGGGAGGGAGGGAGGGAGGAGGCAGTGCTGCCTGCGGAGGCGGGCCAGCGATTCAAACCCTGCACCGTTACTCAGTTGGTTGTGAACAGGCTTGGACAGCGATTGAAATTCCCTGAAGATTGTGAGTTTTAAACAGCTCCAGGCTTTCCTTCCTGCCTCAAACACACCAAGCAGTGCTCCCATTCCCAGGCAGTGGGAAAAGAAACGCCCCCAGAGCAGGAGAAATGGGAGTCTGGCTGTCAAAGGCACATGTAGGACATTGGAAACCCAAACCCCGAACAGTTTAGCTTTTGACTCCAGCCCCAGCAGCGGTCACAGCTGCGCTCGAGAGGGCTCCTGACGCTCTCCCCCTCCGAGGGACAAGCTGTACCCACGCAGTCACACCATCATGCCCGGATGCCCCCGTAACAAGCCCCCACACACTCTGCTGTGGCCAGCCTCACACAGAGCAGCAGGCACTGCTCGGCAAGCCTGCAGGTCTGACCCCAGCAGGGAGAAAAACATAAGGAAATAATACTCCCCAGTCATCAAATGTGGCCTAGCCATTCGCTCCGTCTCCATTCACTGCTCCTGAGCTTCCTTTCGCAAACGTGGGTGAGCTTAGCATTTGTTTGCAAGAAGGACAGTGATAAAAGGCAATGCCACAAGCTTTTTTTCGAGCCATCCAGTGCACAGGGCCCCCCAGGCTAGAATCTTGCAGGCACATAAGAAACCCCCACCAAGTGGTGTTATATGTGATCATTTCAGAAAAAGCTATGGCAAGTTGATGCCCAGTGACGCCCGGGCTGAGCCACGCTCCCACAGGACACGCGGTGGATGCCCAGCAAGCTGGCAGCACCGCTCCTGCCCACCACCCACCCCAGACTGGTGCCTGGCTCCATGCGTCCCAGGGGCCAATCCTGCCCGTGCACAGCCCTGGGTCCATGCATGCTGATCGCAGGTGGGTAGCATGTGCTGGCATGCAGGAGCGTGGTGGCTTCTCCCCCCGGACAAGGTGCCATTTGTAGCGCAATACCCCAGCAACTGGTGCATGCAGCAGCTGAGCCTGCTGCCAAATGTCAGTGAGGGCAGAGCAGGATGTGATGCTGGGCCCCCCCAAAGCAGGACCAGAACCTCTGCAGACAGCTGCTGCCCATCCTGGGGCCACCTCTGCTGCTTTTTCCTGCCTGTCACCAGTGCCAAGGAAGACAGGACCGGCAGGGAGAGGAGCAGAGAGCAAACCAAGCATGAGTGAGCTGTGGCTGGTGGGACATGGGTCGGTAGCAGCGCAAGCACAGGACGTCCCACGGGTGCAACAGCTCCTCCTGGCCACCACCACTGCTGGGCCAAAGGAGTGTGCTTGCACCCCAAACCTCTGCTCCAGCAGGATCGGTGCCAGTCTTGCTGGTGCTCTCCTCAACAAAGCAGAGGGCACAGTCACAGCTCATGGGAAGCAGGAGCAGGAAGATAAGGCAAGGACATGAGCATGGAACACAATGACACAGCAGCCTGGAGAAGATGGCACAGGGCACTGCCACCCATGTAGCATCCCCAGGCCCGCCTGGATCTGCAGTGCTGCCCTGGTGGCATTGGCATGGCCCCGGCAGCAGCACACAGGCGGTGTCAGCCCCAGCCCCAGCTGCCTCCTTCCATCTCCCCCTTGCTCATTTCTCAGCGGGTTTTGGCACCACTCCCGGGCTTGGCATTGGCTGCGGCTCCTCTGCTGTGTCCCTGGCATTACTGGGCCAGCACAGCGGGGCTGGGGGCACCGCAGCACAGCGTAAGCTTTGTGTGTCGGCCTCTTTTCTCCTCCTTTAAACACCTGGGGCTGGGAAGTCAGTCTCACCTCTACGGCACGCTTGCCTGCGGTCACCTTTCCTACAAGTGTTTTACCCATAGGAAGGTACACACAGGAGTTAAAGGCACCTTCCATAACTCACTCACTGCTGCCTCACGGGACACAGTTTTTATTCCAAGGACTTGCAAATAGTTGCCGGCAGTGGAACAAGGCAGCTGGGACAAGTGCCCATTTCCAGAGGTCCCATTCAGCTTTCTGGGTACCGCTGCCATAGTGCTGAAGCTGCCAGGGGACCTGCCACTGCGGCAGGGCCACCGAAAGGCATCACCACTACAGTCTCCTGCAAAAGTCCCTCGCTGCCATCATCACTCCAGGTGACCTGGGAAGACTTCTCTATACTTCTTACTGGCTTTCTCCTCAGAAAGGCATCCCCTGCAGAACACCCGGCCAGACCAGCAAGCGGGCAGGGGCACATGCGTGTGCATGAGCCAGCAGGTACCTAGACCTCCTGCCCTCAGTGTGGTTTTGGTGCAGGAGACACACTCCTTCCTTTCCATCTCTGCCAGAGCTGGGGCTGAAGAGAGCTGTCACAGGAGGCACCGTCCCTGCAGGGACAGCGGCACTGCTGGGCTGCGCCCCGCTGGGCTCCTCTTCCCACCAGGGGCTCACCTGTCAGCACTGCGCTCTGCTTCGGGGGCAGGACAGGCAACTGCCTGTGCCAGTAGCAGTCAGGTGTCGAATAGCCATCCCCAAGGGAATCACGACTGACCGACGAAGATGGCTCTACCCTGCCAAAACCAGGAAAGTCCTTGCAGAAAGTGGGGCAGCCCCACAGATTTAACCATAACTACACCAGCCCACCAGAAAGGCACTCCTGGAGAAATGACCCCACCAGCACCTCACTTCACTGCTTGGTCTGGCAGCATGAAGTCCTTCTTCCACTTCCTCCAAAAGCAAAAAGCCCTAAATTAGTGCAAATAGAAGAAAGCTGTCTCCTTCCCAGGGCCTGGGAGACAAACCACAGAGGCTTCTGCATACTTGCATAGCTTCTTCCTATCCAGTCATCCCAAAAGCATTCAAGTAATTTTAAATCTAGGATCCCTCTTTCAGCACACGAGGATACCAGCTGAGGTAAGAATAGGTCCTGGGGACTGGATCCACTGTGAAGTGGCTGAAGCCTGTACACACCAAGTGTGTATTTCTGCCAAGAGATGCCAGGACACAGACTCCACTGCTGCATTTGTCTCTTCCCAATATTTCTAATGTACCAGCTCCACAGGCATCTACAAGCAAAAGAAAAGCAATTTCTATTAATTTTATATGTATATATATGTATGTATCACTGTCACCTTCAGACTTACATGAAAACCCATTTTATACTTGAGTTTGTTTTAAAAGGCTGATTCTAAGGAGAACTCTACACACTCACTAGGAGTTTTCCACATGGTGAATGCCAGCCCTGCCCCATCCACTGCCCACAGTGCCCAGAGCTGGGACAGACACCAGGATGCTCACCAAAGAGACCCAGCACTGTGACAAACACCTTGCTTTCTCTGTAAGTCACAGGACAGGACCAGTATTTTGTAGAACAGGTACAGCCTTTTCTCACAACAGCTCATCCCCCAGAGGATCCCATGTCACCTCTGAACAGCCCTGCGGCCAGCAGCTATTCCTGTCCCATTGATGAGCTATTGCTGTCATGACTGCTGCTCAACAGCACCAGGCGCAGCATTAATAACAATTAGCGTTAATAACAGCTAAAGGCTGCAGCCTGCCAGGCAGCTTCCTCGCCGGCAAGAGAAGCCACCATCACTGCTGGTACTGTTTCCGAGGGCTGGCTCCACTTCTGCTGGAAACTGTGGGGCATCTGAAGAGGTGTGAGCAGGGGGCAAGCTGCGCCGAGCAGCAAGCAGCCCCATTGAGCCATTAACATGCAGTGATTTTCCACTTGCCGCTGTATGCAGGCATTTCCCTGAGGTCGGGAAGGGAGCAGCTACTGCAGAGCAGGCGTTTGCCCTATTAGCATAGCGGGAACAGTAACCCTTTTCTTTTAATAATGCTGAATTGCTGGGCGGGTGATGCTGGGGCAGGGCTGGCAGCGCTGGACTGGGGCTGTGACACTGTGTGCGTGGCCAGAGAATATGAGATGGAGAAGACTTAAAACCTGCTGCCCATGGGAAACATCACCAGGGTGGCTGCAGGGACTGTGCCTTTGTGAGGACAGGGCTGACCCCTCCTGCACTGGACCAGCCCTGCTGTGGCCCTGGGTGAGGGGCTGCAGGGGCTGTGCTGGGGAGATCCAGCATACACGGCTGGGGCTCAGATGCCAGCCCTAGCACAGACCTCGGCTCCAGCCCAAGAGGCCAGGGGTCCCTGCCAAGATGGGTGCCCTGGTATTAAAGATGCATCAGGCACCACGGTGGCTGGACCACAAGAAGCCTGCCAAGACACGTGAACATCAAAGAGCAGCAGAAGACATCCTCCTGTGCCTGCTGTCCCACGGCTGCCCCATGCTGCAGAGAGCTCCCTGCCTGCCTGCCACCACTGCTTTTCCCTTAAAAAGTTCCTCATTAAAAATAATCTCAGCGTGTGTGCTCCAGTCTCCAACAGTGCATTCAGGAACATGAGAAAACTGTTCAAATCTGTGTATTATTTTTTTTAACAGATGAGAGTCTAAACTGTTTGGTTTTGATTGTGAAAACAAACCATTCAAACAGATGTCATCTCTTGGAATAGGTACCTAATTTTGTCACTCATAATGGGGCTCCTGGCCTTTGCTGCTCAACCAGGCATTGCCAAACGTCCCTGGGCAGGCAGGGAGCCATGGCTCTGCCACCCACCCGCCCTGGGCAGCACGTCAGCGCCGCTTGCCAGAGAGTACTGCCCTGGGAGGTGGCGGGCAGCGCCAGGAGCGATGCCGTGGGACGGGATCAGTACAGGAACAGTTTTGACCAACGCAGGCTTGATTATGAAAGATCTCCATCCAACATGATCAGCCTTGACACACAAAGAGGCCATTTAACAATAAAGGAGAGTTATTGCCAGCAGGGCAGTTGCTGCTTCTACTTTGAGGAGCGACAGACAGGCTATGAATGTACCACCTGGGCTGGTGCTGTGACCAGGACAAGGGGAAATGCCCTGGCCTTTGCCCGTGGAGCACACGCCACTCACCCAGCAAACCAACCTGTTCCTTGTGCTGCCACCACTGCATGTGCACCCCTGTGCAGGGCTGGAGCAGGGCACAGGGCGCAGGGGCACGCGGCTGGCTCTGCTCCCGCCTGGGCGCACCGCACCACTGCCTTTGGGCAGGTTTGGCACCCCGTCAGCGAGCCAACATGGTGGCTGAAGTGTGCTTGGCCATGGATCCTGCCGGGAGGCACAGCAGGGCTCTGGACTGTGGGTGGGATGTGCCAGGGATGGGCGCTGCCTACGAGGAGGACGAGGGCAGGAGCTGGGCTGTGGGGATGCCCCACGTTGCTGCAGGCTGCACCGCAGAGCCAGCCCAGCTGGAAAGCATCTCTCTCTGACAGACAATTAGGCAATTACTTAATCCCCACTTGCCAGCTCCTATGGCAAAAGGAAACACTGAGGTGAGCAGGGCAGCACCCCTGTAACCCTTCTGGGGTTGAAGGCATAAATCCCCAAATCCTCGCCCCATCCCACGGCGATAATGCAGCCAGCTGGTCCCATGGCATCCCCCCAGCAAGTCCGTTCTCGAAGGCTGAGACAGGAGCGGGATATCACCCTCCCTCAGCACTTATGGGACTCGCATCCTGCTGATGCTTCACTCTCTAACAGCAATTACATTTTTCCTTAACCCAGATGCACACCAGACTGCTGTAGACAACCCGAGGGCCCCTTGCCTTATCCACAGCTGCAGGAAGCTCCCTGTCCTCCCCAGTCCCCTCAAAGGTCCTCGCGAAGGCTGAATCAGTGCATTTCCCCACAAAAGATGGTCTGGTTTGTAAATACCAGTGAACATATATAAATCATATAAATCCTGATTTATCCAATATACACACAAAAGTCAAACAAATTTTTTGGATGACTAGTCCTCACAGACTTGCAAAATTCCCCCAATTTCACTAAATAGGAGGTGACCTCACCAAAAAAATTAGTCAATGATGTTTTTGTGGAGTTTCTGTTGCACAAGCTGGGGTGTACTCCTGCCCGGATTCACTGAGACTTCTACAGATCTGTAAGTCTACAGCTGTCAGCCAGAAAGCTTGGAGACTTCAACAACAGAAGGTTTGCACCATTAAATTCTGTTAACAGAAAAACATTAGCCTTGTTAATTAGCATCCTGGCTTTCACCAGAAGCAGAGTGCCCTCTCTCCCTGAGGCTAGCTGCTGCACCCCAGGGCTCCCCAGGACCCCCCACTGCCACCCCCCTAGGCTGCGGGTGAGGACAATGGCAGCATCAATGAAAAATACTCTCCCTGACCCTGGGGTGAAGCAGACATAACCTGTGGGCAGCACAGTTCGGCGACCGGCAGCCCTGGCCTAGGACAGGGCTCTGCTGCACTCTGTGCAGCCCCAGCCAGGGATGCGGCTGTGGTGGGTGACCAGAGGAACGTGCCAAGCCAGGGCATCGCGAAGGATCCGCACGCCTGGCTCCATCCCTCCTCCCACTCCCCCTTCTTCATCCACCTGTGGCAGCTACTTTCCATGGGGATGCTTGACCTCAGCCATTACATTATCACTTCCAAATCCACCAGCTCAGCACAGAAACTCAGGTCATTCCTCAGTCTGTCTGTATTTGAAGCAGACTGCTTTAAGGTCATTATCCTGCAGCACCCAGGGCTTGCAATCAATATGGGGGAAACGTGCTAGTCAGATGCATTTAAAAGAGCATAACCGATATGGTCATGTTTTTGAGGTACTATAGACAAGTTACACAAATTACAAATAGACCTAAGTGATACAAAAGGAAATTGGCTTTTGAGACCTGTATACCTAACCAATCTTAACTCTATTTATATTCAAACACCCAAGAGTAAAGTGTCTGGGAAAAGTCTACAAAGATTCCCACACAAGACAGAACTCCAGCAAAAACCTGCTGCTATGCTGTAGTTTTCATACAGGCATCTTGAAGATAAAGAGACGCATAAAAGAGGCTGCATTTTTAATGTATGAAAGAGTGGCATAAACAGAATGTTCACAAGGCAGCCTTCCTTTCCCACAGGAATATTACTGAGCTAGTAGAGCCTGGCTGGGACATTAATCCTCTGCCCCAGAAGGCAGGCGCCAGCCAAGCACAAGGAATTGCGAGCATCTCTTATTATTAGCAAGAGCAGGGAGGCTCCTACAGCAAACGTATAGGAAAGCAAAGGGACGAGCTATTAACAGCTAGAGGACAGCCCAAGCCCTGGGGCAGGGTCTGACCGTCCCAGGGGCTGGATGGAGAGCGACAGTCCCAAGCACCCGCACCACAGGGCAGAAAAAGCAGATTAATCCCCCTCTTGCTAAAGCCAAACTGTGCCCTGCAGCAGGGCTGGCCAAGAGCAGCACGAGGAGGGCTAGCATCACACCAGGGGCACCCACACACATGCGCACACACACAGAGCTGGCAGCTGGCTGAGAGGGACACACTCCTACCGGTGCCCCGCTACCTGCCTGCGACAACCAGCATGCTCAGCAGATAAAAAAAAAATATTACAGGCAACAGAGGCACATCTGTCTTTCAGGCTTGCACAATTAAATGCCATTTAATAAACTACATTTGACCTACTCGTTTATTTTTGCACACAGTTCTAGCAACAGCTGTTGGGAAGATCCCAGCCCTAATTCTGGCCGAAGTTTGGGATTAATTAATAAAACAGAGGAATCTCTGTCAGGTGCAGTGCCCTGCTCCCCACAAGCGAGGGCATGTCTTTGCAAGTTTAACCCTGCATGACAAATTCACATACAATACAGGGCTGGACCATTCCTGTACTGAGTTTTCCACACCCAAATTCAGAGGCAAACTGTCCAGCACCGCTTCTTGTGCAGAGCACCGTGCCAGGGACACGGTGGTTCTGCTCATGGGAACAAGAAGTCAAATTCCCTCATGGCTCCAAGCATCAGGGTGTGCATCCCCAGAGCAGGTGGGAGCACAAAGGTGACAGGACCCACAGGTTCCTGCAAGGCAGCCTGCATCCAGTTTGGCGTACTGGGCTCTGCTCCCACACTTAGCACTCCAGGCTCTCCGGAGGATTGCCACCACAGGCCAAGGGCTATGCCCAACCCACTGCCTGGCCAAGAAAGCCTCCTTGCTAAGATGCAAAGCCCAGCACAGCCAGAATATGCTCCTGCGTTGTTCTTGAAACCCCAGGTTTGCTGTGGCGGTTGCAGTCAAACCCTGCCAGAGCCGGGTCAATCTTGCAGGCACCCTGGCAGAAGAGCACACAAAAGCTAAGAGGGGACCCAGGACAGAAGGAGCAAGTGTGAGCAGGTGGCAGCAGCATGCCAAATGCACAGCACTCTTCCTGGTTCAGGAGCATGAAGACATTTAAAACAAATCAGCATCAGGCACAGATTCTCTTGCCACCCTTTCAAAATCGCTGCCACAATGATGCCCTTTCTTTCAGCCACTGACTGCATGAATAAGGAGAGGCACTTCTTGTCTGGGGACAGCAAGCGCCCATCCCCCCATGCCCACCGCACCGCAGCCCCAGGGGTATTTCCAGGGCTGGATAGTAGCAGTGCACTGCTGCTAACCTTCTTTGGAGATGCCAGAAAAACTCAAAAACCCTTTATGCAAACCCTCACGCACACAAAAGCATTATTATTTGACAGCAAATTCTTTTCTTCCTGCGGCTGCAAGGGCTGGCAGGCTCATCCCAGTCAGAGCATCCTGCCCTCGGCCCTGGGCCGAAGGGCTGAGCTGGAGTGATGTGCTCTGGTTCACCACTCCAAAGTGAATCATGAGGTAGAAGAGGAAAAGTGAAGGTTAAACAAGCAGGATCTCTGTCCTGACTGCTCAGAGGCTGAACCAGCCGCACTGCTCCAGCAGAAAGCCAGGCCCCGCAGCCTGCACAGCCAGCCTGGGGCCACGGCAGCAGGGGCTTGTACCGTGGGTTCAAACCCACCAGCCTTGAAACATCCAAGGCCAAATTTCACAGTCAGGTTACAAGTCCCTTCAGAAAGCACAACGGAGTGAAATCACCTTTCCTTTCCAAAATTACAAAGATGCCTTGAGGCTGTTGAGCCTAAGCCGCCTCCTAGGAGTCAGCAGTCTCTGCCCTCTCTCCACACCCGCCCCGGTCCCCATCTGAGCACCCATTTGCTCAGGACACATCACGGCTGCGGGACACGTGCCAGAGCAGGCTGTCCCCACACCATGTGCGGGGACTGTCTTGGGCTTCTGTCGCTGCTGCTGTGATGAGTTCAGAAGCCCTGGGACAGAAAGAGGCAGCAACGCCCTGCCAGCTCTTGGACACGTGGGGGTTTTTTTTTGCTAAGAGCGGAGTGAATTATGGGGAGAGACAGGTTTTAAATAAGTGCATGGTATAAATAATTGCACCATCTGTTTATGATTCTAAGACAGCAATACAAAACACCAGAACAAGACTTGAAAAGAACCAGAGAACACAATCCAAGTGAAATCCAACAGTTCTTGCTGAGCTCCAGGATATACCCTTCGCCATTTTCTTGTAGAAATCTATGACCTCATCACAGAGTCCCACCTTGCATCAGGCAGCATTGGTGGTGGCAGGAGAAGCACAGAGGCGTATGTTAAGCTTCAGCCGGTGTGGGCTTAAGCAGCTTGTAGGGACCCCCGGGACTGTGCAAGGGACCATAGCCTGGCGCCCATCAGCAGGTGGAGAAGCAGCAGCTCTAGGTAGAGATCTGTTAGTTTTTAATCTCATCACCCTGTAGATATTCTTTTGAAGCACCTGTCTTGCTTAAGGAAAGAATGAAGGAGAGCATATGTACACATGCACATATACATACGCTTATTTCAATGGCAGGAAAAAGTGCCAGGTGCTAGAAAGGCTGAGCCTGGTTTTGGAAATTGCTCTTCTGGAGACAGTTGAGTCAGTCCAAGGGTGGCTCATCCAAAGGCCACCATACCCATGCAAACAAAGCAACCGAGTGCCACACTGATCCTGGTGCCCGGTACAACAGACCCGACACAGGGCAGAGCAGCAGACATGCTGTTTCCTTTGGAAAACCAGAGAAATATTACCTTGTTACCATACATAAGGGAAGGGCAAGGCAGGGCTACAGCAGCTATCCTGCCTGCTTGGCTGTGGCTGTAAGCACTTGACTCTGCACAGGAGCAGACACCTCTTACCAGAGCCACATTGGAGGAAGACGCGCTCCTGCCCGATGATGAACCTGTGCAGGAGCAAAGGTGAAACAAGGCTGAGGCTGGGCAGAACCACACAGTGCTCCAGCAGCCACTTTGGTGGCAGAAGAGGAGCCCTGACATCAGCACACCGTCCAAAGGCTTTACATAGCTTCAGGTACAAAAGAAATAGAACAGAGTTGTTTTGCATGGGAAAGACAACCAGAAAGCCCAGCCTGGCGTGTGGCAGGACTGGAGTTGCTTCTACTTTCAGTCAGGTCAACAGGTGCTTTAAAATACTTTGTACACGTTGGAAGGACAGTAACTATCAAGAGCTGTCCCTTCTGTAGCAGTTCCCTGTGTCATCCCACTGACCAACCTCCTGCAGAAGATGCTATCTATGGGACCACCGCTCAGCCTTCCCCCCCCCCCACTTTGTGCTGTATTCTTCAGTTCTCTCTCAAAATAAAGAACCCCTTTTACCCTTTCAGAGGGAGCTTGTGTTTCACATAGTGCTCTTCCCACTGCAAGCAACACAGTGCCGGGAGAAGAGAAGGGGTTTGGAGGGGTGTCATTGAGACATGTTTCACCTGGGTGCTGCCTCAAGGCTTCTTTCAAGCCAGTGCAGCACTGGAGGTGCTCCCTCTGGGTCATGCCTTCTGCACATGCAGGAGGAGCTCAACTGAGATGGATGGCAACCACTCCATCTCCTCCCACATGGGCATGGCAGCAGCGCTGGGAGAGCTCATCCTGCCACCAATGCCGCAGTGAGAACGGAGCATCAGTGTGGCAGGAGTCTGCCCGGCTGCTGCCCGCATCTGCCTCACTGTCCCCAGGGCTCCTATAGACATTCAGCTCCCTCACTTCTGCCTAAGCACAAACAGCAGTGTATCAGACACAGAAGGCTTAGAGAGCCAGATATGCTGAGATGCCAGGCACAGGGAGGCTGTAACACACTGAACAAAACCATCCCTGTTCGCTCCCCAGTGTGAGTGAATGGCTTTGAACTCTGAAACGCAGGCAGAGGGTGACAAGGTTCAAGTGAAATAACCGAGGTGGAATTAACAAAACTATCCTTCCCACATCAGCAAGCACATTTTTTTAATAGCTTTCTGATCTCACTAGGATTGAGAACAAAACCTAGAGCAAATCTTTACTCCTGTCTCTCAGGAACCCATCCACTGCCACACACATGCCAAGCCCCCGCGCAGCACAGGCATTGCCCCCTGGACAAGGTGACAGCAGAGCAGCACAGCGACTCTTACATCTGCCAATGCCAGGAGCCCCGCACATACAAGCTCCCTGCCACACCGTGCCTTCAGCAATGTTCTCTCTGACGTCTCTGCCGATATACCTGCTTTGCTCCGTGCAGCATGCCCCATCCAGCTCCCCTTGCTGCCGGCAGAAAGGCTCACCCTGCAGTGCTCCCCGGGGAAGCGAGCACCCCAAAGAGCAAAACCTCTGCATGCACACTCCCGGCACACAGCCTCACCTCTGGTCTGAGCGCGAACGATGCAAAGATTTAGTAGTCTCCGGCTTGACTTGCAGCCCCTGCAGCCACTGCATCAGTCAACTGCCAAAGCCAAAGGTCAGGAATCACGGGTTCGCTGTGCCAGCAGCCAACAGGTTCACTGGATGAGTTATTCCCTGATTTTACTGGGAAAGTCCTTCCCTTGACTGTTACCTTCACCATTCATTTGCCAAACATACAATCCAGCACACAGAATATTAATCTTAAAAGATGAGCTTTGGGGCGGGGGGGGGGAAATGCTAAATCGGAGCTTTATCCAAACAAAGGGTATCACTGAGCTGCACCCAGGAACACCTTTGGAGCAGAAGAGCTGCATTTCTGGCACTGGTTCCCTGCAGCACGCAGGAGGGCCAGAGCCACTCTCCTGTGGAGCATCCCTGCCATGGCTCAGGGCTGCCTGCACCAGCTGCTGCCACACAAAAATCCACACTCCTGCCTGCAGATGGGCTGCAGCTCCCCTTCCTCACCACGAACCCACCCGCAGGCAGCACAGACCCCCAGCACCAGCCACTGTCTCTCCCAGAGGGGATTTCAGCTGTGCCGGCTCCGCCAGCCCCGCTGCCTTCCCACGGGAGGGTTCCCAGTGCAGCCTCCCCAGGTTGTGATCTGGCTCTGTCTGAGAGCCAGGGCCTGTCTCTCTGGGGAGGAAAACTAAACAAAAACCAACCAGCCCTCATTTCTGGGCTGTGAATCTGCATTTCTGAACATTTGCACACATTAATTGGAGAGGAAAAAAACCCACAACAAAACAAAGGAAAGAAATCCTCAAGGATGTGTTGGTAAAACCACAGCCTTCAGCTTCTGGGGGTGCAGAAAGTACCCCAGAGCCTCTGCTAAGGGACTTCACTGGCCACCCCGCACTGCCCAGACCCTACCACCCGGTGGTGGCTGCCAAGGCAGGGGAGATGACATGTTCCCAGTCTCGCTTGGCCCAGGAGCATCAAGTGCCTTTTGCTGGTGGAGGGTCCTCCCTTCCCTACAGCAAAGCTGGGGTCTCCCCCTCCCCAGAGCAGCCCAGCTGTGCAGCACCCTGCAGGTGGGCTCACCCTTCCCTGGCCAAGCTGGGCAGTCCAGGGGCTCAGGCTGCCTCAGTTTCCCCTTCTGCTGCAGTTTGTGCATGAGGAGGGAGGTGGGCAGTGCACCCATACCCCCATGGCAGGGGAGGAGGGCAGGTCCCTCTCACGCTGGCACCTCTGGGTGTGAGAAAGCGAAGGTGGGTCCCTCGCAGCTGGAGGGCTGGAAAAGGAACGTGGGCGACTGAAAGCAATGTTTCAGATTACTTGATGGACTGAAGAGATGTTTTCAGAACAGTCAGGATTTTCTGCCTTTAAATTACTTACAATTCTTAAAGATTACATTAAAGAGCAAAGTCATACAGCAATCCTGCAAAAACAGTTAATTTTGACCAATGCTAATGATATACAAAGCTTCCACAGAATAAAACCAGAACCCACAGAAAACCCATCACTATAGCCACTGGTAAAATCTTAGTATTTTTAAGTCCTTCACTACTAGTCAGTCTGCATTCATGGTTAAGTTACACGCTTCCTTTTGCTAAGCATCCTCCCCTTGCAGCAATGACAGGAAAGGTCACACAGCCGATCAAGGAGGAAGCAACAACCCACCTGCCCAAGAAGCATCAGCCATGGGCAACATGCAAACTGCTGACAAACCAGGGTGGTCTCAGACCAGTTCTTTCAGGTGCAGCAATTTTGCTTCCAAGAGCAGAGCTAAACAGATTGCAAAACACTGCGTCCGCACGTCTCCCCATGCACCCATCAGGGCTGAGGCTGGAAGCTCAGCACTCACCCCACTGGGGCTGCCCATGAGGTGTTCCTGCTAAACGGGACAGGGAAAAGCAGGCTGCTGCACCCTGGACCGCCTCGGATGGAACAGAAAAAGCCAAGGGGAGGGAACAAAAAAAAGCCAGCCACGAGAGAGAAAAAGCCAGGTTCTAAGGGACTGCAAGGCCCTGCCGCCCTCTCGTGCCTGCTGGGACATTTTGGGCTCCTCCAGCCACACAACGGAGAGCCCAGAGCTGGGCTGGCTGTGCCCCTGCTGCCACGGCCTCCGAGGGACGGCTGCCCAGCCAAGGTGCCTGGCTGCTGCAGGGGGTCACCGCTGCCACCCCACCGCACAGTGCAAGAGCATGGGCATACTTCAGGCGATTGCCTGAAATTCCAGTGCCTGTCACAACCACAGGCTGGTCAGGGTGGGAAGGCACCTCCAGAGACCATCTAGTCCATCCCCCTGCTACAGCAGGCTCTCCTAGAGCAGGCTGCACAGGATCGTGTCCAGGCAGGCTGTGAATATCTCCCGGGAAGGAGACTCCACAGCCTCTCTGTGCAGCCTGTTCCAGGACTCTGTCACCCTCCAAAGTATTTTTCCCCCTCATATTCAGCTAGAACTCCCAGTGTTGCAGTTTGTGCCTGTCACCCCTTGTCCTGTCACTGGGCACCACTGAAAAGAGCTTGGCCCCATCCTCCTGACGCTCACCCCTAATATACCTGTAGACATTGATAAGACCCCTCTCAGCCCTCTCCTCTCTCAGCTGAACAGTCCCAGCTCTGTCAGCCTTTCCTCATAAGGGAGATGCTACAGTCCCATCATCTTTGTAGCCCTCTGCTGGACCCTCTCCAGTAGTCCCGTCTCTTGAACTGGGGAGCCCAGAACCGGACACAGGGCTCCAGATGCGGCCTCACGAGGGCAGACAGAGGGGGAGGATCACCTCCCTCGACCTGCTGAGAGATGGGGTTTAATTGCAATTTATTGATTAGGCCACCTTCCTGCCAGCTTTGCGCTGCCTCTGTAGCCACAGCTTATTTAGTCCCCTCACATTTTCATCATGGCACACCGAGCCTCGGTAAGCATTGCCTGGGCAGACTTGTGTCAATTAAGTGGTTACAGAGACCTTCCTTCTCTGATGCTGCAGGCAACGAGAGGGGGGTGTCTGGCATGAATACCGATTTCAGGGCTGTCATTCTCCTTAGCAGAGCCTGCCACCAGATGGGAGCACAGGCAAGGTCTGAGCACAAGCCAACTGATGTCTTGGCTCAGCTTTGAAGGGTTGTGGCACGTGTCTCTGACTCTGACGTGTCCTGCTCTGGGGTACAGCACGCTTGTGTCGTCCGGCCAGGGACCTGGGGGGCTGTGCCCTCCTGCTGTTACCAATACACAGCTCCCCTCTGGTGTCTTGTCCTTGCAGAACCCGAGTGTTACTGGCACTTTGGCATGTCTCTTGTGGGCCTGTAACGAGAACTTCGGGGATTTTTTTTCCCCTCATAGGACACAGGGGCGCCGATCCCCTACAGCACTGCCCTGTGCAGGACCAGGGCCCAGCATACACAGACTGAACGCCCAAACGCTCACTCCGGTCCTTGCTCCAACAAGACATTAGCACAACTCGTCAGAACACAAGAACATCAAATACATATATCTGCAAGAGCTGTGAAGCTCTCCTAGCAGAGGGAAAAAAGGTTTATACCTCACCCTGGCACTTCTACTGACATCTATTAACTCACTGATGCAGGCACACAAATCAAATGTTTAAAAGCATTCCATAGGCACAGGAGTAGAGAATTCAGCTGGTTTACTGCCCTTCTTTTAGTTTCCTCCAAACTCCCATGCTGTATAAAATGCCTTTCTTTGTCGAAGTACTGGCAGGATCCCTTTGGACTGCCTCCGTGCTTCACAAGAGGCTCTGCCAGCCAAAGGTGCTGCCTCCCAGCCCTGTAGCCAGCCCCGGGCAGTACCTGCCACAAGCACAGCGTGCACAGTACTTTTAATCCACACATGAGATTGCCCACATGCCTTTCAGTGTGTTTTAATTTACAAAGTTAAAACAAGTAAATTTCCTTTTCATTGGTATTAAATAGATCAAAAGTAAATTCAGATTTAAACACATACAACTTCAGCTGATAAACAGTATTAAGAAAGTCTTAGTAGGAAAGAAAGCCTGGTTTATGCATCAGAAAAATCATCTGCTTTCTCTACAGGAAAGTTAAAACACTTCATTAAAGGCAAGACATCTGCTTTTGTCCTTGCTATCCTTCCCTCAGCTGGCTTTAAACAAGAAGAGGCCATTTCCCCTTGGAAAGCACGACAACTGAGTTTATCACATACATTTTCAGAACAAATTAAAAATATGTTGTGTTTACAAGGATTACTTACCTGCATGCATTTTTGGAGGAACGTGCTATACAACCAGCTGAACAAGATGAACTACCATTCAATGAACAGGCACGCTCAGCACTCTCGTGTAATACCATTGTTTCAAAGGACTATCATCCACATTAATTTTAGGCAGTCTGCAAGTATCAAATAAGCTTGATGTATTTTTCTTGCCTAAATCTGAAATTTTTCAATCGTGCTGTAATGTGCCCATATCTAGTTTGCTTTGGGAACCACCAGTTTGCTAAGGGGCAAGCGGATTCAATAAAAGCAGTGGCTCTACAGAACATCACAGTTTGGCTGAGAAACAAATTCCAGATTTTGCTTCTTAATTTTTTGAAGTCACATTAAACAGTTAATCATCAATCAATAAGCCTAATGCTCACTTCCACTGGTGCTCATTGCTTGTGCTCTCTGCCTTTCTAAGCAATTATATTCTACTTATAAAAAAAGGCTACCTTTTCCAACAGATTATCATCTTCCAAGTTGAAAGGCCAAGCCACTCTTAGTGAAGATCTTCCAGAAACAATTATAACATTGTGGTGGGGAAATTATTTTTGCAAGATACACTGCATGCTTTTAAGCATTTGGTATCGGGCAGATCTTACACGACAGAAAGCTGAGAGAGGCAAAGGAGAACCTGGCAACGAGCTACAGCAACTCGAATTCCTGGCTGAGGATATTAATGGCAACAATGATTAAAAATCCACCATATGCAAGACATGTAACCTCATTCAACTGGACACATGAAAGCTCAGAAAAATCTAATTTCCTACCTGCATCTAGCCAGCTAAAACCTTATGGCAAGTTACATATTTAGTGATACAAACTCACTTAAAGATTTTACAGCTGTAGAAGATGATGGTTTCCACACTAAGGGATTGCCATGAGTCAAAAGCCGAACAAAACCAAACAACCACACCTTCACCACATAACCAGTATATTTCTGCTCTGTTTTTTCAGATGAAAACCACCTCTCAACTAAAAACCTTGGTAACCAGCTGAGCAGTAAATCTAGTTAATATAAAAATAATTTTCTTCTCTCTTGTATAAGCCAAGAGCAATGATACAGAAAAAACAAACCATCATGGGACTGACAAAGTCAAAAACAATCAAGGAGAAAGCTTGGATTTTAATTCCTCTTGAAATTAATTTTATGTCTTTTCAAAAACATACTGGTTCAATTAAATTTATTTGATAGATAAGTGGAATAACATTATCAGCTTGAGCCACAAGACACTACAGAAATAGAATTCCAAGGATTTCTCTAAAAGTATGGTTAAATTCTTGCAGGAAAGAAAGATCTGGCTCAAAGAATCCCACTGTAGCCATCAACAGCTTCACTATCCACTTCCCTTCAATATTTCTTTTCATCTTCATAAAGCTAAACTAATGTTTAAATTAATGGAAAACTGCACCTGAAAAGAAAAAAAACCACATTCCATACCAGTAATGGTTTAATGGAAGTTAAAAAATTCCCCATTTCCATTGTATACCCATGTCTAGGAAACACCAAAGCTCCCTGTGCAGCAACTTGGAACAGTTATGGACAGAGGTGTAAGGAAGGCAGCAAGAACAGCCACCAGCTTCACACAGTCCTGCTGGTAATGACTGATCTGCAGCGAAGCTGGAGGCCTGCCGAGAGCAACTGATTTTTCCTTCCCTTTTCTCCACACTCCCAGAAATGTAAAAGTGTACTTTTAATCTGCATATTATAGAAATTTTCATCCCAACTATCAAATACTTACAGTGTTTATAACAGAAACTGCACTGATATATAAATATATATTAGGCATATTTACACCTCAGCAGGACCCATGTACATCAATTTCAGGTCTATCTGCATGACTGCAGGAAAAAAGAATATGGTGCTTGTTTTCAGGAAAAGTGACATTTTAACAGCAGCTTTTTCACCCCTGGATGCTTCAGAGCTCTCCCCTTAGATTGCTTAATGAGAATAATGAACAACATAAATAATTTCTGTACAGTTTTCAAAAAGCAATTCTCCAAGTATCAATCCCTATGCCGAAACATAAATGACACACTTGTACACCTGTATATGGTTCACCAGGCAAGGTACACAAGCGCACCTACAGAGAACTAGAGAAGAAAGCCTCTCCCCTTTTTATAAAAAAGTATTAATAAGAGACCAAAAAAACCCACAAAACCCAAAAACCTATAGAAAAGTTTCTCACATCTCATTATAAGTACAAAGAAACAATATGTACACATTTAAGTTGAAACACTGTCCATGTAAACAACCAAATGAAAAGTCACATACAAGCAGTTAAGACTGGAATTCATATCCTACTTCACAGCAACCACCACCTTCATCATCATTTTAGTTTTCTTCCTCCAACCCAATTTTAACCTTTCGGGCAGAAGTCCTGGTGTGATATTTAGCAACCAAACAACCTACCTATCAAAACCTTAACTTACTTCACACAAACAATTTTTTTTTTTTTTTAAACATTATATACATACACACACACTTTACTTGGTACTCTCCAGACAATTTCCCATTCTCAAAATGCAGACTGACATCTAAGTCCCTGTTGTAAACCAGTTTTGACTGTTTCTCTAGGACTTTTAACTCTCTAATCTATGGTCACACAAAAAGATTTCTAACCATCCAACACAAACACACTCCCTCTTACAAGAAATATAAATTAGTGTAACTATGGTGTTGAAGGCATTTGGCTGAAACACTTTCTTGACGTACGAAGGGGGATGAAAAAAATACACAATACATGAATATGAGCAAAGGCAGCTCCCTTCCACCCAGCTCCAAGTAACTGCAAAATGGACCCAACTTATTTTTTGCTGAAATCTAGTTTCAGAGTGAAAGCTCACAGCCCTACAATGCATTTTATATACATTTCACCACTCAGTAAGTGAATGAAAAAGGAGTTAAAAACATTCCTTTCCTACCCAACACAGAACAGCAATGAAGTTCTATTATTTCATAAGGCATGTTCCTCTTCAGTGAGAATCCAAGCACGAGCAAGAATTCTGCCAAGTCGTGCGATCCTATAACTTCATCTTCATCTACTCAATGTCTTGAAATTCCACCATCTCCCACTCTATTCCTCAGGTGGAATAATCCCTGTCACAGTGGGCATTTTTTATTTAACACAACTAAAGAGCACAGCTAAATAAAAAAACCCTCAGCAGCTGGCCCTTTGTATCTTTCAAGAAGAGGGACACACAAACAACCAATTTTTGCAGTTCTCTGGCTTTATCCCATAACCTGCCTTTGTACAATATCTCTCTATATAAATTAGAAAGAGATAAAGCCAATGATTAACTGCAGCATTCACGAAAAAACTCCAGTCCATGTTACACAGTCTCTTCTGTTTGGAGATCACTGAGGTGTAAAGGTGAGAATCATCCAGCTGATAACAAAGTAGAAGAGGAAGATGGGGTACACAACAAGAGCTTTGCGGTTTGGAGGCTGACTGTCTGCCAGGAAAGCTGTAGATGCTGGTGAAAAAGAAAAATACTTGAAATGCAAGCAGCACAGAACTAAAAGTCCAAGATCCCCTGCAGATGTTAATTTTGAATTAGGATCTGCATTACAATTATGTTGAAAGAGAAAACAGAGTAATCCATTGCTCAATACCAATGACCTATCAGTACCAATCACAACTTTATCACATAGAATGACAAATGCTGAATAATGTTCTGTAACAAGAGTCAGACTTGCAGATTAAGAACAGGAGAAATAATGCAAATGCATCTGTATGAAAGTAGCTTTTTCTAGTAGTATTTGTAACATGGATCACAGAATAAAATACCCAGTAGCCTCACATAGGGTTTAATATTAAATTATCATCCTTCTGCCAAAGGCTATTTGCATATGACCACAAAAATCAACAGAAGCAGAGGCTGAAGCTCTGCCAACACAAAGATTGGAAGAACTGTTTCTACAATACTTTAGCAGCCTAGGAAACACCTTGAACTACAATATCCATTGGTTTACCCAACAGAATGCACACAGATCTACCTCCTTAAGCATCATGCTACTCAGCAGGCACAACAGTGTTACAATGCAAAAAGGTACTCACCTAACGTTGACCAACCAAACATAGCTACTACTACGATAAGACGTATAATGAAGCTGACAGTCCCAGAACCCGCCAGCAGTACCAGCCTGCACACCAGCATTGCTACTGTCAGAGGCAGGACACAGTAACCCAGAACACACAGGCTCTGAAAAAAGGATCTGGAAAGGGGAGACAGAAATGGGGGGGGGCGGGGAGGGAGAAAGTCAAATCAAAGCACTGCAGAAACCCCATGCACAGGAGCACTTTAACTGCTACTAAATAAATCAGGACTCACATAGTTCCTCCAAGAAGCTTTGAGTTTAGTGTGATGACAACTGCACCAAACCAGATTATGACAAAGACTTCAGCAAACTGGGGTCCTCCATCGTCTTTACTATCTGCTGATCCACCCTGAAGCATCCTGTTGCAGGTAACAGATAAAGTGAGCATCATTTGCAATTGATGACTGGGTTTTCATAGACTTGGAGCAGAAGACAGAATAGGAGCCTGAAACACTGATCCCCAGTTAGGCTGCAGACCAATAATTTTTCATCCGTTTTCTTGTTTTTTAGTAGTATCCTCAATTTTGTATAGGAAAGGAAAATGGTTGTGGCTCAACTGAGGGCATTTCAGTCCATTTGTTTACTTATTTTGAGAACTGAATAAGCATACAGAGGAGAGTAAAACCATAGACAACAGACTAAAAGGTGAACGTTAAAGTACCAAAAGTTTAGTAACTGCTCAAAGTAGACAGTGTAGTGCATGATAGAACACATATGCCTTAAAGAAAGCTTATAGTAACTACAGGATATAAGCAACACAAAGCCTGGAGAAGTGGGCATGCATTGATTTGAATATTCAAATTACATTATCTACTACTGCTAAAGCTTTACCATCATTTTACTGAACGGTTTCTATATCTCTGTGTGCCTCAGTTAGCTGACAGATCTCAACAACATTCCCATCCTATCCCAGGCAGATCTGCACACATATGCTCCAGTGGAGCACCAGAAACTCCTGGGAGCCACCATCATCTCCTGTCTATGAACAACAGCCTCTCTTTTTCCATTGCTTTTCCACATACACTGCAGCTCTTAGACAAAGCTTTTGGCCTGCAGGTTAGGGTCAAAGTTGGCCAAACACATGAGAATCAAGGACAAGGTGCATCGGGATGCCTCCCAGTAAAATCATTCTTAAGACAGGGAACTCTGAGAAGTTCCTTAAATCCTAAATTCAAAGATGGGTGGTCCTGATGGGCTTGAAGTGTCACAAACATTCTACAACGTAATCTAAACAAGCAGTGTTTGCTGAAGGTCAGAGAAGGATCAGATGAACTTAATCTCAACATGCATAATCATAAGTTTTGAGTTTCTCATTTCTCTAGTACAAAAGACTATAAAAACCCAAATCCACCCACTGTAAGTACTTACAGTGCAAGCGAGACACAAAGCACCAAAGGGCCCCAAAGATCCCCTGTTACCAAAGGAAAAAATAAAATCATAAGTATCATAGCATGATGCTGAGTTTCATTTTCCTGCAAACAATAAAGCACCTTTTCCAGCTCCGATGTATCACTTTCCATATTACACTTCCTTATAAACTGCTTATCTAGCATCCGCTGTGGTTTAACCACAACAGCACCTTACACCATTTTCTAGAATACAATTTATTCAAAAGCCTTCAACTACTTAAATCTAACTGTTCTACATATTCTGATATGTTCCACTTTTAAAGAGCTTTGGTAATACTGATTTTTCATGTTTGTTATTCAGCACGCAACAACAACAGAAAGAACATGGGACAGATTGGCAAAACATCCTTTGAAGACCTTGAAAATCTTCTTATACATACAGTCTCTGAGAAGTGCACTACTCTTCTTTGGATACATGACATGGACAAATTTTTTCCCAACAGCCTTCAGATCTCTCATCTGAAATAAAGAAGTAACACTTTAATTTATCCCTTCATAAAAATTACACTTCACAACTGAAAGCAGAAAGACAGAAGTAAAGGAATATTGATGGTAAATCAAGACAGAATCCAACTCAAAAATTTCCGCAGCATTCTTTGCAAACAATGCCTACTTTATCGACATTCCTTAACAACCACAATATTTTATCCTTTAATAACAACTAATTAAGAATAATTATTTGTTTGGTCTTCTAGGAAGAAAAAAGTAATGAAAAATCCCATTAGTCAGGAGAGTTTTCTATTGGGCTCCATCTGAGGCCTCTGCCCTTGCAAAGATTTTGAGATCACAAATAAATTTTTGGGCTACAATTCAGGTATTTTTTAACCCAGAAGAACTAATTTTACATGGCTAGTTGTAAAAATAAATAAATAAATACACCCCACCCCCCCCCCCCGAGTTACAGTGACATACAAGGACAGCTCTGCAAAAATAAAGTTTTTGCAGTTGGCCAAAGCTATCAGAAAAACATGTGTTTTACCATAGACAGAGGCACAGACTCACAATAGTATCCCTAACAGGCTCATCCAGTGTGGAGTAGTCTTCATCAGGAGAGTGAGATCCAACAGGAACAGTAATTTCCCCTTCCACTGGAATATCTTCAGATATTGACACATCTGCAAGACCTGCAAACTAAATGTTTTTTTTAAACCTTTAGAAAAAAAAGAAGGACAAACCAGCTCATATTCACCGCAAATGTTTTTCAGCTGGGTTTCAGATCAAAACAGCTGCTCTGAATTCAACAGTTAATAACATGGTCAACAACAGAGGCCAGCCATTGTTTGCCCGATTTAAACAGCTCACAATCTAAAGACATGAGTAGGCACGTCCAAGCAAAGTGTTTCTTCAGTAACTCCCAGTAACCTGCTTTCTATCTTCTATTTATAGTAGATAACTAAAGGAAGTAAAAAGTTTGCTTGTGTTTTTCAAGTAGCGTAATGCCCGACAGCTATACAGCCACACCAACGCACGCAAATACACTGCCGTTCATGGACTCCATGGGGAAGCAACTCAGAAGAAACCGTACAGACATCTACAGGCCAAGCACAAAGCCAAGGCTGTTAAAAGCCAAGTATTGACCAAACAGTTTTCCTCCACCCAAGCAAAAAGTTAAAGTGCTCTTGTTCCCAGGGCTGGATGCAGAGAACAGCCCGACCAGCTCCACAGCAAACCCTGGGGCAGGCAGGGCGGTGGGCAGCAGGCCGGCGGCTCCCGCTCCCTGTCCTCCATGCGAACCGGCGGCCACCGCGACCCCCGCCGCCCCACACACGAGACCACGTACGGCGGCCTACCCCGGCGGCCGGGGCTCCCGTGGCGCGGCTGGGCCCTCTGCTGGCCGGCAAAGGCAAGGCCCGGGCATGCCGCGGCCCCGACCCCGCCGCCGAGTACTGCAGCCCCCCAGAGCTGGCCAGGAGGGGCCGGAAACAACCCGCCCACTCCCACCGCCACGCTCACCAACGGCCCCCCGGCACTGCTGCCCTCCGCCGCCGCCATGTTGGCTACTCGGGCGACGTGGCCGAAATACGTCATCACTACGCGCGGCGACGGCTGCCGCGTCACGCACCGCCAGGGCGTCCATGGCAACGCGAGCGGGGGCTGCCCCCCCGCTCCGCCCCGCCAGCAAGGGGGCGCCCTTGCCGCATGCCGCCGGTCCGGCCCGGAGCGGTGACCCGGACTGCAGCCCCCGGGGCCCATCCGCGGCCTCCCCCGGCCCGGCCAGCCCCGGCCCGCTCCGGCCCGTACCCCCGGCCTGCCCCATGCCCCGGCCGGCCGGTGGCGCGGGCGCGGCGGGCCTAGCCGAAATGAAACACCCTCCCGCAGCAGCGCGGGGCCGGGCCCGGAGGCGCCGCGGCCCCCTCAGGGCTCGGTGAGGGGCCTGTACGGACCCGGCCGGGCACCGCGGCGGGACGGACCCGAACTACAAGTCCCGGCAGCGGCACGGCGGCCGGAAGCGGGGGTCGGGTGGGGCGGGGGTCGCCTCAGCCCAGCGGCCCGGCCTGGCCCGGCCCACAGCTGCGCAGCCCGGCACAGGCAGGCCGGCCGGCGGCGGGGGGTGTAGGCCCCGCCCGCCCGAGCCTCCCGGGGCAGGGCCGGGGGCGGTGCCCGCCGGGGCGGCGGCATGGCCGCGGCGCGGGGCTCCCGGGGCGGAGGGAGGGCGGTGTAGCCGCGCCCGCCCCGCAGCGCGGCGGTGCCGGGGGTGCCAGCGGCGGGAGGAGCGGCCGGCGCAGAGCCATGGGGCACCCGCCGCTGGAGTTCAGCGACTGCTACCTGGACAGCCCGGACTTCCGAGAGCGGCTGAAGTGCTACGAGCAGGAGCTGGAGCGGACCAATAAGTTCATCAAGGAGGTGATCAAGGACGGCAACGCGCTCATCGCCGCCATACGGGGTGAGTGGGGCAGCAGCGGGGCGGGCCGGGGTCCCGGCGGCCTGCGGGCTTGGGGCAGCGGGCGGGGGCCGAGGGCCGCGCCCTGCCCCGATGCGCCGGTGCTGCGATGTGCCGGTCGGTGGTCTGGGGATGGGGCCTCCCCGGGGCTGCCCCGGGCGCAGAGGAGCAGCCAGCGCCCCTCTGCCCGGGCTGAGCGGGGTTTCTCCTTCTTGACCATCACCCTGCGGACGTGGTTTTGGGAGCCCACCTTCGCCTTGGCTCCCGCGGAGGCGTGTGGCCCCGCACCTCGGCGCTCGGCAGCTGCCTTCGTCGCTGGCATCGCGCTGGGGTGACTGGCTGGCCACGGGCAGCAAACTGCCAGCGGCCACGCGTGGGTTGCCGGTCCGGTGCTGGTCCTGCGTGGGGACAGGTCGGATTCGGCCACCCGGGCCAGCTGGGCGCCACCGCCGGCCTTGCAGGGCACCGGCTGCCTGCCGGTTAAGCTCTCCCAGGCACCCGGCCGAGCTCTCCAGGCAGCGCCTTACTATGAGGAGAATATTCTCCTATTTGGGGGAAGGTGCTTGGTTATTTTTCTTCACCAAAGAAGGGGTGGAGTGTGCCCTGGGCCAGCATGGGTCCCCTTGTCCCCCAGCCCTGCTTCCCTCGGATGGCCTGCTGTGAGAATGAGAGGGCTCCATCCAGAAACACTCAGTAGTCCTCCTTTTGTTGTGGGTGTTTCATTCCTTTTTAATAATACCGGGAATTTTTTCAATTTAATGTCGATTTGGGTGTTGCCTTTAAGGGAGTCACTTGTTCAGAAGTACTGAGACTATCAAAATACCTGGACCAGGTTGCGTCCTCTGAAACCGCCTTGTCCGTGGGCTTAGAAATTTTTTTTCATCCAAGAGCTGTAAATATGCTTTCTCTGTGTCATTTCTTACATCTTCTTTGCTTTTATAAATGTTCATTAAAATATGGCAAAAAATGTATGACACCGCAGCAGCTACAAAGGTTGCGCTTGCATCAGGTGAAGTGAAAGCAAACAAAAAAATCAGCAGGACAGACTGTGATCATACACTGCTTTTCTTGCTAGCTGGTTTGTTGTTAGTTGGTATTAATAGGTTTAGCTACTGCCCTTTTAAGAATAATCCAGAGCTTCCTTGTTATTAAGGCAATGGCGGGAATAGTCTGTGTTTACCCATCTGGAAAACAGCAAAGACAAAAGCTAGTATGACTGAAACAGCAAACATCACAGGGCTGGAAGACCCTAAAACGTACTAAAAAACCAACCCCCAAATCTCTGCTTAGTCCAGGGAAGAAAAAAACCAACCCCCAAAATGAAAACCAAAGGGATTTTAATAAGCCTGCTTGTTAACATAAATACTTTGCTTTTTCTTCATCACTTTGGTCAAAACTGTTTCCATTTTTAATGTTTGTAAACCCTAATGCTGCACTCAGAGTATGGATGCGAGGGTGTTTCGCTAGGTCAGCAAACCCATCCCAGTGAGGCTGGTCAAGGAGGAAGGGAAGAAGTAGAAGGAAACTGAGTACATCCAGGCAGCACTGAGTGTGTACTCTGAGGCAGTACACCCCAGAACTGAGGAAACCTGAAATTTCTTGCCTGAAATGCTGTGGGGGTGTTTTTGTGCTGTTTTCTTTTATAGGAGTGCAGCTGAACCGCAGGCAGAGGGATGGGCTAGCCAAGCAGGTGGCTGGACACGCACAGCTGGGGAGGGTGCTGGGGCCAATACCTGCCTGGGCTTCTATCGGCTCCTGGGGGGGATTCACTCCCTCCCATTTAGCTGACAGCTAACTTTAAAAAAATTCTAGGCCTTCCTCTCTGAATTCTGCCTGTCTGGAACTGTGGATAGGAATTTGGGGCTACTTGCTGTCCATTGCCCAAACAGCTTGGGCTGATGGCTGGTTTATCCCACTTGCCAGTCAGTGACAGTGGTGGCTGAAGATTTTCTTTCTGCCCCTTGGCAGTGCTGTGGGATGGATGTGTCCCTGGGCAGCTGGGAAGCAAAGATGATGATAGTCTCACCAGGAGAGAGAGTGAGATCTCTTTGTCAAGGATAGAGGGTTAATTATGATGATTGTTCTGACTGCACCTGTCTGAAATCTGTCCAGAGGTCCCTCTGCCTTACCCTTTTAATGGGTGAGGCACCCTCTTGGTGCCAAACTGTTTCAAGGTGTTGACTCACTGCACAGAATACAGACCTCTGGTGACATTACAGAATTAGATGTTGCCTGCGTGTTTGCTGATTAATTAATGAATAAACTCCAACATAAGATTTAAAGCAAATCAGTCCCCCATTTTGCTTAGACTTGTAGAAATGTCAAACACCTGCTGTCTCCAGCTGGCGGGCTCTTCAGTCTGACATGGTGATGGAAACTGCTGAACAAAAGACTCGTGTGCAGCACAGTCTGTCCGGATACAAACACATGCATCCGCGTGAATTATGCAAGCGCAGCAATGCTCGTGCAGGCTACCAAGAAGAGCAGTGTAGTTCCCCCTTGCAGGAAAATAGGATCTGCTGGGATTACGTGATCTGTAAACACAGTCTTAAAAGTCTGAGAATGCTCAAAGTTGTCTTTTATCTTCCATTTGCCAAGTAATAGGGAAAAAAGTGAGCATGACTTTATGTGGAGTTCTGCAGGACCTTCAGTTCATGTGCTGGGGGAGCCAGGTGGTTTTGAGTTGTCTGTGATACGAGTAGCATGTGTATTGTTCTTTTCTTGGTTGCTGGCAGTGTTCTTGTTGAAAGTGTCTGACCAGTTAAGGATGTCTCAGCCTACCTGCTGGGTGGTAAAATATTGGGAGTGTTCTAGCAGAGTCTCTACAGACTAAAAAAGAAAAAACCCACTTGGTATCACTTTGTTATGTCAGCAGCGGAAGATAGGCATCCATAAGTGCTATTTCAGTGACTTCTATTTGAGATTTCTGGATGTCTTTTTAAGTTTTTTGTAGCCCTTTTACTGGTAGATTCATTCACTGTAATTGTGTTTGTGAATTAATATGTGAACTTGAGTGCAGATTTTTTAAACAAGTCATTCAAGTAGCATGGAATTATAAATTTGTAATATTAAATGCTTCCAGTGGTATATGTCTAGTGGTTGGGTGTGCTGTTTTAATTAAATGGATTGCTTGTTTTACAAATGCATGTACTCCCTTACATTTCACAGTTTTAAACCCTTCCGCTCCGTCCCATCTGTGCCGATGGTCAGTGATGGCGAGTGGTGAATCATCATGAGGGTGACCTGGCTGCGGTGTGCTGCAGGGAGGAGTTTTGAGGCAGCCACATCTTTACTCCAGTCTTGTTTCTTGGTGTTTATTCCCAGCTCTCTCAAGGCTTACTGCAACCCCAGACCCTTCTCAGAGGAAAATTCCTGTTGATCTGGATGAAGTGATTCCCATGTGTGGCACCACGTGGTGTGCAGGTGCCCAGCACTCTCGGGAAGATGAGTGAAGGCTCAGGGGGACCCAGCTCATGGGTGCCCACCTGCTAGTCTGGAGAGGAGGAAAAGCAAGTCCCCCCTTCCAAATGCGGGAGGTGCCATGACATGGAGATCTGCTGGGGGTTGTCCATGCCAGAGAGTCAAATCTGTTGACACAGCTTGGGAGCATTGCTTCTGCTGGCTGCTGAGCCAAAACTGCCACTCCTGCTAAGATCCCAGATGGGGAGACAAGGGCAGCAGGACCCATGGTGAGGGGACGTGGGCTTTGGAGAAGAAATTAATCTCCTTCTGAGCTGCCCTTCCTCTGCAGGAGTCTGCTGACTTCAGCTTCCCTTCATGTTTCTAATGAAAAGCTGAACTTCCCTTCCCTTCCCCATCCCAGGGAGAGGCTGGAGCCACAAGGGTAAGTGCTTTCCCAGGCAGCAGGGCTTCCCCGCCTCTGGCTCTTCTGCAAGGAGAAGCCGGAGGGAGTACTCTGCCCGGCGCAGCTGTTCAGGGTCCAGCACTAGAAACCATCCCTGGAAAGCCCTGCCTCTGTTTGGTTTGCAGTGGGGCAGAGTCAGGAGCAGCTCCTGCACAGGTTAGCTCAGGGTGGGGAGTGGGCTGAAGGAGGACTCATAGTAGCGGCCATGGCTTGTGCTGCTCCAAAGCACGTGTGTCAGAGGAGGCTTGTCTGAGGGCTGCAGAAAGGGCCTCCCCTACTGCCCCAAGCCCACATGAGCAGAAGGGTGTGTGCTCATGGTGGTAGTAGCGCTGGCCGGCTCTGCAGAGGGAGGAAGCAGTGAGGGGGACTTCAGCTCCCCTTGGTCTGCTGCATGCCTCTGTTTCCCCTTCTGCATAGCAGGTAGTGCTCAAGGGCTTTGTCTGAAGTGGGGGGCTGTTACCCAGGTGAGGGGTGCACTTTGGTGCTTTAAACTCCTCTTGCCTTTCAAGGGCTTAAGAGAAATCGGTTCCACCCCACCCACCCAACTCTGACGTGTTACCAGCTGAAATAAATAAAGTACCATGGGTAAAGCCCTCCCAAGTGCTGTGCAGCTCCCCATGTTCTGGTGTGGGTCCCTGTGCAATTACAGTCACACGTTTGCGGCCTGTAAGTGTGGCATTTTTTTTCCTCTTGCTGACAGACAAACCCTTGAGAACTGACTATACATGGGACACTAACATTACTAAGTGGAAGGTTGTGCCAAATGAGAAATTAAACTGACTAAAGCAGAGAAAAATACTGTTCATTTGTAATAATCTTGGGTGTGAAAGGCCATGATAGCAAATAAGTTACTCTGAGACAGAAATGTGAGTTATTTTTGTTGTAAAGTTGGCTGCATCCCTTCTTTCTTGTGCCAGGAGTATGCAGAGTCTCTGGCAGTGCCAAGTGACGATGCTGGTCCCATACGTTGTGCTGGCCGTGCCGGAGCTCGCTGTGGCCTGGCCCGGGCTGGGGGGTCAGCCTTGGTTAGCCTTCCTCCCGGCGCTGGGGGGGCGGCTGGCGCTTGGCCTGTGGCACGCTTTCTTGGCACTCCCGAGGCCAGGGCTGCTCTGGGGCTGCTTCGCTCGCCTTTGAAAGCCAAGACCAGTACTTCTAGCTGGCCCCCATGGAAACTGCAAGGTCTGCCTTGCTCGGAGCGTGCAGGGCTGGCCTCAGTCCCCTTGGCCTGGCACCTATCCCCTCAGGCTGGCCAGGGCCCCGTGTGGGCACTGGGGATTCAGCCCCAGCAACAGCTTGTTTGTGTGGCAGAGCTCGCGGCCCGTGCTGTAGTGGCCAGCACCAGATCACAGACAAGATTTGCTGCCAGCTGCATGCTTGAGGCCACAAGCAAGGATGTCAGAAGTAGGTGACTGTGTAGCACCATAGTTGTTGGAAGAATGGCTCTTCACAGCATTTTCTTTCTGTGGCTCAGTATGTTGTTGGGTTTTCCAGAATCTTTCCTGCTAGCTGTGCTCTGCTGTGTGTGGTCATGCAAAACCATCTATTTCCCCCTGGTCTTTGATCTTTTCTTGTAATTATGTATCAAACTGAGTTTAAGAAATGTCAGGTTGAGGCTCTTTTTATTAACGTACAAATGCTGCAATGGTGTAAGCTGTCCTTTGAAGCTGGAAGAGCTTTGAGTTCTCATGCAAATGTTGCATGCATGGTTTTGAACCTGATTTCTGTACTGCATAAAGTTTTGAAGATTGCCTCTGACTTTGCATGTCAGTTAATTGTCCTCCCCAGGCAATGCAAGTGTTTTATCCTGGGAGGATAACCTTATAAAGGAATGTGTAGAGGCACCTATGCCTGCAAAGCACATGGCAGTCTGTAACAAAAGGGTCTGGGTGGGCTTTTCCCCAAGACTGGGATTGAATAGGAGACTCAGGGAAGGGTCCACCATTATCCTCTTCCCTGCACGTCTGGTACTGGCAGCACTGTGTGTGGGAACTTGCTTGTCTGCTTGAGGGACTCTGCAGTCCTCACTGTGGAAGACCTGTTCTCAACAAGTTCCTGTGCTGTTGTTGGAGGTGGTGTTTGAGGATTTAATGCTCTGGAGTGTAGAAGGCAGAGTGTCAACAGAATGCAGTATTTTAATGAGATTAAAGCTGCCATGGAGTGGCCTGTCTGCCTGGTTCCTACAGGAACCCCATGTGCAGGTTCATGTAAAGTCTATAGAGACAAAGGCTTGAATCTATTACTACAGTGTGTTACAGGCAGATACTGGTTTTTGCCTATGTCTGAACAAGCCTAAGGCTCCTCTGGAGAAGGGGGAAGAGGAATGTGTCTGTCCCACCAGTGTCCATGTGCTGGCTCAGGAAGGGTTGCAGTTTGCCAGGCAAACATTAGCTCTGCACTCCCGGCAGAGCTTGGCATCAAGATGTCTGCGTGAAAAATATCCTGTCCCACAAAGGCAGCTTATTTGGGAGCCAGCATATGGCACATTAATGAAGATGTGCATAGAAATCATCCATGTGGATGCACCGAGGCCTTCTGTCTCATGGAAAGCCACTCATTAAACTGCCCAGTATAACTAGAGAAATCTGGTGTCCGAACAAGACTCATGTAAGCAGTTTTTCTGAGGCCACTGGCTAGGTGATTATGAAGAGGCTGCTCATGTGCCCATGTTGGTAATGCAGAACAGTTCCAACTTCTTCAGATTTGGTCTGTCCTTTTTCTTCCAGTTGTATCACAACAGTCAGTACCTGAGCCTTGACTTGAATGGTTCCAGGATCAGACCCTGTACCAGTAGGCATGGCTCTCAGTACAAAGACTTGGCCCTGGCTGGGTATAATCAGCTGAACAAGGTCTTGGTGGCCTCATTAGCTTGGCCAATCTGCTGTCCCTGCATTTGGAGATGGTGTTCATCATTACACCAGCTTAGGGGGAACCTCAGCCTGGAGCTGCAGACAGCAAGCAACTGAACGCTTCTACCTGGAGTGGGGCTGAGTTCAGCCAGGTATCAGCCTTGCTGCCTCATCAGTCACCTTCCAGATGAGGGACATTGGGGAAAACATTGCAGAGCAGAAATGCAGATCTCTTGGTTGTCCCCTCATGGTCTCCCCCTGTAGTGTCACTGGAGCCTTTTGTTTTACTGTGGAACTGGTTTTCCACCCATGCTGGTGGCACTGGGAGGAGCTGCCTTGGACTGACTTTCCAGAGGGGGATGGCTCACTGCTGCAGGGACACCTTCCGCCTTTCTCCCAGAGCACATTACGCTATAGCAGCAAGTGTTAAGCCATTTCTGGACTTTAGCAGGGGAAAAATGACTTGCTGGAAAATATATCGCTCCCCTCTGCCAATAATGTATTCTCTTGTATTTGTTCGCTCCTTGCTGGTTTTCTCCCATCACCCAACACGGTGGGTTTCATTCAGTAAGGGCTCCAGTTAGTGCTGATAACTTTTTAAATTTTCTCCTAAATTTTCAGCTGTAGTTGTTTGCAGACATCAGCTTAAAACAATCAATTGCTTTAGAGTGGTGTTGTGTGGACCTAGATACCACCTAGACCAGTTACACTCAATGAGTTAAAGACATCAAGGCCATGCAGTTTTAGCCAGGAACTAGCCAGAAACCTTTCTCTGGAAAAGAAGTATGCAATAAGAGAATGAAAATGTCTTGAGGATTTGGAGACCTATGTGCTCCTAAGTATCACTGTGCTACAGCACTGGGGTCTGTGGTTTGCACCATCTTATAGCAAAGGTGATAGTAGGAATACCTGGAAGCTGTTTACACAGAGACTTTTGGAGGCCTTTAGTAGATAAACTCTGTGTGTGTGTGTACCTGTATGTGGGGCAGACCACAGTGTTCTGCAGTACTGGTAACACACAATACCATTTACAGAAGTGCTACTTACTGGAAGTACTCTGGCTTCATAACCTAATAGGATGTTCATAACAATATTCATCAAATGTGATGACTTCCACTGAAAAAAAACACATTGCCTTCTTTTTCCTCTGTGGGCCTATACCTCTGCCTTTGAGTGGAGTGGCAGTTCAAATTCCCTGTCCCCTGCAGCAGCTCTGAAGCGATGCTCAACTTGCAAAAAAAAAGTTTCTGTGTCTGTATCTCAATGCAGTGGACTTCAGCTCATGTGCGACCAGTGCTGCTCTCCCTGGTGAGCATCTGTGCTCTGTGGGTATCCTCAGGACAGGTAGGAAGAGGGAATCTTTTTGCAGCCAGCAGATGATGAAGCAGCTCATTTTCCTGGGCTGTAGGCCATGTGCACAGAATCTAGGGCCCCAAGTTGGTGCAAATCTAAACCAGACATGCTTTAACCAGAAACTAAAAAAACAATAGCAAAAAAAAAAAAGGGAGCAAAAAACCCTTCCAAAAAGGCAACCCTCCCCACAGCCGTCAAAGCTGTATCTTCAGATGCAGGCCAGAAAAACGAGGAGCGTGCACAGTATCTCCCTACTCCAGTTGCAGGGTGTATCTTACCCCTTGTTTCAGGGCTTGACATGCTCCAGGCTGGAGCAACTTGCTTGCCCTGCACATGGACACTGTCATGTTTGCTTTGCTGTGTGGCTGATGCATTGGGCTTGGTGGCAGGGCAGGTGGCTGCATGGTGATGGCTCCCGTGTGAGCTGTGTGGTGCTGGGCTCCATGGGTGCAAAGGCTTCGCTCCCCTCCCTGCCTCTGCTGGCTCTGGTCCCCAGCCTCCCCCTGGGACTGCTGGCTTCTGCTGGTTACAGCTGCTCCATCCGTGTCCTTGTCACCTGCACGAGGGGTATTCAGAGTAGGCATGAATATTGGCTGGGGTCACTTCCTGCCCCTTGCCAGTCCCCGCTGCAGCAGCACCATGCGTCAGCTCTCTCTCTGCCAGCTCAGGGGCTGGTGAATGGGCTGTGGCCCAGCCCTGGGCCAGTTTAAAACAAACCAATGTGCAGTATTTTGTGAAGGCTTTTTTCAGCCCGATCAGTGCCACAATACACCTTCTGGGAACTTGCCTGTATACATCGGCACAAAAGGCCAGGGCAAGAGGTTAAGTTGTTTTCACATGTTTGAGTATATTTTTTTCTTCTGTCATGCATGAGAGATGAAGAGAGCTTTTCATTCATCTTCTGTTGCCTTTCCTGGCTCCTTCCCTGGGAGGATGTGGGTGTTATCCATGTTTTGTAATGTGTCTGACAGCCCACGGGCTCACAGCAGCACTGCTGCTGACCAAAGAGTTTCCTCTTGAGTCACTATGTGAGGACTCAGCTTTTCTGGCTTTTTTCTTCAGAAATTTTTGTAATATTTTATTTATTAATTCTGTTGGTAGCACACTGGTAACTACAGATGTGGCGTCCTGCGTTCACTGTCCTGCTGTGTGTCATCTCAGCTTTGTGTAGCGGCTTCAGCATCCCCACTAGTTTGTGCCATGATGTGCAGCCAGAAGCCTCCCTGTGTCACAGTCCTGGCCATGTGGCTCCTTGGCCCTGTGCTGTATTATACCTGCCTAGAGAACATGGCTCCAGCACCGATGGCTGGCTGCCTGGCTGCAGCTGCTGTCTGCAAGGAGGAGCTGAAGTGCCAAGAGGCCCCTTCCCCAAGGGGAAAAAGGGGCAAGAGCATGCCGTGGATGCCGGGCTGCAGTGCCATACACTGCCAAAGTGGTACCTTCTCTGACAGGGTTGCTACCCTTCAGCATTGGCTATCAGAAGTACAGAGTTTCTGTGCAGTTTGAAGAACTGTGAGGTTTATGGGAAAAAAGGGCAGACTTCTTTCCTGCACACAAAGCAGTGCTATTTTACAGACATTGAACACGCCGAAATGAAAGCTGCTTTGAAACTGCTGATGAAATTCAGCAGGCAGCAGTTATTTTTCTTACTAAGCATTAAATTAATGTTTCAAAGGTGTGAACCTTTTATTTGAGTGTCTGACATGTATGAAGAAAAAAGCTTTTGGAAACTTCTAATTTTTGTTTTGGTGCTGATGGACTTTTCCACATTGGCTTGTGCTTTGCCTTGCAGAGTCCTGACCACTGTTTGTTGAGCTCCTCCTTCAGGAGCAGTGATCCCCAGGTCATGCTGGCTTTTCCCTTCTGGGGTGCATTCAGATGCTGCCTTTGTTGCTGGTGTCCTTTTTTTGTCACCAAATTTTCCATGCAGGTGAATGTGCAGTCACGAGTTGTTCAAATGATGATAAGAGTAGCTGAATAGCCTGAGATAAAGTTTATACATGTAGGCCTAGAATTTAGGTTGCTGTTTGCAGTTTGTTCTCTCTCCTTTTTTTATGCTGTTACTCCAGCCAAGACTGATTATGAAGCTAGGTATTTTTAAAGCAAGAATAATTTTATTAATCTTACTAAACCTCGTAGCTGTGAAAATTGAGAACAAGGGACACAGCCTGTTCCTGTGCCATCAAATGATGAACTGGGGACCTGCAGGGCATCAGGGGACCCTCTGTGGTGGACTCAGAGCTGGACCCCTAAGTCCTCATGGGATGTGAGGCTGGCAGAGGTGGGCTATCTCTCAGCGAAGCCCACCTAACGGTGCTCAGCAGTGTGAGTGAGTTTGGGCTGCCTGTCAGGTTGAAGGTGCCTGAGGGGCTCCCAGGTGGTGCTGGCTGATGGCCTCATCCACACTGGCAGCAGCTCCTGGCCCTGAAGCAGGAGGGATGTGCATTCCTCCCCGCACTGAGCTTGTAAGCTGCTTGTGAGTCTTCCCCTTGCACCGTGTGTGACTCATCTGGCCTCCTGCCTGCCCTTCTCTGCACCCTTATCGAAGGAAACTCTGAAATCATTGCGTGCTGGGGGAGCAAACTGCTGGCTCCACTCGCTCGCTGAAGCCGCCTGCAAAAGCACTTGGTTTTCACTTGCCTTGCCCCTGCCTGGGAAGGGTGGCTGCTGGGAAGCTGAAATGAGATGCATCTGATGGCTCTGCAGATCATAAGATATCTCTGTGGGGATTGCTAATGCTCTGCCCCGGATAAGAGTCTGTTGTTTTCGTGTTTGTTTTCCCTGTGTTCGTACGGCTTGTACAGCAGGGAGCTGTGGCTCTTGGAGCACAGCCTCTTCTGCCGCTTACGCCAAAGCAGCCGTGCCAAAAGTTTGCTCGGCTGCTCTCAGAGCTGGGGAGCTCCGCGTGGCCTGAAGTGCTGCAAGGATTTGTGCAGCTCTGCCCTGTCCTTGCTGACCAGCTGCTTTGCACGAGGTTCTCCTGCTCCCCAGGGAAGTGGGCTGCTCAGCCCCTCGTTGACAGCTCGCTTGTCCTGAGGGAGGAGAAAATTAATTTGCTTTCCATGGCTCAACTTTTCGGTTCCTTTATTTTTCAGAGTCTGTCCTTTGTTCAACATGGCTAAGCCTTGTCCCCAGGACTGGGGAAGGCTGGTAGAAAAGCTAGCCTCCATGGGATGGTGATATAAGTAGGTGCAGCAGACGGTCACCTGCGAGCCTCACCCTACTCTGGCTGCCTGTTTGAATTACAGCCCCAGCCCCTGCACTGATGCCCAGCGCCGCAGCCATGGCTCACCTGACACCACCATCCCTGCACCACCAGCAGTCTCGGCGTGCTCTGCTGCTGGGGGCAGGCATATAGCAGCCTCTGCATTTGAAGTTCAAAGAAAGCAGCCATGTGCTGCTGCCCTTGGAGCCCTCTCATAATGGGTTGAGGAGCTGCTGGCCACCCCAGCACAGGAACGCTGGCACCAGCTCGACTGTAGTCTGCATCACCCCGGTCCAGAGCTGTGCCAAGCACACTGCTCGCAGGTGTCGCTTCTTGGCACCCTTGGTTGCTGTGATCAGGTTGGAAATTGTGAAATGCGTTTTCCTCTGCATCACCTTAACTGGAATACAAAAAATAATAGTTTTCTAAATGGTCAGGCTTTGCCAGGAGCTGAATTGTGAACGAAGAAATTCGTATTGTGAGAGTTTGGAGTGAAATAACGTAAGAGACGGGCTGACTGCAGCCACACCGCCAGCAGAGGAGTGTTTGCCAACCCCTTTGGTCTTTTGGGGTGGTGGGAGCTCTTCTTGAAGGCAACTTGTCTGTAAACCTGGGGTTAAAATTTATGGAGAAAACTTCGTCATTTCCCCTCTGATACTGGTTGGATGTCACGACATATATGATTGAGAGAAATTATAGCTGTATTATTTCTTAATGCACATTTCAACACTTTTGCTGATTTCTGAGGCTGCTAATCTTTTTTTAACTTCCATTTCAGTTAGCCACGTGTTCTGGGCTGTCTGCCTCATGTCTTTTTCCAGTTTTGCTGAAGGAACTTCGCCAGCTTTGCAGGGCTACGAGATCGGTTTGAAAGGCCAGAAATAGGCCAGAGGTGAAAAACTGTCCTTTGAGAACTTCAGGCGTTTAAATTGTGGTTTTACCACTCACTCATTGTGAGGAGCATTAAGTGAAGCACTGATGCCAGTGGTAATTCTGTCGTGTTGCAGTTTGCGGGGAGGGCATGGGTACCAATGCCTATGCTGCCCCTGCCTGGCTTGGCCAGGGAGGAGGCTGTGGCAAAGGGTCCTGCACTTCACAGGGACTTAAGATCGTGGCTATCCTGATATTTCAGAAGCAAAAATCATAAAAACTTAATCTGTACACTGTCCTTTATAAAAACATTAAAAATATGGCTTCAAGTGCCACTCTGCAGGAAACTAGTACAAGCCAGTGATAATCGCTGAGAGAAAGAACGGTGCGTTCCTTGTCTTTGCTTTAAAATGTGGCTTTGCTGCATGCTTGTTTTCCTGATCAATGGCATTGATCACTAATTATGCTGGACAATCAACGTTCCCTTAATCAGAGGTAGGGGAAGAGTGCATCGTTCTCCTCAGAAGCTGTAACTCGCATCACTCTCTTCCAGTTTTCTCCAAAACAAGCCAATATACCCCAAAATGTTGTCCATCCAGCCTTGCTTGCTTCCTTTTTGTTTTGGTTGGTTTGAGCTGATAAGTTGCCTAACTTCTGAAGCGGTTGGTGAGGAGAGCCACAGTCTCCTTCTGCTCACGGCAGCCAGAAAAACCTCAACTTCCTTGATCTTCAGTCTAGCATAATAAAGCTTGCCAGCTTTTCTAAAGCAATACAGGTACAGTATAGCAGGTTTCCATGAGTCAGTAAGGGGGATAAGGCAAGCATGACAAATATATTACATATGTGATAAATGTGAAGAATTGCTATGTTGGTCTTTTTTTTCCTTTTTTTTTTATTCTTTAGTAAATAAAGAAAATAAGCCTTTCGAGCAAGTTTGTGCACTTATGACAAGGTTGCCTGGGCAAGGAAGATAATTTATGAGAATAAAAAAAGGTTTAGGACAGGAAACAGAAACAAGGTAGGGGGGAAAGTGGGCTGGTGATGTGTGAGTTCAGGTAATGGCACAGAGGGCAGATAACCAGCTTGCAAAGCAACAGGCCACTCAGCAGGAAGAGTTACTGAAAAATGCATTTGTACTTGAACTATATAGCCCTGGTCTTTTCCCTGGAGCCTGTGCTAGATCGACTGAGATAGTAAAAGATGAGGCATTTTGTAAAAGACTGTCAATAAAGGACTGATTAGAAATGTAAATATATAACAGAAGTATTAGACATTCAGTAAATTCCTTTGCAAGAGATTTGTAAAGTACAGCTAAATATAGCAAGTTATTTTTAGAAGTTCATGCTAGCCATTTACTTCTGGCAAGTGGAAACCCCATATCAGTGTATGAAGAATGACTTTTGTAAAATATATCAGTATTTATGAATCCCCACAGCATCCAGAAAGCCTTCAAGGGCACTTGCAAACAACTTGCCACGGGTTAATGCAGAGCATCATCTATGCTGTACTGAGACATTTTTTAATTACCTAATGGTAAGCATCTCTCGTTTATGGAGCAACAGGAGTGCTGTTTTCCTCCCAAGATGCTTGTGTAGATTTGGGACTACCTAGAAGGCTGACCGGAAGATTCTTTTTTTCCCTCATCTGAAAAAAATCAACATGTTTTTGTGTTTGAGCAGCTGTAGAGAATTTAGGAGTGTTCTGTGAGTCAGGACTCATTACTCACGTTCCTAATGGCACATCTGGGCTCAGTCAGGGCAGCTTCATGTATTTCAGAGTCAAGGTATTTTGGTGGGACAATGTTTGGGGACTTCATGCGGTTAGCATACGATGCATAAATACAAGAGCTCAGAGAGAATATGGCCCCTTGGCCAAACAGTTTGTGTGTCAGCTCATAAAGCTTTGCTGCAAGTACAGAGAATCCTCTGGAAGTGGTGGGTCGGGTACCGCATCCAGAACCCTATCTCCAGGGTGGCAGTGTGGATATACTTTGTCTCCTTCATGATGCAACTCCCTGGGAAATTCATCAGTGGGGGCTGGTAACAGTGGGCACATTCTTTTCCCTTCAGGGATCATAGCCCTTTCTTTTGCACACTGGAGGAAAAATGATATTTCTCATGTTCTGCACGTGCCATTGCACAGCTCTCCACAAGGAAGTAGAAAATGTTCTGTAGTGACTAAGCAATGGGAAGCAATTTAGGTGCATCCTCAGCTGCTGTGCATCAGAGTCTTGCAACATTTCCCTGAAAAAAATGAATTTCCAGAGCTCAGATCCTAACCCTAAAATTTGTCTTTGGCTTAAAATACTCTTATTTAAGTACAGAATGAACTTTTATTGTCTTTTGTTTGCTTATTTGAAAGAAAAAAATGTGTGCGGCTGGTTTTGATATTTCTGTTTTCAAGCTTGAGAAGAAGAAAGCAAAATACAAAAATGGAGCTTCTCCTTACATTTGGTCTGTTTATTTTCATTGCCATAGCTCAAAATAGTTTTGGATTTTCCTTAGGGATTGTTGAAGCTGTTTTAAGTTGCTCCATGCAGGGCACCTTTGCACTATGGCTGGGTGTTTGTGCAGGTACAGAAGCTTAGGAGTGGCTTGTTCCCCCACGATGATCTCTGCTGGCTGCTCTCCCCCTAACTGCCTCTGCATTAGTGCAGGCAGGGAGACTAGTTAAAGCTGCTTCTCACCTTCCAGTGTAGGCAAGGGCATCCCATCCCCTTCCCGGGGATGAAACAGGGATGCTGTAGCCCCATCATTCAGCTGTTCATGCCTCGCTGTATCTGCCCTCATTTGGAATCCAGTTAAATTAAGGACTGCATTTGCTCTAGAAATGTCACTGGCCAATGATTGCTATGGTGATGAGGTGTGGGATATTGTGTTTTATTTTTTTCTCCTTAATTTGCAGTGCGATACACAGGGAGCAATATGTGACTGAGGAGTAGACAAAGGCCTGCTGAACCTGCTGCCCATTTGGCCCCTGAGCTCCTGGAGGAGCAGCAGTTCTCGCCTGGCTGTTTCCTGGGGAGAAGTAGAGCTGGTGCTCGCTCTACCAACTGCTGCACAGCTAACAAATGTACTGTAACTGGGTCAGCAAGGGGATATTTAGGTATGAATAACCTGTGTGAGGGTACTGGCAGGCTGGTCCTGGCAGGTGTGAAGTGTATACTCTGCAACCGCTCTTCCACACAGGAGGAGGTTTTTTGCTGTGTTTTTTTTTTTTAGTTTATTTCTAAAAATCACGCTGCTCCCTCTGCATCTCTCTTGCATCCAACATCACATTTGTCCCTCTGGTTCTAAATGAGACAGTCCAAGCGTGGCCCCCATTTTCTGGTGCACAGAGATCCTGGTAGTCCCCATCACTGTCACCAGTGTGTTGTCACTGGTACTTCTATTTCCACGTACTCAGGGATGCGGTTTCCTCTCTTGGCAAGAAAGGACCATTGCAATCACACAGACAGAAACTTGGAGAAGTGGGGCCCTTCTCTGAGGAGTGTAAAGCTAACTAAAGATGTGCATCTGTGACATCTTGAACATCGCACACCTTCAAGCAGCACCACCGTGCCTCATTCTCCAGCTGTGTCCGTTTGTCCCCATGGCAGCATGAGGTGGTGTGTGGGGCTGCAGCCCCTTGTGGGATCTGTCCTGTGGCAATGGTTTTCTTCTGTTTTAAATTCTAAGCATTGGTGTTTGGGGGGGAAGCGGAACCACAACCTGGTTTAGGGCTTCTGGTTGTAATCAGTGGTTTTTCAGAGGCCTGTGGCTTTTGCAAAGATAGCAACATTTTTTTGTTTGTGGTCTTTGGTTACTGATGGTTGCTGTGAAAGGTTGAAAGCAAAAACCTAGCAGGAGTTCTCATGAGCAGTCTGTGGGGCACATCCTCAATAGCTGCAGTCTCTAGAGGTGTGTTTATATATACATAAATACAACCAAAAAGTTCTTTGTGTACCTCCTAAGACTAGCGTGGCTGTAGCTGGCACTCCTTCCCTCCCTCCTGCCAGGCACAGCTTGGCTGGGGTTATTCTGTGCAGAGAGATGGGAGTTTATTTTTACTAGAAGAGTAAATTATTGTAACTGCAAATTGTGAAAGTTGGCATTGCTTAATGAATGCTGTAAGGAAGAAGAGTCCTAGAGGATTCCTGGTCAAATTCATTTTGGTGCATTTCCACAGAAACAGGCTGAGCTGTACCAAGAGCAGGCAGGGTCCTTTAGGGCTGCCGGGCAGTGCTGAGGCTTTGCATGCCGTTTGAGGTGATATCCCTGCCTTGGAAGCACAGTGTTATTCCTTCAGTGACAGTCTGGCTCTGCACATGCATTCCTGGTGCTGTGTGAGCGGGGCAACCCTGCAGCTGCCTCTCTCCAGCCCGGACCCTCTCCCTCCTGCCAGGCTTTGGGTGTGCAAAGTAGGGGGCATTTTACAGCCATGTGTTTGTATTGGGAGGGAAAAGATTTCTGAGTGGCTGTTAAAACAAGGGAGAATAAGGGCTTATCTGTCCCAGTGTGGAGATTTAGCCCTGTTTTTCCACACAGCTGATCTCTTCCTGCCCAGCTCCAGCTGCTGACCTTGGTGGCCCCTTCCAGCTGTCACACTGCTTTCCTGTGGCCATGGCTCATCCCTTTCTCCCCAGCCACCACTGTCCTGGCCCATCCCCTGGTGTCACCGTGACGCAGGCCAAGTGCCACCGAGGGAAGGGGCAGTTTCTTGATGAGTGTCTCTGAGCAGCATGTGGCGATGCTCTGCACCAGGCCCTCGTGCTGTCCTGGCTGCTGGGCCCTGCAGGGACACAGACCCTGGCGTCAGCATCTTGTGTTCCCTCGGCAGCTGCTGCCAGCTGCACCACTGTGGCGGGGTCAGCTGCCAGAGTGGTCCCTACATTAATTTCCCAATAAACACCCCATCATTATAACACCACCCATAATACCGTAGCAGTATCTGATGCTGCCTGTCCTGCATGTATGTATATATATAGGATTTGTTAGAAGCTGGTGTTCAGCCAAGACTCTGTACGTGTACAGGGACGAGTCACGTTGGTCTGTAGGAGTCTGGTTTCCATTAAGCGCTCCGCAGGAGCCACGCCAGGCGTTCGCAGCACTGGCTCTCCCTCTGGCTTGTCCTCTCCTTTCCTAACCCTACATCTTCCACAGGTTTTTTTTTTTCTGTGGTGGGGTCTGCACAGTGCCAGGTGGCTTCCCTGGCCACCCCAGGGATGGCCTTGGTGGCTGTCACCTCGGTGTGGGACAGCAGGGATGGCCATCCACCTTCAGCCACCATTAGCTCTGGGCAGCGCAGCAGGGTGGAATGCACATGATCGCTGCTGGCAGCTGGGGTTTCCTATATCCGACTGCTGAAGGTGGGGATGAGTATGGCTCCCCGAAATAAGAATTCCTTGTCCCAGGCAAACCCAAACAGCACTGGAGTAATTAAGGGGCGCTCATTATTATTTTTTTTTTCCCCACTATGTAGCTAATGTGAGATGTGGCTTATAGCATGTCCACTTGGATTTCCTTCTGCTAGACAATTAGCAGATAAACTTTCTGGCCAGTCAAAATTTTCAAAGGAAAATGTACCTTAAATCAGCTATACTGTTTCTTTTTTTCTGGTTAAAATAGATTGTGTTTGGATTTTTCAAACCTTTGCCCTACTCCCTGTTACTATAAAAGCAAAAGGCAAGCAGCTTGCCAAGGACCATTTCTCTGATGCTGGGGCTAAATGCTGTGCTGACACACACGACGGAAAAACGGTGCGTGCAAACCCTCTGTCCCTGCCAGGCGCTGTGAGTGGGATTTGTGTGTGCAGCCATGCTCCTGGCTCACAGGGATGTACACAGCCAGAGCTGGCTGGTGCCTCCTCACCACCCCCGCAGCCAGCACACATGGAGGGGACAGACAGATGCTGGCTGGGGGTGTGGGAGGGTGGGATGCGATGAGCCTCGGGTACCGCTGGCTTTTGGACGTGCTGCTCAGGGACTTGGCGCTGGGTTCGGTGGGTGTTCAAATGGAGTGATTGAAGTTCACCCACTAATCAACGTAGCCAAGGAGCGAGGAGGGGCTAGATGGGGGCCATCAGCAGCATCCAGGGAAGATGATGAGGGTTTGCAGAGGGATGAACAGATTCCCCTGAGCGACAGCCGAATGAGAGCCTCTGGCCAAGCCTGAAGCGAATGCTGAGGGGACTGAGAGCGAATTATTTGCTGAGGTTTTCCATCAAGTCAATGACATCATTCTGTGCTGGAGTTCACCCATTTACACACTCTCAGCCCCCCAGCAGCTGTGGGTAAATAGCGACATTCAGGCCTGAATCTGCCCATTCAGGAACAAAGGTCTGACCCATCAGAGGAAACTGCTGAACGAGGCTTTTGAGGGGAAAACGGGGACTGTGCACTCTGAGGCTGTGCTTCTCCCCAGGCCAGGGACCTGGCTGTTCCCGCATGCCATGCTTGCTCAGGGGCCCTCGAGTGCTCCTGACCTAGGGACAGGGGAAGCAGAGCAGTCTGGGGACCTGTCGGGATCCTGCACAGGCCACTTGATTTTTTTCCCCAATGCCCAGTTCAGTGTTGTCCAATTCTTCTTTCCCCTCCGTAGCAGTGTTTTGGAAAACTCCATGTTTGCCACCATGGTCATAAGTTCTTCTGTCACTGAGTCTGCAACGGAAAAGAATTAACAAAAATATACCCAGAATCACCATTTTTCTCAGGCTAGAAATGCAGGGGGGTAGGCTGTACTGTGCAGACACAGTTCCTCACTAATTCAGATCTCATTTTTGGCCATTACTTTCCGCCTAGATTTTAACAACTGATGCCGAAAATGATGGTGCGTGTCTTAATTTTTTTAGACAAACAGACAAATTAAAAAAAAGCACCCATGTGCACAGAGTTGCTCTGTTGCAGCAATCTTTCCCCTGGTTTGGCAAAGCAGGGGACTGTGAGCTGGTTGCACGTTAATGCCTGTGCTGTGATGTCTGCTACACTTTTGCAGTTTCCTGAATTTCAGAAAGTGCTGTCTCCAGTGGATCCCCCCAAAGGAATCCAGCCTGGGACTGTGCCTATAGCTGTAGTCCAAAATTAGGGAAAATAGCAATGCAAATCAAAGTATAAAATTATTCCTTTACTTTTGTTTTATTGTCTACACTCTATTCCCTAAGGTTAAGCAAGTTCAGCCTCCTTCTGTTTGTATCTCAGGTATTTGCTGTTGGAGAAAGACTTAACGCCCCCAAAAAGCACGTAACTGTGCAGGAAGATGTGGTTGGTGTGAGACTATCAAATACATTGCATCTCCCTCTTGTGCTCTGCCAGTGGGAAAAGGACTTGGTTTCTTGTGCAGTGAAGTGTTACCTGTGGCTGTTGCAGCTGTCACCATATGGGTGATTTTGGCACTGGGGTCTGCTGCATTGTCACTGCCCCGTCCCAGCGGCAGCTCCTCTGCCAATGTCAGCAGACGCCTTCACAACAACGAAGCCACTAATGAAGCTGTGAAGCAGCCGCACAGGGCACAAAGACACAAAGGATCCTTTTGGCTAGAAAATTCTGTGGGAAGTCCAAAAATAATTTGGGCTGAGCTACAACCGCCATCAGGAAGTGTCTTTGCTTCAAGAGTGAGCGTTTCTTCACCAGCGAGACAGGAGCAGGTCCCTGGGCCATCTGCAGATTCTCTGACGAGCATAGCTTGAGCCCCCCAAGGGCCTGCTTGTGTCTGTGACCCCCTAAAGAGGAGCAGTTATTTTGAATCCTGTCTTCTTCCCCACGTTTATCTTCTGAGTCTACAGATTCTCCTCCCGTATAATGAAAAAATTTACTCTGAACAGTGACAAGCCTGTCTGACAGCCTCTGTGCTCTGAGGAGCTGTGCAGATGCATGTGTGGCACCGGGGATATCTACTTCTCTGGAAACGTTCCTGCAGGGCTGGTGAATGCTGCATGTGAAGCTGCATGTTTTCCTGCAGAGGAATCGTGTCAGTGTCTCTTTTTGTACGTAGCAGGACGTGAGGCTATTGGTCGGCTGTTTGTATGATTTGGTGCATCATTAGTATTGCAGAAGCATTTTCAACAACACTGAGAAAGAAAAAGAAAACAAAACAAATGCTCTCTGCAGCCTCTAACGGATATTAACATTGCAACCTCTTCTGAAGTGCTTAAATTCATAATGCATATGGATTTTTCTAACAGCCTCACTATGGTTTTGTTCCATTTAGGCTAAATTTCTAAGACTTGCTGCTTCTGTGTAACAATTGCAAAAATATACAGTCTTACTGCTCTATTCTTTTCCAGGTTACTCATCGGCAGTACAGAAATTCTCCCAGACTTTGCAGTCATTTCAGTTCGACTTTATTGGTGACACACTAACGGATGATGAGATTAATATTGGTAAGTCTTCTTTTTCATCCAAACTTTCAGTAATTGAGAAAGTCTATTCCTTCTTTAGGTGTTTGCCTGTGCTGATGGTTGTTAAACAGCATCAGGAGCCGGGTTCCTCAGATGCTAGTCAGCTATTCCATTGCATATTTTACAAAGTTGTACTTTCATGGGTAGAGTTTCACATTCCCAGTTCAGCGGATAATTTGTGGAGGTTTTCCATAGCTCCAGCCTTGCTCTGTGCTGCCAGGCACTGGGGAGGATGTCAACACGATGCTGGCATCCCAGCAAGTCCCACTTCCCAGTGCTGCAGATGGAGTGGGAGCTCATGTGGCACTGAGCATTGGTCACAGCTCCCCATCCAGGTGGGTGCTGCTCCTAAAGCTACCTTCGCTCTCTGCTGAAAGCGCCTTACAAAAACAAAGCTGCCCCGTGGTGCCCTGAAAAAGGGACGAGGCTGCAAACTGCTGGGAAAAATGAATGGCTGGATGTGGTGTTGTGTGGAAAATAATCACCAGTCTCTGCAGCAGGGGAGCCTGTGGCATGAGCATTGTACTACTTCCCAAAACTAATCTGTTTCGGGATTAGCAATGCTAAAGCCGTTTTACATCCCTGCCAGCCTGGTGCAACTGTGCAGGTTACACAGCTGCTAGCTGCACTCAGGGAGCTAAGCTGAATGGCCTAAGTGTCCTAAACCCAGTGCTTTTCAAATCAACCCTGCTCTTGGCTTAGCTAGTGCTGTTGCATGGCCAGGGCAGGGATGTGGGTGCTGCAGTGGTGGCGGCAGCAGGGCAACTGGCAGGAGAGACAACAGCCCTGAGGGTCTGACCCTGGCCCATGGGACAAAACCCTGGGGGAACCTGAGGGAATGGGGCTGCCCATGGTGGGGGGCACAGGGCGTTAGCCAGGCTGCTCCTGGGGGCAGAACATAGGAAAAAGAACACCTAAAAAAAGTGCTTTTGTCAGTCTGTTGTTGAAGAGCAACTGCAAGTGTGATATTGCTGATGTCAGGTCTCTCGGCCATCATTGAAAGGGGAAGGAAGTAAAGCCTGTTCTCTGGGTTTTATTTAAAGCAATTTAAAGCAGATTGTAGCTTGCCCTTCAATATCTGGTTTCCTTTATGGAAAGTCTCTAGGTGAAGCCCGCTGGAAATGAGTCAGCCTCCAAATCTAATGTCAAGAGAAGTGCTGAGTTTCTGAATGCATCTGAATAAGGGAGGGGAAAACATTGCCTTTTAAAAGCTCCTTCTGGGAGCAGAGGGATCTGAAGCAAACAGCTGCCCAAGGAAAGGAGCATCCCTTCTCCTGGCTAGAAGGGACAAAGCTCGACATCCCATGCTCTTGCACTGCCTGGCTGTGGGAGGGGAGCAGAGCCCGGTGCAGTGAGACAGTGTGGTGGGGCCGTGGCACTCGTCAGGCAAGGAAGACTGCTGGAAGTGGCAGAGGATAATAGGGGGATTGCAGGCAGAGGAGAGCAAGAAGAGATCACAGCAAATGTAAAACACTGTGGTGAAACTGTGTTTCTCTACTTCTGTTTTTGTTGGGGAATATTTGCTTTGCCTCATCAAGGATTGGTCCCTGGTTTCCCCTGTGAAAAAACCTGTGCTGTGTTCCTCCTCCCACACCAAACCCTGCAGTGTCTGCTGGGGCTGAGCCGCTTTGCAAGGCTCTCTTATTCCTGCAACAGTAGCAGGGTGTTGACATCTCCATAGCAGCTTCTGTCTCCTGCAAGGGTTCCAGAGACTTGTGTGGGAGCATAGGAGCTTGTTTGATGTGCAGGATATGGGAAAGAAGCAAAACATTCAAAAGCACTTCTTATCATACTTCAGGGAAGGTGTTTGATCTGTAAATATAACTGGTGGTACACTTCTTTCTTTTTATGTAGGCAGAGGGCAGGCTGACACCTCTGCATGTCAGGTGATGTCTTTGAACACTGCAAGTGTGGGTCATGACAGACACTGGATTGATGTCGTCAGTTGTGAGCAGCGCTTTCCCCCAGAGATGTTAATAGTTACAGACGCACCCACCTTACACAGTGGCTGCGGTCCCTCCTTTAGACACCTGTGTGGGACCCAAATCAGCAGCTCCTTCAGAGATGAACGGAGCAATGAAATCGGATGGCATGTTCTGTCCCTCCCAGGCATGGGAACCAGAAATCTTCTGGTTGTAAGCAGCTGATGTTCCTGGCATGCTTCTGGCCTGGGCCAGCTGAGTCACTCCCAGGTGGTTCCCAGGTGTGGCTTGGCAGGCAGTGGTTGCAGACAGCCTCCCTGCTCTGTTCTGCAAGGGTTTGCAAGTGCTGACCCAGGCCAGTAGCATGGGTCCACCCCAGTGCTCTTGGACACTGCTGGCCTGGCAGCAGGGTGTAGCCTGAGCCACATGTTTGTGGTGCAAGGACAAATCCAGTGGGTTGCTCTGTGACTACAGACAGGAAATGTGTGCATGGGCTCTTCCTGTACAGCAAAAAAAAACCAATCAAAACCCATCTAGTGCAAATTTTAGGCACTGACATTTTCGCTGTAAGTTCAGGGCAGGATTCTTTTTCTCCCTGTCATAATTCCTTTCCTGGCTTGGGCTCCTGGTGTCTGCACACACTTCAGGTTTTACATTGTCCTGAGTAACCACAGTGAAAGTCAGCATGTCAGCCCTTTGGTCAAATGTAATGAACTATTAGGACATCGCATGTGCTGGGCTTTGAAGCTCTTGCTCTGATAGAGAACTCAGAAATTACTGACTCATCAAGAAGGTTATGTTTTGATGATGCCAGCTGAGGCACTGTGTCACGAGGCTGTGGTTTTTCCTTTCTGTGTCTGTCTCAGCAACTGCAGAGTGAAACCTCTTAATGCTGGAAGTTTGTACTCGCTGGCTGCGCAGCAGCATTACAGCTGTTTTTTAGCAGAAGGACAGGTATTCCTCCTAAGGTGCCAGCTGTGGATGAGGGGAGAGGGCCCTCAGCTTGCAGGTGGAGCACAAATGCATCCTCTTCCCCTATCTGTGGTATGAGCTATTACTGTACATGCCTCACTATAAGCCTGATTTGTTCCTTCATGTGTTATCCCTGCCAAGCCAGGCATGCTGGAGCTCTGGATGCCATCCTGCTCAAGAGCTGTGATGTCAGCCAGGTGCTTCTGAGGTTCTTTGGTTCATTCTCAGACAGTCTTTAAATTGCTTACCAGTTTTGAAGTGCTTCCGTGTGCTTCACAGCCAGTGCAGGGTCTGAACTGCAAGCCTAAGAACTCCTGTAGGTTTTACAAAGCCATTTTGTACTTAACACAGGGCAGAGCAAGGGTGCTTATGAAGCTCACTGGACCGGTCCCCAGCTTCGAGCCAAGTAGGGTGCGGCTCCCACTGCACAAAGGTGGTGAGTGGCACTGTGGGAACCTTTGTGAGCCAGCTCCCAGGTAGCTCCTAGGTTTGGTGCGGCAATTAGGTTATTCCCCACAGGCATTCAGCACACAGCCACACTGTATGTGTAGGCAGACGCTTGCCCAGCCTTGTCTTACAGCCTTCTGGAGAACCAAGACTTCTGTAGTGCTTCTCATTTCAGTGCTCTTCTGGTGAGAGAGGTTTTCTCCTCTGCCACAAATTCAGCCCCTTCCTGTGTTCTCCTGTGATGGGCAGAGACAAGGACTGAGTGTTCCCTCCTGGTGATAGTCCTTGGTGTGGGTGTTACAGATTTGCTAGTAAGTTAGAATTAATTGACTTTATTTGATTTTATAAAATCATTTTTAATAGAAGTATAGAGGGATAAGAAATATATTTTGATGAAACTTGTAGTTGCACAGTAAAAGCTGCTATGAAATCCTTTGTACAGTCCTGTACCAAGGCCAGAAGAATGGGCTAGAATCATTGTTTAAAACTTAGGTAACAAATTTGGGATTTTACAGATTTCTTTGTATTTGACTAGTCTTCTGTATGTAGAAAGTGTATTGAAATGTCAGAATATAGAATTAATGGGAACTGGGGAGAGTCGACTAGAACAGCTTGTAGTTACCTGCCAAGAAACCGTGAACTTTAGTAAAAGGTAATTCCGGCAGGGGGAGATCGCGACCACCGACTCATATACCACCTACCCAAATCGTACTCCAGACCCATTTCTAGACTTTTCTAACCTTTACTGCACAGAATCGCATATAGGAGGAGGGTGTGTTAATGATTTTTGGGAAATATTATGATTATGCATGAATATTTAATGAATATGTATGAATAAGTTCTGTATATGGTGTATGATTCTGAAGCTTGGTGTGCGTTGATCGTGAGGAGACTCGCTCTCATACCCGGCCGTCAATAAAGAAGAGTCTGCTTATCTATATCACATTGGTGTTGATAAGTTCTTCATTCCGAGATTTCGGTGACATGGGGAGACCCCACCACTCCTACCTTGTCTTTTTTTTCCTCCCAGGCTAAATAAACGTTGTTGTTTCAGTTTGTTAAAGGACAGGTTTCATGTTATTTTTGCTGTAGTTGGACTCTAAGAAGTGGTGATCAATGAGATATTTTTGTTTAATTTTTAACGTTTTAGGGAGTGATGTCAATGTCTATAACCATTTCTACACCTGCTGCCACTCCTTTGTAGGTACATGGACTTTGTGCTTCTTGTAGCTGAATGTAATCTTTGTCATTCTGGGCTGTTTTCATTTGACAGATTTGTCTTGGTCCTAGCAAGCACCTGCAGCTCTTCCAGCTTGGGCAGAGGTGCCGGGCCTGTTCTGGCACTGCCGGCAGCCATCCAGGCAGCCCCATCCTGCCCACAGTCCTCCGCTGTGGCAGAGCCTGTCGTGTTGCGGTCCCTGCTGCCCCAGGCTGCCCTTTCCTCTGTTTGCCCCTTCCCTGCTGCCTGCCTTACCAGCTTTGTAGCATAGTGCCTAATGACAGATAATTAACATTGTCTTCCCTTCCCAGGGCGCTGGCTCCCTCGTTGCTCCAGCCGGGAGGCCCACCTCCCCAGTGCATAAATCAGTACTCCTCATGGCCAACCTTCACCGATGTCCTTGCCTCACTCAGTTTCTGCGAAAAGGGGCCACCTCTTCTCCATTTTTTGGCAAGCCTTTAGTTGGTGATTCTGGGGGACAGCCAGATTTGGGTACCCTAACGTGTGTCCTGTGCTCCAGTGCCACATCACGGCTCCACTGACCAGCCTCTTCTTTTCTTTACAGCTGAGTCCTTTAAGGAGTTTGCAGAGCTGCTCCATGAGGTAGAGCTGGAGAGGTCCATGATGGTAAGATGATCTGAAATGTGCTCTGGTAATTACTGCCTCGTCACAATGTTTAAATCCTAAATCACGGCCAAATGGCACCACATACGTTGGTGTGACATTTCCCATCAGAGGGAAGCTGGGAGCACTGGAAGTGTTGTGCTTTGAACCACAACTGGTTCACAGTGCCATGGCCATGGGCCCTGAGCAGCAAAGGGGAGGTGCTGGGCAGGGAGGGCAAGAGGTTGTCCCACTCAGTGTCCAAAACCTCTCCTGCATGCCAGGAAGACATGCAGTCCCAGGATCCTGCCATCTGCAGCAGGTTGCTCTGCAGAGCCAGGTGTGTTTGAGCTGGTAACAAGCTGGTTTTGTGATGAAACAAAGTGTTAAAGAATAAGAAGCGTGATGTGTTTTGAGCATCATTTTTGCCAGGTGCAAGCACGCTGGTCCCCCCGTGCCCCTGCTCTTGCCAGCACAGCTCTGGTTGGGCGACATGCTGCCTTCAGTCCCTTGCTGCATTGTGCTCTCTGCCCCTCCACAGCAAGTGTTGGCTTCCCGTTTCACTCCTAATTCCAGGAAATACACGAAGGTTAGGTTTGGTAGAGAGCTTTTACAGCATGCCAGGAATGTGCTGCTTGGCTCTGCTTCCCTCTGCCTCGTGCAGCAATGAGAGCTCGTGCCAGGCTGCTGGCTTGGCCAGTGCCGCAGGGGTGGCTGTGCCAGTGGGATGCCACCAGCCGCTCTGCAGGTCCACAGGCAATCAGGGAACAGGATGAAACTGGTAAGAGGCTGGACGAAATCATTAGGGTATTTCTTTATTAGTTACATCCCAGGTACAATGGCTCCTTTGGCAGTGGATAAGTGGGTCGAAGGAATTGTTTCGGGGATCATGGATGCTCTCCAACTTTTCTAAAGATATTTTTTTTTCCCCCTCCACTTGTAGGACCAGTTCTTTACAGTAGCTCACTCAGGAGATTTCATTGTCACCGTGTTCATCAGCTTTAAATTACCTAAACAGCTGTGGCAGTGTAGTGTTGTATCCCCTTCTCTGGAGCATGGGAGAGAGCTTGTTGCAGTAGAAGTGGGGATGGGAAGAGACTGCAAGTCATTTCCCTGTGTCAAGGTGGAGTTGGAGCCAGTGATACAAACTGGGGTGCATTTGCTTGTGGATTCATGGAGAGGGAGCACAGAATATGTCCCAGGAAAAGCATCTTTCAGACATCTGACAGGACTGGAAGAGACACGCGCTGGCTTTCCTTTTTCCCTAGCTGTCATTGTTATTCTTTTGCCATGACAGATAACCTGCTGTCATTCGTCTTCTTGGCTGGATCTCAGGAGAAGGAAAGCTCATCATTTATTTGAGAGACATGTTGTTAGAGCCATCAAGCTCAGTGCTGTTTGTGGTGAGAAACGCCAGACCATGAGAAAGCCATGGTGGGCAGCCAGCCCCAGCCTGCTGCAGCCCTGCCTTCTGCTCGTGTGAGCTTGCGGCCTTCATCACACCTTCTCTGAGAAGCAGCTCCTGCCCGTCACGGTCTTGCTGAGCTCTTACGGATTTTTTAGCATTGGAAAACGGCTCATTTCAGGACTGCAGCAGCCACTTTCTGACAGTGTACTCACCAGTATGAGCATCTGCTGTGGTCACTGGGAGATGCTAGCAACTGAGCACATCTTGCCTCCAGAATCTTACCCATCACAGCTTCACATTAAAGACAAGGGCAGATGCTGTTGTGGAAAGCAGGGCTAGTGCAGTGGTGTGCCTTGGTGGCAGGAGGGAGTATGACAGGTTGTCTGGAGCAGAGGAGCTGGCAGCAGCAGCCAAGGGCAGGCAGCTGCAGCAGCATGTCTCCTCTGCTTCCTTCCCTCCTGTCAGAACAGGCAGGACAGCTCGCTGCAGGCAGGGACCCAGCTGAGCTGACAAGTAAGTAGTCATCTGCAGTGTGCTTTGAGAATATATTTGGTTCTGGTTTGTGCTTCGTGGAGAGATAAACAAACAGCCTTGCCTCCTGGGGCTGCTTCTGGAGAGGGCTCACCCAGCAGCCAGTGTACTTTGAACATCAGTTCTCTCAGTCCTTCACATGTGTGATACGGACAGTGGTTCTTTTAAAATGGGGTAGGGGGCAGGTGCTGTCACTGACAGCATCGTCCTGCCTGAGCTGTGGCACAGGGGCCACGCACACCGTGCTTCACCAGGCGCTTGCTCCAGTGTGCCAGCGACACACCACATGGCTGGGCTGGGCGTTGCAGGCCTGTGAGGGTCCATCCTAGCTTTATTCTGAAGCTGGAGAAGCTGGCAGGGACAAAAGCTGCCTTGGCATAGATAGGACTGTGAGGGGACCAGTGTCCCAGAGGGCTGCTGCTCTGGCAGGGGGTTGATGGGGGTAACACAGCATTTCAGGCAAAGGGCAATGGCTTGCCATGCAGGGAAGGTGACAGTGTGGGGGAAACCTGTCTGTCATCTACAGGATGTCCCCCAAAGCCTTGTGTGCCATGATTGGGGTTTTCTGTGTATTATAGATGGGGAAAAGTGGGTACGGATGGATTAAGTGACTTCACCTATAGACAGAGAACAGGTTTGCAGTCAGAGACATTAAAATCTAAGAGTTCTTGGCTTCTGGCCCTGATCAGCCTCTCTTTAGGAGGAAATTAATCTGTGTCTTGTAATAAAACTCTTTCTTTCTTTGCTCTGTAGGTACAGAACGCTAGTGATTTGCTGATCAAACCTTTGGAAAACTTTCGGAAGGAGCAAATAGGGTTCACCAAGGTAAGGCTTGCTTGTTTGTTTTGAATTTAAACAGATTTGATTTCTATTGCTATGTTTAAATTCAGTTTTTTCTCCTGGATTTGGCTTTTTTGTTGTTGTTTTTAAAAAGTAGACAATTGTACCATATTTTGACTTCATGCTCTCAGAAACTTCCCCATTTAATACTGGCTTTTGGCTGCTGGCACGAGATAGTCCATGCTGCGACTTTTAGTCTGATTTTTCAATCATAAGAGGCTCCAAAACCTTTTCCTGAATTCTTTGGGTTCTCTTCTGGCCTAATTCCAGCACTGTCTCCATCCTGAACAAGGAGTGCTTGCTTCGACCGGTGATCAGGGTATACTCCTTGCTGCTTTCTCTCTTTTCCCTTTGTTCATTCAGTGCTATTGAGAATAAGTTACTTTCTTCAGATAAGCGTATGTTAGAGCAGGAGGGGGAGAGAGCAGCAGAGGCTGGCAGTCAGAACTTTGTTATAGTCATAGGGCTTTTGTTATGAAATATTTACATAAAGCATCTAATGAGTCTTTCAGATGGACCAAACTTTTAAAGAAACAAACTATAAAAAGCAAATCCTGCACATAATGAGCAGAAAAGATTATTTTCCCCTTGTCTGCTATCAAGAAGTCCAGGTTCCACATTACTCGGCAGCAGCTTGAAATGGGGCTGGCTCTGAACCAGCTCAGAAATGGAGATGTTTTGGAGAACACTTGGGGCTTGGATTCAGCCCAGCCCATCTGGAGTCTTTGACGTTTAATAAATACAGGATTTGAGAAAAGATACTTGGTCACCATCCTGCCCTTCAGAATCCTCCTGTACAACTGTGTGTGTAGAACACCTCTCTGAGAAGCCACAGCAGCAGCGTGGCAAAGGCGGCAGCCGTTGGTCTGGTGCTGGTGAAGCTGCCTGTGCTGGTGGGTTTTGCAGCAGGCCTCTGAATTACAAGCATGGGGATGTGCCCAGGGCTGACAAGAAACGCCCTCCTCATTGATCTGTCTGCATTAACGGTAGGGCCAGCACATATTTAGAAAAGAGTCACGGGGAAGGAGTCATGGGGACAAGGTCAAGCTTATTTTCCCCTCTGTGTTTATGGAACACTTAAGTCAAGAGGGCAACAGTCTGCAAATGTTAAGATGACAGTATTAAAGTAGCCTTCAGGCTGTTTTCTTCATGGTTAGCCCTTGAGGTGTGTAAGGATTACTTTGTCTACAGCTGGAGCCTCTGCTCCCAGAGCCATGCTGCCTCCCACCCCGCAGGTTGTGTACCCTGCCTCCTGCTCCAGAGCTGGCCGGTGCCTGGCTGGCAGGCATGTGTCTCAGCATGGTTGGTGCTGTAGTGCCGGAGGGGCTCTGAGCACTGACATGGATTCACCTGGCAGCTTACAGCCCTTCCTTGTTCCCTGCTCATGGGGCAGGGTCGAGGCGTTGGGCAGTGACTGTGGCAGGATGCTCTTCAGAAGCAGTTAAAGGTGGTGGAGGATAGGGACTCCTTGCTGTTGGCTTGGAGTCTTGGTGGTTTGGCTCTGGTTTTTGTTTCTTATGAGGAACGTGAACTGCAAAGGTGTCAGGGGCACCTCACTGAGAAGAGGGCTCTGCCACAGTTCAGCAGAAGTGCTCACACACAGGAGCTTGCTGGGGAGCACTTTGCACCCCACCACAGGTGTGCCCAAGGGGATGCACGGGGAGGTAACACTTCCTCTGATGTCATCCTGCAGCCTTGAGTGGGTGCAAGTTTCAGAGCAAGCCGCAGTGTGCTCCAGACCCTTGCCCTCACCTCTGATGATTTCCTGACAGGAGCCCGCACTACACCACTGGCGCAGGTCCCGCTGGGCTGCATCCTCTGGGCATCGCCTCAGGCACAAAGCCTTCCTTCACTTGCCAGCCTGCAGAACTCCTCCGGGTCATTCACATCCCGCAGCAGAAGGCATGAAATACAAATGAGGACTCCTCACAATGGTGCTCTGTCAGCAAGGCACCCCCCTCCATTTCTGCTGCGCCTCCACTGACTGGCATCACCCGAGTAGATCCTTCCTGATTTACACCAGGGGGAGAGAGGCTGGGGCCAGGCTGTGGAGCAGACCAGAGACATGACACAGAGAATTTGTGCCCTCTGCTTCATTTCCCTTATTTTGGCAGAGCTGCCTTCTGTGAGATGTTTTCTGTTCTCTTTTCAAGATGCTGAAACCAGATAGGAAGAGCCTTTGAATTGGGTCTTTGTGAGGACTGTGGCTGGAGAGCAGCCAGTCAGTCTGACTAAGACATCTGAGTCTGCATTAACCCATTTTCCTGGGGTTGAATGGAGTCTCCTTGGTCAGATGGTGTGTTCCCACATAGGGGAGCCCCCGGGTGTCACTAGGACCTGCTGCAGCTGCCCCCCTCCAGCTGCCTTCCACTGTTAGGCACAGACCCATGGGTTCATTGCTCTTCCCGTGACTTGTTGGTAGAAGTTTGTATGTGTAGGCATCAAGAATAAAAGCAGAGGATCCAGGATTCCCCTGAGCTGACCTGTTTCTCAGCCTGGCCCCTGGCCCCTTACTTTGCTCGAAGTCTAAAGAGACGGTAAGACTTCATGGCTGGGGGTGCAGCATTCATTTGGTGAGCATGTGAAAGAACCAGCGTGATCAACGCTGCAGTGAGCACTGGGAAGCGCATGGATCGTATCAGGGAGGTGCAGGCATTATTAAGGGAGAGCGCCTGGGGTGGTCTAAGTTTTCATTTCACATTAGCTCATATTCACGAGGCTAGACTGTGCTCGGTCCACACAGGCTATGAACTCAGTGGATTCTGTGCCACATGCCATCTCTGTTTGGCAGAAGCTGTCTGGGTCCCAGGCGTGCCTGGTGAAGCCGTGCCTGACTGTGAGGTTTGAAAACGAGAGGGGTAGCTTGTGTGGTGATGGAGTCCTTGTTTAGCAAGGGAAGGAGGGGTAATTACAGGGGTGTGCTCACTACAAACGGGAGTGGGAGGCAGGATGGTAGGACTGGTGGTGACCCGAAGCCCCAGACGAGTATGGTGTTATTTAGTGCACATTCCTTTTGATCTACAGAGCTGTGTGGCAGTGATGCATGTGTTTTGCAGCAGATGCAGCTCTGCAGCAGCCCAAGGAAAGCCCCTCCTCACCTTCTTGCAAGACAGATCCCCTTGGCGTGGTGGGGCTGAGCTTGGATGCTGCCGCAGGGGCCCCGCACACAGACGGTGCCTGTCCCTCCCACCCTGCCGGCAGCCCCTGGCAAAGCCCTTGGCTTTCAGCTCACATGTAGGCAAGCTCTGTTCTAGGGTTGGGGTACTTCTGTTGAGATCCTTGCTGCGGTCCATAAGTTTAGGAGGATTTGAATAGAGAAAGCTTTTTTTTTTTTAAAAAAAAACAACAATAAAACCCAAAACAAAAATGAAAACACAAAGCAAACCAAAAAAAGTCAGAGGGGAAAAAATTGTTTGACTTATTGTAAGTTGCAGGAGGAATGTTTACTATGCTCTGGGATGCTGAATAAATCCAGTGTTTTTCAAAAAGTTCTTACATAGGAGATAACATGTATTCCTAAAGCACTTAGTTAATTCTGTTGTTTCATTAATAATAATTTTAAAAGAAAGGAAGGACAGCAAGTCCTACTTGCTTTAATCTTGGTGGAAGCAAGATCACAGGAGCATTTGAGAGAACATGGTGGATGAGGGAAAAAGACCAGGTTAAATTAGTGTGGTTTTATAGAAATGCTCTTCCTACAACCCTCAACAGCATTTTACTTCTCAGAAATTATCTTTTTTTTGTATTAAGTGCTGATGCATCATAAAAATTAGTTAAACTCAGGCATGAAGTGTTTGTTTCCATATGAACATATTTCTCTTTTCTCCATTTCTTCCCTCTGCCACTTGCCAGATGAGGCTGCAAGCTGAAGCAGAGCCTACCGCCCATCTCATCCTGTTAGGTGCTTTCCAGCAACAGCTTGTGATTTCCCCAAACTGATTTGGGGTTTGAATTTATTCAGTGCTGTCTTCTTTAATGAGTGATGGTTAACACATCACTGTGTTCATTACTGGGCATCCATGTTGTGAGTGTGGTAGCTCTGCTGTGATTTCAGCAGGATTATTGTTCCCTTCCTCAAAACAGGGCAAACTGAGGTAGAAAATGCAGCAGGAGTACATTCATTTAATATTTACATTTTATATTTAATAATTACATTTAATATTTCAACTTGTGGTGTTTTCCAGGCTCTGCTCAGAGCCACATTGCAGCTTTGCTCTGAGGAGGCAACAGGAACAAGGACATGTGGGCAGGGGTGGCCAGGGGGGACCCCAGGAGCACCCAACACTGACTGCGCACCCATCTCCTGTTCATGTCCTGCTGGGTGCTGATCCCCCACCTGAACCTCTGCAGGTGTGTTTGGAGGCAGAGGCTCCCAGCAGGCAAAGAGTTTTGTTGATTTTTGGGTTGTTCTTCTTTAAGAAGAAGAGAAGTAGCCACTTGAACTGGGCTTCTTACTTGCAGCTCGCTCTGCCTCTTCTTGGATGGGAATTTCAGAGGATCCTAATTAGCAACTAATGGTTAAGAGAGAGTTTTGGCAAGTCCATTTTCCCCTTTCCCCTCTAGTCCTCAGCTGCTCCATCTCTCACTCAGGCTGGCACTGAGCAGCAGCCAAGGGGCTCCAGCTTTGCCCTGCTCCTGGCAGCAGCGGCTGGTGTACAGGCCAGGACCTCAAACACGCAGAGCTAGCCAAAGCTGCTGGTGGATTGACTGCCGGACTGGGCAGCCTGTGCTTTTCGGAGGACTCCTGCTCATTTCTGGTTAAAGCAGTATCTGCTGAAGCTTAGAGAGCGAAGCTTTTGAAGAGCACCCTCGTTCACTGCTGCACAACTCTGCCTGCATTCAGGTGCAAATGGCTCGTTTTCTCTTGATGAGCAAATAAATGAAAGTTGGGTGGCTTCTTGGGCTTGGCAAATCTTAATGGGAAGGTAATGCTGTCCTTTGCTGAATATTCATGAGGAACTAATTTGTAGTCATGTTTCCAGATTGTGCTTCAGTCTGGGTGGTTTTTCTGTGTTGTATTTTGTCTTGGCTAGCTCTGTTCAGCAGCCAACAAGCTGTTAGAAGCCTTGGCTTGACAATTCAGGAGGGATTTGTAGTTCATCCTTCTGCTTCTCAGTTATATGTTAATTAGCCAGAGTGGGAAATGATTGGCAAACCCCCTTTTAGTGGCCAAAAATGACATTCTGCTCTGTGCTTCTTTCTGCATGGCAGCAGTTTTCCTGCAGGAGCAAGCCATGCTCTGCACACTGGTGTCCATCTCAGACACTGTTCCTGATGCCCTCGGTCCCTGGGAAGAGCTTGGTGCTCCCCACCCCCAGCACAGCTGCCTGCCCCTGCCTACCCACAGGTGCTAGCAGAGGAGGAGATGCTCCCTGAAGGAGTTGCTGTCTGGCCTCTGAGCTCCTGCTGCAGAAAAAGCTCTTCCATTGCTCCCCTAGGCTTTTTCTTCCTTTTCACTTCTCTTTTCCACTGCAGAGATGACCCTCTGCCACAGGACTGGCCATGTCTTCCCACAGGGTGCTGCCCATGCAAGCTGGTGGCAGAGCTGCTGTGTGGGCCCTGGTTTGTGGTCTTCCTGCAGCTCGTGCAGGCTCATGTTCTTGTGTCTGTCTGCATGGGTGCTGCGGCCACCCATAGCTCGTGATCTCCTGTGGGTTCATGGTCCTGTGGCTGTCTGCTCAGACACCATGGACACCCACAGTAACATCACCTCTCCTGGGCATGAGATCTCATCTTGCACGGGAGCCATGCGCTCTCAGGCTGCTGCGTTCCCCTGCCCTGCCTGGCACTGCTCTGCTGCCTGCAGCATCTGCTGTGCCTGGCTGTGGCAGCACGAGGCTCCGGTGGGCAGCTGCTCCCATGCTTTCCTGCAGCTCCTGGGGCAGATGAGCAGCTGCCCAGCCAGAGAATGGATGGTGGAGGGCAGGAGAGGTTGGTCCCTGCTCTGGGCTGGAGTGTGGCTGCCTCATGGCCACTCTACCAGGGTGGGGATGGCTGAGTGGCCCTACACGTGCCACTTGTTAGCATCATGGCAGGAAGGATGCCTGGAGCAGCATCTCAAGTGCAGGAGCAGGACTGGCACCATCCCTTGCTGTGTTGAGAGACCACCTCTGCATAGTTGAGGTCTTGTTGGTGGGGTTCAGAGCTAGCTTTCCATCACCAGGGGATTTCAGGACCTGCAGCCAGTGTAGCCATCCTCTCCGAGATGCAGGAAGCCGGCAGCAGGAGAGGTGTGAGCTGCAGACCCACAGTGCTGTGTCAGCCGCTGGTGCTGTTGGTGCAGCTGTGTTACACTGCATATCTGTGGCCTTGGGGTTTGGTGACTCCTTGTTACAGAAATGAAAACAAGCCTAGGTTCCTGGATGCATTAGGCATCTAATGAATGGCACAGACAGACAATCCAGATGTGTGACCTTACAGGCATGGTAACTGCTGCTTCACAAACACTTCTGCTTCTCTGGATTTGGATTTATTTACCAGGGGTGTTCGTCACGAGGGTGGTGTTTTGTTTTTGACAGTCCTTCCTGGCATTGGCTCCGCAGCTGCAGTGCTGCTTAAATTGGGTTTTACCCTTGGAAGACTCTCTGCTTCTCTGCATTTGATATGGATCTCTTTTTATTCTGAGGCATGAATTTGCTAACACAGAGTTACAATATCGCTGATACTACAGAGGATGATACCAGAAGATACATTTCCCTTAAAGAAGCTTGTAATTACAGGGTCTCTGTAAGGCAGTAGGTGTAATTACTGGGGTAAGGGGTTTGCTGATCTAAGTGTGCCCTACTCCAGACAGTTAAATATAAACAGGGGTGATGGAGTTGGTGCCTCTATGTTTTTCCTTATTAATTGTGCTTTCACAATAGCATTGTGTAAGGATTAGAGAAACTGGACTCTCTTGTTGGGTGAGAAATCATTTTCATAGGAAGGCAGCTGGCAGGAATGCTTGTCTGCCCTTTGGCTGAGGTGCCTCCAAGTAACCAGTGTCCACCAACATGAGCCTGGGTGCTGATGGCAAGCTGGAGCTTCAGCAAAGGCTGAGATAGGTATTGCCAGGAGATCTGGCTTAGCTGTGAGTCTCCCTGTGTGCACCCACCAGAAAATAACCTTTCTGCTTCCAGGGGCAATACAGTAGTAGCTGCTGTGAGCAAGGGGCTGAGAAGCAAGCAGATGAATAGGCAGGGGCTAACCATGCTGGACCAAAGTACTGGTTTTGGGAGACCCCAGACATCCTGCTGTGTAGGACATCCTGCTAGACAGACCAAGTAGTCTGTGTAAGTGGAATGGGGACGCAGAACTTCATGGCAGGTGAAGCAACTAAAGAAAGAGAAAGGATTTTATGTAGGAAATGCAGCTTCAAACTTTGCAGTCACTACTGAATTTGTGAGGAATATAACTAATATCCACCAGTCTGGCAGAGTCCATCTGCTCTGTTTTGTGGTGGCGTTGGTGTTTGTTTATTCTTGGATTTCTGATTGGGGGCAAGGAAACAGGATGTCAGGGCTTTCGGGACATAATTGTTGAAAGATGCCATTAATTCCACAGGAGCCTGGAACTAACTCTGCTTTCCACTTTCTTGAGCTTTCAAAAGCTGGGCAGGGGATTTGGGCATCCTATACATACCCTGTAGTATGGATACACTAGTTCTCAGCTGCTTGGACCTGGCATTGAGGCTGTTACAGGGCTGGAATTTCCTTATTATAGCAATTTAACTGCCTCTCTGCAATCACTAATGGCTCCATTATCATCTGATGTGGGTATTTGTCAACCTGGCATCTACTCATGGTTGTTTCTTGATTGCCTCTGTGGTTTCACAGTCATTGTAAGGCAAAGCATACAGCGTGGTCCTCAGCTCGGCTCCTCCCTGCATTCTCTCTGGGTTTTGTTCTTAAATGTCTTTTTTTGCTCTTGTTGTAGACATCTACCCTTTCAGGTTTGCCAGTGCAAACAGCTCTTTTTGTTATAGTAGTTCCTGCACAAAGTTTGTTTTCTTAACAAATCATGTTTACATGCCTGTGGTAGGCACCTTTGAGTTGTACAAGTGGTCAGTAAGAACCAGACTGTCTGCAGGGGACCTCCAAGAGGTGAAGGCTCTACCTTGTGTATTGTAAAACAGCTGTGTTTGAGGCAGCATTCCCCTGCGCTGGATTTGGGCTGGGCGCTATGCAGTAAAACTTGTGTGTTTTGACTGCAAGGTTCATGATCTCTCTTTCCACCTCTGCTAATAAAAAGATGATGACTTCCCTCCCACATATTACCCTTCCAGTCATCTGCTTTCGTTCTGGTACTTTTCAGAAGCACATGATAAAAGCTTCAAAACGGAGAATTGCCAAACTCATAACAGATCTTTTCTTATCCCAGATGTGTCTCTGACATTATTTTCCCAGTTGTTTCTGAACTATGTGCACCTGAGCAAATGGTGAATAGGTCTTTGATGTATTAGTATGTCTCAAGTTTACTTGACATTGAAGAGCTTGGGCGGGGTGCGGGGCATGGGAGGGAGCAATACCCCATCAGTGGGTCTTTTGCTACAGTGCTAACATGACAATATGTCAAGTGATTGTGCCACGAAATATTGCCAAAGTTTGGTCTTGAGGCATAACGAAATCCAATGATGGCAACGAACTGTGAAAGCAAAGCAAACGGAAAGGGATATCCTGTTCTGGTTGGGTCGACCAGAACTTTTCCATGGGAATACCGCATTGCACAAAATATCTTGGTATTGTTGCATGTTCTTATCTGGAAAATGCCATTAGCTGGTTCTTCTTCAACTCTGGCATCTACAGGAAAGGAAGAAAAAGTTTGAAAAAGATGGTGAGAAGTTTTATTCTATGCTGGATCGCCATTTGCATTTGTCTTCCAAAAAGAAGGAATCCCAATTGCAGGAGGTATGTATGGAGTGTTCTTCAGAGCTGGGTCCAGAAGCAACACCACCAGCTGCTCTAGATCTTACAAAAGTGGGGGAAATCATCCCTTTCAGTAACCAGTTGAAATTGATAAGCAATTAAATCTACCTAAAGCCTAGATTCTCTGAATAAGACCAGGGAATTCAAGACTGTAGTTCTCCTTAGTGTGTTGAATAGTAGTGTAGTGGCTTTATGCATTGTCTTTCCTTGTTCTTGCCCTTGTAGTACAGGGCAGTGACCAGTTATACTGGCACAGCTGGGGATTGGCAACCCTTTCACCTGGCTTGGGAAACTGATCTGGCCGAGAAGTAACTGGTTATTACTCTTTTTGCCTGCATAGTTTCCTGCCTAGCTCCTGGTGTTTGCAGGGGTAGCTGTGGCAGCAGGCCCGGTGGCGGTGAGCAGCAGGCAGGGGGTGGGGGGGGTGCCCTTTCCAGCTGATGCTGCTGCCAAGCATGTTGCAATAAGAAAGGAAAGCCCCAGCAGCCATTCCAGTCCACATCAGAGTAGCTGAATCAAATCAAATCTGTCAAACCAGTTGTGAGATCAACCTACAAGCATCTTTGCAAGGCAAAGTTTGTGTAAGCTGTGGTAACACAGCGTGCCACATTGTCCAACCTGGTGCTGCAGCTCTGGAATTGCCAGTGGCCTTGTCCTCATCCATGCAGGGCTACAGGTGAAGAAGGAGCTTATGCTAAAATAAAAAATATGCTTCAGGAAAGCCTTGTCCTTGCAGACTGGAGTAAGGTTCTGGATCCATAAATGAAAGGGAGCCAGGAAAGGGCAGACCTGAGAAGAATGGCCAATGTTCCAGTCTTCTGGTTCTGTGCAAAGTGTTAAAAAACTGGGCTGGACCCCTTTGGCAGGCTGTTTCTTAAGTGAGGACAGAACTATTTGTGGGCTGATGGAAAAATGCTAGTCAAATATTGTCAGGCTAGATGTGATGTATTTTCTTTTTTCACCTCTCCCTCTTTCTTCCAGGCTGACCTTCAGGTTGACAAAGAGAGACACAATTTCTTTGAGTCCTCCCTTGAGTATGTGTACCAGATCCAGGAAGTACAAGAAAGCAAGAAATTCAGTATTGTTGAACCGGTAGGAGCTTCCTTTTCTTTCAGGCCTTGTGTTTGATGCTTAGATATGCTGAGTTGCTGACAGTCACAGGAAGGGATGAGTTACCACGTTGGATTCAGTCCTGGGGAGTCTTCTGATGGAGCAGGAGTTAACCTTGCACACGTGGATTGCTGCACCTTAACAGCCATAGTGGTGTTTGCTGGAGCACCGTGAAGCCACAGACTAGTTTCTCATATCTGTCAGTCCTGAGGAACAGGCTGGACGCTGTAGGTAGCTAGAGGTCTTGTTATGAATTATCTTGGACACCTTGTGCTTGGTAAGTGTTAGCTCTTTTCAGAGGGAAGGAGTTGTCATCTGGTCTGCTTACCTGTCGTGGCACAGGCTGCAGTGGTACCCACTCATGGCTGTGTACAGGGACCCTGCCCTGGGTGGGTGGCTCTGCCCTGGCGCCAGACACAGTTAAGTGTGGGATCATGTAGGTCTTGCGGACAAGCAATCTGCAGATCTGCTCTTGTTCTCCCAGCAGGGTCTTGGATTTCGGGTGTGTTTTATTGAGACAGATGCGTGGGAGGCAGACCTGGGCTTTAGGGACATTGCGGTGGATAAGTCATACTAAGACTTGGTGTCGCTCCAAAAGTGTGAGGGGAAAAAAATATTTCTGTATATGTGATTTCTGAAACCTTGCTTTCTGTCTATCTTTCCTCTGATTAGAAATATAGAAGAGAAGTTTGATCTGTGTTCTTTCTCTCCTTTTCAGGTGCTGGCTTTTCTCCACAGCCTCTTTACTTATAACAACCTGACAGTTGAGCTCACACAGGATTTCCTCCCTTATAAACAGCAGCTTCAGCTCAGCCTGCAGAATGTGAGTTCCTGCCCAGCTGAAGTATTTTTTGCATGTGACTTCTATTCTTATTTGTATTTAAACGCCTCTGGTGGCAAGGCTTTTCCATGCAAAACAGAATGTCCATGTTTGCATTGTGGGAGGTGCAGATAAAGTTATTTCCTCCTCAGTTCCCATGTATTTTCTCCTCTCCTGCACAAGAGAATCTGCAGGTGCTGTTACAGTGGTTTTCTATGTCTAGAAGGGGCTATTGCAATTGTATCATTTAACCATGTGCATAAACAAGCCTGAGAATTTCTTCCAACTTCGTGAGATCAAAATTGTACATGTCTTTTAAAAAGGCCTCCAATCTTGATCTTAATGGTATCGGCTTACTTCATGCTTTGGTAAGCTCCTCTGCGGGCTAAGTATACTCATGGTGTAAAATATCTGTGTCCTGTTTCATTTATCCTCAGAGTTTCATGGCTGGCCCTCATTACCATGAAACAACAGCCATAAATCTGTGCCAAGCTGAGTTTGCTGCTGGCTTGTTAATTTGTCTAACTAAGTGTTGTTCCATAAAAATGCCTTGATTTTGTACCCTGTGTTGGCGTGACTCTTTAAAAATTATTTCATGCCAAGCAGTGTAGCATGATCTTTTGAGGAAGTTTTGTAGGAGAATACACCCATTACCTAAACAATGGTGTGAAGAGGAGTTCAGGTGCTTCCTTCTGCTCCACCTACCCTTAAAATGTGCTAAGTTCCTTTTACTAAAGAACAAGTGTCCTCCCAAGTCATGACTCCTCAACATAAATTCCATGCATGGCATGTTAAACCTTGTCTATTCAAGCATCTTTAAGAGTCCAGTTGTTCTTCTAGCTGAAGTTTTCATGTGAATTTGTGGAGTGGCTTCTGCATTTTGTACATTGCGAATTGACTCATTTGTGCCAGAGCACTTAAAATTTGACTAGGAATACCTGAAGCTCGCTCTTCACTCATGTTCAAATGTGCTTCCTTTTGTTTTCTTTTAACAGACAAGGAATCATTTTTCCAGCACACGAGAGGAGCTGGAAGACCTGAAGAAGAGGATGAAGGAAGCCCCCCTAACCTGCAAGCTACCTGGGCAGCCAACCATTGAGGGCTATCTGTACACTCAGGAGAAATGTAATGGCTTTTATATGCACCTGAATGTGTTAAAGAACATGTAAGCCTGGGCTGCCCTGCTCACAGCCCCACTGCATGGGCTGCACTCAGCTCCCATGCCCAAGCCAGCTTTAGCTGCAGTGGCACTGTGGTCTGTGCTGCATGGGGTGTCACCGCCTGCCAGTGCCCGGGGAATCACCGGCACCTTTAGCTGCCAGCTTTCCCAGCGGTGGCACAGAGCTTTCTCTGGGTTACATGAGCCATGTAAGCAAAGAGCTAATTGCCCTGCACTCAAATTAGATGAGATTTATTGCTCCATTGTAGTGCTGGAGAGACCAGAGCTCTGGCAGATTGCACCGTGGCTGCATTTTATCATAACTAATCTGGTGTCCTGCCCAGTTTCCCTCTCGCAGCATCTCCGAGGGCATCTGAGCACAGCTGAAGTGTTAACCGGCACTGAGAGTTAAGCTGCTGAGAGCAAAACCTGTGATTCTGTGCAGAATCAAATCAAATTCAGTCTTCTACAGGTACTTGCTATAGCTTTCCGTGGTCATGCAGGCATGAACACTCGGAACAAAAGCCTGTGTGCAGAGCTGTGGCCTCTGAGCCTACAAACAACTTTGTGAGCAATTAATTTTTAGATTATATATACAAATGTATTTATACATACATTTGTATGTATGTTTATCTTGCTTTTAAAACACATAGACAGTAATTTTAGACCACAAATGCTGCATGTTCCTGCATTCTGATAACTGATTGCTGCCTCTATGTTTCCCCTATAAATTGAGTATGAAGAAAGCTGTTCCTCCTGACAGCTGCAACTTAGAAACAAATCAGAGAAAAAACAACAGTTAAAATATTTCATATAAAGGGGTTCAGGTAAGAGAACAAAAAAAAGTGACAATAAATCTAGTGTGATAGAAGTAGGAACTTTAGAGTGTTTTAAAGGTGCTGTTGTCTTTACTACCAAGTTTTCATCAACAGGAAAAAATAGTGGCTTCTGTGTGAAACAAGCATTCCAGACACGTAGGATCCTGCCAGTGTAGGTCTTGGCTGGACTTGGCCAAACGATCTTGGCTTGAGACCAGAGTCCCACAAATGCCCTTTCACCAGCAGCACTGTGGGAGGGTGCTGGAGGCAGTTGCTGCCCTGTGTTCCTCTCCTCCTCCTGCCCCTCTGGCTCCTCCTGGCTCTTGCCAGTGGAGACGATGGCGAGGGAGGTGTCCCTGTGGGGTTGGCAGTGTCCGTCTGTCCCCAGAGAAGTGCAGACGTGGGAAATGCCAGCCATGCCTTGCCAACCGCATCCAACTAATGCACAGTCTCTGACTCCAGCTTCCCGTGTGTTCCTGCAGGGGCGCTGGGCATCTCCTGGGTGAAATATTACTGCCAGTACGAAAAAGAGGCAAAAACCTTACGGATGACACCCATTGACCAGAAGCCTGGAGCTAAGCAAGTGAGTTGGTTTCTTGGAAAGATGTCTGCAAACATTGACCCAGCCATCAGGTCTCACCTTCAATCTGCCCACGTCATCTCTTTCCGTAAGCAAATAGACATACAAGTGCCATGTCCAGGGCAGTAGAGGTCAGTCCCGTTGTTGGCAGAAGTTGTCCAGCAGCGCTGTTTTTCAAGATGTGCTGGTAGTGGGCCGAGTCCTGAGGAAGCAGCTGTGGAAGGGCCTCAGGCCACGGGGTAGAGGGGTGGGCTTCATGTCCCCCCCCGCCTGGCCGCACAGGCAGTTGTTTTGGTGTGACCTCAAAGAAGCACTTCTGTGAATAGAAGTTTCACCTCCCTCTCTCCCAAATGAATAGAAGTCCTGCAGGATTTGGCAGTGGAGATGCATGTTCATGTAACGTGAGCATTATTCAGACAGTGGTGACTTGCAGGTTTGTCTAGTGTGAAATTTCTGCCATTCTAGACAAGCTAATTTTGATATTTATCCATGCAAATGGGCAGTGAACCTGCAGCCTTGTTTGCACATAGCCCTCTGGCAAGTACTTGAATTACTCAAGTTATTAGATGAGCTCTTCCAAAAGCAGTATTTCTCTGCATGTTCACACAGTCACTGGTTTGTGATTTTGATTTCTGTTCTCAGAACTGGGTATATGTGGGTGGGACTGGTGTTAGAAACGGAGTTGAGGCCAGCCGTTGCAGCTCTAAACTGCCACAAGGCAATGATCTGGGGAGCTGCTGCTTTCACAAAGTGCTTTGGTTCTCACCAGTGTGTCTAGGAGTTCCCTGCAGTTTCTTAGTGTGACAGAGGAGGGGTAGGATGCCAGCGTGGATGATAGAGTACAGCAAGTTCATCCAGCTGAGTCCACCCACCCTCCTCTGACATGGAGTGACGTCCCACAGGGACTTCCCAGTCAGGCGTGCTGTTCTCCAGTTCGTGATCTCATGGTCTGTTCTTTGGCAGCCCTCTGCACGCTGCAGCAATAAAATAAAATATATTATTTGGAAGCTCTTGGCAGAGACCTTGGCAAAGAAATGTCCAAACTATTGACTGGAGAGATCTATTTTCATCTATGCCATAGACATGTCTAGTAAGGCCAGTTAATGCTGGTAGAAGTCGTAAAAATGTAAATTAGTCCCCTTCCCAAATTCTTGCAGTCTGGTAGTCTGTACCTTTGGGTCATAGCTGGCCACGCAACTGCAAATCCATGATTACAATCAGTGCTCTCAGAAACCCCAACCAACCAGCACAAAACACAGTCAAGAGATACTCATCATGGTGTGTAAGCCAGATGTAATCTTGGAGAAGGCTGTCCTGGGTCTGCTTGATCTGTCTCTGTCAGAGGTCTTGCATCAGTGGTGATGGTCAGGGTGGTTAGTGCGTTCCAGGCTTGCATGCCCAACCCTGGGGTCTGGTTGGTTGTAAGGTGTCCTGAGTGTCTCTTCAGAGTTCCTACAAAGTTGTGGAGATCTCATGGTCATGTTACAAATTGACTCTGCTGTGGAGTATCGCGGCATGAATGCAAAGGGCCAGAGCTCAGCCTCACAGTGCTGGCCTCTTCAGAGCACACCTGTACATTTGGTCAGTTCATGTTCCTTTTCTACAAGTTTTGTGTAAAGCTGTTTGGACCATGAATGCTGTGGGTAATTGATAGTGCTGGTCAACCCTGATAAAAATTAGGACCCAACTGTGTCAGATAGCAGATAAGCATGATCCTGGCGTGAAAGACCAAGCAACTGCCTCATGAGTTTGTATATAGCTGCATCCCTGCTCTGTGGAGGCATATTGTTTGTTGCTGGGATATTTAGCACTTGTTTGCAGGATAGTGCCATGAAGTCTAGAACATTTTGTGACTGAGGGGAAGCCTGGCTCACAAAACCGTTGATCTCTGTCTTTACTGATGGTGGGAAGGACCATCTGTGCTCCCTGATGGTGGGAAGGACCGTCTGTGCTCCTGGTTACCAATGCTATCAGATCAGCAGCGCACCCGCCGGGAGCCTGGTGCTCTGTGGGCAGTGCCATGCTGGGCTGCAGCCTAAGGCTGCTGAGAAACCTGAAATCTTCTCCTGTGTTTCCTTCCTCTAACCCTGGCTTTCACTTTCTCTCCTAGGGCACCTTAGACCTGACACTGAAATCCTGTGTAAGGAGGAAAACTGACTCTATAGACAAGAGGTTTTGTTTTGATATTGAAACTAATGAAAGGTGAGATGCTTAGTGTATTCAAATGATCTCCAAACCCTGTGAACCTGGATGAAATCGCTTTTTGCTGTTTATTAAAAACAACTTCTGTTTCATTTTCCTGCCTGTCGCTGGGTGAACTCTGCACAGGTCTGGGACCATCACACTGCAAGCACTCTCGGAGGCCAATCGGAGGCTGTGGATGGAAGCCATGGACGGGAAGGAGCCGGTGAGTTGGAGCTGCTGCCCAGCCGTGCGTCTAGTGCCGAGCAGTGTCCTCTGCCGGCGGGTCCTGGAGAAGAGCAGTGACACGGCCACTGCCAGGCTCCTTTTCACAGCTTCGGCTTCAGTGCTGTGGCTTACCTGTAATTCAGGCATCAGTGCAGCCACTGCACAGCTGAAATGGGGCTTCATGGCGTTCTGCTCACAGCACAGCTTGTAATGGGGATTTTGCTTTTCCTTCTTCAAAGTTCTGGTGTGTTCCCTAGTTGTGCCAGACAGCTGTGGCCTTGCTGAGTGTGGAACACTCCATATTTCTGCTGCTCACACCTCGCTCTCCAATGTGCAGCAGGTGATTTTGTGTCCGTCCCTGCTCTGAGCGGCATTTGGAAAAGTGAAAGTGGCTGTCCTGCACCCGAGTTTGCCTGCCTTTATGTGCCTGTGGGTGTTTTCTTCCTTCAGTCTAAGCAAAGCACAGACTCCTGCATTTTACCAAATTTCCTTTAAATGGACAGTGTGATGTGCAGTGTGGGAAACCCCATTCCTGGCAGCTCCCCTTGTCTTTGGAGAGCTGCCTTTCCCTCAGTGGCCTTGGTGAGGAGGGTTGGCAATGAGTGCGCTCGCTGGATGGAGTAGCTTAGAGCTGTGTGGCCGCTGATGCAGAGGTGGGACATGAGAGCAGGGAGATGGGACATTGGCACCTTTCGCAGGACTTTTTCCCTACCTGTTTAAACAGGAAAGGACGTGGGATAATGTGGAGGGTCAGTGTGCTCGTACTGGGCAGCCAGTCATTTAGGGGATGTCTGGGGCTCCTTCGGTTTGCGTGATATTAAGTATGAAGGGGTTTTGATTTTCTGTCAATAGTAGTACCACTGTTTATTATTAACAAAAAAATACAAATTATTTTTGTATGGGATGAAGGAATCTCTTGACACTTGAATTTTTAAAAAGCAAGCAAACGAACAAAAAAGCCATGACCCCTGCGTGCCAGACTGCCCAGCTGCTGTTTTTACAGGGCATCTAAAGGACAAATGAAGTTTCCTGTTCAGTTTTTGGGAGAACTCTTTCCTGGAAATAGGTGCTACAGTGAAATGTAGGAAGTCAGCAAAAACTTATTTATTATGTAGATAATGGTATCTTGCTTAACTATAAAATTATGTTTGTTTGGAACATTGTCTTACTGTTTGTGATTGGCTTTGAGTGATTTATGGGGTGCTGCATTTTCTTTTGAAAATAGACATTGAATCTCATTGCATTGTTTTTGTTTCTTCCTCCTCCATTCCCCCCTGCCTTTTTCAGATCTACCACAGTCCCATCACCAAACAGGAAGAAAGTGAGTCATTTCTGTTGCTGTTCCTCAGAGCTGTCGAAGCTGTCTGGAGGTCAGGCAGTGTTTTTCCTTGCAGATACACTTCTCCTGGGTTTCTGCTGAATAGGCTGTGTATTCCCTCCATGTCAGCAGTGTAACTTCTTTTCATCACAGTGTCTGATACTGAGGCCAGATAAGAATGGGTTGCAAATGGTAAAAGTTGTAGATTGCAACGTGCAGTTTCTATTTGGCCGGAACTAGCAGGATGTGGAGTTCAGTTTGCTCCTCTAAACCCCAAAATAACAGGGGAAAAAAGATCAGTGAGAGATTTTGAGGAAATTTCCCTTAGCAAAGATTATAATAGGAAAATAGAGGTGGTATTGAGTTCCCTGGAGCTCCCATCCCACTGCCTCATTCCATGTCTCCCCTTTCACAAGCAGGGTGTTACCCGTACCTGTACAGGTCAGGCTGAGCGTGCACTGCAGTGCTGAGTGTGCTGCCATAGAAAGCTCTGGGGCTTCACTAGCTCGGTGAAAACTTGCATTCTGTATCTTACAGCTTAGTTTTATCAGCTCTTTAATTAGCTGACTTTAATGAGCATAGAGGTAGCATCATCAGAGGCATAAGCATGAAACCTGTTGTTCAACTGTGTTTGTGTGAGATGCTTGGAAAGAATGTACCTCAGTGTTTCACAAAAGTAAATACACTCTATTTTTAATAATTAGAGCTAGAAAGACTTCAAGTCATATCATGCTACTCAGTATTAAGTACTGAGTGGAACTGTGCTTAAGGGTGTCTTAGTCATTCCTATGTTAGAGCTAAGATACATCTGAGCTTTTCATTGCTGTTGCAACAGCAATTCTTTTGCTTAGAATCATTGAAAAATACTTGCTGAAAATACAGAGATTTCATAGGATTCACCCACAGGGCCTGTGCTGTGACTGGAGTTGGTCCAGATGTGTCCAGTGGCTGCTTTTTTTCCAGTAAAATGTTTTACATTAGAAAGATAACCAAAAAACCAAACACCCCTGCTCCCCCCAGATAACCCAAATCCAAAAAGTTCCAAAGCAACAACATCGTGGTCATTTATGAGAAATTAAATATAAATTTTTACACTGAACAAAAAGAAATTTCATATTATGGCTTGGTAGTAGTGTGATTGCAGAAGCTGAAATATGTGTATAGAAAAAAATCCTGACTTTCTACCTGCTTCATGGTGCCTGCCAGACAGGAACAAAGATAGTCTGTGGTTAATTGGCTGGAACAAAAACCTGTGTTCTGCTTTACTCAGCATATCAAGTCGTATTGTTTTTCCTTTTTAATCTAGTCAAGTAGATAAGCAGAAATTAGATGATCCTGTGATGTGGGAGATCACACACAGAGGAAGATATGATGCGTATTTTGCAGTGCTCTGGAAATGGATAATCAATTCTTTATCAAACACAAATTCACATGTGGCAGGACTCTGATTTATACTTTTATTATTAAAAGCAGAAAGGGTGTAGGAAGCAATGCTGTGACTCAAAACAGATTCAAAGGAAGATGAAGAACATATGGAACCAGTAATTTTTTGTCAGGATTTAAAGAGTGCCTGTGTTGTCCTGGAGGGATGTGCACAATGTGGACACACATGTGAACCTGTCTGCGTGGTGGGGCACTGCAGCATTGTCTGCCAAGCAGGGTCTGGGTATGGGCCTTTCCCAGCAGTTTTCCACAGGGAGCTGTGTGCTGGTGCTCAGGCAGCTAACACTGCTTTCCTTGTTTGAAACAGTGGAGCTGAATGAGGTTGGCTTCAAGTTTGTACGGAAGTGCATCAACGCAGTGGAAACAAAAGGTAAGGTGCTCATCCGGACATCAATAGGTGCCACCGTCCTGGTGTTGCTTCCCGTGGACTTGAATTATGTTGTAATTTCTGCAGTACGGTAGTGTTAGTCAATGAAATGAGGCTTTTAACTGAAGGATGCATGTCAGAAGAGCAGAAACCGTGTGCAGTCTGGAATGTTGTTATACCAAATTCAGTTAGGATTGAATTTTCACCTTTATGCTTTTGCATTAATTGAGTTCTCATCTTTGGCTCTGAAAAAACTCGTAAGCCAGGAGAACAGATCTGGAAGTCTCTTTATACTGGGGGGACAGGCAGGGGTTAACTGGGGTACAGAGTCATTCAGACCCATTTTGTTTAAAGCAGCAGGACAGGAGCAGGCTGGTGGGTGGTAGTTCACCCTCTGGTCTTTCATGAAACACCAGCGAGGGCGGAGGTAAATGGCTCCAGAACAGCTGGATCCCCAGGCTGCCACAGGGAAAGGTGGCTGGTTTCATTACCAGAACTCTGGGGCATGTGGCCAGCCAAGCCCCACTGAACTGGGGAGACACAGGGCAGCTGGGACCCTCCTCACAGAGCTGGGCAAATACACAGTTCTGCCTTTGCTAAAATTGGCTAATATTTTCAAAGAATCTGCTTAAATATGTTTGCCTTCTGTGACAATTTGAACAAATTCATGTGAAAGCAGCACTCTTCAGAAGCGCTATATTTAGGCAGGGAGGGCTTGCCAGCTCCAGCATGTATTCCATGCGTCGGCTGTGCTCACCTGGCTGTGACACGGTCCCAGCAAAGTACCCCGGGGCTGTGCGGGTGGCCGTGGCCACCGTGGGTGAGTGGAGCTCCAGGGGAGGCAGTGGTCGGGGGATCCTGGGGCGTAAGCGGTTCTGCTGAGCCAGCACCCCAGCAGCTGGGGACGAGTTCCACTAGATGGGGCTTGTGGACTTCCCACCAGCTGGGCAGACCCTTGGCTAAGGCTCTTTGGTTTTCTCCTGCGCAGGAATTACTACGGAGGGCGTCTACCGGACTGTTGGCAGCAATATTCAGGTGCAGAAATTGCTGAATGCCTTTTTTGGTAAGAATTAATTATTTCATGCAACTATTGTCCTGCTTTTGTATTGTTTCAGAGAGAGAGGATTGGGTTTCACAGTGAGCAACATCCAGCATGGTTTTTGGTCCCTGTGGCCCCCGCCTCATGGCACATCTTCCCCATCTTTTCTCGGCTTTTTTCTGCAACCCGTTCTAGTGCCTCTCCCTTCAAACTGCATCTGTTCGTTGGTGGTGCAACCTGCATTTTAAGTGAGCAGCAGGAAAGCAGTGACCCTAGAGCAGTGGTATAGAGCCTTCTCCCATCGTATGCTAAAAATATTCAGGCATTTTGGAGTCACACATTCCTGTCACAGGGCTGGGAAGCAGGATGTCAGCCTAGGAGAGGGAGACCTCGCCCCCTCCCCCACTGCTGGCAGCCCCTCCTGCGGCGCTGCTGCCAGGGAACTCGCCTGGCTTATGCTGTTCCTGGGGAGGTGCCATGGCCCTGCACGGCCACCCCCTACACCAGGCCCCGCAGGCCAGCACAGGGGGGGACCCTCTTCCTCTGTGGGATATGGAGGAGAGCTGGGAAGGCAACCTCTACAGGGAGGCCTTTACCTTGATTTGTTTTCACCGAGAAGGACTGGGATACCTCACCGTATGCAATGTATACGTTAGCAAGTCAATGTATGAATTTCTGCTGTAAGCCTGTCTGTGCACTGAATCCTTGTGTTTAATGCAAGCATGTAAATTGGTGGGTAGTCTTTGCATTCGAAATGGTTAATTCCCTGCAGCAGGCTATGGGGCTCAGCAGTGTGCTCCGGGCTGGGACAGGCGCTCCCAGGCTGGGACCTGGCCGAGGCCATTGTGCCCCTGCCTGGTGGCACGTGTGGGCCAGGGCAGGCTGCCAGCCTTATAGGTGAGCCCCAGGGGTCGGCCTCCTGCATGCCCATGGCCCTTCACTGTCCCTGCCCACGGGGCTGGAGCACGGGGCAGAAAGTACATTAATGTTAATAGCTGGGTGCCTCAGGCTGGCACCAGCCCCCTGCACAGGCATTTGATATTAATATATTCAAAGGCTTTTACTTTATTTTTTACTATTGTTTACTATTGCTTTTACTTCTGTTACTGTTTATTAAAACGGCTGGTTTGTGCTGACATAGCTGCACCAGTTCCCATGGAGCTGCAACTTGAGGCAGCTATCTGGTTACATTTGCCTGATGACTCATTACGTAGCCTAAGTTTTTAGTGCTTCTTGATTCTCACCCTCCCTGTGAGTTGTTCAGATGATGAAACCACAGAACTACCCTGCCAGTGAGTGGCTTTTCGTTTTATTTATATGCGTTGGTCTGGTTGACCACTTGCCACCCCACCGTGTATGAACTCAGGATGGAAAGTCCAACAACACAGAAATAACTGCTGCAGAAGGATTTCATCCTAAAATTCAGTTAGGAGATAGATTATTTTTTTTTAGTATTTTTTTGTCTCTCTAATCCTATTTATTTTTCAAAACAAATCATGCCGTTTATTTCTTTGGTACAGCTGCTCCCCATCCTTCAGCCATGTCCTTTACTTCATCGTACCACAGAAATGATGTGGTGGTTAGTGAGAGTAGGCAGGAGCAAAGTGTACTTCTGTGGTGTTGTGCCTCCACCTCTGAGCTCCCTTCTCTCCATGCAGTGAGAGGGAATGTTTCCAGAACAGCTTTCAGGGGAGCAGCTGTGAAGGAGGGATTGGAGATAGACATTTAGATTACTTTGGATATCAGAAAGCTTGTCTTGGATCTGTTGAAATGTGTCGTTTCTGCCAGCCTTGGCTGCGCTGGAAAAAACAAACTACAGAGTAAGTCCTCACTAACTTTTCACCACTGCTTAAATTTTACCTTCTGCTTCTTCCTTTGTCCCTAGTTAGCATTGCTCCTCAGCCTTCCAAAATACTGACACTGGTACTGTTGTTGTGCTTTCCCCAACTGCGAGAATCAGCAGCTTTCTTCGTGCACTGCTATAGCTTTGTTTGTCCCCAGAGGATACCCTGCCTGAGAGCATGCTATTTATTAACAGCCTCAAAATGGACCTTCTTCTAAAGCCATTTTGTTCTTCTTCCAGATCCAAAATGTCCAGGGGATGTGGATCTCCAAAGCGGTGATTGGGACATCAAGACAATTACCAGCTCACTGAAGTTTTATCTCAGGTAGCACTGCAGGTCACACCAGCCCCGAGTGGGCAAAGGAGCTTGAGGCTTGATCTAGTGAAAAGCAGGGTGAACTGCCAGTTGTTAACATCTGGCTGTTGGAAGGGGCAAAGAAGTGACAAAGGCTTTGGGGAGAGGAATGGAATTTTAAAAAATTTTTAAAACTTACAAGAAATAAGCCTGTTGCAGAAACCCCACATCCTATGGAGAAAGCTGTTCAAATAATACTGACTGCGGTGGGAGGGAGATGCCCCTGGGAAACAGTGGTGCTGGAGGGCAAGCTGGTTTGTCTGTTGGTCTTTCGAGATCAGTTGCAAGTGGGTTGCGCTGCCCAGCCAGAGCTCAGTTTTCTTTCTGGTTATTGCAGGAACCTGTCTGAACCCGTCATGACATACAAGCTCCACAAAGAATTGGTCCTGGCTGCCAGTAAGTCCCACAGCTGCCCTGTTCACGGCCCCGAGCCCTGCCTTCCCCAGCCAGGGTACCTCAGAATCACTTGACAGAGCTCTGCCAGCCTGACACTGGGGTGCCCGGCCTTATTCTCCGGGTGGAAAGAGTGACCCTGTCTTCTGAGTGCTTGATCGTGCAAGGGTGGTGGTATTCCTTCCCTTCTTTCCTTTGCTTTTTCAGTTCTCTTCCCTCTTAACAGGTTTTCACGCTCTTGGAGAGAGCCAGGGGATGTCAGCTAACCTGAAGTCAGCACAAGTGGCCCAGAAGAATTGTTTCTTGACAGTATTAATGTATTTATTTTAAAACCTGTGAGGGAATGGGATGTGCTGTTGACAAGCAGATAGATAGGTGCTCCCTATAGGTCATGAAATTTGTCCTGGGATGTTGAATCCGAAGTGTCTACCAGTACATGAAAGACATTTTTCTGCTGCAGCTCTTGGAACTGAGCTACAGCCAGTATTGACAGAGGTTAGCCAGGTAACATGGGTATGCTGACAGCACCTCGCCTGTGCTAAACTGTCCAGTCGTTGGCTGTCCTGTTAAGACCATTTCAAATAAGCCATGATAATTCTGAACTGGCTACATCCTCAGAGCATGTGGAGAGCAAGCATTGCTGAGATGGAGACAAGGGATACAGGCAGCCGATCCTTTCCCTCAGCCTGAGAGTACTGGCATTTGGAAATTTATGGCACACTCAGAAACACTTTGGATTAAACCATAATTCACACCCCCACACCTCCTTGAAGTCAACAGAAGGGTAGGAGAGTGCCTGCCTCTCTTCGGTTCAGACTTTTGGAGAATTAACAGCACCTATTCTTTCTTGGAAAGGAAATTTTTCTACCACCCGCTGGTTGTGCTCCAGCCCAAGATTTATTAGTTTCAGAACTGGTTAAACCAATGATGGCTGGGGTATGTGCAAAACCATAATCCCTTTCCTACCCTTCCTCAGGAACTTGCACCAGTAAGCTTCCCAGCTACCAAGCTCTCACATTATTCTTTTCATGCAGAGTATTTTATTGGTTCTTGATTATTTATGCTTCTAAAAGTGACCTCTTTGGGTCAGGTTTTTTCCCTGCAGGACACTTTCCTGTGTTGTTTGGTGTTACAGCTATCTGGGCTGATAAGATACCCAGCAGAGAGGCCATGCGTTCCCCAGGTGTGCTGGTGTGCAGGGCAAGGGTGCAAAGGGGAGTACTCGGCCATGCCCAGCCTGTTTCCCCAGCCATGCTCAGAGGCAGAATGTGACCCTGAGCTCCCTTTCAAGATTCATTTCTTCTTCTTTCCGCTTCATTTTGTTTCTGACAATGATTGCCCTGTTGCTATGTAATCTCATTTTCCTCTGCTTCCCATTGTGGGGTTTGGCCAGACAGCCCTACGTTACAGAAGGAACAGCTCCCACAGATTTTCTTTGGCTTTTATCTTTCTCTTACGTATTTACTTCGAAAGCGGTGGGCAAAAACTTTTATTTGTGT